>NW_024572675.1:0-600000 GCF_018153835.1 Drosophila eugracilis | reverse complement strand
TGTTTACGTTTCCCTAATACTGCTAGATTTGCAAGAAGAAGAGGCATAACAATATTATTTTTGCTTTCGGGGACTGGAATTTTCCTACGCCCTAATTGACCAAACAAACCTAGATTCCTCAAATAATGGCGTTGGACCTATAGATATGTGACAGTATCAATTGTGGGTTAGCAATGTAAGTATTGAACGCGCCTTGTCGCAGGTATTTCCGCTGAACAGTGGCATCATAAATATTTTCCTTTGTTGATTTTCGATGGACTGCTAATAATATAGATGGAAAAACAGAAATGTGCCTAACGCATTTGTTAATCTGCGTTAGACACATACAAATGTATCTCATGTAAATGTTCACCTGATAGTAACTAGAATTTTACAGTCGCAGCAGCTACGATTATCATAGAACAGGGAAATATCGCATGGGATAAGGACACGGTCGAAGCAGGATTAACCATGGATCCGCAAAAGATCACCGAGCTGGCCAATTTGCTCCGCCAAAACGGCGATAAAATATTAAGCTCCGAGTTTACCTTGACGTTATCAGGTGAGAAAGCTAAGATATACGCTAAAGAAACTAGCACGCAAATAAACATGCATGTATTGGCTGATGACTTGGGTTTGTTATGGCTTTCATTCAGATCACTTATCGCATTTTACGCCACAGGTCCCCTTCTGCGGGCGTTGAACGATTCCTTCACACTGATCGCGGACGTTGAAATCGGATCTACCGTTGGTTCCCACCTACAGCAACAATCCTTCCAAGTTGTGAAGCCCATTAATGCGAAATCCAGCGTCTTCCCTGACCTTCAGCTGGTCCACGACTTTGTCCAGAAGACGACACTGCTGAAGCTAACCTATTTCCCCAGCGAGCACTATTTCGATGGCGCCATCGACATCGCCAAATTCCGAGCACTTCGACGGCTCGAGGTGAATAAGATCAACATAAGCCAGGTAGTTGGTATCCAACCGCTGCGCGGACAGCTGCAGCACTTGATCTGCGTAAGAAGCCTTAACTGCGTGGATGAAATTATCACTCGCTGTGGCGGCGACAACTCCAATGGCTTTGTATGGAACGAACTACAGACGGCTGACTTTAGCTACAACAGCCTGCGCAGCGTAGACTCAGCACTGGAGTTTGCTCAGCACCTGCAACACCTTATTCTACGGCACAACAAGCTGACTAGTGTGACCGCCATCAAATGGCTGCCTCACCTAAAGACCTTGGATCTAAGCTACAACTGCCTTACGCACCTTCCGCAGTTTCACATGGAGGCCTGCAAGCGACTGCAAGTTCTTAACGTCAGTAACAATTACGTGGAGGAACTTCTGGACGTCGCAAAGCTAGATGCTTTGAGCAGCCTGAATCTTTCAGACAATTGCCTGTTGGAGCATTCGCAACTGCTACCTTTAAGTGCCCTAATGACCCTGACGGTACTCAATCTGCAGGGCAATCCCCTTGCCTGCAATCCGAAGCACCGTCAGGCGACAGCGCAGTATCTGAATAAGAACTGCGCTTCGATGAAGTTTGTTTTGGACTTTGAGCCACTTTCTAAGGCGGAAAAAGCGCTCACAGGCAGTCAGAAGTGGCGCTACATAGGTTCGTTTAACCACCGATTGCCTAGGAGTAGCTCCGTGTCTATTACCAGCTCAAGTGCTTCTATTAACACCAGTGATGGTTCGCAGTTTTCCAGCTTCGGCTCTCAGCGTTCGGTAACAGCCAGGGAAAGGGAATTTCCTGAGTTAGATCAGTCGATGGTATCGGACACCTCTCAATACAGCAAAATGATAAGCTCCATAAAGATCCGAACAGTGGATATAGAGGAGAACCATGAGACTGAGTCAGAGACGACAGCTGTTGGCCCGCCAAAGCTTCAGTCGGACTTGGAAGAGCGTCCTGATTCCTCTCACTTGGAGACCAAAAGGAAAATAGAGACACTTCGTCTTACTTATGGCAATGAATGGTTAAAGACGGGGAATGCTGAGCTTATGCTAGGTATAGAAACTCAGCCTTCTGAGCAAGAGCGCAACGAGTCTCGACAACTGTTTAATGAGTTCCTAGGGGAGTTCTCTGGACCACCAAAAATGAAAGTCAACTCAGCGAATTCTGAACATCTCAATATAAGCTCTACTCCCACAAACAATTATTCGTTAAATACCACTTTTGACACGACCCTGACCCCAATTAAGTCGGATGCGAACGACACAAGTGGTCAAACGCTTTACGAGACCTGTCCTG
Source organism: Drosophila eugracilis (assembly GCF_018153835.1). Taxonomy (NCBI): domain Eukaryota; kingdom Metazoa; phylum Arthropoda; class Insecta; order Diptera; family Drosophilidae; genus Drosophila; species Drosophila eugracilis. The sequence goes on along the minus strand of NW_024572675.1, from coordinate 597,767 downwards.
AGGGTGAGGTGACACAATACGACAGTATCGTCAAGGAAACGTCAACAGAGGAGCCACCGCTTGATAAGCACGACGAGTTGTTGAGACTGTATGCAAATAGTTCGAATGGTGGTCAGGAAGAGGATCCGGGTGAGTCAATTTGAGCTCTTTATAAATGCGTTTTTACGAGTGTATTGAACTTTTCAGTATCAGATGAGGAGTCTGACGAGGAAACCTATACAGTCTACCATGAACAAAAGCCAAGCGAAGCCTTGTTTCTCACTATATCTTCGAATTTCATACGAGAAAAAGATACACTAACAGAGCGGTAGGTTTCGAACTGTGCAAAAAGATAAATTTATTTTTATGGTTTCCATTATGCATTTTATTACCAAATAGGACAAAAACCAAATGGAGTTTGAAAATTCTAGAGTCCTGCGAGCGTGTCAAGGCAAATACCTTACGAATTAATTTCGACACGATGCGAAAGGATAAACAGGAGCGTATCTATTGCGTAGAGAACGCCTTGTGTCAAGTGGGTGAATAGATAAATTGTAAATAACAAGCATCTATTTGTTTTCGTGTTTTTTAAGGAACTGGAAAAGAAACTGCGAGACATTCTCTCGCAACGTGATCTGACTGAGATGAACATATCCATCTATCGGTGCGTGAATTGTCTAACCGAATTTTTTATTGATCAGAAAAGCAAGCGGTATAACAATGTTAAGGGTAGGTACAGAGCTCCCAGGACGAACACTTAAATTAAAAACATATTTTTAGACTTGAGATGTCCTGAGTGCCGCAGTGTCTATGTGGCCGAAGTAACGGAATTGTCCTCCTCTTTAACCAAGCCTTCTGGGGAAGTGGTAGCAGAGCCCAAACTTTCTCCCGCTATGATTATGGAGGAATCGCCTATGGAGTCATTTACTGGGCCAACGAATAAGGAAGAGAATAACAGCATTGGCAAGTCCTTGGCCACTTTCCTTATTTCAATTAATTTAGATCTTGTAAATTTCTATGCAAATTTCCATTGCGGTTAAGTTTTTGGTTCTGAAGCATTTAACAACCATTTTATTAAGATTTGATTTGGTTTCTGTTGTATTTGGTTAATATTTTTAAGTTTGTGTTGGACCCATTTACTGTACATTAATTTACTTTATATTTCTTTTTATTTCTTTTGCATGCGAACACAAATCGATAATGGCAAAACCAATCTAACTTTTGTATATTTACATTGTTCTTTTGGACTTTTTCTCTCATCCACCAAACGACAACAATTAAATTGTTGCGATGTACAAATTAATTAATACTTCAGTGGCACACTGCAGGCTTACGGCTGCTAAAAGCACAACCAAGCGTAGGAGTTTGATGCAAGCCACAAAAAGTTAATATGCCAATTTGTATAATTTGTTTTTTACTTAACAATTTGCTTTTGCTCTTGTTCTGTAATGTGAAGCAGCATTTGGGCATGAAGCACAGAGAAGCTAACTCACTAATAGGTGTTGAATGGCCTGATCTTGTACATGTCTTATACTATTTGGGGGCCTGGTCCAGTAACTTTTTCTGAAGCATATATAAGACGTGTAAAAAACCCCACATTTAAAAATTTAAAACAAAAACAATGTTTATTAAATTAGAGAACAATGCTGCTTCCATTAAAATATTTAAGCTTATAATAGGATCTCACTAATATATTACCATTATAGGTTCCGCCAATTCGCTAAACGAGAGCAGTTCTTGCTCGAAAATTACCAACTCCCAGAGCTCTTTTGACTCCAATCAGTCTGTAGTAGGAAGCTCCAACACAGATCGTGATCTAGAGTTTCGGGCGAACGAAAGTGATGTAGACATCATCTCCAATCCGAGCCAATCCAGCATAGAGGTTCTGGATCCGAATTATGTTCAGAGTGCCAGTCGGAAGACCTCAGAAGAACGCCGCATATCCCAGCTGCCCCATCTGGAGACCATAGGCGATGAAATAAAGCAATCTAAGAGTTTTATCGAACGAGAGTTTGGGCAGCTTCTGGCGGAACAGGCCCAGCCTACTGTGCCGGCTGCAACAGCTGCCACAGTCCCCTCCACACCATCTGTGTCTCAAGTTCCGCTTACAGAGAGCAGCTCGTCAGGATCTGTAACGGACAGCATTTGCACTACATACGAGCAGCAGGGCACGGATGTTCCGCAGAATATTTCAAATTCCCTGCTTACTGAATCAGCAAACAGTCAATTCAGTAGTACTGAAACTGATACCAATAGTCATTTAAAAAGCGCTGAAGTAGTCAGCCACGTACCGTTCGCATCCGTTTTTCAGTCAACCAACCGGCTCATGTCCAGCTCAAAAAGAACGATCGAGTCTGAGACTACTGTCTTAGGTACTCAGCCCTACAAATTTAACTACAACGACTTTAATGATATCGATCACCGCTTGAAACTCTACTTCTACCAACGCAAGTTCAAAGAGGAAGGTGAGCATTTTAAGTGGCTGGCGAAGGGTCTCATCTTTAATGACCAAACTCAGACCGTGGGAGAAGGCCTTGTGGTGATATCTAACTGCATGTGTTACCTAATGGAGGCGTTTTCTGTGCCCCAAGACGATGTGACCAAGTGGCTGAGGCAGGTCGTCAGTGTGTCTGTAAGACGCTTAGTGGCTATTGAGTTGCTGCCCTGGAAGCTTGGGTTATTCTTTGCTCTAAGGGATTGGGGGGGATTCAAGCTGCTTATGTACGACATGCTAAGGACCGATAGTCTACTTCTTTATTTAAGACGTGAGTGAACTTGATGCATATTTTTGTTTAGCAAAATGTACTGTCTACTTTTCCACAGAAAATCCTCTGCCAGAGCAGTGCACAATGAATCACCAATCATCCCCCACATACGGAAGTCAATTGCAAACTATTGAATCTGAACCAATCAAGATGTGCTCGCTTCTTGCCAGCTGCCATTCTATTTGTGACCAAGAGAAGAGCTCCTTTGGACCTTCCCTACTCCTAGTCACAGAGTCACATGTGTACGTTTCAGGGAACGGCAAATTCTCTTGGCTATCGAACAACATCCCAGAAAAGTATATTCCGCCGGAACTTAGTCTCAACCAGCCGTTAAGCAATCTAGTGGACGTGGAACGCATCACAAATCAAAAGTATGCGATCAATTTTATTGACGAGACGCAAAACAAGTGCGAGGTATGGAATTTGCTGTTCGAAACGCATGCCGCCGCCACGTGTTGCCTGAATGTCATCGGGCAAGGGTGGGAGCAACTTTTCGGCGTGCCATTTAGTCTCTCTGAAACGTAGTAGAGTCTAGGCCGAGGGATAAGCTTGTGAGAATGGCTTCACGCCAGAAAATAAAAGAAAGCTTATTCCAACTATTGTGCAAAGTTTAGAATTGTTAATCTTATTGACTATGTTATTTAATGTCGGATTAGTTTTATTAACTTAACTTTCGGAAATGTAGATCTTTCAATCAACGTGAAATGGTGCTTACCCACGAAATAAATGTAAATATTCAAATACAATGTACAGTCTATAGTTTTTATAGTTCTTGCAATATATTCGGATTAGTGGGAAATATAAAGACAAGAAAAATACGAATCACTACAAAAATCGCTGTTTAATTATGTACCTGCTATAAAAAGGGACGAGGAAAGCATTCATCATGCCAGGGATGCCAGCGCACCTTCAGGTGCCAACAACAGATGACGCCATTAAAAGTTAACAATTTCTGTTAGCATAATCTTTTTTAATTTAAAAATTTTAAAGAACTCTGTTTTGTTAAATTACTTTCATTCTCTGAAATTTCTCTCTTCCAAGTGTAAGATCAATAAGTATTTAATTTAATAATTTAATTTTTAATCTGGTAATTAAATCTAATATGCAATTTCCTTACTCTTTATTTATATTCAATACTCTACATTCCCATTCAAAAAAAATGCTGCGAAAAACTCGGATGTATAATTTTTTTATACATATAAAATCAGAGACTAAAAGTACCTGATAATTGAAATAGTTTCAAATTAAAAATCACAAATATAAATATAACAAAATTCAATTCAAAATTAACTATTTTGCTTGCTTGTTGCTTAATAAACCAAAACATATATTAAACATGTTTTCAAATATATAAAAATGGGTATTCAAGACTTTTGAAAATAATTAAGATAAATTTATTTTTGAGCGATGTTATGTAATTTAGTAACAATAATTTTTAAGAATTCAGATATAAAAAATTGGGTAGATAAACATTGTAACCGTGTCGATCTGTGCATCCAAGAATAAACATAAGATCGTGTTTTTTGAGCTTAACTCATTAATTTATACATTGCCAGCCTACCAGACTATTGCTCTTTGTGCAAATTAGTCTCAGACCTATGTACCTAATCGGATCTGCTTGTATTTCTGATCGGACGACATCAAATATTTGATTCTAACCCATCTCATCTGGATTCACTCAGTACTTCAAAGTCAATTTTATTTACTTTATTACTTATCTCCGAGCTGATCTGCGATCCAGTCGAGATGTTCTTCCTTAAAGCGAGGATCCGCCATGGTCAGAGCCGTCGATTTTGAGCTGTAGTAATACAAAACCGACACTGCGAGGGAAGAGGAGAACAGGATAAGTGGTCCAGGGAATATGTGCGGAACTCACTGATGCGTTGGCCCACTGACAAAGCAATAAGGCCCAATGGCCAATGCTGGCCGTCCTCGCCTGGGTCCTGGCGGTACTGGTAGATGATCCAAAAGTGCTGGGAGGCGGACAGTAGGAAGTATATGGTAATGCTGGCCATGAAGAGCTTGCAGTTCCGCAGGATTATGTGCGAGGCACCGACCTGGTAGGCACACGTTGAGTGCAACGCAAGGGTAAACAGCAGGTATTCCGCAATGATCAGGGCGTCCTGGGTGCTACGGTAACTTGGTCAGTAAGTGTTGTTCCGTGTTCTCTGAATACTCACACAAAGAGAAATATGACTGTCTGCAATCGGTTCCTGGCAAGAGAAGGCCCAAAGGCATTGAAGAAGAGGTCTACTCCCAAAAGGGCGAACTGGAGCAGCAGCACCCAGGAGTACCGACGCAGAGTTAGCTTCATAACAGTGTCTTAATAACGTCCAATTGCTTGCCTACCCTGTTTGTTGTGTTTTTATTGTGCGGGGTTTGTTATGTCCTTCGTCCTGGTGACGTCAAAGCTACCTCCATGGTCATGCGCACTTCCGCAGCACCAAAACCTTATCGATAGACAAAAACTCATCGAAAACAGTTACATCTGTAGATCGGCCTGATATTAAATCGCTGTGGAAATGTTATTAAAAAAGCTCAAATTTAGTGCCTGGGAAAAATTTCGATGATTCGATTCGATATCATTACCTAAAATTGGCTTTTATTTAATATTGTACTTCGTGGTGATATAACGATATGACTCTTACACAATAATATAACTAATGAAACATCAAGCTCTGCTACCTTTTTATTCTAACTAAGCATCAACTATAATTCCGGTATGGATTTTGCCATCAAGGATAGCACTTTTCAGGAAAATAAAAATGCTAACCGATTTCTGAACAATCGGAAATATAAAGGTTAGCATTTAATAAAAAATATGAACAATTTTTTAACTATTCGAAATATATTATTTTTCTGCTCGTAAAGTAAAAGCCTTTTGTGTATTCGTTATAAAGTATGTCACAGGTAGAAGTAGGTCTTGAAAAAATTATTAACGTTATTAATGTGGAAAGCCATCAATTTCCCGATTAGGCGTTAGAATGGGCCTGTCCATCTATGAACATGCCACTCGTAGGCTCTACATGTTTGACGCTCAACTTTGTATATTCTTTGTTCCCGAGATCCAAAATCTGTCATGAAAGGTTTAGGTAAACTAACAAACAGACACGCAGACATACGGTCTCCGAATCACCATGATATTCGTAAAAATATGACCACACCACATAAATTAGTTGTTTTGTTTTTATATAAAACCGTATTACTCGCGCTTTGGACACTTTTTATGCCGACATAGAATTTATTTGGATAAAATCTTAATATATTTGACAAATTAATAAAATGTACAATAAAAACAAAGTTCAAAGTTTACTTTCAGACGTATCGAGCATATTCAAATGGGTACGGTTGTTTTCCTCCTCCTACCAAGCCACCCTGTCTACGAAATCTCCTGTAGTACTGCATGTTCATTTCGGAGTAGAAGTTTGTGGGAAGGAAGTGGGACCAACTTGTCTCGTAATCGTCATTTTGTCGGTCCAGAAACGTGAACCTCGACGCGGAAATGGCTTTGGTGGCTTTTACGCGCCCGCTATGCAGGGTCGGATTTAAGGTCGCCAGAACCAAAACCAGAAACCAAAACGTCATCATCTTGGCCATTTGCTAAGAGCGCTAGGTATCCAATACCCGGTACCTAATACACTGCCCCGAAGACATGCCCTGGTATAAGGTCGTCAGCAGTTTTCGATCTCCAGTGCTTCCCTTTGCATTTTTTAAACTCGCTGTAGCTCTACTCCACCATTGGGATCAGCGATTTCGAAGTGGGCTATAAAGTGAGTTGGTTCGGAGAGTCCAACCAACAGTCACTTTTCGTTCGCCACTTCAGTAGAAAGCAGAAAAACATCCGCAATGGCATTCAACATTGGTCACCTCCTCATCGTCAGCGTTTTGGCATTGTCCGCTGTGTCCTCCGAGACCATCCAGCTGCAGCCCACACAGGGTATCCTTATCCCTGCTCCGCTGGCCGAGAACATCCGTGTGTCGCGTGCAGCCTATGGAGGATACGGAGCTCCAGCTGCCCCTGCCGCCGCCTCGTATGCCGCCCCCGCCGCTCCAGCTGCCCCCGCCTACTCGGCTCCCGCTGCCGCTTCTTACTCCGCTCCCGCTGCCCCAGCCTATGCCGTTCCCGCTCCAACTCCAGCCTACGCAGCCCCCGCTCCAGTCGCGCCTGCCTACTCGGCACCGGCCTCCATTCCGTCACCACCATGCCCTAAGAACTACCTGTTCAGCTGCCAGCCCTCCTTGCAGCCCGTGCCCTGCTCCGCCCCAGCTGCGTCTTCTTACGGATCAGCTGGCGCCTACTCGCAGTACGTGCCCCAGTACGCCGTACCCTTCGTCCGGGAACTGTAAGGCGCCAACGGAATCCAACTAGACACTTGACCCCAAAAATAAAGTACAGCGTTTATGAAAAAACATTTCAGTCTTTTTATTGTCGGCTATTTTGCAGATTGCCTAAAACATATACTTACTAAGAAATATGTTGGCTCATTTATTCGAATAGAATTAACTGAGCTGAATAAAAAAATTTACATTATAGAATGCCGTATTTTGTGAACAACACTAGGCCCCAGGATGTTATGCATCCTTGCCATGTAGTCAAGTGGAGCGACTTCTTTGTTCGTAGTTTAGAGTTTAGTTTAAGTTATATTTATTATTTAAACTAAACTTTAGAGTTCTGAGAATTCTCGAGATCAGGCAAAACCAAATCTGACCCTGACTAAATACAATTATATGGCCTGAAACACTTCCTTCCACCTGTGATGTATTTAAAAAAAACGGCGTAAATTTACGTGTGAAGGGTATGATGAATATCTTTGGATTTAATATAATAATTTAATAAGACAAAACAAACTTTTGTGATGAAGTTATGGTAGTTAAATTAGTTTAAAGGCCATATCTTCGGCTGAACCCGCATGGAACCGGCTTGATGACCGCTTCGCAGGAGAACAAGTGGTTTTTTGGGCAAGCCGGCGAAGGAGCTTCACTTAGTGGCTTGTAAAACGGATTTGGCTCCGTGCGCGGCTCATCTTCCTCCGCCTGATTATTGCTGCGTGCGAATCCACGGCCTACGAAACCTCCAAGTGCAGGACCTCCAAATCCAGGACGTCCAAGTCCAGGACGTCCAAATCCAGGACCTCCAAATCCGGGACCTCCAAATCCAGGACCTCCAAATCCAGGACCTCCAAATCCAGGACCTCCAAATCCAGGACCTCCAAATCCAGGACCACCGAAGTTATTCTCGACAATTACCTCCTGGACAATCTGCTGTTGTCTTTTCTCACGGCTTAGATGGGGGTCAAGTAGGGACTCCCTGGCTTGCGATTGCAACGGCAGAGTCGCACTTTGTACCTCTCCACACAGCGTCGGATGGAGGCCAGCCTGCTGACCCAGACCCCTCACGCCCGCCAAAAGAAAAAGGAATCCGAGACACTTCCACATTGTGAATTGTTTTTGCGACGGTGTAAACTGATACAGCCGAGGTGTAGAGCTGTTCAGCGTGCTTTTATAATCACATCCAAATAAAATAGCAGATCGAAGCAAGAAGCTACATAGCCAAGGTAACCCCGTCAACTGGGTCAGTTGGTGGAACATTCTGGAACGAATGTGGGCCGATGTTGGAAGTTGCTCAAAGAAGTGGGCTAAGGGGTTGGACTAGTCCGCAAAAAGGGCCAGGGCACCACTACTTACGGAACTTGGCTCAGAAACCCCACGAGAACCTGAAACCCGAAGGTCAGCACATTGATGTTTTCCGGCACGTAGGTTTACAGTTCAGCCGACCGTTTGATGGGATCCGATATCGCATTACCTAATCGCTTGCACTTCCCCCTTTTCCGCCTAACCCGTTGTTTCGGATGTGTCGCAAGCTTTTCACCGAAGTAAACTAAAATTCATTTTTAATTTAATTATTTTGTGTGTGCAAGCATTCACGAAGGTTCAGTGACCGAGACTTTTAGGTTAGTTCATAAAATTCTTAGTTGCAATTTTGCAATTTTTGCAGAAATGGAGCAATGTTTTGGAGCAAGTTTCAATATAGAGAAGATGGGGAAAGGGTACAACCTAGGTACCTATGTATTCAACCAGAACGATACCCACAATCTCCACAAAATAGTAATAAATATTTCACGTTTCATAACTAGAAAATTTGCTAAGACTGAGTTCGTACTCGTCCGTAACTCGTAACATATCTTAATATTCCTTATCTGTAATAAGTGCCTATTGACCTACGAAATATAACTATACAGCTGCATTATACTTTAAGTTGCATCTGTTGATAAATTAAAATAAGGCTTAAATGCATCTAAGGAATGTTTTGGGGAATACCTCTTTTTAGGAGATAACCCATTTCTCGTATTTTGAACATTTCAAAGTAAAAATATACTGAAATTATTAAAAAAAAATTGTGTTATACACTTTTCCAGGGACTACTTCAGTTTCAAGGTGGAAACTGATGGGTCTAAAATGGGTTCCCCTTTCTTAGAAACTTTCCCCCAAACAAAGTTTTTCTTCTTCTTAGCGTTTTTGTGATTTAATTGCAATGCATATTTTTGGGTATAAATTTTTAAATCCGTCAATTTTTGTGTTTCTTATCAATCGATTTCGTGGTCCGTGGACGGGATCATTGGAGTAAGGAGCGGTCGCTTAGTAGCTCGAAGACCGTAGGTCTGAGGTACATAAGCGGCGCTGTAGAGCTGCTGCTGGTGCTGAGGTACACCGTAGTTGGGGGCAACGAAGGTGGCCACCGGAGAGGAGTAGGCGCCGGCAGATCCGTAGCTGGCGGCGGGAGCACTGCATGGAACCGGGGCGAGGTTGGGCTGGCAGCTGAAGAGGTAGTTCTTGGGGCAAGGAGGAGCTGGGATGCTAGAGCCTCCATAGCCGCCGGAGCTTCCACCATAAGCTGACTTTCGGAGACGGGTCAGGTCACCGAATCCCTGTGCGGAGACTCCCTCCAGCTCGCCGTCCTGCGAGGTTAGGGACACGGTTGATCCAGTCGTGCCGGTGACAGATGCCACGTTGGTGGGCGATGCAAGAGCGGCGGCGGCGAAGGCGACCAGAGCAATGCACACGAAAGATTTCATCTTGATTGGTGAGTGAAGCTTGAGCTAAAGGCGAATGAGAACTGAGTGGACTGTCGGTAGTTACCAAAGGTGACTGATGCCAATCCCAGGCGGCTGCGTGTGTTATATAGCTGCCCAATCTGCCCAGTTAGCACTAAGCTAAGAGCTTAGTGACCACATCTACTCTTTTATTTTTTGCCTTGACTACTTTTCTGCTCCATCAGCCGAAAGTGTGAGTGTTTACCGCTGACTTTAGTAGCACCATATCGACAGCTTTTTGGGGTCATCGTGGGGCAGAAGAACGTTTAGGTCTGCGAAAATAATCTAGAATTTTAGTGGTTGCACTTAAGAAGTGGTGGGAGAAATGAAAGAGCATTCCCCTCTTTTAAGGTGTGTTCAAGACTAGGCAAAAATTGCTTAAAATGGAATTAAAAACTTTAAAACGTGTTTCAAAATGATGGCCATTAGAGTGTTCCTCTGTAAAACTCATTTGAATGTCTTATAAAACTTAGTTACAAACAAAGTTAATTGAGTTCAAGTTAGTCTACAGCTAGTTCAATCACACACTAATTGAGTGGAACTATAAGCATTGTATTCGGAATAGTATTAGGTTTATATCCAAGAGGCCCGATTAGAAAAGAACTGCTATGTGTTCATGAAAACTATGTTCAAAATAACGCATTTACATGTTTTGTTTCAGATTCGCAGAACCCAGCATTCATAATTTATTTATAAATAAATTCTTTCCCAAAATAACGAGTCGAGGCACTTAAATAAAGCTATTTTATATCATCTTTACGTTAGAAAGCAACTGGGATGCACCGAATTGGACAGACAGTATAACAGATTGTATAGGTCTTAAGTTTCTTTCCTGGTTTATATGTCATTTAGGATTAAAGTGATTATATGTATTGTAGAAAAATTGTAGATTGCTGATACCAGTTAGTTTCCATCATTGTTTTAGTATTAGCAATTGGAAAAATACTACTACTATTCAAGTAAATATCTGTATATTGAACTGTCAGTATTTGACTTGTATCAAGATGATTGCCCGTATAATAATAATAGGTAGCTAAGACTTCATTCCGAAAGATTATTAAACCTAAAAGCATATTTAGTATGTATTTAGCAGATATCCGATTTCATCGGTGTTTAGTTTTCCAATATATCTGTACATCGGTTTAGCCTTTGGTTGGTAGTGTTCACATCTATTCCGAGTTATGTTTTGCTACTATTTGTTAATCTTACTTTTTAACTGTGTAAATTAGGTATTCAATTAAATAAATCATTGTCATTTAACTTACGCGTACCGTGTCCAGTGCAGAGCAATAATAATCTTAGCACAAACTTCGAGAGATGGGAAACATATGTATTAATAGAGCTTTAAATGGTGATCTTATTAACAGTTATTTTAGAGTTACATTCTGTGGATCTAAGAATATATGTTATCTCCAGGGCTTAATGTAAAATAAGGAAAATTACGATTCTTCTAACCAGTTTAAATGCCATTAAAGTTATAACATATTATGAGCATAGAAAACAGATTTAAACTGCAAAATGGTTTATTACCTCTCCCATAGAAGTCTGGCGTATCAGTAAAGCTATATTCTGTATTGTTTTTCACACTTTGACTTATCAAAGGTAATAGGTTCTTCTTCAGACCCTTCCTAGACCCCATTTCGAGCAGAGAGACGATCGAAGAGAATATTAATTTCAAATTTAAATTCTATTAATAATAAAAAGAAAGGGGGTGCAGATTACTAAGTCCTGTGTTGTTGTTATACAGCTTATCCAAAGTCAAAAATAAAACACATACAAAAGCCATATATGACTTCATACACGAGCAACGTGCAATAATCTTGGGGAAGAGTGGCCGCTAATTAATTAGTAATATTTCTCCCTCACTCAACGACCATTAAATATTAGGTAAGCGAGCACGCGATGATCGCCGGCGAAGGAGGAATGCGTGCCACATGCCACATGCAAAGCGAGGAAGTGTCCGCAGCAGGCGCAGCCGACAGTTGATAGTGGTGACCATACGGGTGTGGACGCCCCTAACAAGATTGCAGACTTCGAGCAAAAGACAGCTACTTTCACTTGGTCATGGTCATGGTCGTGGTTGTGGTCATGTTAGCTTCGGGCTGGGATGGCTCCAGGCAGGGGGTGATTATCGCATTTCACGGATTTCAGCCTGGTTCCCGCATATGGCAGTAATGGTCATGGAATTTGAATTCGAAAACGAAAACAGAAGTGCAGAAAACAGATGCGGGGAAGCGACCAACTGACTGATTTCAGCTGTTTGAGTATACAATCAGGGAAGTCCGGCCGATAACTCCAGCCGGATAAATAGGAAGACCCACTCGAATTTCCCGACATATGGTGATAAGGCCTCCCAACTGTACAAACCAGATCTCTAAGAACGGGCATTGTTTACTGAAAGACCAACTTTAGTTCTCAAAATGATTATTGTAGTAACTTGACTTAGTTTCAATGCTCTTTAATGCTTTAAATGGTTATTTTATTTTGATAAAATAAAATTATGTTAAAAACTAAAAAATGGGACATCAGCTTCCCTTAATCCGTCCCATGTTTGGGCTTATTGGGCCAGACAGTACCCTAAGCATGAGAATGATAAAAATTGTGTGTGTTTCGCCAAAACATATTCTAAATATATTCGAAGATTGAGCGATTGTCCCATTTCAAATATATTTTATTATACACGTTACTCGTAGAGCACGTACACAAACAAAATTCGTAGAAAACCATTTCTGAGATCACTGGCCTTTGCGAAGAGATATTTCAAAATGTAGGGGATTCAATACCTAGATGCCTTCATTTTGCACTTCTGGGAGGTCATCATACATTCCCTTTAAAATACTTCTGCAAATACATAAAACCACTAAAAAATGTATTTTATTTTATGTTGGTAATCTAGTTTATATAAAACATAGTCACGCTATAACTCAACAGCAGAACACCTCACAAAACGTTAGTCGATATAAAACGTGTTTTAATATAAATGCTTGATATAAAATAATTGATGCATTAATAAATGACAGTGTTATGACGTATGCGATGACAATTTGATTTTGTATTTAATTTTTAATAAATTTACTTGGTGTTTTTATTGCCCACATATCTTTAAATCAGAAGAATCAACAACTGCAAATGAAAGGATCCTTCTTGTTTCATTTTCAATTTCAATTCTACCCTGTTTCGATATTTATTTTAAATCTATATATAATTGGAAAAAATAAAAAATAAAGTTTCTTTAAAAACCCAAAAGGTCTTTTTTTTTTTTTTTTTTATTTTAATTTAATATAATCTTATTGGTCTTAAAACGTTAAACTTCATGACTAATACTACTAGTAATACTACTACTTAGGCACCTTACTTCAGTAAATAATACCAGAAGATTCCGTAATCGGCAACAGCCTCCGCCGTTCTTTTAATCATTTTATTGATTTATTCAAAGACGCGCTTTAAAAAAGTATTTAGTATTTTCTCGGAGTGTAGATATTTGCTGTCTACATATGGATTCCATTCTTACTATATTTTACATTTCTGTGACTTAGTAAAGTAGAGTAGGCCTCAGCGTGTTAAGTAGTTCAGAAGCTTTTGCTGATCTGTTCCATATTCCACGAGTCAAAGCAAAAGCAAACTTTTGACTATAACACTTTTCGGCATAACAGCGGGGCGATTTTTAGGTCTGGAAAATTAAGCTGAAACAGCAACTAGATTTTCTCTCAGGGCATGTCCGGGGTCGAAGTGGAAATGTTACTTAAAACAGACTGCTTTCGTAGAATCCTGAACCTAAAGTCTTAGGGGTCACGTTTAATTGCTGTGGAATATACGCTATAATGACCCACTGAGACTATCTAGAAAAAGGGAATCTCTTTTGACTAACCCAAAAATATCCGCTTCTAAGATTATACATAAAGACAGCGGGGGAAAGCTTCTCTAAACAAAGAAACCCTTTTCCGTTTTAACTTATATTCTAATAGTAATTATATTTTTAAATATAATTTAACGCCCGATTCATCTTACTCCGTTTAAACCACTTGACTGATAGTTTGGGTATCACATTTGATCACTTTTGCATCCCTAGTGTATTGACCCAAAACCCAGTCTTTATATATTCTTTTGATAACTGAAAAACCAAACCAATCGCCAAATAGAGCGATATTTTATCTCGGAGACAGCATGTGGAATGCTATTAGGGAAATGAAAGAAGGCACCAAAATTATTGTTAGATTAAGCCATTTTGATAACTAAATTCAGATTTAACCATATATTCTACGTGGACAAACAAGGAAACTGATGAGGTTTTAATTGCTGTAAGTAGGCGAAGGGCAAGTTCTTTATGCTAGGATTGACACTACCCAGTCATGAATGGAACATAAACACATCAGTCTGGGGAGTTGGTCGATGTATATATATATAATGCAATGTATATGTATATCATAATTATCGATTGTAATTCGTTTTCGGCAAGCATGATAAGCTACAAAGTGTGAGCAAGCTCCGGTTTTCTAGAAATTTCCAAAACAAGCTAGGAACAACGAAGCCCCAAATCAGTAGAAGATTTTTATTTACAGAATGGTCAACCATCAGCGATTCGTGCACTACAAAATATTCTGAGAGGCCAATGCCAGTCGATAGTTGTACTCCTCGAACAGCTCAGGGGCCACTCGGTACGGCTGATCTATAAGTGACAGGCGGATGGGCGTTTGGCACGAGGGAGTGGCGTAGTTGGGCGTGGACGGTGGATCTGGTACTGCCGGTTGGTAGTAGCTCGGCTGAGTCGAATCATAAACAGAAGCAGGAGGTGGTGACGATGGTGCTGTTGGGCTGATGTATCTCTGATCATCGGCTTCCACCTGGGTGGCGGATTTCAATGCTAGAGGAGTCGATACGTAGATGATGGGTTGGTAGACTATTTGCGCCGGTTGTGCTCCAGCGTAATTTGTCTGTGCCCCCTGGTTGTACTCTGGCGTTTTTCCATACTCTTCGGATGGGACCTCAGGCTTGGTGTAGCTTGCCGGCGAATCATACGTGGGAGCTGATGGAGCAGGCGGGCTGTAGTCAACGGCTGGCGCCAGGGCTTCGTATGAAGGAACCGGCGGCGCTACGTAGCCTGCATCACCATCTCCGGGGCCATCGTACCCGGGATTGGGTAACGCGCCATTGCTATCACCGCCAAAGGAAGGACTCTGTGGCTCCGCGTAGTTTATCTGCGGTTGGACCGGCTGCCCACAACTGCCGGCGCACTGACCACACTGATTTGGCGATGGAAAGAGCTCTGGGAGTTTCTTGAAGAGTTTTATTTGCTTGAAGGGATCCAGGTCCTGGAGCTGCAGGCCATTGCAGTTGTTGGTCACAGCGGGGACAGGGACAGCTGGAGCTGGTGGATACACCACGTTGTTGGGGCAGCAGTTGTTGTTTCGGGGGAACAGATCATCCCACCACTTTAGCAGCGACCGGTTCGTGCGTTTCAAAGACTCATTTGGGGTCACCAAAGGTCCAGCATCCGCCCTGAGATAGTAGTGCGGCTCACCCGGTATTGCAATTCGGCTTGACACGCCCCTATTCTGGGCTGCAGTGGAGAGGACAAAGGCCATTACCAGCAGGCTCAGAGTCCACGATTCATACCCGGAGTGCAGCATTTTAATTGACCTCGCGAGGCGAACTCTCAATTCCAACTACCAAATACAGTAGCTGTCTTCCGATCGAACTGCCCGAGCTGCGACAGCTAAGGAGGATTAATGCGAGGTCAGCAAGTGATGATACCTTTGGTGGGTATGATGATTGGTATATGAACCACGAATCGGCTCAGTTATTATTTAATATCGTGTGCTTATTGATCGTCAGAGTAAATATTGATTACATCAGGAAGAGAAGTGAAACCAAATCGGTCAATCAATCCATTATTTTAAAATAGCTCAACCTATTTTCAACTCAAGAAGATAAAAAATAACTTCGGTTGCAAGTAGAAGAGGGTATTCAAATTTCTATCAAGCCAGCTGCTGACTGACGGATGATTGCTATTAGGAAATTTAAACTGAACTTTCGGTTTTGCAACCCTCGTCTAACCCAAATCTCGTAAGCTTCAACCGACTAGACTCGCCAGTCCCCATAACTTCACTCGGCGGACGATGACTCCGAATTGCCTGCGTTTTCTGATTAGTTTTGTTGTTTCCTTTATTGTTTATTCAAATCGTTCCCTTACGTGCTCGAAATGGGTAAACGGTAGCAAAACCCAAGTTCCTGTTTGGTCCGTGGAGCGTGACTGCCTTGGGCTTGAGTCGGTATTAGCCTGGTCAATCGAAAGCAAAATGCACTTGGCGGACGGAAGTGTGTCGAAAAAAGAAAGAGAAATGCGCATAGGCCCATAATAAATATATATATAATATGCAGTATAAATACTTCCTGAAGTGCCCATTGGCTTGTTCATCGCTTTGCCATTTAATAACTGAGTTGGCTGAAATAACTAGACAGTCGAAGGAAAATGAATCGAAAAATACAAAGAAATAAGTAAAGTTATTCAAAATCTTACCAAAAAACGCTACATTAAAGTATTCATCTTTGCAGATAGAAATAATTCTTCGTATACACAGGGTATATACCTACAGTCGTCTTAAAAATAGAGAAAGTACTAATGTCTAAATTCAAAAGTTACATTTTTTTACTTCACTTTTACCGAATTTTTTCCAATTTATAAGTGTCTTACCAAATAGTTCGAATTATTTCTTGTCAATAACTTCGCATTTCCAAACCTTTTTGTTAAATGGAACCTTATTTCGTAATTTATTAACAAATTAAGATTTTGAGAGTTCAAATAATAACAGCATAATTATTTTAGGTTAGGTATGAGAGTAAGAGGTATCTGATAGTAGCGTCTCTCGATATTAGCTAGTCAGTAAAGAATGGGATTTTAACAATTACTGTTTCATCAGCATGAGTACCTATATAGTTAAGTAGTGCAGTCGTCTACTGTGATTAGCTCACCATAATGTCAGACATTAATTTTTTAAAAGGAGGATACTTGTGAATAACCTTAAACAAATTATTTATAGTTTAGCGAAAGTTGCAACTTTGCAAACTAGGGATTTCTTCTGTCTTCTGACAGAAATACTACTTGTTAAAATTAGCACGGCACCAACAATCTGTTTACTTTAGGATAAATAAAACGATAACAAAAGCCACTTTAAAGCGTTATTATTAGATAACATTCTAAAGTCACCTTTACTGCCAGTAAGTTCCAGCACAGCATATCCTTTCGTGTGCAATCCCTAGTTCAAAGTTTCGTGTTCTTAAGATATTTAGAGGATAGATGTAAGATGAAGTCCAGATGCAAAGCGGTAAAAGGCCAAACTTTCTCTTTTTACCTACAGTATAGTACCATCTTCCCTGTTCCACCATAAAAACCACTTCTTCTTTGAGCATATCAATAAAAATTTATTCAATTTAGTAGGATCCGATCCATTTACAGATCAGGGGCCTATAACTGCTGTAGGTATCTGTGCTTTTGGGGGCTTTTGGACCGTGAATTGTGCCGCTTGCGTTTGTCCGGCATGAGAAGTTCCGAGGCCTTACTAACGAGGACTTGTATGCCGTGGCCGTCGCCGGATGCCTCGACCTCCGAGGCTGGGGTGGTCGTAGTCACCGCCTGGTCATCTTCCTTGTCGATGTCTTCAACAGAGTCTTCATGCTCGGGACTTCCCTGGGCATCTCCTACATCTGAATCGGGCTGTTCTGAGCTGGAAGGCGTCGGAGTGCTGCTGGAGAAATTCAGCTTCCCTGGCTTTTCGGAGTGTGATTCAGAGTTGGGTGCTGTTTCTGGGCTTGAAGTGGTTTCATCGTCAAGTTTGAATACCCGCTGAAAAAAGTTATCATTGGGCGTTGGAGCATTGGTCGGTGACGCTCCTAAGATTCTGTTGAAAGGATTGAAGGGGTTCAAAGCTCCAAAAGGACCAAATGGATTTAGACCCATGCCCAACTGCATTCCCATGCCGAAGGGGCCGCCGACCTGATTTTCCATGTCGTATCCCTGGGCTCCCATCTGAGGAGTCATGCCAAAAGGCCTTCCCATACCAAATGCACCTCCAAAGGGACCTGCCACTGGCGCCGGATCCAGGCCAAAGGGAGTGGCCATGGGTTGCCTGCTCATCGTTCCAAATGGGGCCCTCGGCAGACCAAAGGAGGGCGTCGGTTGCCGAGGCCCGTAGCAAGGCATTGCTATAATGACGGGTTGGAAACTTGGACATGAGGAACTGTAGCTCACCCCGTTATCCTGTGGCGCAGAGCACGGAAAAGGCGGAGGTGGAGCACTGCATCCTGTGTAGTATGGGTTGGGAGAAGGCGACGCCTCAGGATGGGAGTACATTGGAGGCGGTGGCGGAAGCGATGGTGGAGCAGGAGCCTCTGGATACTGGCTACTGTAAGAACTGTAACCCGGCGTCATTTTCCCCACCCTAGGTTCTCCAGGAACTTCTTTGTTACCAGCTGGCGCTGAGGCTTCATGTGTAGCGTATCCCGTGTCTGCCAAACTGCTGTAGAAAGCTTTCATTACCGGATCATTTTCGGGCTCCTGTGAATGGGACAGTGGAACCCTCATGAACTCGTCTTGCGGACGGGCTTGGTTCCCTACCCCGCCTGGCCGAAGGTACCGCTGGTTAGGCTCGTCCCACTTAAACCCCACATCCGGAACGGACAGCACATCTTCAGGAAACCTAAATTGATGTCGACTATTTTCGGCTATTCCGTTCTCGCTGGGGCGATTTGACGACCTCGCAGGCGACGCTGGATCAAACGAAGCGGGCGTGGTCGCTGGGCCTGGGCCAGCTGAAGCTCCTGGTGAAGCTGTTGGCGGGCTGCCAATAATTGGGTGAGAAAGTTCTGGCAGGCCATAAGACTGCGCTGGAAGTGCAGGCGCAGGGGCTGCAATCGGACTTCCATTAAATCCGTACTGGGCCTGGGCCTGGTGCTGCTGAGGAAGAGGCTCTCGCTGGAACTTCTGGTATGTCGACGGACCCGTTGGCTGGGCTTGGTGAACGGGATCTCCTGTGACTGACTGCTGTGGATATGACCCGCCTTCCAAGGCGGGATACCACGGAAAGTTGTTAACGGAATCGTGCTGTACAACGGAATGATCGTTTACCGGCCGCGACTGCTCTACAGAGGGGACGCCCTCAGGACCAAGACCAAGCCCTGCCGATTCCGCCCCCCGGCACATGTATAAAGGGCTCCCCTTGGCCGCCCTGGTTCCTGACCTCCACGCAGCTTTGCTGTGGATTCTCGCCACCGAAGTTGGCACCCCGACACATATAATAGGGCTCATCCTGCGGGCCACTAGGCCGAATCTCAACGCAGATTGTCGTCATGGTTCGCTTGCTGCGATGTAGAAGTTCACCCGAAACCTGGCTGCCGACTGGCACGTCTCTAATGGCACCCGTCGGTACTAAAATTCCGGTGGCCAGGCTTGTCCAAAGGAACAGCAGCTTTAGGGCTTGCGTTTGGCTATCCATGTTCTTCTTCCGCTCACTAACTTCCGTTTGTGAGTGGGCAGCGCTTTTATAGTGTTGATCTCGCTGTTGGAAAAGAGGGTTCATTAGAGCTGCCTCCCACACCGACATCAAACTCCCACAACTTACCCAACTTAGTTCTTCGAAGCAGTCTTTCGAAACTCCTGCTCTCGTCAGAGTTATGTTTCTCTATTAGCCGCGTTGTTTTGGTTTATTCCACTGGCCAGCGGAGTTTTGTTCACTTGCTAATCATTCCGCCGAATAAAAAGCAGTGCAAGACAATATCTAAGCCGGGCTGGGCCAGAGGGTTCGACTCGTACCTGTAATACCCTTCCAAGGGCGATGTCGATAAAGTCGTAACTTAAGTTATTCGTTGATGGTTGTACGGAACGAATAAACTAAACGATTAATAAGAAGTGCCCTGTTGGGGATGAAAAAACGCCTTAGTAATTGTAGCCTTAAAAAGTTGTTCATTATATCATTAACTATACATCTTTAAGTTCAAGTGCAGTTATTTTTTGAAGTATTTACAAGTGGTCCGAAATCTTATTAACATCTTCCATACATTAATACTTCGCTTACTTATCATAATAGAGTATCTGCATACTCCATACGCCACCAACTTCTTCGGTCGCCGTGGTTTCAGCTGATCCCTGCAAATTTTGTCAAGCATTTCAATATGGAGAACTGGACAGTTCAACAAACTCCTCCGGTTTCCTCCGGTTTTCTCGCGGTCAGCACTTTCAGAGAGTGTGTGTGCCATATGACACTCAACGGCTCGCGGGGAGCTCAGCCAATGCGGCTTGTAAATCGGTCAGTCGGTCAGCCAATGTATGATAGTTAGATAGCATGCCACCTAATTGTAACTGACCTGACCCCTGTGAAACACAACACGGTAGGCCTCCAGAGCCCTGAGATGACTAATGGACATTTTAAGGATGAAGCGTGCGTGCTTCAGGGACTCCACGGTAAGCCAGCTCTGTTTACCATCGCTGGTTTCGTTCGACAAGAGACCATCCTGAAGGGGGTACTGGATACGGGAGATTTAAGGACCTATGCAATATACTTAGGAACGTATCTGGGCAGTGTTCTACAGCTCTAATTAGCTAGAGCTATATAGAACGTCATTCCAACAGAAATTATGCTCAACCTAAAAACTCTGAAAAAGTCAAATGCCATGCCTATTAGATGGCTGTTACTATATTAACCAATGCTAGCAATGACGCCGTGTTAATTTTTAATATCAATAATATATTTTTATACTTTATGGAATCGGATCTGCCTATAACTTACTTTTGAGCCGGGTGACTCCTAATCTATAGGGGCTATAGAGATCAAGAAATGCGAAAAGGTACTCATAGAACTGATAAATGGTAACATGGCGTATATTTGTATGGTAGACAGCGCCCGATATTGACCGACAAACTGGGTTTAAAATGAATCCAGAAGGGATTAGTATCTGGTGGATCGCAGACGCCTTTTGAAATTTCGTGTAAACTGTAACTTAAAGTACATATGAATTGTTAACAATTCGACATTCTCCCCAAATTATTGTTGTATAATGGACAAAGATGAACGCGTCTACTGGCACCTTCGGTCCCTGTACAACGAGAAAGTGCCATGCCTACCACCAACAAACGTGTCAGAGCCACTCACGGCGCGCAACCTTTTTCAACTGTATATTAACACCTTTATTGGAGCCAATCTGGCTGAGTCGTGCGTGTACCCACTTGATGTGGCCAAGACCCGAATGCAGGTGGATGGCGAACAGGCTAAAAAGACGGGCGCCAAAATGCCAACGTTCCGAGCAACACTCAGTAACATGATCAAAGTGGAGGGCTTTAAGTCGCTCTATGCCGGCTTCTCGGCGATGGTGGCCCGGAACCTGATTTTCAACTCGCTGCGCGTCGTTCTCTACGACGTCTTCCGGCGTCCGTTTCTGCGCGTAAACGAACAAAACCAAGAAATTCTCAAAATCCACTTGTCGCTGGGATGCAGCTTCGCAGCAGGCTGCATAGCTCAAGCTCTGGCCAATCCCTTCGACATCGTCAAGGTGCGAATGCAGACGGAGGGCCGCCGCCGGCAGTTGGGCTACGATGCACGGGTGAACAGCATGGTGCAGGCCTTCGTGGACATCTACAAGCATGGCGGACTTCCCAGCATGTGGAAGGGCGTGGTGCCCAGCTGCATGCGCGCCTGCCTGATGACGTCCGGTGACGTGGGCAGCTATGACCTGAGCAAGCGAACCTTCAAGCGTCTGCTGAGCCTGGAGGATGGCCTGACTCTGCGTTTCCTTTCATCCATGTGCGCTGGGTTCATGGCTTCCGTGCTGAGTTGTCCGGCGGACGTAGTCAAGTCGCGGATGATGAACCAGCCCGTGGACGCAAGTGGGAAGAACCTCTATTACAAGAACTCCCTCGATTGTTTCAGAAAGTTGGTCAAGGAAGAGGGCGCCTTTATTTTGTACAAAGGTTTGATGCCCACTTGGTTTCGCCTCGGGCCCTTCTCAGTGCTCTTTTGGCTGTCCGTCGAACAGCTGCGGCAGTGGGAAGGCCAGTCTGGGTTTTAAGGGCAAAATGTTGATGTCTATATTGTGCTTGATGTATTTGTCTTCTAACACATAATATTTTATTTTATATGTATATATACGTATTTCTAATATTTCATTTAGGAGTCTTAATTTAGTGCACGCCTAGGAGGAGAGAGACCAAGTTTCATAAAAGCCATATAGAAAGACATTATCCATTGAATAGGAGTGGTTTTCATTATGGGATGCGTGGTAAAAGGGGTTAGTAATCAGTTATGTTCTTAACACCCCTTAGTAATCATATTTTGCTCATTCCCAGCATATCCCTAAGGAGTTGTTTTTATTTCGACTAGGCATCCATCTATACTGTTTAAAAAACGAAATGATTTTCTTGTCTTTGTGGATTAGTTCCTTTTTGTTTTTTAATTTATTTTTTATGTTCTCGACAAACACTAAATATATTTGGCGTAAATGGGAAAAAGCGTTAATACGGATTTCAGGCAGGCAGAGTGGGATAATCGGAGTGAGAAGAAAAGGCCAAAGTTGGAGTACCTAGTAACCAACAGAAAAACCCACCCTGTTGAACTATACCTCACGGCCTTTGCCTCGGCCTGCAGTGCCGAGGTCGTGGGCTACCCGTTCGACGTGTGCAAGACGCGAATGCAGATCCAGGGCGAGATCGTCAACATGACGGGCAGGGATGCTAAATACCGAGGTCTGCTGGCCACGGCCTCAGGAATCATTAGAGAGGAGGGTCTTCTGAAGCTATACGGTGGAATATCCGCGATGGTTTTCCGCCACTCACTCTTCAGCGGCATCAAGATGTTGATGTACGACAATCTGCGTGAGAAGATGATTGTTATGGACGCGGACGGAAATCCCCAGCTATCGTTCACGGGCTCCTGCATCAGTGGAGTCGCGGCTGGCGCCACCGCCAGCGTGCTCACCAATCCCACGGAGCTGATTAAGATCCAGATGCAGATGGAGGGCCAGAGGCGCCTGAAGGGCGAGCCCCCACGCATCCACAATGTGTTCCAGGCCCTGACTTCCATTTACAAAAGCGGGGGTTTGGTGGGGCTTTGGAAAGGAACCGTGCCTAATACATGGCGCTCTGCACTCGTCACCATAGGTGAGCCATAAAAACAGGAATTTCAAACAGCAATTAAGAGGTAAAATAACAACACGGTTACCGAAATTTTCTTTATCTAAAATAACCAATGCCAACCAATTTTAAATAATCACTTTGATGGCAGAAATTGAAGACGTTTACAGTTTTACCGCCACCTATTGTCAGAATAGTAAAAGTATAGTATAGTATGCCCTTTGGCATGTTAAATAACTGACTATGAGGAAATGTTCACCATCTACCCAAATTTTATTCATTCTATATTTAAAAAAAAAACAAATTAAAAATAACATTTTACTTGGATTGGTGTCACTTTTGCATAATCTTCTTTGTTTGTAAAATATTTTTTTAATTTTTAAGTTGTATCTTAAAAATAAGTCTTTAAATATGATCTCATCTCTCCTTAAGAAACTCCATTAAGCTCTCTTTACTAAGGCGACGTCAGCTGCTACGACCTGTGCAAGCGATTGTTGGTTGCGGAGTTCGACATGGTGGATAACCGAGAAGTCCAGCTCCTGGCCGCCATGACCTCTGGCTTAGGCGTCTGCTTTCTGAGTTTACCGGCGGATGTGGTCAAGTCTCGGATCATGAATCAGCCAACCGATGAAAAGGGGCGCGGCATCCATTACAAGGGCTCCCTGGACTGCTTAAATAGGCTGGTCAGGGAGGAGGGCATTTTGGCGATGTACAAGGGATTCCTTCCCTATTGGATGCGTGTTGGACCTGCCTCTATAGTGTTTTGGATGACCTTTGAGCAAATCAGACGATTTCGAGGCAGCGAAGGTTACTAGGTAAAATATCAATCATCCAAATTTACTGCTTTTAAAGCAAGAAAGCCAATTAAAACAGCCAAGTACACTCTTGTCCAATGTTTAAGTCATCTACTATAAGTAAAATACTTTAAAAGCTTAAAAACATATCAGAAAATAAAGAAGATTTTGTTGATAGTTGTATTATAAAGAAAACTTGGTACCTTGAAACCCATTTGAGTTTGTGATTAGTATTTTATGAAATTTACCAAAGTAAAGAAATTTGTTCATGAAATCTCTACGCCATTTTTAGTATTTAGTTCAAAGTGACAAGAGACTTTGACACAAAATTTGATATGAACGCTTCACGACTTAACCGCGTCAACCTCTGAAATGTTAGTTAAACGCCCAGCAAGGCAGCAAAATAAATTAAAAACATCGAATGCTTCATACAAAGATAAGAGAATGTGAAATATTTAATTTGAAACTTATTCACTTTTAACACAAGTTTGTTATCATTTACAAAACGAGTTTAGAGTTTGGTATACGACTACGGCATACCTGTTACTCTGTTAACCAATTTTAAAATAATAATTATGCTAGCAGAAATCGTCGTCGTACACAATTTTACTAACGCCACATATTGCCAAAACCAAATAAATCATGTTTAGGAACTGACGGTAACGTAACTACTTATGTTGGAAAATGTATTAAATGTTTTAATAAATGACCAAGAAATATTGAAATGTAAATAATTTTTATTAAATCGATATATATTGACAAAAAAAAAAGACGTTATATATGGCAATTGAAATATAAATCTTAATATTATACATGGCACAGTTTTCTCGGCATGTAGACGTTGAAGTGCGCGATGCCGAATGGAGACATCTCTAGACTTCGCATGCTTATCCCAACTTCCGGTCTGTTATATGTGGCTCCCAAGATAATCAACATAGCTATCACTCCTGATCAAATACAATTTATATTTTATACTTTATTATATATTGCATACTTTGCATACAAATAATAAAATCATTAAACCTTTTTATTAGCATTAACAAGTAGAATAACAACAAGAAGAAACGCTATGTTCCAGTCCCGCGACTATAAAATACCCGTTACTGTTTTACACAATTTTGAAATATTAATTTTGGTAGTAGAATTGAACAAAGCGCCGCCTTTTTCAAAAAAGAATGTTTACTAGCTGATGGTAACGTCACTGTCCATGTGAGGCCTTATAACCGACATTACTTCATAAATAGCGAAATAATATTCCGATTTTAAAAATCTACCATAGATTGATCGATAAATATTAACTTGCAATGTTATTCAAGGTCAAACGAAGACGAAGACTGGGCGTGGCCGGATTAAAACTCGCGTCAAGCTACAATGGCATCTCAAACACTTATTTCTAAGCCTAACTTTCTAGCTCTTACAGTTCCCGGGATCGCAGTTTTGGTTTTCCGTGTTGCGGGCGTTAGAGTGGGCGTGGCTAGATGGAAAAAAATTAATTTGTAGTGGGGGCATCATAAAAAACAATGCTTAATCCCAAAGTTCTGTTACATATAGTTAGTTACATCAGCCTTTCTACAAAAAGCTAAACCCGTCTTTCTCTGCCCGGATAATGGTACCACCATTAGATGCGAAATCTCAAGATTATATGTACTTAATCCCAACTTTATGGCTCCAATAGTTCCTGAGATTTGTTTTCGCGGCAGGATGGTGAAATAAACTTGCGCTGCGTAGGGACCTCAAGAATCTTCATGCTTAATCTCAACTTAGCATCTGTTAAAGTATCTGAGATCTCAACGTTCATAAGGACAGACCGACAGAAGGACGGACGGACGTAGCGTATATCGAGACGGGAATGGTTTAATCGACTTTGCTATTGATACTGATCAAGAATATATATACTTTATAGCGTCGAAAAAGCTTCCTTCAACATGTTACACACTTTTCAACAAGTCTAATATACCCTTTTACTTTTTTTTAGTAACAGGTTTGGATTTGCTGGCCGAAAATGTATTCTCAAATTGATTACCAACGTAATGGACATCCGTTAATCGGTACTCTCGACTAGTGAGTTTGACATTCGTACATTTGATAGCTTCGTAGGACTTGAGGGATGCATTTCAACATCCTGTAACCAGCAAAGCCAAAAAATTCGGACATCTCTCTTTGGTTTTGAGTTCAATAGGGCAGAGTTGAGCAATGGAACGGGGACTACTGGTGTCTAGTGGTTGGATGGGAATACAGCCACTGAGTTTGAGAGTTAAGGCCCAAAATCTTGAAGTCCGATATTTACATATTTAATTGAACGAACCAATCTGGAAAGCTACTCTCCCCCGTGGCCAAAGAAATTTGAATTCTCCGTTAGAGATGAAAACAAAGCACACGCGCACCAAATTGTGAAGCGATGCGAGAGCCAAAGGCTAAAAGCAACTATAATAATAAATAATAATGTTTGATTATTTTTACGGCTGATAAAAGTTGTCAAGCACCCTCGCTCGCCTTTATCTCGACTCGTCTCCAGCTCTTTCTCTGATTAATTTGTGTTTTCACCAGAAATAGCGAAAACGAAACTCGAATATTTCGAGAGAGCGAAAGTGAACGACGAGCATGTGTAGCCCAAATGTTGTGACCTGCGTTCCTCGTTCTCTACAATTTCACACATTGCGGGCATGGATGGATGATGTGGGTCAATGTCTTTCTGCCAGATGACAGCCGAGCGAGCAATAATATGCAAAGGCGACAATTACTGAAAGAAAAAGCAGCTGCAAGTGGACGATCTCCGAGAAAAATGAATATATAAATGTGTTTCATTTATGAATATCAGCCCCAAAAATAATTGCGCCATTGCGTCAGCCATTTGAAATGATTGTACGGCGACGAAAATAACCTGGCCATCAGTCCATCGGTACACACAAACACACCAAAAATGGCCAGCGCCGAAAGCACTGGCTTCTAAAATAATTAAAAGAAACCATAAATGCACACAGAATTGTTAATGCGACCATGAAGTGACTTTCGCGAGCGCGATAGGAGCGCAGGGTTCAATGATCTATCGATTCCCGATAGCCCCCACCCAGAAAGAAAAATGCAAAATATGCTTACTTTTTATGAGGAGCTTTTTCAGAACTCGCTCGGTTTTTCATTTTAATAGTATTAAAGTATCGTATTTTATATGTTTTATATCCATATATTTATGCTTTCGGTTTTCATTTCAAGTTTCTTTAGCTTGTACGAAAAATTTCGTGGAGCAGGTTTCTTGGATTTTAGGATTGTGGAAATGGAATTGGAAATGGATGTGTGGATGGATTAAGGGGCATGTGAGAGCGCGAAAGAAGACTTTAGATTTGAGTCTAGCTAAACATAGAAAGCCATTAAAATGTGAATTCCTACTCATGCTCATGCTATGCTATCAATATGTCAACTATCACGCCGGACTCCGGAGTCAGTGATGAGTAATCCTGGAGCGATAACTCAGACATAACAGACGCAAGTGGATGGCTACGCTAATGATGTATATTAACTGGCATACTTTTGCTACGACGTGAAAATGACCATCATCTTGTTAAAAGGAGAGTGAAGGGGTACCTATGCACGTTTAGACTGGCTATGGGACACTGAATCTGAACACTTTTTTGCATTTCAGTTTATTTTGAACTTAACTCCCTACTCGACAACATTGTATAAAAAATGTAACCAATGCGGCTGGTATTACGACTTCTCGGTTTTTTAATTTTCCATTTTGGTTTTCCTTCCACCATATAAAAATAGACCATAGTGGATCTCCAAATAGTTTACATATATAAATATATATAGATACATTTATTTATATTGGTTGGTATTTCCCTGCGGCTTGCCCTCCTCTCAGCTCCCTCCGACTTACTTTTCTCCGCTGGCTTACTCCACTCCCTTCCTCTATTGCTTCTGCTTCTGCTTCTGCTTCTGCTTCTGCTGGCCTCCGTCCGGCTGTCAAATCGAAATCTTCTCTCACTCACTCTTTTATATAAAACCTGCGTGTGTATTTATGTATAAATATACATAAACAGTATCGGTTGTGTAAATATTGCTATACAAAAAATCTTCCAAAAAATGCCTGCGTTGCTTTGCGTTGTTCTTATTTTTGATGTTTGTAGGTTCTTAATATTTTCTCGATTTTTGGTTGGTTTTGTTGCGTGAGCAGTTCTTGTTGCTTACAATATATCTATGTAGGTTGCCAATACATTTTTTGCAACTTTTGTTCAAAGCTGAGGACTGAATTCTTAATTATGGGGCATTTTATAGTTTTGTGTTTTCCTTTTATTTTTATCGTATAAACCAAAAAGTTTTAAATATAATAATGCAGAAATTTATAATTTTTTTTTTTTTTTGTAGTTGGGTAATTATTTGCGTTTTTGACATTTTTAAGCATATGCATTTTACTCGTTCCATTTCCTCTGCTACACACAAAACCGCAAATTTTTCTTGGCCGTTGGTTTTTCCATAAATTTAAATATTAATAATTACTTTTTATGTGTTATTAGTTCTTTTACGGGTTTCTCTTATCGAATTTGTTGCTGTTGTTGAAATTGTTGGTGTGTGTTCTTGTGGTTGATGGGTGTTTGTGTTGATTTATTCTCCTAGTACCCGCATGTAATCAGATAATCTCCAAGTTTCTCTACGACAGAAGCGGCCTGTTGGGGCTGAACGGGATCCTCGTAGATGGAAACGATCACGGCTGCAAGAGGTAACAAGTGCATATAAGGGATGTGTAAGTAAGTCGATTAGAAAAAAAGTATTCGTTAGAAAAACCAACAAAGAAATTGAAGGCCTACAATTAATTTAAAGTTTTGCGTTTATTATTCTGTACTTATATTAGTAGTCAGTACTCCCTACAGCTTGTTTTCTTCGCGCTGCTTAAAAGAAAATAAACATATTAAACATACATCATTGATCAATCCGAAGGGTGGATGCTCATTCGACAGACCGTCGAAACCAATTCCTTACCCATCGTCACAATTTTACACTTTTTAGCAGTCTATCCGGTTGACAATGATCTCGAAAGCAGGGAGAAAGCCGCTGTGAGCAGCGGAAAAATAAGAACTAACCGTTTTATTAACAACAGCAGTATCTCTTCGCCACCTGGAAATTAAGAATAAAGCGATCGTTGAAGAGCGCGTCCGCCAATCCGAGGTGAAAACTGGACGGACGACTGTCCGGCCAACTCAAGAGCAAACGAGAATGGACCCAAACGACAAGCCTCGAGTTGAGTGGCTAATACATTAATCAAATGAGCAGAAGGGTGATGGACACCTAGTTGTTTGTGTAGAATAGATATAAAATAGAAGCGTGGACGTAGGTAGCTCAATGGGAGGTCAATAAACCGTGTTTGTGCCATAAGCCTTCCCAGCCAGATGAGAAGAGCGGAGCAAAAGTGAACACCACTCCGGCGGCACAACAGATTGAGAATTGTGATTGGCAAAATGTCAACTCGATGCAAAAATAAACGTTATGCGAAAACGACAATCTAAAACTTAAAAAGACTTATAAAGCTTTCGACAATTTATGATAATGTAATAAGGAACGTGCTTAAACTTGGTTGGGATTACATACTTTGGCCGGTATAATAAAAAAAAAATCACCCGCAAGAGCGACCACAATTGGTCCATAAATGCGGTTTCACCGACTTAAACTAGCTAGATGCGAATAATAATGACTAATAATAAGTGACAGTTTTTTTTAGCATGACAAACAAAGCAAGGTCTTATCAAACTGAATTTACCCCAGAAGTGGCTATTTAGTGACACATTTTAAACGAATAGGCAACAATGTCAGGCTTCGACGCTCCATCAGGTCTTGACCGCCAAAAGCGGTGGTAATTCTAGTAGCTCGCAAGGTGCACTATTGTGGCAACGACAAGGCAAAACACCCGATCAGCTGATGGGGCCGCCTTTGAGCCAATAGACATACCAGCTTTATCGGCTGCCTGGCACTGCTCACGAGCGAATGGCCAGTTCCAAAGCTGGCCGGCAAGGAGCCGACGAACGTACAAACAAACGAACAGAGCTGAGACATTTGCTCCCTCTGGCCAACATTTCTATTTTTACGCCGCCGCCAATGTGGTTTGTCCTACACACTCACACGCACTGTGCAACATTTACACTTGAAATGGATTATGGCAATAACCTTGAGCTTATGGATGCAGCGGTGGACGGGTGGTGTGGTGGCAGGTTGCCATGTATGTATGTGCTAACGTGCAAATGTGTGTGCAAGAGCGCAACAGTTGCCGCAAAAACTGTACAAATATGGAAGCGCGGCTGGCGCGTCAGCAAACAAACTGGTCGTATATGTAAACAGCCAAAACAGAAAATCAAAAAAAAAATTGGCTGCTGAGAGAGCCAACAATAGTTTTCAAGCATTTTGCCGTCTTGAGATGAACACAATGAATCGACGCTGCTAGGTGATCACAAAAGTGTTGCAGAGCAGAAGCAGCAGCACTCACCGTAAAATCGTAATGACAATACTGCTAATGATAATTTAGCCACTCTCATTTTCTTTGACTTCATGCTAAATGCCACAACTTAAATAGACATATTTTTGTATGTTCCCTACAAACCAATGGAGCGGTAAAACAAGTTCGGTATTGAAAACTTTTGGGAGAGCACCAATAGAACTTTCAAATTCATTTTACGGCTAAACTTATCTGCTAGTGTGTTGGGCTTTGGATTAAATTCTTTTCGCCCGCGATAAGTCTGGGGGAAACGAGTGGCATTAAACATTGAGTTAAATGTCGCCTCCGGTTTGCTTTGGCTTCGCTTATAAAAAGAAACAGTTGATAACGGTTATCGGGGTGGGGCAGACAACGCACCGATAACATCGTGTGGCGACACAACATTGCAGAAACTTTGATGTCTTTTGACTATTTACATAAAATTGCATTTAGATTGTTCTTACGTTTCGTAATTTCTTATATTTGATAAAAGCTAGTGGATATATGAACTGTTTTCGAAATCTATATTTGTCGAAATTATCAAAAGTAATCTTATCGAAATGGGAAACACATTAGAGCATAAAGGAATAGTGAATTGAACCTTTTAAAAGTCCTTATGGTTGCATATTTCCTATTTCATGTTCTTATATTTTCTTCACAAATTTTTTTATATTTTGTCTTATTTTTGTTACATATTTGCTTTGTGTTATTTCTGGGTAAAATGACAATTTGAAACAGCGCTACTAGGGTCAAAATATGGCTTACCTTGTGTTGTCTTCATGCAGTGCACTCCGCTCCGGCCAAGCTTGGCACGCACCACGCGGTCTGTGCCGGAGAGGTAAATGTACCGCTGGCCGGCGAGTGTCACGCCGTTGCTGGTGAGACCATCCTGTTGGTCGAAGCCGCTGATCAGTTTGGAGAGCTCCTCTTTTGTCACCTGCGGGATGAAAAATGACTCGGGTTAACGGACGGCTTTACGTTGATACATGTTTTATAAATGAAATGTGGATTTGGGCACGTTTTGCTCAAGTTAATAATAACAATACAGTTTTTTATCGCTGTTCAAATATTTTTGACGGTCAAATCTATTTAAAGAAACCCAGCAACGACCACTCCCCAAATGAAGTTAACAAAACAGAACTGGAAGTTATTCAGATCACAAAAGCAGAAGCAACTAGGACTATCAGAGCGAGTTAATTTTGCTTAAAAAATCTTCAGACAAATGGTCTGTTACAATACAAAGGGGAGTATAGTATTTTACATTTTTAATGGTCCTCCCAAGAACACAGGCATACAAAGCATTAACTTCTGTTGAATTATCAAACTCATATGTAGCAGACGTCCCACGCAAACAGTGCTACTCACCACCGCGAGCAAATCACCACCACCCATTTGAAAACAGTTGGCAACCTCGATGACTGCCAACTCATTAACAAATGTGGTCCAATCCATTTCGGGGTGGAATAAGAGGGGTGTGGCATTCAATGGATGAGGCAGGGATACGGGATGTGCGACCGTCTTGATTTTTGGTTTTCGAAAACAAGTTTTGCACATTGGAGCGACTTGCACGGGCAGATAGAGGGAGAGAGCACACCGATGTCAATAGCCTTAGCGAAATGCAGAACAAGTTGGCAGCCCAACCCAACGGTAACAGCTGCTTAATGTGGGGTAAAGTGGGAAATTAATTTGAAAATCTCGCACAGTTGATAGTTAGTTATTTACTGCCTGCCAAATGATGACACATCGAATGCGAGTCGAACTAGGCATCGAGAAGTTTCCATTGAGCACAATCAGCGGTGAGGAAGAGAAGGAAAAGTAGAGTGCGGGGCAGAAGAGTCGCGAAAAGCCGGTTTTGCGTAGACAACAACGCCAAAAACTTTAGTGAAATAGCGATAGCGAAAATTTCGTAAGTACCAAAAAACGTTCGCAATCCCTGAAATTCGGGATTTTTAATGAATATCAGTGGTTATGAAATGCATGAGCTGGCAGATAAACGGAATTTTTGTTAAATTCAAAATAAAAATAAAGACCTTTATGATAAGCTATAGTAGATGAGTCCGTTTTCAACTCGCACTCTAAGAACGATCTGACAAGCCCCCACGCAGCTGATCACTTTCAAAAGGAAAAAGTGGACGGTCAGTGATTCATCTGAATGAAAAACCGAACTTAAGTAATGCGAAATAAGGAAAACAAGAAGTAGGGCGATATGGTAAAACGAAAGTGATACGCGTGCAGAAATAGAAGGTATCAAGTGGGCGAGAAGAGAGAGAGAGAGAGAGAGGATGACGTAGGCAGAGGATCAAGACCGAAAAACTGGACAACTGACTCCACCAAAAATATGGTTTCTAAACCGATATGAAAAATCCAGTCGACAGACAAAGCACTAGGGAGTGGCTGGACGAGCCGAGTGGAAACGCACAAGGTAGAGAGCAGGATAAGAGCAAATGGAATCGGAGTCAGAGCCGCAGTTTGAGTTGACAGGAAGTTGCACACGCATACACTGAGGGCGAAAACGTGGCGGGCATACTGAAATGCTCGGAACATTCACATTCAAAGGTAACCGACTCAACTCACTTCGACTCGACTCGATTTCCCTCTCCGCTGATGACGCGTCATTGACTGCTGAAGATATTTTCTGTATTTCTGCTCTTTTTGGAGCGATAAAGAGAACTAATTTTGGTCTGCGGATGAAACGAACAGCAAGAAAAAACTATATTGAGCGCGATAAAGGCTCCCGATAGCGAAGGGGTGGGGCTGCAGACTGCATTATCAGGAACCAGTGTTGCACAGCACCACAAAGTTGGAGCCGGCTGCTGATATCGGATTTCCCTTTTACCTCTTCCCCCTTGCAGCGTTGAAGGTATTGGTGATTACAGCGAACCGATGCTGAGTCTGAGTCACCGATAAACAGAAATATATCAAACCGGTGGGCCAGGTGGTGGTCTATTCCCACTCCTTTTGACTGGGTTTCATGATCCCCTAAAGTGGGGGTGACAGCAGACTGAGAGTGGAAGAACAGAGAGACAGGGAGAGAAAGATAGAGAGAGAGCGAAGCGGAAGAGCGGGCCTGCGCAGGAGCGCCGCTGCAGGGGGTGAAACTCGTGAGGGTGGGAGTTACTCTTTATCAAACGAAAGTAATCATGGCGGCCGAGAGAGGGAAAGGGAGACGACAGCTCGAGAGTCACACCCTTGAACTTGCGAAAATTCATTGTCAACTAGCCGTTTTCCATCCTCTTTCGGTACTTACCTCAAAGCCGTTGGACTGCGCCCAAATGTTACCGTCGTGGCCGGCGATGCACGCCTTGGTCACGCACTGCGAGGCCAGGAGTTGGTTGTCCACATAATCTTGCCAGCTCATTGTGCTTCGTTTGTCGTGGGTGCGGATTACGTTGGATTGATAGACTTTATTTGGATCGCTGTTTTACCGCACGGAGAGACGCACTTTCGTTTCGGGGGTCACACGAAATTGGCAGGGAGACAAAGAAAAACCGCAACGCCGACGATTTTTTTTCTTGGGGTGAATTACTTCCAACTGCAACGAGAGGTGGAGAAAGAGAGAGGTAGACAAAAATTAACATTTATCGTATCGTATTCGCCAATCGTCGTCCCCGTTAAAATAACAAGCCGTTAACTGCTTTTCCTCTAACCGGGTGGTGGCGGCGGCGGCGATTTAGTTCTAGACTAGCAATATGTATATCTAGTATATGCAGTGATAGTGATGCGGATTCATCGCACCAAGCACCGAATTTTCTTTTTCCGAAAAACTCACATATACACACTAAGCACAGCCACACGCACGGGGATGAGACCAAAGCAAGACCAAGACCAAGGAGACCAAGACAGACAGAAACAGAAACCGTACGGTAGTAGCACCACACACACGTCCGACTCGCTGGGAATTCTCGAAGCGTTCGAGGCGGATTTCAAAAATCGAATGAGCGCAATGCAGAATCGTAAACCGATTTTGAATTTGAGAAAACCCACTCAGCAAGAGAGAGAACACTGCAGGGGGCTGCTCTGCTCTGCGCCACGACGAAGCAAGTCAAAGCGCTCAATTTCAAGCCGTGAGTCACCCGCTCACTCACTCACCCACTTCTTTCGAGGGAGAGGAAGGGCGAGAGTGATTGCAACGGTGCGGCTGGAGCATGCGTGCAAACGAGACGGCCGTACGAATCGGGCCGTTATTAATCAGCCGGCTGCCGACAATGCAAATGAGTGAGTGAGAGCAGGCGATGACTCAACGGTTGCTCTCCGACTGAGTGTTATGATTCGCCTCTTTCTTGGCCGGCACTGAGTAACTGTCATAAATTAAAAATAGCCTTTAATTTCAACGCCTATATGTACGCAAATCTCATCTCACGTATCATAATGTGCAACACCGCACCCGCAATATGTGTGATTGCACTGGTTGGTTGACAAAGTAACTGGAATACCGAATACTTATAAACCGACCGGCAGCTCAACTTTTCCCTACTTAATTTTTTTTGCACACTTATACACACACACGCGACGCACAGCCAACGCGGTTGGCCAATTTGCGCGTACATGTGTGGTTTTTTTTTTTTTTTTTGCATTTAGGGCGCGCTCTTAGACGAAAGTCAATATCTAAGTATTTTACCGAATATGTTGGACGTTTGTTTTTTCTGACCACCCAAAGTACAGTAAAACCTAGACAAAATTCGTTTTAGACGAATTCTCAGGAACCCAACGGCACTCACTGTTCACACGCTGCGGTAAAATGTCAGAGTGACCATGGCAGAATATATGAGTTGAGACTAAATGGATATTAACTTCGGTTAATTTCCAAAAACAATCGATTGTTTCTATTGTTGGGCCGATAGCACGAGGTTTGACTTTTTTGGTTTACAAATTAGGTTAAAACTGTTTTACGTTAGATATATGAACATACATATATGATTACCTTGATTTGTAGTGATAAATAAACTGATTGGCTCACAAATATTACACAAAATTTCATGTATAAAATAGCTATTTGGTGTCTATGACTCCTACTGCTACTCTACTTATAGATAAACA
Organism: Drosophila eugracilis; assembly: GCF_018153835.1. Lineage (NCBI taxonomy): Eukaryota > Metazoa > Arthropoda > Insecta > Diptera > Drosophilidae > Drosophila > Drosophila eugracilis. Next base: position 562,530 of record NW_024572675.1, on the reverse strand, counting down.
TTGACTATTTTATATAAGATTTTAATCTCAATTGCAGAAAAACTGCAAAAAAAATCAAACAAAACTATATGAACATAAGATGTTTGTTAATTATTTGTGTGAGTTGTAAACTGAGTTATGCATAAGTCCATATATATTGAATATTTAAAATCGAATTGATATGACAACTTCTAGACTTGCCAAAGATAATGATTATTTGTGGTTTTCAAAAATTCTTCGAGGAATCGACAACAATTTATTATCTTCGCCTCAAACCAGGAGGAAAACATTGATAAGTATTTAATTTAATCGGTTATTGATGACCTTTGTGAAATGGAGCCCTGGACTTTAGGTGGCAACGCCAAAATCACCTAAAATTTAAAAAAAATAATTTAAAATGTGCCACAAAAATTTGTCTGCTAACCAGAAGCACTTGTACGACTTTTTCCCACTTTCGTGTGCTCAAAATCTCGAAAAAACCGCCAGGTTTTCCATGACAGCTGGCGATTTATGACAATCGGACTATCGATAGTCGACGATGTTTTCTTACATCACTAAAACTTTTGCAAGATGGAGCCTCTTTTGCTTGGTTTTAACAAATCAGTAGCAGCACGTGTATAAAAAGTGCCAAATAATTTTCAGAAAATGTTAGTATACTTTTTATATTAAGCGTTCGAAATGTGAAAAGCGTCGAGGCAAATGTGTGCCCTATTGATTCTGAAACGGTTTCTGGCGATCATTGTGTGTTTCAGTGCAGAAAAAGGTTTTAAAAATTCCTGACGGTCAGAATGAGTGAAACGCAAAGAAAAAAAATTACACGCCCGAATGACAGTGCAGAGAGTGGGAGCGAGAAGGAATGAGCGAAAGAGAGCGCAGTGGTTGCTCCAAGAGAGTTTTGTTGTTGGACTTTCCAGCCTCGGTCTTTTCCTTGGAACATCCGAATTGTCGAACATTGTCGAAATACGGTGACGTCTGCCGCCACTTGACAACCTTAACGTTCGCTTGACTCATGACTGGACAATGACGCACCTTGAACGATTCTATCTTTAGTGACTTAGCGCAGTTGTCGGGTGATTTACTACTGTACCACCTCGATTTTCTTCGCTTTAGTAACACACGCCTTGAAAAATTCTCCTCTCGGCCACTTTCCTCCTATAATCGTCAATCATACCATTTCTAACCGGCTGCTACTATTTGCGCACGCCGTTAGGCAACACTGCCTTCGCCGTTACGTGCACATATTGCTTGACCGCTCTCTACCACTGACATTGACACACGCAACACTAGAGTCGTCTCGCTCGCACACGCTCAGGGGCGGTCTCGCCGCTCATCGCTCAAACGGCCGCCTAGCGGTCGTAGCAGTCTCGTTTTTCGAATCATACGTAAAGATACCTCAGCGGAGCTCACCTCGTCTCAACGTAACAGACTGAAAACACTCTCGTTCGGCTTTCGTTTCGACGGGAAAAACAAAACAGGCAGCTCTCGGCTCAAATTCTCTGTTATTCGTTTTAGACAGTTAAGACAGAAATTGATTGAGTGAACCGGGCTACAGCCGTCGAAATTCAGGATATAAGTTTACCTAGTCAATTCTTTATTGTTGATAATGTGAGTGGTTGCCAAGCGCTGCTCGCGATTTTCGGTTCGCCATAACCAACAAATGTGCCTGTTAAATTTTTACCCCACGCCCCGGAGTTTTTCCGTCTTACTAACTCATTTTCGCTCGTTCACAGGGATGACCGAAGTGAAATAGCTCAGGATGGTCCCGCAGGCATGGACCCCGAGGGAGTCATCGAGTCCACCTGGCATGAGGTGTACGACAACTTCGATGACATGAACTTGCGCGAGGAGCTGCTGCGCGGCATCTACGGTTACGGTTTTGAGAAGCCATCGGCCATCCAGCAGCGCGCCATCATTCCCTGTGTCAAGGGTCGTGACGTTATTGCCCAGGCACAGTCGGGTAAGTAAATGATTATTTGTCTCCTAATCCCCCATATTCCCCTCGATCGACAACAAAGAAAAACTTAAGAATGTGTAAGTTCGTTTAAATGAAAAGGTTATGATGACTCAGCAGCTGCGCCTGTATTTGTTGCGAATGCGCTCTTCGGCGCGCTCTCTTTTACTCTATACCGCTCTCTCCCCGATTCTTGGCGTCATCGCGCCTGCGCGCCACTTTTCGCCAGCTGCGTTACGTTTTCGCAACGGCCCTGGCAGAAGATAGTTCCTAGAAAGAAGGTAGGCATTCCGACTGTTTTGCCAAATTCCAGATGCAGTGCGTTTTTAAGGTCGTCTGTGAGAAATGCGACCTACCTACACAGCCGATTCGGGACTAATCCATTTTGCAGGCCCTCCGAAACAATGTTTTGTCCTTCCACACCCGTATTTGGATTCTGCTTGCACCTGCCATTCGCAATCCATTCAGGGGATAAAGGCCAACGTCGGCCCTAAATGCATTTTAATCCTGGTTTTAACAATGAGAGCTACCTGGAAAAGTGATAAAAGGAGGTTTCGTTGTTTTAGTATTTTGACATAACATGTGTGTTTCCATGCGATTTACATTGCACGCAAGCCCAGAGACGAGCCGATCACCTTTTGGGATCAGCCTTTGTCTGTATATTCGAAATTGAAAATTACCATTTTGTCTCTTTATAAATAATGGCTACTTTACGTCTGAACTTAATGTGGTTGCAGTAAGCATAAAAAATGATCTTTCAATATGATTGTTTCTTATAAAATTATATATGTATACATTCAAAATAATTACTATATGAGTGCACATAACCATCCCCTGTTCTTGCAAAATCACTTAATCAGTCCATGTAAACTCCTAACGATATACCACAATGCGAACTAGCCGACCAACAAAGAATTGGCTCAGCGATATGTTATTTCATAACTTTCATCCACATGCTAAAATTACTGCATGCTAACCATTTTTCTTTTTATCTCTTCCGCAGGAACTGGCAAGACTGCCACCTTCTCGATTGCTATCCTACAGCAGATTGACACTTCCATTCGCGAGTGCCAGGCGCTGATCCTTGCCCCAACTCGCGAGTTGGCCACGCAGATCCAACGTGTGGTCATGGCGCTGGGTGAGTACATGAAGGTGCACTCGCACGCCTGCATTGGAGGCACCAACGTGCGCGAGGATGCCCGCATCTTGGAATCCGGCTGCCATGTTGTGGTGGGCACACCCGGTCGCGTCTACGATATGATCAACCGCAAGGTGCTGCGCACCCAATACATTAAACTGTTTGTGCTGGATGAAGCCGATGAGATGTTGTCTCGCGGTTTTAAGGACCAGATTCAGGACGTCTTCAAGATGCTGCCCCCAGATGTGCAGGTTATCCTGCTGTCTGCCACCATGCCACCGGACGTACTCGAAGTGAGCCGTTGCTTCATGCGCGAGCCTGTCAGCATCCTGGTTAAAAAGGAAGAACTGACTCTCGAGGGTATCAAGCAGTTCTACGTGAACGTTAAGCAGGAGAACTGGAAGCTGGGCACCCTGTGCGATTTGTACGATACGCTGTCCATTACCCAGTCGGTTATCTTCTGCAACACTCGTCGCAAGGTAAATTTCTTTACATTCCAATTTATGTTTCAATTTACTGTTTGCCCAATGTATTATGTATATTATATATGTATTATGTGTAAAACATGCAGTGTACTCCTGTTAATTTGTATCTATAAACCAATTTCGTTTAATTTCTCCAGGTGGATCAGTTGACCCAGGAAATGTCGAGCCATAACTTCACCGTTTCGGCTATGCACGGCGACATGGAGCAGCGTGATCGAGAGGTCATCATGAAACAATTCCGTTCGGGCTCTTCTCGTGTCCTGATTACTACTGATTTACTGGCGCGTGGTATTGACGTGCAGCAGGTCTCGTTGGTCATTAACTATGATCTGCCATCGAACCGCGAGAACTACATTCATAGGTGAGTTGTCTCCTCACCAAGTCTACCGTAAAATTCTTTGTTATAAACATATTTAATAAACCTTTACTCTATTGCAGAATTGGTCGCGGTGGTCGTTTCGGTCGCAAAGGTGTTGCGATCAATTTTATTACGGATGACGATCGACGAATCCTTAAGGACATTGAACAATTCTACCACACAACAATTGAGGAAATGCCTGCTAATATTGCCGATTTGATTTAAATTTTTTCTGCTGAGACGCAAAACAACTAAGAAAAAATTTTAAATAAAAAGTGAGTGAGCAAAACAGCAACCAAGACCCGCGAAATCGATAACCGAGCGCAAATATAAATTATTCAAAGATCAGTAAAGAATTGAAGTCAAGTTAAATATTTATTCAACCATTAATTCAAGAAAACTGCCGACCATTTAACGACTAGGACTACACGCGGACAGAGCACCAACATCTTTAGCAGCGGCACAGCAGCATCACCATCAGCAGCGGGCGCGGAAGCAGCAACATCTAGCACCGCAGAAGCTTACAAATTCTCGCCGAAAAGCCGAGCATCCTCTGTATCCATTTAGTTCTTCTCTGTGTACCATCAAATTTAAACTGCGTCGTCAACCAGCAACAACAAATATATACAAATATATACACAACAAACAATTTGCATCTATCTAAAGAAAGTAATATTTAAACAAGGTAACAAGATACCACTTGCTGCAAGGAGCAAACAACTAAACGCAAAGCCTCAATATCAGAACATCGTTTTGCCGCATCTTTGTTTTAGCTTTTTCTAGAACTATTGATAAAAATATATTAAAAACAAAACAAAATTCATATGTACACATTATTTTTAAATATACCACTCCTGAGAAACAGCTAACGATGGAAGATTTTACGCAAAACAGAAAGCTTAACGCACACATCTGATTTATAGGTGTCTAGATATATGAGTAAATATTTTTTGGAGGCGTTGCGTCGATATGGTATAAATGATTTTGAAGTTTTCAAAACCACTTTTAAAAAGGGCACACCCGTTTTTGATTAAGTTGTCCTTATTAAATTGTCTCTATCTCAGGATCTGTAAGAGCTACCCATTTTGTGATACCGTCGTGGTTGTTTATAAATTTTAATTTGCAATCGGGCCAAATTGTCTAATGAAGGTGCAAGGTTATTAACTCATTTCTCGTTATGTTGGTTAAATTCTCTCAACTTTAGTTTAGACGTATAATTTGAAGAATTAGTAAGTATTATATTGTTAGGAAGATCATTGAAGCATAAAGATTCGATGGATTTATTTTAATTGCATATACATATAGGGCAGTGTTCCGACTATAAAACATTTATTTAAATATAAATGTCTACTCCCGCTACATGCGCCGCCTGTTGCGGTAATGCCACCTCTTATTTTCGAATAAAAATAAATAGTTTGTGTAAATGTTTTTAAACTGTATTAAGCAGTACATTTGTATTCGTCCTATATTAGGCATTTTCAGAGATATATATATATATTTTCTTTTCTTTTCCGTTTTTCCTAAATCATGCCGAAGGGAACATAAATTACGGTGTGCGCGTTGCATTTCTGAAACTATCGCCGTTAATAAGTTTTATAGAAGAACAGCTATCGATATTATATCGGTTCCCGTGTCAGCTCCATTATCGTCAGTTCATAGTAAATTTTTCAATCCGCCCAGTCGGACGTTTGGACAGTTTCCTTCCTCGCGCCGGTCGATAATGTCAGTCAACTAGTACCGACCTGTAGCACGTCATTCGCATCATCGTAGAATCACAACCAGCCCTATCAACCGAAATGGGTCAGAAAGTTTCGCGCACCGACTTCGAGTGGGTGTACACGGAGGAGCCGCACGCCTCGCGACGCAAGATCATCCTGGAGAAGTACCCGCAGATAAAGAAACTTTTCGGTCACGATCCCAATTTTAAGTATGTGGCCGGCTTAATGGTGCTTACCCAGATATTGGCACTTTTCGTAGTGAAGGATCTTTCATGGTCATGGCTTTTAGTGGCCGCCTATTGCTTCGGAGGCATTATAAACCATTCGCTGATGTTGGCCGTGCATGAGATTTCGCACAATCTGGCCTTTGGACACAGCAGGCCCATGCACAACCGGATTCTGGGCTTTATTTGTAACCTGCCAATCGGCTTGCCAATGAGCATTTCCTTCAAGAAGTACCACCTGGAACATCACCGGTACGTCACATTCGAGTCGAATCCACAGCTAATTTTTACACAAACACATGGCCCCATATCTGGTTACTGGGCGTAGTCACACTGTAAACTGTGAAAATATCTTCGCATCAGCCAACCCCCTCTTAGACTCACCCATTGAAACGCCGGTACGCGTTGCCTAACACTGTCCCTTTTTATTCCATTTGACATAAACCTTTCCCGCAAGCTTATGAGTCAATTTCCATTTTATTCGCTCTAGCTGAGCATCGAGTACGTTTTAATTGTGCCGATAAGATACGGCCGAAGTTATATGAATATCCAAATAGGCGCTCAATTGGTCACGTAGCTCAGTGATTCGCCACTCGAGATTCGGGCTACAAGTCGAGCTGGGTTGAGTCACTATTATCGGTTTTTGCAAAAAGTTCCCAAACGAATTCTTAGGGAAAAACATTTAAATCCTACAAAATATATATGAGTTTTATGTTTACAGTCAGCCCCATTGACTCAAAATCTTGTCGCAGATAGCGTTTATCTAATCGCAAAGGTTCACCATTTGGTGGGTCATTGATTGACTTTCAACAACACCCCGGTCCCAATAAGAATTTTCGTTTGAAGCTATTCAATCCCTTCTGAAAACAAACTACAAAGTCCACACCGTTGATTTTTGTAATTGGTAGTATTATTCTAGTAGTGTTATACTATATCGTTGTTGGTACTCATTAGCATTATACTAATATACGAAAACTAAACTATAAAATTTTGATCCCTAGTACTAAAATGTTTTTTCCCCTTTTTAGTTACCAAGGTGACGAGACAATTGACACTGACATACCCACACTGCTGGAGGCGCGCCTATTCGACACCACTTTCGGAAAGTTTTTGTGGGTTTGTTTGCAACCTTTCTTCTACATTTTCCGTCCACTTGTAATAAATCCGAAGCCACCTACTCGTCTGGAGATTATCAACACCGTTGTCCAGCTAACTTTTAACGCTCTGATCGTTTACTTCTTGGGCTGGAAGCCACTGGCCTATTTGCTGATCGGTAGTATTCTCGCCATGGGCTTGCACCCCGTGGCCGGACACTTCATTTCGGAGCACTACATGTTTGCCAAGGGCTTCGAGACATATTCTTACTACGGCCCGCTTAACTGGATTACCTTTAATGTGGGCTACCACAATGAGCATCATGACTTCCCGGCTGTACCCGGGTCACGACTGCCCGAGGTCAAGCGCATCGCCAAGGAATTCTACGACACAATGCCACAACACACCAGCTGGACCAGGGTTCTTTATGACTTCATCATGGACCCAGCGGTGGGACCATACGCCCGCGTAAAGCGTCGCCAGCGCGGCCTGGCCTCCTAAACAATCGATGCTATTCAAGGTTTCCTGCCATGAATGTAATCTCAGCGTTAGACCTAAAGCGGCTTTTTATGTATATATACACCGTAGAGACATTTACAGCGGACGCAGAAGAGTTGAAGCAGGCAACCAAACACATAGCACCTGCTAATCTTCAGTGATTAGATAAAGTTCACTCAATTCGAACAATTTTGTGTATACAGTTTTGGTATTAATGCTAGAACGTGAACTTAGTTTGACTCGTTGGCCTGACTAAGGAGCACTTTCGAGCGCTTTAATTAATTGTTACCTCATAAGTTGGAAAGCCTGTTAAATCTAGTGTGTAATACATGTCCTATTATACTATTATCTTAGTATTTTCGATACATATTTATATTGCTTTCAAATCATAAATGTAAAGCCACAAATTGGAGTGTTTTGTCCCTTATCGTCACTCCGGGCGGCAGTAAACTACTAATCAACCGAGCAACTACTATTTTTGATAGCCTCTTGAAACGGATACCTAAGAATAAAGTCAAAGTGATTTGCCTGGGGTGGCTGCATGTACGGAATACAGTTGAAACTTTTGAGCAAAACTATATAATAAATGGCAAAATCCCAAAGTTATGATTGTCCGACCAATTATTCATTATGGGTCTCATGAAGTTGTGCCTTTTTTTATTGCATGTCGCACGTCATGTGGGTACAGCGCTTTTAACTGATAATAATTTCGATAAGCACTTGGGGAACGACATGGCAATACGGTTATATGATTGTTTTCCAAGATAATTTTACGCCTTTGGAGAAATCGGGATCAGAGAAGTTTAAAAAAATGAACACTCTATAAGATTAAGTACTAAAGAAACCTTTCACAATTAAGAACATAAATATACTCCACGTCTAGAACGTCAATTTGAAAGTCAGGTTGATTAAGTATTTTTAGTTTGATCTTGCGTTACTGTGTATCTTAATCAAAATGATTCATTGCAAATGGTTTTGAAGTTGAAATTCACTTTAACCTATTTACCTAATGGCCTGCCAGTATCCAAGCTGAAAAAAAAATAAAACTATTCTAATGGCGTTTACTGCACGTAGTGTTAACAGCTGAGTCTATCTGTGCTGCATTCTTCCAATAAAAATGTCGGCTGTTGGGGGTAGTAGTAATAGTAATAGTAATCAAGTTAGATTTAGAGAGTCCTTAATTCAAGGAAGCTAAGCCTATTCATAAGTAAATATGTATGTCAATGCCTACATACGAAGGGCTTTGCTATTAACTCATCTATCAGTGAATTTTTCTACCAGGAGGTAAACTGTGCGGCTGAATGAGTAATGACCAGGTGGTTAGGGGGTTCACGAACCTGCATCATTCAAAGTAATATGGCCTTAAAGACAGAATCGGGATTCAGCAATTACTGTAATGCGTAAATAAGCAGTAACACAAGATTTTCGTTTTAAATACTATTTATATATAATTTATTTAAATTATAGAATTATATATTTTGTTTGGGGAAGGTATCGTGAGGGTAAATGTTTTGTAATATTTTTGGATCATTCATTGAAATCAATCGTACATTACTTCTTAATTAAATAAAAGTGTTTATCCTTAATATGTTTAGGGTTCCCTTTTGTTTTCGTTATCGGTTATCTTGGGTTGCTTGCATTAAGAACCTGCACATTTATCGGCTGGGTATTTATACACATTTAAAAAATGATTTTACAAAGTGTTTTCCGTTTTTGTCTGCTTTTTCAATTGCATTAGTCTAAGCAATGTGTTTATTGTTGTATGTTAATATTACCAAGATATTTTGCATTTCTTTTTTTTTTTTTTCGTATTTTTAAAATTTTGCATTTACTTCCAATTTGCTGGATTTCTAGTCAACTTACTAATAATAAATTATACATTTTCCATGGTATTTTAAATGTAAACTTAGATTTATACTGATTTTGTTGGTTTTGTATGATCGTTTTATTAACAGGTTTTTGTTTTGTTTTTTTTTGTTTACTTTATTCTTAAATGGGAGGTAATAAACAAGAACATACAAAGAAAAGGTGAGTTTACAAGGCGCCACGCGTAAAATTGGAAGATTCTTATTTTTTGAGGATTTTTGCTCGCAACCTTACGTAAACAAAAATATACAAAAGTAAAACGAGAGTTACCTTCGCTTAAGGGAAAAACTAAAATAAAATTTAAGAAAGCTTTGCGTGTGCATGGTACGAAACTCAAAAAGAGAACACAAAAAGTGAATTAAATTAACAAAAACTAATAATAGCAGGTAAAGGTAATGGTAAAATATATTATAATGATAAAAGAACGTTTAACGAACGTAACGTAAAAAGTGGGTTGAATTATACAAAAACAAATAGTTGTGTTGCTTTGTTTGCGTTTCATCTGTTTCACTTAACAATAATCCCTATTCTTGTTCTCTTTTCCTTTTTGTTTTGCCTTTGTAGTAATTTTAGAAGTGTTTTACGTTCCGGATTCGTAAATATAGCTTTAATTGGTAAATATGTACTACTAAAACTTTCAAGTACCTTTACTAAACTTAGTAAACAACGCTAGTCGGACTTTTTCGTGTGTTTAGTAGTACATCTTGCGTAAAACACAAATCGGCTGTTGCTGCAAAATCTAAAATATGTCAACCCGGCAACTCTTGGACTTCATAATCTTTTACTCTATCGCGCCGATTGCACTGCCCGCTGCTTGCTCGGCGTCGTCGTGGACGCTACACTCATACTGTGACCGGAACTTGGCGTTCCGATGGCCACTGTCTTGGTGCATCGGATGCAGATATAGTCGTCGTCCGCTTTGATCTGGCTACGATTGAGGCCCACACAGTACATGTGAAACCATTCGTTGCAGCCGCCGTCGCATTGAACCCAGTCTACCTCCCGTCCAGTAGGCTTATGACAATTCTCCGCACGGCACTCTTCCTCGTCGTCTTCCTGGGCGGCCTGCTGAGACCGCTGCGCATGCTTCTTTTGTCCACCAGTTGAGATATTTCCGGCAATCGCTGTCCCTTGGGCATTGGTAGTATTACTGTTAAGGTTGGTGCTGCTGTTGCTGTTGTTGGTGCTGTTATTGTTGTTGTTTGTGGCTGTTGTAGAGGTGCGCTTGCGCTTTTTGTGCGTCGAGCCGGGTGTGGGTGTGGTTGCCGCTGAATTGCCACCACCTGAACCTGTACTAGAGTTTGTGTTTCCGCCGTTGGCCTGCTTGTTCTCGGCATCGGCGTCCGCTCCGGGAGTTGCTGATGAAGCTGGGGATGCCTTGGCATCGCTCTTGCGTCCCGCTGCCGCTGATCCTTTCTTGATCGGAGTCTGCTTGGGCGTGTTCTGCTTCTTGCGGGGTACAGCTGCGTTACCGCTGGCATCGTTGGAGCGCCTCTTCTTATTGCGCCCGCTAATACTCGCAGACGCCGTTGCCCCACCACTGTTGCTGTTACTATTGGGACTATTTTGTACCAAAAGACTGTCGTTCGAGTCTTCAGCTCCGGAAGTAGGCAGCGGATTTGGTTGTTGCTGCCGTTGCCGCTGTAGATGTTGAGCCACACGCTCCCTAGCTTCGGCTTGCAGCAACGTTGGCGGCATTGTTTCCAAAATGCGCCATAGCTCGAGCGTCTCGTCTAGAGAGACCTCGAGTAGGTCACCCTCCATCATCAGGTCAAGCAAATTTTCAATTTCGCTATCGGACAGAAGTTTCAGGAGATCGGAGTTTATGGTGGTAGTGGCAGAGGCAGTACGTGGCTCATCCTCGTCATTACTAAAGTTATCCTCGACGATTCGAAGCCGACATTCGTCCTCATCATCATCGTCGTCAGCTTCTGACTCTGTGGAACCACAGGCCTCTTTCGCAAGACTACCCCGGCGACGTGGCTTTCGTGGACTACTGATATTGCCAACCCCTGCTAAGGCGCCTTCGGAGCGCCGCTTTTGCTGCTGCTGTGCCACAATTGCTTCCTGGGCAGCACTTACGTCGGGACTGCTTAGCGCCTTTCTGGCCCGATCCTGCCAATTCATTGCACGCTCTGCCAGGCAGCGCAAAGCTTCGTCCTCGGGCAAACGAATGGGAAGCTGTTGCAACTGCACCAGCAACGGAAGGATGGTCTCTAGACGTGGCCTCTTCGACCTTACACAGCTGGGACAGAGCCATTTATGGCGATTAGAACCTGTTCCTGCTACGCCATTAATAATTCCATTGTGATTGGTGGATGAGGGCGGTGGGACGCAATCCTCGTGAAACCAATCACGGCACAACTGACAGTTGTACATTAAGCTCCGGAACTCGGACTTACACAAGCAGAACATATCGCGTAACGGGTTTTTAGTCATGTTTTTTCGTCGAAGCTCGCGCATATCCAGTAACTCCTGCTCCTCTGCGTTCTTGAAGCTGGCCACAATCTCCGCGGGATTTTTATCCTTTAGAAAGTCGTCCTGGATAAAGAAATAATTAATTTGGAAACATATGAGTTGGAATATGATGACTTTACCTGGAAGCGCGGCTTGAGATCCGAGTCAATAATAATGGCATCCGTTCGGGGCATGAGAACCTCTAAAAGCGAATAGGAGGTGCCCTTTTTGAGAAAGGCGCACGCAGTATTCTCCTTCCATTGATGAGCGCTGTTTAAGTGGCCCTGCATTCGACTCAGCTCCTCCAGCTGGATAGGTATGTTTGTACCCCGTTCGATCATCGCCTGGAGAGTGTGGCAATATGTCACATGGTTATTCTGTTGAAGCTGCTCAACGGCCCGCAGCCACTCACGGGCCTTTCTAAGCGCATCCTTTAGCAGCCCATGTGAAGGCACCTGACCGTTGATGTCGGCGGCCGATTTCAAAAACTGCTCTATTTCGCCCAGCTCGTGCTGTTGGGTCAGTCTCCGGAAATACTTAGCCGCCTGCGACTCCCAGGCTTCGATCTCTGCGCCAATCTGTTGTAATTTTCGCATCTCCCTGTCGACATATGGATCCGTGGGATCCAGATCAGCAGCCGCCATGTGCAGCAGGTTCTTCACGTCTTGGTAGGTCAGCTTCGAGCTTGTCTCCCTTAATCCCTGCGAGCGCTTGTACCACTTACACTGCTTCAGCCGCTTCTGTAGAAGGTCAAGCTGCTGCAGTTCGATGCGGAGAGAACTGCCTTCGTTAATTAACGTTTCCAGCTCACTCTCCTCCAGGGCCTCCAGCGTCAGCTGGAGCTGACTCTCTGAGCGGTCAACGAATTGTTTTCCCAAAACGAGGAGCTCTCGCACCGATGCGCCCTCGTCAATAATGCAGCAGAGATTATCTATTTCCTGCACAAACAGCTCTAGCTCTTCCATGGTAAGCTTATACTGAGCCGCCTCCTGGTTGTGGTCTGAGCGAGTTCGTACCTGGTGGAGAAATATCAAATTAGGCGATTAGATCTCCACAATTCAGAAGCTTCTGTCCTAATCAACAAATACCGCCAAACAAATTGAAAAAACCCAACAAGTGTTTTTGCAATTAATGGTTAGTTCAATCCTGAGAGTGTTATGATTTAATCAAACAGGATCCAAAACACGAATATTGAAAAAACTTTTGCGGGATATAGAAAAAATGCTGTACCCCGAAGGGTTTTATAAGAAGCTGTTATAACCAATAGGACCCCCGGACTAACCTTATTGATACCCAGTTGCTGTATGACTGTGACACATTTCTCTGCCTCGACGGCAGCAGCATTGAGGCGATCGATCAGCAGCGATGAAGGAAACTTTTTGGTCTCGGCCTCCTTGCACAGCTCTTGCAGTTCCTGTAGAGTCACTGAGGTGGGCGTATGTGCATCTACTATGTCACGGCAACGGGAAAGCCAGCGTTCGAAGCTGTGCGCCTTCACCTTTAGTTTCTGCAGCATCAGCGGCATCTCGTCTAGTGTATAGCGGTATATTAGTGTGTGTTTCTCAGGAGCACAGCCACAGAGCACTGTATAGTGGCGAAGACAGACAATAAGCTTGTCATTGCACTCGCATGCGACCGCCGATAGGAAGCACGTAGTGTTACACTCTTGGCAATGCCTCTCGTCGTCGTTAACCAGCTCGAAGGCGCGTCGCTCTGCGCGGGTTACGCCCCACTCTAAAAGTGATTTGCGCAGCTTTTTCTCCGTGTCAACCATTTCGGCCATGTCGATATAGCAGGCGGTAGCGATGCCGAAAGTAAGCTTCGCCGGCTCCAGAGCCATCTTGCAAACGAGCTCGTCGTGCGAGAAGACGCAGAAGCGGCGGAGCATTGAGTAGTGATTAACACACTCACGCCCCATCTTTAGCCAATCAGCGGGTGCAAAGTTGACGGCCTCGGCGAAGTTATAGCCCTGGTTAAAACCTGCGTGATAGGCCCTAGGGAAGGTGATAACAAACTCGCCGGCGTGTTGATCCGTGCGGAATACCGGCACACGGTTGTTCATTAGAATGTTAGGGTTCATAATTGTTACCAGCTGATGAAGCAGATCAGGCTGCGATGAAAACAGTTCCGGGGCTGCCTGCTTCATGGTCTCTTCAAACTGCTCAGCACAGGACCCCGGAACACCATACCACGTTTTTGGTTCTCCCCAATGAAGATAGTTGATTGAGTAGCTCCAGTGGTCCTCGTTGTGCCAGCAAAAGGCAGCGAAGCACATGCCCACGTACATCCACGGTGCGTTCATGCCGCTTATGTCGGCGTTAATGTGGCCCAAAATGGAATCCTCAAGCAATGGCAGGTTATTGAGGTTCCAGCTTGATTCAGCATACTCTTGGTCGCCAGGTAGCAGATACAATGAACTCTTTGTGGGGAACCCTGATCCGTGATCCATTGTGTGCAGGTCCGCGCCATACTCGACGGTAACGTCTTCATCAATAGAAGACACGATTCGCCAAAACTCGCGTTCCACCATCTCGGTAGGCACTAAGTGCACCGGCTTGCGGAAATATTCTTGCTTGAACTGGTCAGCCATCTGTCCAAACTGCTGCAGAGTATATTCCCTTTCCGCCTGCTCAAAGCCAAAAGCCTCCTGCGGTTTGCTTACCTCCTCGACGACGCAGCGCGGGCAAAGCCATTCGCCTGAATCAAATAAAACAAATTACAATTTTTATTAGTAATCAAAAAGTCCAAGGATAGAAGGAAATAGAATAGGGTACCCCCAAGATCGAAATAACAATTATTCAAAAAGGATTTCAGTCCTAAAAAACGAAATATAGAAATGTGGGAGAAATGAAAAACATGTCTATTTGCGATCTGCGCCTTACTTGTGCTCTCCAACCTTAAAATATGGGTTATATCTTTTGTATATTAGATTCAAAACATAGAATAAAGTAGCGTTTCCGACCCTATAAAGTATATATATTCTTGATCAGGATCAATACCGAAGTCGATTGAGCCATGTGCGTCTGTCAGTCCTCCGTATGAACGCTGAGATCTCAGGAAGTATAGCAGATACAAAGTTGAGATTAATCATGAAGATTCTTGAGATCCCGGGACAGCGCAAGTTTATTACAGCATCCTGCCACGCCCACTCGCCCAAATTTCGGGAACTATTAGAGCTAGAAAGTTGAAATTCAGTATGCATAAACTTTGGATGCCAGCGCATCTTTTAGTAGTACTATTATCTGGCCACTCCCACCCATACTCCCACCAAGCTCAAAAGACGGTTTTAGCATTTTCAAGAAAACCTGATATCTCGGTAACTATAAGTGATAGAAAGTTCGGATTAAGCATGTAGATTTTTATGATGCCCCAAATGCGAATTGTTTTTTTTCCACGTAGCCACGCCCACAAAACCTGAAAAACCAAAAATGCAAAAATCTCGGAAACTAAAAGAGCTAGAAAGTTAGGCTTAGGAATATGTATTTTAGATATGCCACTGCAACTTTATCCAGCCACGCCCACAGACATGCTTTCTCCGACAATAGGTGGCGCTTGGGTAATTTCAACTCGCAAAATGAATATTTTAAAATTGTGTAAAACAGTAAGGGGTATCTTATAGTCGCGGCACTCGACTATAGCGTTTCCTCTTGTTTTAAATAGGTTTATAAAGACCTTACCTTTAGGGATGCTAGTCAGAGGTGGCAGCAGACAGAAGGTGTGGTAGCTGTCGTCGCAGCCATCGCAGAGCAGCATCGATTCCTCGACGTCGCCGCGGTTGCAGATGTGGCAAATGTATTTCATCAACGGGTCAACGATAAGGGCCGGGGGCTCGCCTCCCTTCTTCTGACTGGCCCCTCGAGTGTTTGCCGGGCTGCCAGTGGATAATGGCGGACCCCCGCTGTTTACGGCATTGAAGCTGCTTAGCAGATCTCTCTTGAACTCCTCCTTGGTCTCCGTCTTAATAAATACGCCAGCGGAAGGCTTTGCCGTGGGTGAGGCACCGCTAAGGCCGCAACTGGCACTAGAATTTCCGAATCGCTTAGAGCGGCGAGTGTTTGTCTCGTTGGGCGGCGCAATTTGCTGTCGTGTTGGTATCTCGTGGGCTTTGTAGTCGGTGCCACCGCCGTCCTCTAGCTTCACAGGCGTGCCACCAGTTCCGGCAGAAGCTGGTGTGGGACCAAGAACCTTGCCCGAAGTGTATACCTCAAAGGGGTGCAAGATGCGTTCGTAGTGAGCCTTCAAGGTAGCGCCCACGCTTTTGCTGGAGGGGTACTGCATCCGGTTGGCCACCTTCGCCCACTTGCGGTCCTTTGTGGTTTGCTCCATGCCCCCTTCTTCCTGTACGATTCGGTGAAGTGTGTATAAGTCAAGGGCCTTGCGCTCTACCATTGGGATTTTTAGCGAGGAACCCTGCAGCTCCCAGAACTTGGCAATCTGATCCAGGAAGTTCAGTTTGACGCGCGTCTTGGCCTCCAGCTCATTGAGCCTTTGGACGCGAGGCACGAAGCGCAGCTTGTCCACATCTACTGCAAACGGCGGCGACCAGGTCGCTGGGGGCAGAATCTTTGCGATGCCGCACTTCTCAGCAATGGAGCGGATCTTGCTAATGTAGGCCAGTGGGTTCTTAAACTCCTCAACTGTGGGCCGGAACACTGGGCACTCTGGCGGCGTGTCGAAGTGGAACTCTTCATTCTTTGACTGGTCAAACTTGTTGCTGCTGTGCGGCTGCGTGTGTACCGTCTTTTTGTGCCCGGTAGGCGCAGGCGTGGGTGTGGGATGAGGGCAACTGTTATGATACTTCTTACTGGCAGACACACTGCTGCTGGCATGGTTCATCGGAACACTAGGCATCGGCCTTTCTACCAACGCTGGAGCGCCAGCTGGCGGAGCTTGGGCGTGAGATCCTGCTGCCGCTCCCGGTGTCACTGGGGTTGAGGGTTCATCATTGCCGTTCGACTTCTTTACGGACTCGCTTCCGCTCGTAGTGCCGTTGCCAGTAGAATTTCGGGTACGCAAGCGGCGTGCCGGAGTTGTCGTTCCGTTCGAGGGTAGGCCGGTGGCGGAGGACGTGCCGCTGCCGAGACCTCCAGCCCCGCCGCCGTAATTGGCGGCCGTCGTGTTGTCCGCCTCAGTCTTGGCGGACATTGCTTTAAGATGAGTTTCAGATTCGATTTATTGCGTTCGGCTCTAAAAATGAGAAAAGTTTTAATTAGTTTTGGAGTTTACAACTTTATAATGCACATCGTAAAGATTGATTATATTATGGTTTTCAAAATTCTGCCCGCTGGTATTTACCTATTGTGTCAACTCTTTTCAATCGTCACCAACATGTATTTCCATAGCCCTTTATTGACAAAAAACGAGGGTTATTCTGTTTCTATCGCGGAACCATATAATTAATTATAAGCGTTTTAATCAAATAGTTACTTAAATTTGACTTATAAACCAATGAAAGTGTTTTGTTCGTCAAAGTAATATAATTATGTAACCAGAGGCATGTGACCCAAAAGAGATTACAACAGATTAGGATATTGTTAATTATAATATAGTTAAATTCATCACAAAGATGGTATGCCATATTTCGGTTGCTTTTTACATACATACAATGCTGCTCGGATTCACTTGTTTATAATTATTATGCACTGCCAAGTCAACACATATAAGTTGGTTACATTAGATCCTTAAAAACTGTTTTTTTATTCCACTTCTATTGATCGACTTCAGTCACCCACTGTATCTACATCAAATCGCTGCACACCTGTGTGTATATGTGTTATGGTGCCTGTACTCAACCCTCGCAGGTAAACAAACATTTACGGAGGTGAAAACTCGACTTTGCGACGGAGAAAGTGCAGTTACTCAATGCTGTTCGATTGCGAGGGTATACATTCTGTTCTAGCCGGGATCAATGATTAATGGGCTGGACCTAGAGGAAGTAATGCCTATTTGAGTTCAGGGAACATATGTTCTCTCAGAGAGATTGCAGCTGCGATTAACAGTACTGAATTTGTTGCATACAAAAGTGGAGCACGCCAATACAAGCACAACCCCGAACACGCACACGGGGGATTGCCTTAGCGTGTGTATGTATAACATAGCGACCAATAAACTTACAAATTCAATAGGAACATGTATACATTAAGTGTGTATATGTGGATTACAAGAATTGCATTTAAAACATTAAAAGGACATATTAGATAAAAGTAGCCATATTCCAAAATTAAGCTGACGAAATGTAAAGAAACCGTGAAGCCATGTTGAAAATCGCTGTCAACATCAAGTTCCGGTTAATGTTCCTGATTTTTTACGTTTACGTTTGTCATCTGGACAAAAGGAAGCCGGCAGAGCTTTGCATTGGTGGTTGTTGTAACACGACGCTCACACTCTCGTGGGGTAGTGGGGCGCCACTACCACCACCGAGAAGGAAGTAAAAGTGGGTGGGCATTGCGGGCGGCTTTATGTTGTGTAGTTTCCCGTGTGCTTGATCAGGAAGAGCCGCTCTCTCCTAGAGAGAGCGAGATGAGGGACGAGTACCGTTTTTGTGTATCAAGTGAGCAAAGTACATTTACGGCAATGTCGGCAGCGACGCAGGCAGAGGCATGCTGCGTGTTATTCGCTGCTCGGAATAATGCTTCCCCCGATTCCGAATCAAAATCGGGGAATTGATTTGGTTTTGGAATTATTGATTGTGGTGCGCGGCGTGACAACTGTTGTTTTCTGAACTGCACGAGCTGCTAGGCGTTCTTGTTGGTGGAACTGATTTTCCGTTTCGTCCGTTTTCGCCGATCGTTCGGAAAAGCAGCCTAAGCCGAAAGCTTCTTTTATATAATTTCCATTTTCAGCCGCAAACACACACAGGCACACACTAGCACGCAGCTTACAGTTACAAACAAACAGCTTACACGGACAGGCACAGGTACGCGTATACAAGCACAGACAAACCAAGCATGTACATAAATATGGATGGATTTGGCGAAATTAGCACTACAATACGATTCTTTTCCGCAGGAACGAATAGGCTTTGGGGCCTTAATTTTTACGCATATGCCCTGCCATATTGCACACTTCCAGTGAAAAAGGAAGAGGGGAACGGGAAAGCTGAGCTGTTTGGAAAGTATGTAAGTGCAGCACTGTACTTTTCGAAAGGAACTTTTCGGCCATCGCAACTGATTGTGTGTACGGCTCCATCTCCTAACTTTATCTATTCTGCAAGCGTGGGATCATAATATTTTTTCGCTATGATGGCGACCGGGCAGCGACGCAACGCACTTTGCAGCGCTGTCGCTGCTCTGCTGGCGTATGCAATTCGTGTGCCAGATTTTATCCACTAAGGTTCCTTGCCGCACTCCGCGATGAGGTTCCTAACCTATTTAGTTGCGGCCAGTTGGTTGGCTTTTACACGGATTTTCACTTTTATTACGGATTTTCGGACGTCGATTGCGCTGCCAGCAGAACACACATACAAACATTTTCTCGACTAGTGCGGGGGGTTGTTTTCGCCGTTGGCCACTACAGAAGCTGCAATCTGGGATTTTCTTGTCTTATTCCCATTACGCTTGCCTTTTGCTATGAGGGCGTCTTCTTTTCGCTAGTTTTCGCAGCTAATTAAACATTTTCAGCCATCAAAAGTGTCCCAAGCTCATACACTAGCACGCACACATTTGCACTGGGCCACTCTACATTAGGGGAGAACTCACTGTCGTCATAGGAAGTGGGGTCGCGCACGCTCGCTGAATGATCGAACCGAAATGTTCCATAAAACCACCGAGCACGGCACTTGCGAATTAAATTTAATGCGAATTTATTTTTCTGATTTCTTTCTCCGATGTCTGCGTTTTTTCCTGCTACATGTGTCCAGTGTGACCCGTCGAAGATATTCCGGAAACGACGGCCATATAGCGCAAAAGTTTGGAAAATACCAGTTCTCAAAATGGGTTTCGCAGCACTGGCTTTCAAATTAAATTAAATATTCTTATTGGATGTTGCAGAATATTATCCCTTTTGTGCTTAATTTTTATTTCTCA
The DNA here is from genome assembly GCF_018153835.1 of Drosophila eugracilis. NCBI lineage: Eukaryota > Metazoa > Arthropoda > Insecta > Diptera > Drosophilidae > Drosophila > Drosophila eugracilis. Next base: position 542,737 of record NW_024572675.1, on the reverse strand, counting down.
ATACAAGAGTTTTTTGAGAAATGGTTTAACTCGCAGAATCGTATCGAAAATTACTAAAAAAATTAACAAGACGGCGTCTAAACTACTCTGAATAAGCTATAAAATATATATAAAAACAGTATGTAATAACTACATTTTATTTCAAACGGAAAGGGAAATTAACCGTAATAAAGCTAATTTTCCCTAAAATAGTTATTTATCTATGTAGACACACAGATTTAGAAACAAAATGGGTGTTATACATTAGAACGTAACAAAAAGCTAGTCTATTTTGTCGTTGCTACATAAAAATTGAAAATGTGTTTCTTATTCTTTTAGATATTTTAACATGTTGTACTGTTTATATTTCTTACAATGCTAAAATTATTTTTAATTTTCTGTAGAAGTTTTGTATAATTTGTCGAATAAGAAGACTTTGTCTGTGTTAATATAGTCAAGCAATTGAAAAATGCTTTTAAGATTACAAAAACACTTAAAAATCGGCTTAGAAAGTTTATTTTAGGTGGTTTTAGAATATTTTATTTATTAATATAACTTATTAACTTAAAAATGTAGAACGTCGTAATTATTTCACAGTATTTACCCTTGTCACATATTCACTGTTTTTCTTTTTATGAGGAGCTGGTTTTAGTATATTTTTAAATGACTGTGACTTATTTTAGTATTACACCCACAGTCACATTGGTGAACAATTAAGCAGAGGAGCAATTGCATCTCCTGAAATCGATTTCTGATAGGCAGAGCACAAATCGCATCTCCTGAAATCGATTCACGATAGGCTCATACGTTTTTGTTTCGTTTTGGACATATTTATTATTGTTAAAATTGGAGCAATGCCAGCAGTGCGCAAGTTCCGCCGAGAGACCAGTGAAATCAGCTGCTGTCTCAAGTACCTTCTGTTTGCCAGCAATGTGATCCTGTGGCTTTCTGCCCTTCTGGTCCTTTCGGTTGGCGTTTGGGCCTGGACTGAGAAGGACATGTTCCGCAACATCACCCGGCTGCACTTCATCGCCCTGGACCCGGCCTTTGTGCTGATCATCCTGGGTGGAGTCACCTTCCTACTGGGATTCATGGGTAGTATTGGTGCCTTGCGTGAAAACACTTGTCTTCTGGCGGCGGTGCGTTTGTTCTTTTTTCGATCACTCATAACAAAGCTAATTGTCCTGCTTCTGCCCATAGTATGCAATCTTTCTGAGTTTCCTGCTTATCGCTGAGATCGGCTTTTGTGGGGTGGCCTTCGTGCTCAAGGATAAGGGATGGGTAAGCACCATTTCAATGGCTTCAACTCAGGAGAACTCAGATTAAGATTTGTCTTTATCAGATCAAGGATCAGGCCACAGAGGGACTAAAGGCTTTCATTAGGCATTATCGCGAGGATGCAGACCAGCAGAATCTCATTGACTGGATTCAGGAGGACTGGTTACAGTGCTGCGGTATTGACGGACCCAAGGACTGGGACAGCAACAACTACTTCAATTGCTCGTCTATCGCTATCGGCAGCAGAGAAGCGTGTGGCGTACCATTCTCCTGCTGTCGTAGACGTCCTCATGAGCTTATCAAAAACAAGCAATGCGGCTACGATGTACGCAAGGAGGGATACGTAAGTTTGCTGTTTTTTGGTTCTCGTCTTTCCCAAATCCTTGTATTTCACAAACAAATTATACGCATGCAGCCCGTGGATAGGAATATACATGAGAGGGGGTGTTTGCGCGCCGGCGAGGATTGGCTAGAGGCACATCTCATTAGTGTGGCGATTAGCTGCGTGGCTTTGCTAATCTTGCAGGTGACATTCTCCCGTGTCTTAATATGTTATATCCTTACGGCTTGACGTAACGGATGATTTTACTTTTATATAATTAAGATTTTTCTATATTTTAACGATTTTTATTCTTTGAACGGATTCATTTTAATTTTAATCGTTTTTTCATTTTTTTTGCCAGGGCATGGAGTTATCCAAAATAATCTATGAAAAAGGCTGTGTTCAAGCTGGTGAAGAATGGATGGAACACAATTTGATTATTATTTCCACCTCTATTATTGTTGTGATGTTTTTTCAGGTCTCTGTTTTATTTAGTTTTGTCGATACTGTTTTGTTTTTGATTCAATGAAAGCAGTTAAACCATTTAATAACAACACTCCTTATTGTAGATCCTTGGCATTTCCTTTGCTCAGAACCTACGCACTGACATCTACACTCAAAAGTCAAAGTGGCACTGACAAATGGCCCTTCCTGCCCCAACAGCAATTTAGGAAGGACTTAAGACGACGATGTATCAGAGGATTTTCGAGGTAAGAAAATTCGAAAACCACATATGTACGGAACCAGAATCTTCAACTACTCATCTACGCTCCAATTAGTTAACTAAACTGTAAAGTACTCCCTTTTAAGGCCATTGGTCACTTTTATCCAGGGACTGCTATTAACATAAAAAAGTTTGAAAAATTGCAGGCTAAATCGGTTATCCATAAATGTTGAAGTCACAAAATAGGGGTAACTCTTTTATATTCGGAAATCCATTTTATTTTATTACGTGCAGTTAGACAGATTTTTTATTTTAACTTTTATAATTTTTTGTTTTGTTTTAAAACTTGTAAAAGTATTGACCCTGCTTTAAAGGAAATCTCTACGAAACTAAAATTTCTGAACAGAAATTAAAAACGAATATTTTCATGAGCTACATTTGAGTGGTCAATTTTAATTCGTAGGGTTTTCGATTGAAGTGAGTAGGGCTGATATAGCTATGTATCTAACTAAAGCAAACACATTCCGTCTTCGTGGACATTGACTAATATTAACTAGGTTGCCAAATTTGTTGCTGTTTTTACGCGGCTTCCCTTTGCCTGAACAAAAAAATGAGAAAATAAGAGAAAAACATTTAAAATAGATTTTCTAAACTTTTTACAAAGTTAAAGAGGCATAGGAAAACCAAAAAATGTATCTTGAAATGCTGCTGTGATATATTTTTAAAGAAATGTATAGAGAAACCGAAATTATTGCAACAATTTTCAAAAAATCGAATGAACATAATACGAATCTCATTCCTAAACTGAACAAATACAACCTAGTACGACATTGTCTTCAAAATAATATGTTTATGCATAGTTATTTTTATAAGTGAAGAACAACCACCTCTTTGTGTGGGAGTACCAAAATCACAGAACAAGAAATGAAAAAAACAAATCTTGCTAATTAATATTAATGAGCTTAAACTAAATTAATGCACAGAAATTGTTAGATTTACAGTATATAAATATGTATATTTTTGCAATCCGCAATGCGCAGTAACAATTGAGTAAAACCTAAGCTACAGTTGGTTTATTTGCCAAGAAGCGCACATGATACAAAATGCTTTATAAGACAGATTTAAATTCGCTCTTGTACCTTTTTGAATTTATATTGCAAAAAAATGTAATATGCTAAGACTGTACTATTGCTTAACACATTTCGCAAACATTCCTTCCCAATTAATATTCCTAATTTTGGTTTAAAAAACCCACAACCCAAACTCCTGTCCGCAGGAGTCCTAGATTAAATGTAAAATAGACTTTTTTCCAAAACATATAAAACACTGCCCTGAACAGAGTATTATTTTGTTCTTCAAATATCCGGAAGAAAAATGAACTGTTGTGTAACTTTACTAAAGTATTTACATCTCTTAGTCAGATTAAACTTTTATAGCTAACAATTTATATAAATACACTAAATATTTTACAAATCGACTTTCAAAACCCCTTAATGGGGTTCTGGCTTTTTAAGATCTTTCTGAACTCAGTCCTACACGTATGTATTCAAAGCTCAAAAACCTTGAAAAATGTCCTTATATAAAAAAACAAGAAAACAAACATTGATAATACTGAAACATGATATTACTGATACAAATGGGACGATGCTCCTCGGTTAGCCGAAATAAATATGCCCTTGCAGTTAAAGTAAATGTATTGTTCATTAGGCAAAAACTACGGAGTATGTATCGTCCGATTCATAAATGATTTAAAAATTTTAGATTTCTAGTTTGTCACATTCAGACAGATAAAGTCTTCGCCAATTAAGAATATTTATTTGTACAGTTTTTTCTGAATTTAAAACATCTCGCCAAAATACTCTCTGCAAGGGTACACAAAAAGGGGTAGTAAATCGAACAAAATACGAATAAAATTGTAAGAAATATAATTAATATGGTTAACAAAATATTACAATGGTAACGAAAAAGTCAATTGAAAATAAGCTGAAAATAAGATCCGAATCAGTCAAGCAAGCATCAGCTAATATGTATTAAGACAAACATATATAAATATACAGATATGATAAGAGTTAGAAAATGTATAAAAAATCTTAACAAAGGTTGTTGATACAAGTATCAATCAAAACTGCTTCAAATAAAGAAATATCAAATAACAATTAATAGATTATATATAGTCATTATAGTGGAACATCTCCGGACTCTCCATCTAGCTGAGCAACTGCGTCAAACTGAACGGCGGGGAGATCATCGCCTGACGCCGTCTTATTAGCTCGTTGGTACTCAAGGATAACCAAGGAATTTTCGCCTTCCTTGAGGATTTCGTTGGGAACATACAGCGTGACCTGAGGACCAGCCACAGGCCAGTATCGACCCAGGTTGAAGCCGTTTACATAGGCCACACCCTTGCCCCAACCGGCCATGTTCAGATAGGTATCGCCGACCTCCTCCACCGTCAGACTGCCAGTGTAAAGAATTGGCCCGTTGCGAAGAATACGTTGATTGGCCAGAAACGAGTCTAAAACCTTGTGGTCGCTGTTTCCACGACGCCAGAGTTCGATAGTGGATTGCTCGAGCGGGAAAGCAGTACTTCGCCAGTTCTCTAGGGGCAGATATCCACCATTGTGCAGCTGCAGACTAACTTCTCCAAAGATGCCCTTAGTGTCGTTAGAGATGTAGAAATTTACTCGTCCTTGGTTCTCCACCAGTAGTTGGAGAGTGCTTCCCCATCCCTTGCTAAGAGGCAGGGAGTAGATTTGAGCCTCTCTAGAGAGGGTTCCAACTAGTTCCTGGTCCACAAATACGTGTGCGCGGTCGTTAATCTGATCTATTTTTAATAAAGCCGGGTCCAGATCCATACTTGGTAGCTCAGTCTCGTAAAGGACGAGGCCCGAGTATAAGTCTAGTTCCTCAAAGGTTTTGGGCTTTCTTGACTCTACCGGATCACTTCTGGCGAGAGCGGCCCGTCCTTCCGCCGAGAGCAATGCCAACTTGGGTGCCAACTGCACCCTTCCGTAGGACAAGCGCTTGGCTGGACTTAACGTGATTTCGGGCAGTGGAAGGAACTCTCCAATTACAGCTTTGACAAGTTCGTACTTCGTTGTTACCCCTCCGGCCTCGTCCATCACCGCATCATAATCGTAACTTGTTATGTCCGCCGCATATCCGATGCCTCCGTCCAAATTGTAGTTGGCTCCGGCAGTAAATCCGAAGTTAGTTCCGCCGAAAAACATGTAGAGGTTGACACTGGCGTTATAGCTAAGGATTGTCCTGCAATCGGATATGAGAAAAGTTGTTTTTGAATTTTTTTTTATTTCCCAAGATATTTACTTTAACGCATTGGCCACCTCTTGGCCATCACGCCTTTGGTTCTGCTCCTGCCAATGGGTTAGCCAGCCCGGATAGAATTCGGAGTTTACCAGTGGGCCAGTGGGTTGCAGGACACGCAACATTTCCCAGATTTTGTCTATCTCTTGAACTGCAAAGTTGTTGATGTAAGAATGTCGTTTTCGAAGGAACTATCACTAGCTTCACATACTGCGATCAATGCCAAAGTCAGTGGTGGCAAACACGTTCTCAATTTTTCCGCAGCTCATCTTTTCGTTGGGAATGTCCACTGTGAAGAGCAGGGCCTTGCCAGACACGTACTTCTCCGTTTCGTCCCGCAGCCAATTCAGGTAGTCGTGATCGCAGGCATAGTCCCCGTACTCGTTCTCCACCTGCACCATGATGATCCTACCGCCATTACCCACAAGCAGATGCTGAAGTCGTGGCATCAACTCCGAGTACCACTTGCCAACCTCTGAAATGTAGTTGGGGTCGTTGGTGCGCATCTTGATGGTCGGGTACTTGGTAAACAGCCAGTGGGGAAGGCCTCCCTGAAAAGGTAATGCTGTTAGGTGGTCCAAAACCAAGATACTCTTTCTCAATTTCACACGATACTGCACACTTCAGACTCTGAAAACTAAATAATGCTTGAAACAGTAGAAAGAAGAGGTTCATTTGGTTACACAAGAGTCTGCTGCATATCAATACTGGAAGATAGTATAGAAGGGCTGCTTTAAACAAAATCGAAATTTTATTCATGGTCATATCTGTATGAAGTATAATAGTTAAGGGAGGTTGAAAAATTAGTAGGAATTTTTCTAAGCTGACTATGTTAGGACACTGCGGTCAGGTTATTTCCAGCGAGCCGCAACATTATATACTTACATTATCTCGCTCAGCGCAAATGTAGGGACCTGGACGCAGAATGATATAGAAGTCTTCTTCCTGAGCAATCTCCAAAAACTTGACCACATCAGCCATGCCTTCCCAGTTGTATTCTCCATCATGGGGATTATGCAGCGACCACTCTACATATCTGGAAACAGGAATGAAGAGTTTGGAGTAGTTTTTAAGTGTTTATTCCTCATTTTCGTAAGTTTTTAGCTCCACTAGCTATCTCGCAGATAAATTTGTTGTAAATATTTTAAATATATATTACTCTTTTGAATAAAAAATATTTCAACACTTTTAGGACCTATTTTTAACGAATGAATGAACTTACGTATCCAGGGCATTCAGGCCAGATGCCCGCATGGTGCGCAGCCGACTTCGCCAAGCCTCAGGCACAGCTCGGAAATAGTGAAACGACCCAGAGACGTATCGGAAGGGTTGGCCATCCAGCATAAAGGTGTTGGCCTCGTGGTCGATCGCAAATCTAGGCTGGTCCTGTTTAAATATGTGATTAAATTGGGTAACGGATGAGTCGATTGTTAAAAAGTAGCACGACAGCAAACTATCAATTTGCCGAACTGCGACTCACCTCGGTGGCGTCGCTGTCACCGCCCAGCCCGACACAAAGCCCAACTGTGAGGGCCATCACCGCGATTATCAGACATCCACTAACGGCCATTGTCAGCTTTCGAGTGCAGCGACAGCTGCTGCTCATTTTGAGGACCGGCTTTAGGAGCTTAAAAAAGACTTCGGATACTCGTATAGATATATTAGGTACAGCTTAAAGCTCGATCGAATTGGGCACTAACAATAGTTCACAACCGCTCGCTCGTGCTGACCGGAGCACAATGTCAAACTAATGGGTAGTGAGCAGTGGGTGTTCATGGCTGGCGGGAACTTTGGACGCGCCTTTCTTGGAGGGCCGATAAGGCCTGTTGGTCGCCGCATGAGTGGCTGATAAAGCTGCATATTTCGCGCTTAATGGTAGTTCATTTCGAATTCATCGTTGTGATATTTTCTATCCGCACAAGTGGCTTCTCAGTTTATAAGTACTCTGGAGTGCCGTTATTTTAATCGACGTGTTTGCAGATTATAATAATTAGTCCAAGATTGGTTAACATTGCTTTTTTTGGATTAGTATATTTACGTCCTTCAGAAGTGCAGAATTACCTTTTCCCTGTCATTTGTATATATTGGCCTTCACTTTGTATTTTCTAGCAAAGGCGCCGTTTATTTTCATTCTACCATAAGATTAAATTTGATTTAAATTGCAATCGTCAAATTTCAATATATATTCAGTAAATATGTTTTTTGAAAGGTGCCAAGAATATAATGCGAGGTATGATCAGTGGGTATTTCGTAGTCTGAACACTTGGTTCTTGGTTTGTCGTACCCAATTGTGAGAGAAATAATATTAATTTTAATTTAATTAAAGGGTCGATCAGTTCCTAAGTCAGTTGTATTCCGCCAATAGCAGTTAAAATAGTTTGAGCTGTAAACAAAAGGTCGAGGAACTCGAGGAAGATTATGATAGCCCCCATCAGGGTAAGTTATTTCTTTATTAGCGTTATCTTTACATATATAAAATTGCAAAAATCATGCATTTTTGAGTTATGCCTATATCAATATGTGAGAGAGTATGCTAAATATGATGTTTTGATTAATGTATATTGTCTGATCTATAGTAGAGTAAGTTATTTGTAAGAATAGGTTATTTAAAGTGGTAGTAAGTGACAAACCCGGTAATACGTAAGGGTAATATTGCTCTTTAAGAGCCATCCCCATGTGCGTATAATGGTAGGGCTCCCATGGCCCTTCATGCGTTTGCATACTTTTCTAAATTTGACATAACTAAGGATAAATCGTGTTTGAACTGTAACATAAAGTGCTTCTGTGTTTCTGCTGAAATGATATTCACTCAGGTTGAGGTAGAGACAGCACGAAATTCAAATTTGCGGAGGGTCTGGGTAGATACATGGTGGATAGTGGGGTGAAGACGAGGAGTTGGAAAAGCTATTTGTGATCGAATGATTACAATATAATCGATTGTTATCGGCTAGAAACTAGAGTAGATGTCCTTGCTTGCTCAGATTACTGTTCGGCCATCATGCAGAACTTGTCGGCCATCAGGGTTAGCACCTTTTCCAGCTTGCTGTGACGATCTTCGGCCTTGGCAGTTGCTCCGGAACTGCCCCATAGGAACTTTACATGAAACTCGGTTCTGCAAAGGGCAAACGGAGTTAGAGGGATACTCGGGAGTGCAGTACCTATCTATATTACCGAAAAGCATCTGCTAGAAGTTCATCAAGTCTGGGCTTGGCGTCCTCAAGAATGATCTTGGCGTTCTTTCGATATAAATCCAAGTTCCTTAGGAAGCCGCGAGAAGCATCTAGGTGCTGGAAATTAATGGACATGCCAAAGTCGTCCGCCTTTGACTCCCAGGGAGCAATACAGGTGTGGTACAGTGCTGGCCGGTCGTCAATGTTTGAGTGGTTTATGATGTCCATGACGGGTCGATCTATTAGAAGAGCATATAGAAGAACGTGGGGTACGGTTGTGTTTGGGGCCTGTGGATTAGAGGCCTCGTTCATGACGCTCAACGTGGGACGCAACTTGGCCTCGAAGGTAAAGGCGCTGTCCGTAAACTGTTGCCTAAGGATGTGCCAGGCTTGGTCGAGCTTCTGAATCTGGAAAAGGCGGGTAGGTAAAGTACTGAATTGAGTAAGCGGTATCTATACTTGAACACATTTTTTCTTTTTGCTAGAAAATACTTTTAAATATAAACGATTTTGTTCAGAGACTGCATTAATAGTTACACCAATACAACTTAAACTTTAAATAAAAATCCTCAACATGTCGCTAAGATAGGGAAGAAAATGGACGATGGATATTAAAAATTACTTGGATTTACCTGCTGCATGCACAGTCCCAGCATGATGGCACAGAACCCAAATAGGTTTCCCAGAGCCGTCTTAGTCTCCACTGCAATCTGAATCCATTTACTGAGGAGCTGGGCCCGGTCCAGGTCCGTTTGACAGGTGAGTATTGTCACGGCCACCATCAGCTTAATGCACTGTGTCCTCTCGATTACGTCCTCTCTGAAGAGCTTTCCGTGGGGCAGAGTCAGCAGCTCAAGTCCAGAGCAGCTGAGGTAGTAGTCGTCTTCGTTTGACGGCTCCTCCAGAAACAGGGCGATGTCGATTCGGGTTATGTGTTCCGCTAGTAGCTTAGGGCCCGTCTCCAGAAGCATCATCTTGAAGGTGTTAAGTGCATCGCCGTCCAGTGGCTTGTTCTCCACAGAGGGCAGTAGCAGAGTGACAAAGTTTTCGAAGTCGAACTTGCTAGCCTAAAATAGATGCGATTGATTGTATGTGTTTCTATTTCTTAGGGAGGGGAAAGTACACTGTTTTGTTTATTATACCTGTTACTCGTAGAGTAAAAGGGTATATTATATTCGGTGAAAAGTATGTAACAGGTAAAAGGAAGCGTTAACGACCCTATAAAGTATATATATTCTTGACCAGAATCAATAGCGAAGACGATTGAGCCATGTCCGTCTGTCCATCTGTCCGTATGAACGCTAAGATCTCAGGAACTAAAACAGATACAAAGCTGAGATTAAGCATTGAGGTCCCTACGCAGCGCAATCTTATTTCAGCATCCTCCCACGCCCACTCTAACACCCACAAATCACGAAAAACGAAAATCTCAGGAACTATTAAGGCTAGAAAGTGGAAATTCAGTATTTATAATCTTGGGATGCCAGAGCATCTTATGGTGGTACCATTATCCGGCCACAGCCACTCTTACGCCCACCAAGTTCAAAAGCCGGTGGTCCCAATGCGAATTGTTTTGTTTCGATCAAGCCACGCTCACTCTAACGCCCACAAACTGCGAAAATCTTTGGCGTCTACAGTATTACTACGAATGCCTTCGATTGACCTTACATAACTTATTTCTGTTAATATCTATCGATTAATAAAGATTTTTCAAATTGGAACATTATTTCGCTATTTATGAAGAAATTTAGGATATAAGACCTCACATGGGCAGTGACGTCACTATCAGTGCCAGACATGCTTTCTCCGACAATAGGTGACGCCTTGTGAATTTCCACTAGCAAAATGAATATTTTAAAATTGTGTAAAACAGTACAGTAGTCGCGGCAGGTAGCAGGAAATACCGCCGTGTTCAATTTTACTAGCGCCACTTATGGTACAATATAAAACAGGTTAAATAAATTTTTGAAAAGCCACAGATCTTATTAAAAACAAACCGAAATATGAACTTTTAGAAGATGAAGATGAATCATCATCCTAATCCCATACATCCTCAATCCCTACTGTCTGTCTTTTTTACTAGCTGAGATATCAGCGTTCATACAGACGGACGGAAAGATGCACCTAAGTTAATGGACTCGGCTGTTGATCCTGATCATTATATATATTATTATAGGTAATGCGGTCGAAAAATATTCCTTTTCTCCTGAAATTTCTGAAAATTAAATATTAATATTTCAACTAGTAATGCTAGTTTAATGGTATATAGGTGGGAAAGCCGTTACTCGAATACTAATTTAATAATATAATTCATTTAACTTAAGGCAAAGACAGCAAGCACTAAAGACTCACCGTTCTGACTTCCTCTATGACCATGGTGAAAAGCTCCTCTTCGGCGGCAAGGGCGTCAAACTCCGTGAAACTCTTGAGAGTTCCGTTAGAGACCGAGGACGTAATGAACCGGGGATTCTTGATTATCACACCCCGCTGTATGTTTGCTTCCAAGGCATCCCCTAGGGCCGAGTCACCGGATCCATTGCCAGAATCAGATCCACTGGCCTGGTATGCCAGCACAGCTGCCATGGGTTCCTTGCGCGGCTTGGGCGGCGGGCTGGGCGGTCGGGAGTCCGCCGGCGAGTCCAAACTGAAGTTTCTCACCAAACTCGAGATCCGGGTCACTGCTTGCTGCCGCAATGCCTGTGCCGCAGAAGTATTGGGTCTGGGCAGTGAGTGAGTTGTGAACTTGCTCTCTAGGTGGTGCTCACTGGTCGGGTTGCACCTGGCGATCGTCTGAAAGCGGACCATCCCGTTGCCGTTGCCGTTTTCCAACTCCTGCATTTGCAGCTGCTGTTCCTGAAGCTTATTGATGTTGCTGACCAACATAGCCTGGGCAGGCGTGAGGCTCTGGGAACGCTGTTGCTTCTTACAGGGCAGCCGCGGCGGCGGAGGAACCTCTCTTCGCGCCCGTGGAGGCGAGCAATGCGGACTGGCCGGTGATCCAGCCATTGGAGAGAGCTGTTGCTGCTGCGGATCGAAGCGAAAGGCTCCGGGCATGCCGGTACCCACTCCCCCAATGCTTCCCATTGGGGAGTTAAGAGGACTCAAACCTCGAAGGCCTGCCAGCATTTGGGTGTGAAGCTGGTTGCCCACGATTTTATGGCCGTAAAAGGAGAGCGGATAGGTGCGATTGCAAGGAAACTGAATCAGGGCCCCTGACGCTGACGAAATGGGCTTTCCGGATCCAACGTAGAAAGTTATTAGGTCGGGCACGGTGTCGAAGGCATCCTCTTCGAATTGGAACTGAACCCGTTCGTAGACCGTCTCCGGTTGTAGCACCAACTGAAATTGATAGGAAAATTAGTCAGGAAATGAAATAACTTAATTAGGCACCCCTATAGCTTATTCCACGTCTAAAGATACTCCTCATTAGCCAAATAAAGTTTGTGGTTAACTAAAAGTTTATCTATTAAACTCAAAAGCTTTGTTATGATACCAGAAACGGTTTCAAATCGAACTCCAGAACGTCGTGCTAATTTTGACCTCATTTAGATCGTAAGGATGAGGGGGAGATGTACTCTGTTACACTTCTTAATAGGGGCATTTGATTATGACACTCCTTTCTTCTTTGCTTTCTTTCTTCTGGTAACGTTCAGTCTGGTATATAGGACATACCTTGTTAAGTACGAAATGCAAAACGGTTGCCTTGCTGCGGCAGCTCAGCACGTAGTTGTCCGGCTGGGAGGCACAGTCGCGTACCAGGAAGTCGCCCTCGCGCTGCACTATGTCCTCAGCTCGTTGGCGGGGCAAGGCTCCATGATACCAGGCGTGGGAGCGCAGCTCGCGGGCGTCCAGGCTCAGCTCCCACTCGAGCGCTTTCTTCAGGGCGATGGCCTCCTGTTGCTCGCCGGGACTAGGCTGGGCGTTGGCCAGCGGTGTAGATGCGTTGCTGCTACCGTAGCTCTCCATCTTTCCGTCTTCGATGGCCCAATGGGGACTGTTGCACTTGGATCGCGGCCTCAGTGCCTCGTAGCTGTCAGGATAAATAGGAAGGTTGTGTGAATTTCCTTATTTTGGGTAATTTTATGGCAGCAAAGGCCAATCCTCCCACAAGCGGCTTGAGGGAAATTCGCTCCCGCAGAATTTGGTCCTTGGTATATGAACAACTAACTATATGTTTGAAGTTCAAGTGCAAAAAGTTAAAATCAAGTTTTAGCAATAATGGTGGAATGAAACCAATTTTGCAGACATACTTGAAAAAACTGCATTGAAACAAAAAACCGAAAAAAGGTTTCCGACTTTGGAAAATATGTTGTCCTGGCTTAGTTATCACTTACCTACTACGTCCATTTTTCAGAAGAAAATTTAGGACAGGACACACCCTAACTTGATACCTCGGTTGTACCTCTAGGTTCCTAACAGAAACTATTACTACTTCAAAGACTCCATTCAGGAATAACTAGCGTTCTTTTTCACCCTGCCGAACCCTTTAAAGGGATTGCAGTTTCAGGACCGTCGTATAGTAGTCTGGACTCCTTGCCGCTTAAATCTACTCTGAAAAGTTCACGGCAATGTCCTCCAGAGCGGTGTACTTTTAAGGGTTGTTCCCCGTTCTTCGTTCACTACGATACTCCACGCCGTTTGTTTTGGGTTTTGTTTTATAACTCCTAGGCAGCTTCAGGCAAACCTTTGGGAAATTCCTGGGGCATGCGCAGACTATATGTTATTGTTGCCTATAAAGTGGAAAGGAACTTTTGTGGATGTTGTGGACGATGTTGGATATTGGAAGACAAGTGACAGGGTTTTCATACAAAATGCACGTTAGGCACAAAAAACATCAAAATTACTCGATAGATTCATCTTTAGAATTAAATCGAATTAAATGTAACTTTACAAAGTGAACAAGAAAAAACGCAAGTATGAGAAACCCCTCAGGCCGTTAGCCACCTTCTACAGTTTCGATAGAGTCATCTGTTGGGAAAGTCTTTCACATCTACGAATCATGTGGTTGTATTCCTAATACCTTTCCTTGGAAGGTGTATTACACTAGCTTTCTTACATTGTGGCAGTTTCGTCGAAGGTTAGTTGCTTAAGAACCTTTCCGCTTTTTGTAATAATCACGCCAGGTCCGCTATCGCTATCGCCTTTTCCCACTACATCTGGGGAGCTCTCACCCAGATAAACCAACGGACAGGAGTTCTTACGTAGCGGGACTGCTCGCGGGGCACTGCTCATTGCTAGAAGGTAGATGTTTCTTTTACGCCATTTGGGTTTAATATGTTAATCTTCCTGTGACCTGCCTTCTAAATTCATGGATTGGCGCCGCTTGGCACGGACTCCTAGCAGACTATTGACCATCTTCTGTCGATGGGCACCGCGCACGCCACATTGCTTAAGCTCCTTGTCTGTTATGTCCACTACGTCGTCAACAACGTTGAACTCTTGAAGGTTTCCTGGTGGGTATGATGTTTAGTCTCAATCGTGGTGGGCTTATTAGCCAAACCTTCGTACTGCTGCAGTTCTAACAGCTCCAACCATTCGACTATGCTCATCCTGGAGTTGTGAACCATCACAGCCAGGTCCTCGCGACGACGCACTGTGCTCGGGTACCGAAAGTTCCACAGAATGCCTTCAAAACGATTACAAAACAGGCCATGATGTATGATGTAAGTGATCTTGGTTCCACTACTCACTGCTTCTCCGATTCGACACATTACAGTTCTCAAGGGGCCTGGGCATGCGTGTTACCCATGGTGTCAGCAGTCCTTCTTGGTTCGCGCACAAATCAGTAAGCTAAAGAAATCCGTAGCAAGGCCAACACCTAAGCTGAAACTGAACCGCGCACTTCGCTTCAGTGGAACAACTGAACGTGAGCAAATAAAAGCCAAACAGACGACAACCAAGTGAAAGTTCTAAATGAATTTACTGAAGACTGAATGCTCTATCATTTTGAATATTGTTAGCAAAAATGTCTACGATTTGTTAAAAAATATTAGATACAACTAATTTTAATATGTCATTTAATTAATTAATTAGTTTCGAAACACAAACAGGAATAGAGCGTGTATTACCTGAATAATGTATTCTTAATTATACAAATTGATTTATTAATCTAATAATTCCTAATTCTGGGACTTTAGTCTATTAATTCGACGAAAAATATATATATTCCTTCGCTGCAATAAATAAATATTAACAATGACTGGCAAAGTTGTTGAAAGAGTTAACAAATCCCTTAATAGATCGTCAGTGCCAGCAGTACTTCAATGTCGTGCAACAACAATTTGCTCTCACTGTTTTTCTAATTACTGCTCTCCGTACGTGGTGCTCCCCCAAACCTCTGCCCCTGGTCCAACGCCCTGGATAGCCACCATGCGCTTGACCAACTGGCCGTGCTCGTATTTATTCTGCCCATTCTGGGCGTATCTTTTATCGTTGTCTTGATCATATTCTGCTGACCGCAGCGGAGTTCCCTCAATTAAACCTTCTGTTGCTGCCGCGCTGCGCATGGAAGTGGCATTGCGTATTGATATTGTTATACCGACGCGCTTGGGAAACCAGGGGGGGAGGGGGGAGAATAGAGAGCTAATAATCAAACAATTAATTTACACCAAGTTTTATTTTATTGTTGGTTATTCTAAAATAAATATGGTAGAAGTGAACGTTTAGTTTACCTTACAACTGCAAATAATTTAAATTCGCTGTTTCAGTATATATCTACATTACTGCTAGTAACGATCTTAGTAAATACATCTACATGGCATTTTACATGTGTGACTCGAAGTTGACAGCAGCTTGGGGGGCAGCTCTACTCGACCACATTTATTTCAACGCTATCATCGTCGTCGGCCTGTTCGCTCAAATCGACGCTAGAACAGCTGTCGGAACTGTAGTCGAGCGTTTCCCGGGGCGTACTGCTTCCCGAGGCCGTTGAGGCCTTAAAGGCACTTCCCGCTCCCGGTGCCGCAGTTGGTTGCTTCTCCTGGCCGCTCTTAAGATTCTCCCGCGTGTGTCGCCACTTCATGCGACGGTTTTGAAACCAGACCTTGACCTAATGGTGAAATAAGAGCACAAAAATTGATCTATGAATATATAAATATAAAGGAGATTCAATTTAGTAAATAATAATCCCCCGTCGCTCCCCCCTCGAAAGCAAAGAGAGAATCCTATAACATATCGATTCGTCTGCTTAAGCTGATCAAGAGTACGAGTACTGTTAAACGGTTTAAACACTTAAGCACACAGCATATAAAATTTTAGATGTACTGTTTTCAAATTGAGAGCCAGAAGATTATAATTGACTTCCGATGTGTAATGTCCCCTTAAGAAACATGTCTCTGCTACTAAAACCATTTAAAGATTCAATGTAGTTCGGTACAACCATGTCCGTATCGTAAAACGGTATAATGCAATCTTTGAACAGAATGTAACAGGTAATTTCATTATCTAGCTATTGCACTCTGAAGCTCATAAAAACAGCGATTTTGAATAAAAGAATATTAGCTTAAAATAAAGAAACTACATATGTTGCATTGATCTTGTTGTGCCTTGCACATTCCTTTTTCTAATTAGCAATGGTTTTCCTTGCAGAGAGTATTTTATAACCAGTTACCAGCCAACTTTGTAAGCAGGGACGGCACCGCGAGATTAAAATGTGAAATAGGTGGCGCTATTACAATTATACACTGATGTCATATCGTATATCGTTCTCTGGAAATGGGGGGAAAGAGGGAATATGACATTTCTTTTATAATTTGTGTATAATACGGGGACAAGAAAGCGTTTCTGACCCTAAAAAGTATACATATATTCCTGATCAGAACCAATATAATAATAAATTAAATTTCAATTCTTTTCGGTGAGAACCTTTGGAACATTTATGGAGAAATGTAGTCAGGTGAAATAATCGAAAGTAGAGATTAATATTATATATATTTACTTATATATCCTTAGAGTTCTATTATTAACTTACCTGAGCGTCGGTGAGGTTGAGCCGAGCCGCCAGCTTCCGGCGATCGGGCTTGGTGATGTACTTCTGTTGCTGGAACTGAATCTCCAGGCCCTTGCGCTGGAGGTTCGTGAAGACGGCCCGAGACCACGAGCGCTTGCGCTTTCCATTGTTGTTGGCGGAACCGTTACCTGGAGTACTGCCGCTCCCCTGTTGCGGGTGGCCTCCATTTTGCAACGTGGGTCCCGCAGGCGAGGTGGGGGTAACGTCCAGGAGCTGCTGCTGCGTCTTGCCCATAAATCGCTGTTGCTGCGTCAGCTGAAGGGTCGTGAGGCTGTGAAGGGGCGCCAGCAGTCCCGCAGCTGTCGTCGGGATGTGTTGCGGGGGCTTTTGCTGCTGATGGAGGTGTTTTGGGTGGTGCGGTTGATGATGATGCTGTTGATGCTGCTGCTTCTGATGTTGATGGAACCGCAGGAGCGCGTTTGTAGCCAGCGTCGGATAAGTGGGTGACGCTGTTTCGGGGTAGAGTTTGAGATGAAAGGTGGTTAGGTCAGTTGAGGATCGATTGTATAGATTGGCATCCCTCATTTGCAATAACTCTTATTTTGTTGAAAACATAATTGCTTGCTCTTCCGAATCCGGCTGCCCCTTTACACAACCATTCGGTTATTTATTTTTATAAGAAAACCTCCATTACTTATAGACCACATCCTCTCTCGGCGTTGTATAGTGTATCCGGAGGAAATGATACATTTATCGCAGTCCAAGAACATTTTTTTACCAGAAAAAATATGAAATCGAAGTTTTCGTTGTTTGACTAAATTATTTCGATCAATAAAATGCACGTCGAAAATATTTAAATCGGTTTGTTTATAATAAAATTTTCACTTAATTGGAAATTATCATTGAAGCAACAAATTTGTTTACCTCAAGCGGGAATCTAAACAACAACAATTATCTCTAGAGAGCAGAATTATTTGGGGTAATCGAACACGACATGGGGCACACGAGGTTGAGGTCGCTACCGAGTGCTTTCCTACTTTTAAAATTTAAATGTTTTTAAAATATCGAAGAGTGAATGTACACCCAGAGAAATGTTTTCTATATTTACTTCTCTCAAAGCAAGTTTAAAGTCGCCTTAGCTTTCATGATCATGATCATCAGAATAAAATGACTTTCCTGTAGCACTTAAAAATGCATTATAACATATCTGAAATACATGCCATGACCCTTAAGCGAATATATTTACAAGTGAATACATAACCGATCTGTCTTTGTCCAAGTTATGTCAATAAGCAGGACTAGTCCAACTATACAAACCACCTTTTTTCGGACTTTTTTGTGCCGACTGAGAACTAGCATATGCATTTTTTATTGCCTCCTTAACGCAGAGCTGGTGGAATTGGTTTGTTTGGGTGCTCCCGGCATGCGCCCAATTGTTTTCGCATAGAGCGTTTTATTTACTTAAAAAGAATCTACCGTTTCGTGTCTATTTACATTGCAGCGGAAACGGGCTCCGTACTCGTAGGCCCAATTGCATCTCCATCTATATCAGCATCGCCAACGCCACCGGTGCCTCTGTGCATCTGTGCATCTGTGCATCTGCAGAGGCTAATAACGTCTTAATTGGCCTTTTTGGCATTTGGTTTGTGTCAACCACCGGGGCTTGTTATAATGACTTTCCACCGATCTTCAACAGCTCTAGGGTGGGCGGGGAGCTGCGGTTCCCTCTCTCACAGCGCGAGTCCACTTATTGCCGACTTTTGGATTCATTTGTAAATATCGGGTGCCCAATCCCGCTGCCCGGTAAATATCTTAATGAGTTGTGATAATTTTTAGGTGCTATATCAACTGGATGCAGATGCACCCCCAGAAGGAAGCGTTTGTGAGTCGTAAATTGTGCAGCTATGTTTAAGTTGGATCGATTTATTTGCCGGTATATCGGTATTTACGACTTGCTGAATTTCTTTCGGCCGGTCTTATTTATTGGTAAACTGGGAATGATCTTCTGGGTAAAGTAGTGCGCTCCAAGTGGGCCATGTGTTTCCGTAATTCTGGACCACCCCGTTTGACAAGCCGGTCACTAGTTCATTTAATGACCTTTTCCAGGATTCCACTTAAATCAAACTTCTTTACCCAATACAGGATTTATAACCGCATGCATTCAGCATGACTGCATTGTTTTTTCGTTTGACCTGAGTTTCTTATCATTTCTATAAAATAAATGAAAGTTCTAATAACTTTGAATAACTTAACGGAAATATGATTCTACTTGCTTGCTTGCTCCCCTATTAACTGAAGTTAACCCATAATTGTAATACTTTACACACTAGATCTACCAATAAACTAGTACAGGGTGCAGAAAACCAGATCATTTGCTCCAATTCTTAGTGCACGGCGAAAAACAGCAAACCCAAAGTTATTCGTGCAATAAATTAACTGCTTGCAAAACTACACATAAGTATCGTTATTTTTTACTTCTGCAGTTAAAAGGCAAGTCGATCTAGTCAAGTCCATCTGGCTTCTTCCCTTTATGAACATTCTGATCTTGGGAACAGCAAATGGGTTCTGTCTCGAACTAATCATTTACATATATTCCGAAAGTTAAAATTTCTCCGAGGCTAGGCGGAGGTTAATCCTCAAATATTAGAAAATGGAACCGACTTATCTTATTGAAAACATGAAAATTTTGAATGTAGTACGTTGTAATTATTATTGCCACAGGCGGGCCTCCCTGCTGTTGGGAATTTGAGAAACATCTTTAGAGGTCCAAAAGAAATCGTCTTATGGCGATCATTAATCAGGGATCTTTGAGCTCTTTGAAAGTGCACCTAACAGTTGGATTAACATATAAATTGTTAATTAATTAGACGCTCGGCGCCGCATTATTGCTCAGACAGCATTTCCATATCAGACAATAGTCTGTTCCATCAATCGGTCGGCCGATCGATCGGCAACCAGAAAAGCAACAACAATCAACAAACTACTCATCACCAGGCGGGACAGGCAAACAGCAACAAATAGTCGGCGGAGGAAGCCGAAAGATCTGGCTTGGTCCATGATTTTATGATGTGCTATCCGATGCAATCAATCCATCACGAAATAATTCTGCAGGGGCCGGCAGGTTGGACACGGCAGGCAGCCGCAGAGAAGCCTCCTCCTGGAAAGGCCACCTCAGTGGGTGGTTGTGTAAATACTTAGCCTTTGGCTTGGCCCCCAAAACACCGCATAGCTTCACCCGTACAGTCATCCATGCACTTGGTTAATCCATCGGGCAGTCATTCCCTGTCATTAGCCTAAACGGCAGCACAGCCCCATTGGCTGATTCCCAGTAGGTGGACCCGTGGCGCCCAATCTGTCAGAGATCTTCGCGTCTCTTCACAGGCCAAAGTTCTTTTCAGCTATACCTATCGCTCCCACTCTGCCTCTGCTCACCTTCCCATTCCTAATCTCTTCTCCATCGGAACAATTCATTATAGAGGGCAATTAGATGGATAGCTATCTGTATCTGCCCATGAATGACGGGCCAATTGCTCAAGCAAATAAACAAACTTTTCTCCACAAACGCTTTCACGTTCCGAATGAGCTTGAGGTTTATTTTTAAAGACTGACTCGTAATTTGTTCATAAATTGTTGTTAATTTTCGGCTTTGGTCTTTGAGTTTAATTTATTTTAGGTGGCCATAGGATTGATGAAACCTTTCGGAGGCAGTCTGTTTCTTTTTACCAATCTCTTGCTGATTGAGGTATTGTCGAATTTATTCATTCGCCTTGCTAATTGCCTCCGCAAATGTGTTTGAAAACCGTTTAATATTGATGATAATTTTCACAAATATTCTGCCGATGTGGAAGTCTAATTCGGTTTTGTTAGGCGCCAATTTTAATTCTTGCTGTGGTAACAGGGTACATTTTGGCACATTTTTAAACACTCCTGTTGCTGTCGAATCAAGCAGTGTGACTAATTTTAGAGTGGTCATTGAAGTGTCTACGGAACCTGTCTAATTCAACTCCTGCCTGGCTGCTAGCACCCACTTGATAAGAAATGTGTTTAAAACTGAATGGGAAAAGGAAAAGGGTGGGCCAACGTCATGGAGAAATTCAAGCAGCTTGTTAAACAATGAACAATTTCTATTCGAAAACCGAAGCATCCACAGATTATGTTTCTCACTGTTTTCACATAAACAAGATCAAAGTGCGCTCCCAGCCTGCGGACTATGAGAAGTCGTCCCCGTGCCCATATATACAGAAACAGCAGGAAGTAAAGCAAATACCCAAAGCATTTGGGCTATTTGGTTGTCGATTTCAACAAACGGATTGTTTTCGTCAAGAGCCAGAGGCGGGAAACAGTTGGCCACAGGAACATTGCACAATGTGGATACAGAACATGTTATAATTCAAATAATAGCGAGAATTATTTATTAGGGGGCCTTTAACTTCGAGTGTTTCCCATTTTCAACCTATGCTTCAAGGATTGTTAGTTCTGTTTTCCCTCTCAATGAGCCTATTCCGATAACTTAACTCCAGCCCAAAATTATCGTCACAATAATTATCAGACAAAGACAAAGGCTGGAAAACTTTGATAGGCAAGTGGCGAATCTGCCCCACCAATTCTTTTGATCGTTTCCCTGAGATCTGAATATTTCGCAGAACGAAATGCAAATTGATTGACAAATCGGAAAATTTGATTAGCTTTGATCATTTTTATTGCTGCTCCTAGTAGGGTGATCAGAGAGAAATACTTCTGATGATTTTCCATCATTATTTACCAGATACTTTATACATTATGTGTAATTGTATTACTTAAGCCTTATCAGACAGGTATTTACAGGGTATGTTTGGAACGTGGTTGAGACGCTGCATTGAGAGACTTAAAATTTTCATTGTACAAAACAATATTGGCTTTAGCGACTAAAGAGTAATTAACGACTCCATTCATTCAAGAACCCACGGAATGATCTTTTAAAGAGGTTTGGTTCGGCTCTGACTTATTCTCCTTGATGATAGAATATACATTATAGTATATATTTCTTAAGAGTCCTCTGCCTGCCTTAACCCTTTTCTGCTCATCTTCCTGGCAAACGAGACAATGCACATTCACAATTACTAGTTCTTACCATGTTCTGCTGCCCGAAGGGGCGTCGGTCTCAGTACTGATTTGTAATCCATATACAGGCTAGGATATAGTCTGTCAAGGGCCACATAAGGGTGCGTAGAAGTGGGAGCAGCATTTGCGAAGATCGGAGCATGTCCAATCTTACGAGACTCTGCATTCGCTTGGCTAAAGCAGTGCGGAAACGAGCAGCAGGCAAAGGTACCACCATCGCAGCAGGACCTCGTCGAAGGCGACGAATTGCTCTTCCGTTCAGACTCGCCGGGCTCGGAGCCCAGCAGCCGATCCACACTGAAACTCAGCTTGACTTTGGTGGTGCTCTTAGTGGTGGCTGACGGCGAGCCGACCATGGCAGTCGGAGCGCAGGAGTCTTTGGTCGGCAGATCCCGATCACTTTCGACTGGATCGGAATCAGAACAGTTCGTCAGAGCTGAGTTCACTTCACACTCCCCGTACACGTGAGTGCTGAGGTTCTCGGGCATACTTTGTTCCATGCTGGCGGCACTCTCGTGTAGTAACATTTCTCGATTATATGGGTCTATTCGTTTGGCACAACCCGAAAAGTCTGTTCACCCGTTAACGAACTGTCTGGTCTACCATCTCCCAAAACACCGTCGCTTGCAGCCTATAGTACGATCGCGCTTAGGGCTTGTGCACCTTCAATTAAACCGCCTTGCAAGACATTCCACTCAGAACTGATCGGAACCGGCCAGGGAGCTCTCTCCGCCAACAATCGATTGCCGTTCGCGCATTCAACGCGGAACAGCCTACCAGTTGGGTAAATCTTGCTGAGATCGTGAGTTCCTAGTGTTTACAGTGGGGCAAATGCAAATCTCAAAGCGAACAAAACATATTATACGTTGAATTCCTGAGTGCCTAATACTTTCCAGCAAGGCTGCGAAACTCGGTATCTCATTGGGCCTCAATCTTTTTTCTGTAGGTGTGTCCTTAGCACAGATCAAAAAAATTCACTCACGCATATTTCCATAGTCTTGTGCCCACTGTAACCACACACCGATGGGATACTTGCTACTCAGTTCGGTTGTTTACACACAAGCATGCCTCTGTGTCATTAGCTCTGTCGGAGATTGTTTCCTCGATCGCTGCTGAGATTTGTTTACCGATTTCTCCATATGTTCCCGTACTCCCACTCAGACACAGACAGCCAGCGAATTCCGGTTCCTTGCGTAGAGGCCATGGCGTGCGACTCGTGGCCAATGCGAGCGATCCGTTCCAGTGGGCGGAGCCAATGCCAAGATGCTGGCAATGCTTATGCGGCATCTCTCTTTCCCACTCAAGGAATGTGGGCCTAATTGGCCTGGAATTGAGCGATCTCCGCGACTCCACCTGCTCTACGCTATCTGCGGCTTGAAAGCCGCTCGGTAATCGGGTAACAGGGCCAGAGGTCATAAATCAAGCCACAATCCCCCGACGGAGACAGACAAAACAGAGCACGGAAAGATCATCAGGATAAAAATCTGAACTGAAACCCTGAAAATTGCGAAAGGAAGCCCGTGTTATTAATAGGAATCTTGTCGTGACTGCCTTTAAATAGCATACTTTCCGGCAGCAAATAGCCACCCCAGAGGGCGAACCCCTAGTACTGCCAGCCCACAAATTGACCCAAAAACAGTCGGATATGCAAATGCAGCTTGAGGAAATGAACCAGGAAAACCCAGTGGAACTCAGTGACACATCTTATCCTCTGCCAAAGAAATACGGCTTTTTGCGAAAACCTTGTTGTTTAAATTTTATTTAGTGATGAGATAAGCATTATATTTATTTAAAATATCTGAGAAAAAAAAAATGTTAGCAAAATTTGTAAGAATATCGCGATTTCCAGGACTATTGTCTGCAACCTCTTAAACTTAACATGAGGTGTAAGCTTTTCCCATAAATCATAGGGCATACAAAAGGTGAAAGGGAAAGAAGCGAAAGGCAATCAAAGTGAGTAAACATCACGAACAGCACTTGTTCTTGGGGAACTGTTGGAAACCGCAACCGAAACGTTGCGCGGCAACTCAAATTGTTGTAGTCAGGGAACAGTACGCTTCTTCCACTCGAATGGAGTCGTTCTCTGCGTCCTTGTCCTCGTCTTCGTCAATGCCGTCACCACTGCTGCGTAGTGCAAGTGGCATGGAAAGCCCGGACATCTGCGAGCCTCCGCAGGATGAGGAGGAGTTTTCTTTCCGATATCCAAGTTATATGTTCCCGGACGTGGAGTACGACAAGGAGGACGTCCCGTTGCCCTTCAAGGTTACACCGGACTCCCTCTTCAATCTTTGTGCCGCCGTCGTGGATTCCCAAGCGCGCACTGAGGTCTTTAAGTGGAGTATCAACGACGTGACCGACTGGCTTCGGAACTTTGGATATCCCGAGTATGAGGTGAGCGAGGATGAGTTAAGTAACTGGGAATATTGTTCCTATAACTCAACGACTTTATTTTTTTGACAATACGCCAAGTACAATTATATTAGTATAAGGAAAATAAAATCAGTTAACACAGTAACTCACAGTTGCGAGTTTAAATCTAATTGACAGTCGATCACCATTTGGTAAATCAAATAACTTATAAGCTAACAAATATGTTCGAACCAAATAACGAATCATCACCCTAAAGGCTTATTAAATAAATATTCTTGCAAACCCGATACAAATTTGGTTATGAATCTCACTCAGTTCCATCTATTACAATCAATGCCGAGAACCATACATTTAAAAATCATTTAAAAAAGTAAAAAGATTAAAAAAATGAATTTTTACTAGAATTTAACTTTATCTTCAGCAAACTTTTCGTGAAAACTATATTGACGGTCACAAGCTCCTCAATTTGGATGCCGTGTCCCTAGTGGCCCTGAACATTCGTAATTTCGAGCACATTCGTCACCTTGGTCGCGGGATTCGAGCGCTCTACCGCAAGGAGCTCCAGACGGCAACAGAGACTAAGGAGCAAAGCGAGGTCTACAAGACGTTTCGTGCCCGCACTGGGCGGAGGTACGAGGGATTGCGGGAGACGGAGCTACTAGGCCGCATGCACATGATTCGCTCGGTGTTCCGCGACGTCAACGACTGGGATCTGATGGAACTGCACATGTCCAGGACTCCAGTGAGGCGGTACCGTGAGATCGTCGCCGGGTCCAGGCGCTACAATCTTTACGGGCCATCCACTGCCCGCAGGGAACCCATAATAACGGATGATGTGAATTACTCTCCATGGTTTCATTTTGGCGACTGCTACTAGTTCTCTCTGGGACCGCGGGGATAATTTTGAATGTTATATCCATTTTATATGTTTACATTGCATAGTTTTTAAACAGGGAACTGTGAAATCTTAGTTTACAATTATTTTTAAAACAAAGTCAAAAAAGGTGTAACCGCATAGATCTTGTGAACTATAAGAAACGAAGAGTTGCAATCAAGAATGCAGATTCTAAATATGCCAGCGCAGCTCAAGTTTGTTTCAGTTTGTTTGTTTTGTTTTTAATATCTATCGAAATGCTAATACTTAGTCAAATCGGAATAATATCTCAAATTTGTTTAAACAATTTTGGTTACGGTCAGAGAGGACGTAAATTTCTTCAAGGATAATTATTTTGAAACTGGTTGACAGTCTATATTATAGACTCCATAATATCTTCGACAACAACGCGTCTTGCCTTGAATTAAAATATATTCATATTGTTACCTATCAACTGCTCTATAAAGGTACAACCATATGTTTGTAAGTATTAATTTTTAGAAACCGACAAAGTGTATCTATAAAATCCTTCTTTGCATAAAAGTTTTTTAGTTGCTTTATCATTACCGGATCCAATGTATCAAGAAAAATAACAATTCGATTATTTTTCATCTTATATCTAAAGAATGATATACGATAGTCGGACACAACGTACGATAAAAATGTACTTGGAAATATTAAAGCCCAGTAAACAGACACCAATCTATTTCTGCATATTTAACTATCATTAAATAAATGATTAAAGTATCCTTGACTCTCTGATTACTATCTTCTATTCTACAAAGGGGGTAACGTATATATTAACCCTGCACTGTTTATATATTTCAGGAAAACTTGTCCACGTACATATGGTAAAGCTTTTAAGTCAGAGCATATACTTAGTACACCAATCCACTTTCTGTGCAGCTTCAACGTGACTCTGTTGCTACCAAAGTGAAATCCCGCACCTTCCACTTCCCCACCCTTTAGATCATTTAGTCTGCCCAATCAGTCGACACTGCGCATTGATCACTTATCGCTCTGAATTGTAGTTGCTGTTTTTGCTGTGGGATTTGGGGTTTGGGGTTTGGGGTTTTGGGCTGTTCCTCTCGAGAGCCGTCCGCTCACGTGTTCAAATTTATTGATTGTTCTGCTCACAAGACACGGCGTTCTAGCTTTTCCTCGGACTGAGGACTGAGGATTGAGCTCGATGTCCAGCTGTGCGGCATGGGAGACGTACGTGTGGTCGGCTTATGTTATATTTCTCGACATCATGTGTGTCCGTCGATCGGTGGGAGAGCATTGCCGACCCGAGATTGAGCCCGGCCTACAGCTGCGTCTAGATGCAACCTTAGACGAGGCAACGAAACGCTGCAACACTGCCCATGCAAATTGTTGTTGGCCTTTATTAACTTAAGCCCATTCAGACTACCTTAATAACTCGTTCCGTTAACACTTTATTATGTTCAAGGCGCATAAATCGTTCCATCACCCGGACATAGTCGCGAGCATCGGCCGGGTCTGGAGGAGGGTTCCGAGGACCCAAGTTTCCAAGTTCCAGAGTGTCTGCGGCCAGGCCGACGTTGGCGATTATGATTTATCGCATTTTAATCAATTTAAAATGTTTAAACGATACGAATCGGAAGAAATTATGAATGTGTTGCTGTCTCCAGGCTCCACAGTAGGCCACCAATAACAACAGTCAAAGCCCCAACCACTGCAACCCATATCCATACCCAACGACGATACGAGCCGACTCGGGAACCCGGCGATCATCGTCAGCATGCGTTATCCGACGCGTACCTCGTTTGTATTTCACTCCCCAAGTCCCCACCAAATCTCGTGTTTCGTTGGGTCTGGAAAGTTTCGAAGACTTACGCGGCTTACATTAGTCACAGGCCAGGGGCGGACTTGGAAACAAGGAAATTATCTGGTGGGTTGGGAAAATATATACCGATATTGAATCGATATCGAATTGTCAATGTAAATGGATGGCGACCATTATGAACAGTGCTTATTCTTGTGACTAAAAAAAACATATATCATTTTAGATCACCTTTAAAATATTTTATACGTTGATGTATTTGTTTATAGAATGCACGATCATTGTCCGTCTGCAATTTATAGGCTTCTTAAATGCACTTGCTAAGTATTTTTGTTATTTTAATTTTAAGGCGCAAACATATTAAAATAAAATAAAATGTGTTTAGATCTTAAGATATTTATTAATATAAATAATACAACTTTTTAGTTTTCATAAATTGTACCTCACCCAATCATTACATTTTCAAGGGTATAAAAGTAACATTAGTAACAACAATCCAGGGCAATCCAGCCCTGAGCTCAGCAGTAAAGCCTTCCTCGGATCGGAGATGAGAGATCGCGTGCTGTGTCGACTGGCGAGTGAGTTCCAGAGCGCATTTCGGCCGCGACGACGGCTCAGCGACGATTATGATTAAAAATGATAAGCGAAATATTTTTATCATTTCTCAAATTAACATAAACCATATGTGATTATCACACAATAAGCTCGGTGGTTGTTCTGCCCAGCTCCATGCCCAACGTAGGTTTCTTGTTATTCGTTTTTTATAAGATTTTATGCCTCTCACTGCGCTCAGTTATAAGTTATGGCATTGCTGTGGGATTTTGTCGTGGCCGCGGTCAGGATTTGGTCCCGGCAGTCAATGGCAACATCGAATTTATGAGAATTTATCAGAGGTCAGTTCGGGTCTTTCTGGTATCATAAAGAAGTTTTATTCGATGCTTAACATATGCGTACTGACTAAAACGGTTTGAAGCGGCGCGACTGCTTGAGCAGCTCGATCTTTCGTTTATCCTCTTCGAATTTCTTGCGCATCTCTACGATGTTCTGCATCTTACTTTCTCGTATCTGGAAGGTATAAAAGTTTTTCAGTTCCTTGGTCTTGTTTCCCTTGGCCACTTTTTGTTCCAGGCGTCCAATCACAGAGGCCTTCTGCTCGAAGCCTGCGTTGCGGCCCTCCTTGCCCACGGTGACCCATCCGTCAGCATCAGCTTCTCCGGTCTTTGCCGCTTCAGTCGCAGCTCGCTCCATCTTGTCATATGCGGCCATATACTTGCTGACCTCTAGTTTCGCCTTCTGGGCCTTCAGAAGGTAGTTGCCTTCGTACTCCTCGTGCCAGAGTTCCATGCCGGTTTTAAGGATGCACTCGCCGCTGCTGTTGAAAAGGTCGATGCTCTTAAAAGCCAAAGCCTTGCCAATGCTGCTACTCTTCTGAAACACTATGTAGGCCACCTTGAAGACGAAAGGCGGGCGGTTGTTGGAGAATGGTTCACCCGTGCCCTCGTACCACTTGATGGTCTCATCCTTTCCCGGCTTGGCAGCAAACTCCACGGCCTCTATGGTACCCGCCTGGGCGAAGACTGTCTTGAGGCTTTCTTCTGTCACGTAGGGCGGCACGTTGAGTAAGAAGAGCGTGCGACCTTTGGGCTTGTTGGGATCCATCAGGCGGATGAAGTGCTCCCGCATGTAGACACTGTGGCAATATTTGGCCTTGGGCGTTGTGCGTAGGGGAACAGCTGAAAGGCGAACAAATTAGCAATAGCGACTGCTATCTCTTGTCTGATATTTACCTACATAGCCCTCCAGTTCAACCATTTTATTATGGTTATTCGAGGTAAGGCAAATTAACTAAGCGGTTTGTAAACACGTTGTGATCCAGTGTGACTGCGCACCTTTTACGGCCTATTGAAATATACTGAACGTAATAAAAAATGTAAAGTACCACAAAAGGTGGAGAACTTGAATGACCGATATCACTTCCATATGGGCAGCACTGGGGAAGAGCGGAAAATTCAAACTTAGGAGTCGTTTTTTTCTTTTGTACTCTTTTGAACTGCCGGACTTATTTCTGGCTTTCTCAAGGAACAGCTTTCCATATCTATTATTCCTTCTTGATCATTAATAAAATTCAGGCCATTGTTCCAAGGAATAAAACGAAATAAAAATTTTATACAGACGTCAAAATATTTCCATTCAGTTGAGGCGAACATTATTGTTATGCAGGTATTTTGGAAATGCCTTTTACCCATACCGACTGTGGTTGTGTGTACGAATGCAAACTACGAATAATTAAGCAACATTAGTTTTAGGGGGAAGTTAGGAGCCGAAAGCGGCATCAGTTTGGACGAAACCAAATGTTTTTGTAAACTTTGCACGTAATTTGGCATTCGTCCGATTTTGTTCGTCGCCATGTGTCCTGCGCAATATCCCTCTTTCGAGGATGTGTGGATGTAGACGTGTCCGTCAAATGGTCCGAACACAAAAACTGCACACCACAACTGCATCCGGGGCCCCACCGTCCTCAGTCCATCCCCATACTACCCGACGGTCGGCGGCAACGTTTATTTAAAGGCCGCATGCTGAAAGCGGAAGTTTGCAAGGCACGTTTATAGCCAAGGGTCCTGTGCCCCGTGAATAGATGCTGATTAATTAAAAACCCAGAATTAATTGTTTTAGGCATAGTTATTATAGATATTTGGCATCCAAAATGAAGCTCGTTGATCAAAACTGTTTAACAAACCGGCCTTAATTGCGATGCCAATTGACATTGTTTTAGCAAAATGCCACTCTTCTTGCGCCGAGGGAGCTGGGGGCTGATTGAATAATACAATTTGAATGCGGTTTGATTTTGTGGACCTCGCCTCAAGCGTAATTAAAATGCTGTGGAATGAGGACAGTTACCTCAATTAGCAACTTTGCACTTGTGACAAGGGACTTTATCCTCATCCTTCTGTGGCCGCATGTTTGATAGTAGAGTGTTAGTGTAATAAAACTAATTTTCAATTTATGCAATTAATGCAATTAGTTAAAACTGGTTGCTTTCATTTACAAATTCAATATTTCGACTGTCCAACAGACTTAAGTAATTTAAGTGACTGCCTTCAAAAATGAATATGGCAATTATAAAAATTACCAGTAAATAATTTTTATAATTTCATATAAAAGTAAGTCCTAAGTCATAAAAAGTAAGTAAGTAAACTGCATGGGGGTGCACTCACGTCTTGTCGTCCAACTAGTTGAACAGGTCTGCGGATACAGAAAAAAGGGGATCAAAGATCATAACTTATCAATGTGCTCGGTGTGCTAGTACCAGTTGGGAATCTTAATCGTACAATCTGATATGTAATTGCAAATAAATTGCAGTACTGGTCTATTTAACAAGAAATCTTTGTCTCTCTATGTGTATATAGTTGCAATAAGTTTGTCAAGGGATAATTTAATTACCGGTTTTCCTAATATAAATATAAAATATGAATACAAAATATTCAAGTGCTGTGCCGGTTAGTACTAACCTTTTTATTAAAGCTTCAAAAAAACGGATATCGGACTTTGCCTTGGGAATGTGACATCCCTTTATTGTATCTAGTTGGAGCAACGCATCGTACAAACAGAATGATATTTATATTTACTTAATAAATTTATATATGCTGTATTAATAATGAAATGTTTGTTTCTTTTGCTTTGCATTTCAAGAGGGACTATAACTATTTTCTCGGCTTAGTGCTACCGAATTTAAATTTAAGTTTAGTTTCTGGTTAGATAATATAAGGGAAACCCAAATTACATCATACCAAATTAATACAAATTCTTTTATTTTTGGTTATTCATTTACATAATTGACCAATATTATTCTTAATGTTTTATATCCAAATAATTTAAATTTTTCCTTTTAAAAGTCACGTCATAAATCTGGAAGAATGGAGTTATAGGAAAGTTAGTTCAGTAATGTTAAGATAAGCTAAGCAAAAATAATTTTAAAATAAATAAAATAATATATACATTTAATTTAATTTAACCCAGAACGTATTCAGGATTTTATACGATAATATTCAAAAACTACGGGTGACTTTATTATATTATTTTCTCATTCTTGTTCTCAATTTTGTACGTATTTTGTATTTTTTTTCAAAGTGTTTTCTACCCTTTAACAAAACACCAAAAAACTTATTTAGCATAAGTTGCCTTTACTTTTTCGCCATGCATACTTAAAAAAATGATGAAGCATTTTAAATTTTGAAGCGCGTCACGTACTTCACCTGCTTCCCATTGAGGGTCGAGAATCTGTTGTCCTAATGCGGAATCCTTGACTAATTAGAACAAGCTGCGGCGGCTGCACGATGCACAGTTGGCCAAATCTCACATTTATAAAACTGGCATTATACTTAACTACTGAAAACCCTATTAAATAAGTCCGAGATTCTTACGAAGTGAAGGCAGCGGTAAGTGCCTGCAGGTTTTTGAATGAAACCAACAACAGTTTTAATTTTTTATAAAGCTATGCATTTCCACACACTGTCAGAGGTGCCACAGCGCCCTAGCCGCAGTTTGGGTTGTTTGTGAGGTTCAAAGCAGGAAAAGGTGACAGGTTCTTTTCAAAACGAACCTCATGTGTCTGTGTCGGTTAATGAAAAAATGTTGCAAGTTGCGTAGTCATTAAAAATATATGCTTAGTTGGAGCCTAGCTGCTAAGAATAACCGACGAAAATTGTATATTTTTAATATGAATTCAACTTTAAATTACAAAGATATCTATGAATAAGGTTCGCCCTAACTGCTGGCTAGCACCTTATTAAATTTGTTGCGTAATTGTGTTTAAGCTTTTATTAAATAACTGTTAAGAGAAAAATTGTATTTTGCAGTCCACAAGGAATTCAGCGCAGTCACCTGTCCACGCTGAGTTTTTAGATGCCGGTCAATTGTCCGTGAAAACTTTTCAACCGATTTTCGTCTCTGTTTGATTTATGTGCGTGGGTGTTTGCGGAGGCAATTCGTGCACCAACCACACCTAAATAAAAATGTTTCCCCCACGTATTCGAAATTTTTCATTGGGGTTCCAGAAACGACATTGCAATGGTGGAAATCACAGAAAAGGCTGTGTCTGCGTCCATTTAAAATGTCACGTGCAACTAATTTATGTCGCTAATGCCGCAAAATGTGTCAAATATGATGGCAGTCGTAACTGTTGATTACCGAAAACAACCGCTGTTTTCTGAATAGGTGTTTAAAATTTGCACTAAAAGTTGTAAGTTAATAATAATATTTGTATTAAACATTTTTAATCAGCGATTATGAAAAAGCCTTAGACTTTATAAAAACCCTTAAGCCTTAACCTTAAATTCACAATTAAGCAAACAGAATATATACTACTCTACGAGGATATGTTAAAACCTCAAAGATTGTTTTCATACGTACTAAAACAGAAATTGTGGAACTAGCCACCTACTATATTCGTAACAAAATACTACCCTAAATTGGATTTTCGTGAAAAAAATTTCTTCGTCACTCGAATGAAGATGCCAGTTGGTTACGAGTCCAAAATCGGAGTAAGGTGGAATTTAATGTGTCTGCACCTACCATAAAAGGGTCTAAAATGGGCATTACCCGTTGTCAGTCAATCAACCTCAGAACACACCCAAAACAGTTTTCCCATCCCCATAGTTCCTTATTATGGATGTTGTTCAAGTTGGCCACTAATCTATGCAAAACGATTGGCACTTAAACGTGACCCTAAAAAAGGAAACTGATACTTGATTTGGTTGGTATGGCCGGCCATCTCCTCTAATTTCTCAATGACCCAGTACTTATGATTAATTGGGCTTATATTACTTTCATTAATTATTAGGTCTTAATGGGGTCCAAAATTCACAGTACGGAGCCCAAGAAAAAAGGAGCTGAAACTTGGGGTTATTTCCGTCTGGCCGTGGTTGCCTCTGATTAGTATCGTGGCATACCACGCCCCTTCTGATTCCGTTGTCGATAAGCAGCCAATCGTTTCCAATATAGACCCTGGACTTTCGACTTTCGACTTTCACTTGGTCCTCGAGTCTCTAGCCTGGACTTGGGGTAGTTGCGAAAGTTGGCACAAAAGGTTCCAAAACTTGGCTCATTAATTATGGAAAGCAACAAAAAATGAACGACGCCCAAAGGAAATTTGTCGAGAGCCTGTCTCGGTGCTTTCACTTCAATTGGTTATTGACGATTTATTTGGCGTTAACTCGTGTTTACCAATTTATTAACTGCAGACCCTGCCATCATGATGCCATTAGCGATAAAAATTGACATATTGAGAAGAAAGAAATCTTTGACTCCTTTTGGGAAATGAGCTCATCGCAGCGTGGGGCAAATCATTTATTAATAGCTTTTCTACTAATAAAGAAGTAAAATTCATCGGTGTCCCGTAACCAGTGGAAGTGATTTTGGTTTCATTCGACCCTCCGCAAGTCGCTTCTGCAGCAAAGACATTAGAAAAAGTCGCAATCATTAATCATTGACAATTCGTACACGGAAGTGGAAGCTCCGTTGTCAAAAAACCAATTTAAAGTAAATTAGCGCAACGCAAAATTCTAGTCTTTCCGTGCGGGTGCCAGACCAGGGGCCGGTTGAGCTGGCAGATCAGGTGCGTGTCCTTTAGGCCAAACAAAAGTGGCAACTCGACTTGGCCGGAACTTTGCACACACATGGCTGCGGTTACCTTTCATTTGCTATCAGATCACGTACGTGTGCCTAGCTTGGCAGTGAAAAGGGGATAGGGGATCCCTCACCCAGTTGCCCCATCCCGGTCCTACTCCTTATTATGTTCCACGCCGAAGAAAAAGTCCTGAGGCTGGGGAGAATAGTGCAGACGTAGCTCCTGCGAATTTATTGCACGTGGTAAGTCGGTTAGATGGGTTGGACTGCAGATTAGACGCCCTGATAGACACAAAACGCTTTTTCCTCGAGTTAAACCTAAGTTTGGACATGGACATAAAATTTATTGCACGTTAACTTAGAACTGAGTTGAGGGCTGAGTGAAAAAGAAGGACCGGATCTAACAGACTGGCTGTTCTGCCCACTTTGATGCGTTCTTTATTTCAGTCCGATTGTTGGCCTGCAAGTTTTGGCTGGCTGGCAAATGACTCTAGGCAGTTTGCCAAACTTGGCAGGTTTTGAATGATGGATTTGCCCTATGAGCATAAAGCTGAAAAGGTCCAAAGTCGCTATTAACACTTTTAAATTATAACTTTTCAAATACAAAACAAATGTGAATGCGTTACTATAAGCATAGTAGGGTGCTATTGCCATATTTAATATTATTATTTATATATATTATTATTATATATATATATTATTGTTATATAAATAAACCATAACAATATAAAGTCTGACCATTATTTAGGAAGGTATTACGAAATCAAAGTTAATCAAATGACCTCACCTTTTGAAATTATGCATCGTGGATTACATAGCAAAACTATTTTTTCAGGAGAATAGTTGGTCGGCTATCGAGTGGAGGCTTAATGGCAAAGGCCTGCACCCAGACCCAGG
Source organism: Drosophila eugracilis (assembly GCF_018153835.1). NCBI lineage: Eukaryota > Metazoa > Arthropoda > Insecta > Diptera > Drosophilidae > Drosophila > Drosophila eugracilis. The sequence continues at coordinate 508,383 of NW_024572675.1, read as the reverse complement.
AGGACTGCAAGAAGTCGTTTCAGCTCATTGGGACCGTCCTGGCCTGAGTACTCGTATGTGCATGTGTCAAAATCGTAGTGTTTACCGCTCGCTCCATCATCAATGCGTGGCATCCGCAAGTGGCAAATTCAAAATTCAAAGACAAACTAAAACAATTGTCTCAACTCAACTGGGAACTGGACGGCGAAGTTGGCCCCCAACGACTTTTAGACAAAAGGTCGATAAGTACATTTGCGGACGTAAAAATAGCAATGTCCTAAAAAATTATGGAGTTTTCTTTTTAAACATATTTTTAAAAGAACGCCCGGCTGTATCTAGTATGGCCGAGTCTTATATACTCTTCTGGTTATTGCTAAAACCGATCATTTCAATAGGCCTTTAACTTTAATTGCTTGATTTTTATTTAATAAAAAATAAATTGTTGAAATAGTAAACAAATATTATATAACGATTGTATTCTTCATTGTGAAAAAAAACATAAATTCGATTTTTCAGTTGTTTTCTAATTGAGCATCATGTCGTTTTGATGGCCCAATATTTAGAAAATTAAAACTGTAGTTTTGAAATTAAAGATGGGTGGCCACAACAATGAAACATAGAAAACATTAAAAAATGTATAATTTATAATCTATATGATATATTTTGTAAATATTTTATATTCTGAACTTATTATACCCACTGCAGGGATATATAATACATATATACAAAAATAACTTTTGGCGTAGATTTAGAAACGATTAGTACTAATATCTTGCACTCAACTGTGCCACCGTCAAACTAAGTCCTCGACCCTGTCGCAAGCATTTCAAAAATCCCCAAGGATTTGGCTCACATTGTGTAAAGAAATCTTTTAAACAATTTTAAGCTTGATTTCTTTTTTATCCTGACCAGCTCGAGGGCGGTTACTTAAATTTTCTTAGGGTTTAACTTCTTGATGTTCCAGGCCAGATTAACAAGGCTTTCCCTGCTTGGACTCACAATGGTGTGACTCTGTTCAGCATAATCTACTTCCAAACAGCCACAAGCAACACCAATGTGTCCATGTAATCTCGCTAGTGTCTATCTGGGTGGGCATCCCCTACAGGACAAACTGTAATTTTATGCAAGGAATGAAAGAAAAGGGAAATTCTGCACGCCTCTGCAACTCAAGTTGATATGCGCATCAGTTTCAAACATTTTTTCTTTATACTTAAGTTCTCCACACTATGGTTACATTCGACTTAAAATATGCCCTTTTCAAAAAATGTATCAGGTTTTTACCGAAAACTTTTATATGTATTTCTATCGCTCTATACCTTACCGACCCCGAAGGTGTACAGTTAAAGTATTAACATTCAGAGGGAAATATCAAGCTAAGGTCGTAAGACCTACATAACTCAGCCCTTGTCTGTGACATCGGTGAAATCATGTTTTCGAAGTTGTCCGAAAAATGGCGCAGGTGTAACTCCATAACGCTAATCAGAAAAGCCAAAACCAAAGATCTGTCAGCCGTGTTGCAAGATGCGGAGAAAACTGTGGGAAAGAGTCCCACGATGCACATGCGGTAGTTATATAACTGTCAGCTGTAAATTAAATTTTATTTTAAATTCAACATGTCGCAGTACGACCAAGCGACGCTGCAGTTGACTTCAGCTTGGGTGTTCGGGTTTGGCTTGGTATTCATTGAAAAGTCCGCAACTAATTAGAACGAACGGACAAGAAGGGAGTGGTGAGCGGGAAGTGAGAAGCGGGGAGTGGGAAGTCAGCACGTAGACGACACGGCGACAGAACTTCGAGCACGGCTACTCCTCCTGCCGTGAGCGAGATAAGCTACTTTGAGGGGACAGGCCAACAGAGCAAATAAACAGCCAGACACAGGGACGAATTAACAGAATGGCATTGCACTCATTTTCCCGAAAGAGGGAAACAAACAATACATGAACAAGTATCTAGGAAATTGTGTTAAATAAAAAATCTATGCTTTAATAAATAGTTTTAGACTTTTACATTTTCCCTAAAAAAATAGAAATCGCAATAAAAAAAGTTTATAATTTGAACGCCTACTAATCTTACAAGGCATTGACTAAAGTCTGCCCAAATGAAAAACAGACCCCAAACTAATTTCCGAATACGTTTGCAGTAACAGAATGTTTTACTTCAACATGCTTTTCACTGGAAATAACTTTCACTCAGTCGTTTAATAATTAAACGGCCACTGATCACAGACACTTACGGCTGTCAATGGACTATACAAACCAAGTGACAACTTGTTTTCGCCACCCTGAAAACTGTCTGCAAGTGCCCGTTCCACCCACATCGGAGACCTGCGGAAACTATTGATTAGTGTTTAAATAATAGATGAAGTATGTGCAATAACAGCTTGGATGGCAACTACTTAAAGTACCTTAACCAACTAATTCTTAGCCTCGTCCAGATTGACCCCTTTGTTTATCTCAAAGACACTCGGATGACAACAGGAAGTGGGAGAAATGCAGAGTACCCTGCCGACACCCAAGAGCTTAGCTAACCATTCGGAAGATGCACTCAAGCGTTAACCGTCGATGCCCCGGATGTAAAGTATTCCCGAATTCGTCCCCGAATCCTTAAATTTGCATTTAATGAGGTTACAGTGCGCCCGAGGTGAGAAAAATGTTGATTCAAGCCCGTACTTAGCAAAGTGAATTCAAATGCAAATTGTATGCATGCCGATTTGTGCTTGTTGGTGGGATATTGATCTGTGAACTGTGCTGATGACATCGCGGGAAAAAGAATTCGCAGCGTGGAGTATTCATGGGATGGAGCCATAAAAAACAGGTTTATAAATCCTTATCTCAATCTAGTCTTAAGGTCACTCTAAAGTAACTGTTCCTAAGCTCTCTTAGATGCCCCAAATCTGTGACAACAAAATAAGAAAACAAATTCAATGACGAGCCCTTCCAGCTGTTTTTCGTCAAGGAAAATCAGAACCACATTTAAGCATTAGTGGGAACTAATTAAACTGACACGGAAGCCGCAACACAGAAACAGGTACAACCCGAATGTTGGTGCCACCGATTTTTATTTTTTCGTCTATGGAAAATGAGAATTCGTGTGCTTGGCAGCAGCTAGATGTCTGCCTCTACATTGGTTTTCGGGTTTCCCGGCCAACTTTTGCTCAACTGACATCGGCAGACCGTTTTGGGTTTGCACTAGCACTCACCTCAGCGATTTAAAGATCCAGATGCTTGCCCGACGATTGGATTCCCGTCTCTTGTAGAAATCCGACTTCACCAGGCAAAGGATTTCGCCCAAGGAGGAGCAGTGGAGCAGCAGCAACATGTTCCTTGTGCTTCGCAAACGGGGAACTCCGATTCATAAGACCTCCAAGCCACCGGCGATAAGTGTGCTCCGGGTCCGTGTTCCAAAACTTGTGAAATGATATGGGCGTATGCAACTGCAACAACTCGCTAGCATAGTCCTGTGGCCGGGCCTGGTGCATACCAGCAGCCGGGACCGCCGCCACGCCCAACGCTTGGAGGCAATAGCCCAGGATCATGTCGTCGGGAGCACTGGCACTGGGACAGCTACAGCGCTCCACGATAAGACGCACCAACGGTAGACTGAGCACAATGCCTGCCCCACCCGTGAGGTAATTGAAGCCGTCTGGGGCGTGCAGCCGATAGCCATAGCGCTGGCCGAGGTACACCAGATCCGTATGGTTGTGGCAACTCAAAAGGGCGCTCAGTCGGGGAACACTGTTAAAGAGGGCGGTGGTTATGACCGAGTGAAGAGTGGGTAGGGACCAGCGGCGGGTATGGCAAGAAGCCGATGAGTCGGATTTATATGTGGTATCATTATAATCATTTTTAATTGAATGTGCTGTCATGCATTTGAACCGAAAAATAAAAATGAAAGCGTGATAGGAAGTTGGCTTCGGCAAGCCGAAGTTCATATACCCTTGTAGTTGAAACCAAAGCTTAATACATATGTAGTTATTGGTACTTCCTACTTGCGAGATTTTTTATCTCGAAAGGCTGTTCAATGTACGTTTTCCTTATGACCTTACATATTCCTGCCCTAACTATATATGGTATTGATCATGACCGTCTGTGTGTCCGTAGTCGAAAACGATTCCTTATAAGATACAGCTTTTTCTTCTGTTTATTTTTCGCTAAGCCAAATACCTTTCGACATAACGATAAAACTACTAATTGAAATGTATTTTTATATTAGCGGCAGAAACTGTGGACCACCTGAGAAAGCCCTTACTTACCTCAAAAGCGTGTCATCGTCGACGAGCATGAGCCAGCGAATGTCCATTTGCCCACCGATGTCCTTGAGGGATAGTTGCAAAATTGCCATTGTCTTGGCACAATGTCCACTCTGCACATTCGGTATCCCAGTGCTGATTGTCGGTATGCCGACGTCTGTTGAGGTTTTTGGAAGGAGAATGAGAAATCGGAAAGTCAAATCAATGAATATTCAATAAGTTGGACTACTCTTCGCACTGCGATGCTAGGTAGGCAAGAAGGGAGAGGTTGGGGTTGGGGATCTCCCAATCACACAGCCAGAAAGCCGATGTTTGCCCATGCATATATGCATATGTGTTTAGCTTGATGTCAATCCACCTCTCCGCACTCTCTGGTGCATGTATGACCCCTGCACCGCCCGGTGCAACACCCCCTTATTTGGCTTAATTGCCCACTCATTGTCATCGGGGTGCTCACCTGCCACATCGCTGTAGTATCTCCTTTTCCGAGCGTCGGTTGCCCAAGTGCGTTCGATGATTGCTATGCGTTCCTTATGGAATTTCGCACAGGTTTTGATTGCGAAATATATGTTTGATCCTGTTGTGTACACCTGTCCGTGTGAGTGGGTATGGCCAGGAAAGGGGTTGATAGACAATTTATGGTTATTGAGGTTTCAAATGCTAACTGCTATTGGTGGTCCATTCGCATGAGTAAACGATTGAATCTTGTATTTGGTACAGCGAGCGCTTTAAGTTTAAAGCGCTCAACGAATTTGTCTTAAAAGATTGAAATGTGGTTACTTTCCAAGGTCTTTAACAAAATTGTTTGATAAATCAAATTGGACTACTGTATAAATATGTATATATTAACTGGTAATATTTACGTATTTTTTATCTTCAGCACTTTTACAAACGCCTCAACTTGATCAACAGCCCTTTAGATAATTTATGGTTTCCCGGCATAAGGCATACATAAACTTACACAACTCCCACTCGGAGGCTCCTCTGGCTGCGCATACAGCATACACCGAGGTCCTCTGTTCGGAAAATCCAGGGATTGCACGGATTCAGCGGGGGAGCAAATGTAGCTGGCACTTTTTAAAATGATTTTCCCAGCCATTGGTGTGCCGGCATGCGGGTCGAGAGATACGTTGTCGTATATAAAGCGCGCCAGCTCATGAGAGGCATCGATTGAGAAGTCGCTGTGGAGGGTGATGTTCTGGGCATTAGAAGCAACAAGTTCCGCCAACCTGGAAGCGAAGAAGTCGTCATTCCCTACTAAAATAGTGCCCTTATTAGGTATTACTAATAAAATAAAATGAATTGGTGATAAGTCCTATAAATCAAGCATCTTAAAAAGACATTATCCTGTCCACTATTATAGTTTTCAGTTTACCTGTCCTTACAGAAAATTGCAACTATTTTATCAGCTTAACAAGCTGACTGACATCCGAGCTTTAAGACGCATAGTGTTGGAGATCAAAATCTATATATTATATATTATTTTAAAAGATTCGTATTATTGCCTCGATTTTTGTTATACATATATTGAAATGTGTATAATTGAAATGTGTCAATCATAAGAACTGGATGACATAGATCTAAAGGAAACTTTTCACTATCGTGATTGGTTCAATACTACCTTTTTTCAATTTTCGATATAGGGCTTACCTGTTCAGCAAAACTCCTGAGAAAACCACTCCGGCACTGAGCATGGGATACGGAAACCGTTGTGGATCGTTGTAATTTGAGAAATGGTGTATAATGGTGGCCTCCGAATCGTACAAGGCATGGCCGTAGAAGGAGAGCTAGAGGATGCACATTGGTACAGAGCTCAGGAAAAGCCTACAGGTAAATGAACTCACCTCCCTTGGGTCCTGATGCCTCAGCTGCTCAAGCAGGCCGCGCAGCGAGGACACACGCGTGTTGTGTTGACACCATATAATCCATTCCGTGTGCGCACCCAAAAGACGTGTCTGGCCTCTCAGATGGGGCAGTGCGTCCAAGAGGGTCCAGTAGTTGAAAAGCTCGTGCATCACATGGACTTTTAGCACATGGTCCCGGGGGAAGATCTCTGCAAGTAACAGTTTTCGATTCTGCTCCAGGAAGCTGTTGGACAGGGCAAGACATTCCTTTTAACTTGTAGAGGAAGTGGGGGACACGCTATGACCACGAGCACCTCCACCTTCTTAGATTCCGTTTCACCGTAGAAAAAATTTGCGAAAATAAAGAGCCAAAGCGCCCAACAAACCTTAGCTGGCATATCTAAAATCTGATATTACTTATATTTCTTAATCCACCAGTTTGCTTTTCCGGTAGGACAACGGAACACGACTGCCCTAATGAGCATGCGGAATCGTACTGAAGCAACTTTGATTTCATTTTGGCGCAAAGCCGAAATGTCGGCTGGCGTGCGGGCGTAGAAGTTGCCTTCGGAACTTGAAGTGCGTAGTCTAACGCGCAGGCGCCCGTAAGTAGCAAATTTTATGAATGAATTACAGAATGAAGGCAACAGTTGGCCGAAAAGGTGGCCAAGGATATTTACATAAATCCGCAAGATACATAAATTGAATTACGAAGGCTTTATTTTTTATTGAAAACAATTTATGTACCTCTTTAGAACCTCAATCAAACGAACCATTATTTATATTATGAGAAAGTTTGATCCATGAATGTAAGCTTTGACTAACTTCTATATTGCCTAGTAAGTATACTAACTAATTTCGTTTTTTTTTTATTACATCTACAATTTGAAGAATTCAATAACAATATATTTGTCATTTTTATTTAGTTTCTATAATTATAAGCGGAAACTCATGATAGGGAATTAAAACATAGTATCTTGAATTGTTGTTTATCAAGATGATGCATTTGGAATTGGTACACAGTTTGACATCAGTATACTTATGGGTAAATAAAGAATAAATATAGTTAGTGCATAGGCGAGGCCAGTCGCGTAGTCGTCTGCATGCTATTGCTGCGGTTGTTCGACTTAAGCCGCAACTCATTGACGAGTTTAAAGAGCTGATCTTGTTTGGAGAGCAATTCGCGGGTTCGCTGGCAGCCATGCTGGGGGGCGCAAAGACCAGGGTTCCACCGGCAATATAGGCCCTTCCACAGGCGAACAGACCGCACGCTGGCGATGGGTCGTAGAACCAGCTCTGCTCCGTGAGTGAACGAAGGGAATAGGGGATTCAGATACTGGTCCAGCGAAGAGTTGATGTGCGTCCAAAGAGATATTGTCTTATGCTTTAAATCTACAGAAAATATTTGATTGATGTTCAATTCAATTTAAATAGCAGGGACGTTACCTTCAGCCACACGCTCCGCCTCTGTATTACAAAGAAAAGTGCCAAATCGACATGAGTACAAGTGGTCCACGATGGTTATCAGGAAGTGCTCGTTGAACTCAAACGCATTGTAAAACTGTTGGCTAACCTGCCATACGCTGTCGATGAACTGCAGAAACACGGGAGATCTGTCTGCATCCGAGTGCTTATTGTCACCATGGCCAACGCGTTGCTGGAATTTGTGGCCAAACGATAGCCATTCCTTCTCGATAAGCACCTCGAAACCGCGAACAGTACGATAGTGGGGATCGAGAAGAAGCATGGAGAGGGCCGTCAGCTGGGCTGTGCGGTCCCATCCGTCAGAACAGTGCACTACCACGGAGGTGCTCATAGTCTCAACCTTGTCCACAATTCTGACGGCCCCAGCCAGTATGCACCGAATGTGCTTTAACCACAGAGTGTTGTCGATAGCTGTTTGCCATTTTGAGTCGTCGGTGGTTGGGAAGCAGGCCTCCTTCACCTTTCGTAGGCTCTCTCTCATTACGTGGATGTTGTGTATGTCAAGGAAGTTGATTTCCACGTTCTTGTACGCGTCCTCCGACTCGTAGCCGCCGCCTTTAGCCTTATTGGCAATAGCATTGGCACTTGGCCGCGCGTCCATAATAGTCAATTTATCGGACTGTGCATTCGCTTCCATGATAAAGCTAAGGTACGCTTCATCGTCAGAATTTCGCTTACCGCTTACGCCCACTAGGGGCTGAGAGCACCGCGTAATTGTCGCCTGGGTCCGGGGATTCATCCATGACAGCACAGGCAGGCGACAACGTGAACGAAACTGGGCCACTCGCCTGAGGAAATCATCAGATGCCGCTTTGGGCACAGCCCACACTGCCGGGTAGCTGTCGCAAATTGCATAGGACTCGTTTAGCTTAGTGGCCCGCCACATGTCGTTGGGTACACCTAGGCGCCGGAGCTCCGCAAGCGGTTCATAAACCGCCCACCCGTCCCATCCTCCGTTTCCATTCATCGAGTTCGCAGCTGCATGGGCGAAGGCAAAGAGGCGCCCACTATACGAGAGTGGAAATGCATTAGCCTGCAGTTTCTCGAATACCGTTCTTCGCGAGTGATTTTGCTGCTTGTGGGCGAAACGTAAATTTCGCATGTCCTTGCAGAAGATCTCAATTCCATACGAGTTCTCGCCCCGTGACGTGGCACCGCCGATCTTTTCCACACGAGCAATTACGCCTAAGGGCACGTCTACGACAACGGGAGGCTCCTGATCCCGCAGAGGAAGCGACCGGAAGTACAGACGGTAGTTGGTGATAGTCAGCGCCCCAAAGACGGGTCCGCGGTACGGGCACACGTAGGTCACATCGTTCTTTTGGTCTTGATCTTCCTCGCCGTCCAGGTATCTAAAGGGCGTGTCCCGCAGAACGCCATTCTCCCCGCCACCGTGCTTGGAGCCCAAAGAACTGGACTTGGAGCTGCTGTCCAGCGAGTTACTGCTGGCAGTCTTGGAGGCCACCTTGTCGGTAAGGATCGCGGACGGATCCATTGTGGGATTGAGACAAGTTGTTCTTAAGGAGTGTGTTGCTAGTTGCGCAGCTGTGTTTTCTTTTCCAGTTTTAAGTTAGATGCAAATTACCAAAACTCACAAAACGGGGCTGCCAACTCGGGGCTACGCAAAAATACCAATATTCCCACGTCTGCTAAAATCCCTTTATTTGGATATTGGTACAATGGCGCGAAGTTTGAACGTATTCAATATTCAATAAATATATAAGAATATATTCAATACTCTTTTGCGAAAAAGAGGTATGTCTGCAAGTCCATTTTTGTTAGCAACAACGATCCGCAGTCCTGGATTATCTGGAACTGCACTTATGTCGTTATAACGCCAGTACAGTATCCAAATTTAATTTTGATCGAAATAACCGATCCTTTGGAAGAAAGCTAGTTTCTTCAATGGGAAGTCGTCTTAAAGCTGTCCTGAGCTGTTTAATTACAAATAATAAGTTACCTAGAATCTGCTGCTGAAAATTTTGTTTATATCAAATGACTTTTTTGTTTTTATGATTATGAAAATCATGTTAATATTCCCTATTAAAAACTGCGTTTAGGTTTTTCTGTTATTTTTTTTAGTCTAGCACGAATAGCGACTTTTTTTAGGTAACTGCTCGAAATAAGTTGCGAGCAACTGTATGTACAATTGACAGCTGTGTATATTTTGTTTTTTAAATAAAGAGTTCGGTTCTTAAAATGAATTAACAATGTACATAAATATGTCCATGACTGTGCAAATTATTTAGAAGTAGTGGGTCTAATATACATATATTATAAATTTTCTGAGTGTTATATAGTCTTAAAGTTTGTTGACTGTTGTATTTTTTAAAACAAAATTATTGCATTAAGCACTGGAAACGGCATATTGTTTTAACTTCTTGCGCATTAATGCGTTTACCGAAAAAACCGGACCATGTCCTGGTACAATAAAGTCGCAACAATGTGCCATTTTACTGCGCTCCTCGCGCTGAAGTTTCTCATTTTCACTTCCAGCATTTTTCCAAATGCTTTCATCGTCTATGTCCTCTCGTCGCTCAAAAAGATCTCCGGTGATGCCAACGCGACCTCCCAACTGGGAGTTATTTACAAGCACAGAAACGCAGCTGAGGGTGTGTCCTGGCGATCGTATCACAACCACCTCGCCATTCGAGTCTAGCGCCAGTTCCTCATCCGGTTTGCCAGAGCCAAAGTGACTCATGTAAAGGTCGCCATGCGAGGCACATGCGCCAACCAGATGCATACGTGCCTTCTGAAACAGGTAGTTGCACCCAACGTGGTCCGAGTGTCCGTGAGAGCAAACCACCACGTTGATGTCGTCGACGCCCAGTCCGTGTTCACCCAGCAATGAACGCAGATGCTCCCCATCCCACGCCGTCATTGTGTCAACTAGGACGTTAGTTCCGTCTCTGCAGCGGACTAGCGTGCATGTGCAATTAGCCCTCATGGCGGTGTCGTCCCCGATTTCTTGCCGAGAATAACCATCCTGAAGAATGATCACCTGGTTTCGCTGTGCGGGATCATTGAGTGCCATTACCTGCCAAGGCAATTAACGTATTTATAATATTTAGTCGGCTATGATGTAAATAATTTAACTTACATAGTAATTTGGCCGGTTTACTAAGTGTATATGGCATTATGTATGTATTAGAATATGTGGAGAAACATCGATGCCAACATCGATGACATCGATGTTTTCGAAACATTTTTCCATTTCTAAGGCACATTGAGGAAGATTGACGAATTGTAAGTACATATATGTATCACTTTTAAAAAAAGCTAAAAAATACTTCTGCGATCCCGCATCTTCGTGCGAATCTGAAAGAGTTTTCAGTAAAGCTGGACAACTTATAAGTGAGCGTCGAACGCGGCTATCATCGACCGTTGTCGATAAGCTCCTATTTTTAAACAAAAAGAAACATGTAAATAATATGCAAATATATATATAGTAGAGTTCCGGATAGTAAGTACAGAAGGAATATCACAATATCCAAAAGAACTATTAGTTTCTTTGAACCATGTATATGTTGAAACATTAATAAAAAATTTGGTTTTTTTTTTTTTAGTTTTTATTTACAAACTAAGGATACGACAAAGTACCAAAGAAGTGGAACATGAACATCATGAACAGTTTTATTTTAATTTGTTTTTCTTTTCGATTTTATTTAATAAGTGATTAATAAATTGTATATTTTTTGTTGAAAATTTGACTTTTAATTTTTAAACCTTACAAATTAAAATAAAGTTAAAATACATTAAAATAAGTGCAAATTTTTTTAATTTAAGACATCGATGATTCATCGATGTTTTCTTTAAATTATGTTTCTCCACATCTATTTATTCGATAGTAAATAAAATATAAATTCTATGAAATGGTAACATAAAACTTCTTTCTAATTGTAGCATAATCTTCCCAGTGCTTACCAATGGCTTTGATTCCCAAAATAAAAATTGACGAAAAACAATCGATTTCACTCTCGAATGTAGCCAGATACTATCGATAATGCTTAATGGTGCCATCGAACTCACAACTGATCCTGATTAAGAACATATGTACATACAGAATTACATAGGTATGTAATTACGTACTACATAATTTTCAATTTTTTTTTTAATAACAAGGCAATGTTATAATTGAGTTTATTTTGAAAATAAATTAAATACCTCGGCAAGAGTAGTCCACTGTAGCACCATCAACAGACGTTTCAAGCTCCTCTAAAAGGTGTTATGGTTCTTGTTGCGTTTTTGCGCTCTGTATCATGTTGGCGCTATTACACAAGTGTGGAACAGTTCACAATCTACTAATCCGATTTAAAAACCATCATATGCCATATTAGATAGTAGCTCCCCTTCGCCTTCGTTACCGCTCTGGGACCCGGGATTAACATTGTGTGTATGTACAGTGGATCCAGGCTTAAGAATGTCGCATATTATTAAAATAATAAAAAAAAGTTTTTTCTAATTTAAAAAACAAAAGAATTTTTCATACAAAAACTAAAAAATAGGGCAATTCTGACGCACAAGCTTATTTCGTGCAAGCACTTTAATGGCAAATAACTCTAAACTACGACTTTTAGATCAATTTTTTTCTTATTAACAAAAGCATATTTATAAGTTTTCGAGGCTGGGGCACCCAAACATTACGGATTAACGAGGATTTTCAAACTATGGCGCCACGAACTACTATTGAGCAAAGCGAATTAGTCCTTAAACATTTTAAGGATGGGAAAACCCAGGAAATGGTTGCCTCAAGCCCTAGTACAAACCCATAATTTTTTTGATATCTCTGCTGGTTTAGCAGCAGTATCAAAAATAAAATTTGATTTTTTCTTGCACGAAATATGCTTGGATCCACTGTATGTATGCTTACTAAAGCCTAAGCCTGGACAATATTGAGAGCTTTGCGTCCATAGAAGCAGATGCAGAAAGACCTTTCTTGTAAATGGCCAATAGCAATGAGTTATATTGAAAAAGTTATGCTGGCTGTTGTTTTTTTCTTTTCTTTCTGCTTACATATCTTTCCTATTATTATTATTATGGAATTTCTGATCTACTCGTATTTAACAGTCTGAAAATTCAGCATCTCGAAGCCAGTTTTATTAGAATGCACAGCTTGCACTTTCTTGAAACCCCTTGTTGCTAGATTATGATATTTTTTATCAATACAAAATTAATATTTGATGAAGAATATTTTTCTATTATGCGGGAACATTGGAGTGTTTTTAAAATTAAATATATATGTAACTTATCTGGCAACACTGTGACCAGCTGATCCCAAAAACGCTCACATGTTTATATCCCGAAACTTTGTTATTATTTAACGTTTTCTGAATAAGTTCGAAATAAACTTTCATGTATCTGAACTACCTACAGAAGACACAATGGAAACACCTGCAATACCTGTTGCAAATGCGTCAGCTTCAGCTCCTGAGGAGACACGTTAACATTGGTGCAAAACCGCCCATACAAACAGCAAGATTGTTGTCGGTACGAAAGCTATCGAAGCTAATAAAAAGGAATCACGAAGACAATACACTTCAAATCCGGCTGAAGGAGGCCAAGACGAGTGAAAAGCTTCTAGAGTTGTTGGAAAGCAGTGTTAGCCTGGAGACCTCCCATGTGGTGGAGGGCATATCGTTGCTATGGCAGCAATATCAGGACGTGGAACAGTTAAGCAGGGGTGGCATCACAGAACGATTGATTATGAGTGTCCTCCCGATTTTGGCACCTTGTATAGAGCAAATAAATGTTGACGACCTCAGTCGATGCTACCTTTACCTACGCAAAATGCACGTTCCCAATTCCGAGCCAGTCGTGGAAGCCGTGCTAATAAAGGCTCTTAGCCTCATCGAGAAACAAGTGAATGTTGCGATCATTCCATTGACTTCTTTGTCCCGCCTCTCGGTCGGAATAAACCTTGAACGGGACTTCTTTACTCCGCTCGTTTGCAGAAATTTTGTGCCACACTTGGAGCATCACATATATCAGTGTTATACCGAAGAGCAAGTACGCCTGCTATCCACATGCCTCTTTCAGTTGCACTTCCTCATCAACGAGGACCTTCTTGCACAATTCAAAACGCGAGTGGCTGAACTGATTCAAAACAACGTCCTCAGCAGTAAGACGCCTAAAGCTCTGCTTAAGTTGCTCCACATGCTGAATATTCCACTGTGGTCCCAGCAGCATACCCAATTGATTCGAAAAGTTATGTTGGTTTTGCAACCTTGCATTCACGAGATGGAGCCTGGAGACCTTAAGAGTATGTGTCGCGCATTTTTGCACCATCAGGAGCCATCCGCGATAAAAGAGCCGCTCAGAGTAGCTACGGAAAAGCTGTTGGAAAATGAAAAAACTGCTGACGCCTTATCTTGTGCCGTTCCTTTTGCAACTCCCCATCAAAGGGAAAAGTACACGCAAGTTTTTAAGGAACTACTATTCTCCAAAGAGGCTTGGCTGATGCCCAATGCTAGCGGACACTTCTTCAGTGTTTTGCGAGCATTAAAGATTTCCGATTTGGGAATCTGTAATTTATACTGGTCGGGGGTGATTCGCGAGCTGGAGTCCTGTGGAGAGGAGCAAACCCACCTGAGGTTTCTGAGGCATTGTCAGCGCTACATGAACTTTAATAACAATTTGGGAGGAACCTACCGTCACTTTGAGTTGGAACGAATATTAAGTCGCTTGTGTATGGGTGCTATAGAGGAAGATATAGCGGGAAGGTTACCGTCGAAGTTTGCCCGCCTGGCATCTTTTGTGCTGGCCTACGGACGAACTCCTTTAGATTGGAAAAAATTCCCAAACATACTGCTTAGCAAGATGCTCGCCATGGCTCCCCAGTTTGGTATCCAAGATTGCTTTCTTCTCAGTCGTGGAATGCAAATAGCCTGCGAACTGAGGTTTCGACAGAACCTTCCCTCACTTGCTGGCATGCAATTGTCCACCATGGACAGCATTCTTACCGGTTGTGCGGAGCGCCACTTGGCAGGTTCTGAAAAGGTTCAGGTGAATGCCAGTGAACTAAGCATGATAGTGAGAACACTTAGTCATCGCAAGAGTAAGTTAAAAAATTATTAAAAAAATTGTTGCAAATAAAAACATAATTTATGTGCCGTTGTTATGGCTTTTGAAGGACAATTTGATGGTGAAGATATGAAACAGTCTTAAACTAACAGCCGACTGAAAATCGAGATACAATAAATATTTTTTACCCTTACAGCGCTTAAAAACACGTTGGTTTACAACCAGGCCTTGTTGCATTACAAAAGTATCCAATGCAATGATCTTAACTCTCGAGTGGTTCGTGACATGGCATATAACTTCAATGCCTCGAATTTTTGTATACCCGAGCTTTTGGAGTCGATGTTCAGCTACGTTTCCAAACAGAATGAGCACATTACCGGCGAGACAGTGGAAAAAGTGTTAACCTGTTCCTATAATCTGGGCTATACGCCTGAAAATATAGAGGTTTTAAATCATGCATCCAGAATATTATTAAGGTGAGTATATTGAGTTATTAAGTATACCGTAAAGTAGTTCCATAATTTAAAAATTTTTTAGAGACTTCGAGCAGATGAGTGGATTATCGATTGTGCAGGCTTGCCTAGCACTGTGCTTCTACAAAACAATACCCGAGCAGCTAATCAACCAAGTATTTTGCGTAAAGTTCATTCAGCGCATTGAGGAAGAAATTCAGCTTTGCTATTCAAAGGCAACCTATCCGGAACGGGTACTTAATCTAGTAATGCAGCTAAACCGCACGGTGTGCCTGGATTTTCCGGAGGCAAATGTGCCCTGGTTTCAACAGAACTACATAGAGGCTCATATAAGCAAAAGTAAATATACAACACAATTGCACTTGTTTTATATTCTCTAAAATTTGAAAATCTTGCAGGGTCCTTTCTTCCCAGTGGGTCCTTTGTAGAGGTTAAACAGCTGCTGCAGAAGCTTCTTCAGAATGATAATAATTTCCGATGCAATCACACAACTCCTTACGGCTACCAAATTGACTTTGTAATACATTTCGATCGGGATAGAAAGCCCATTCCACCGCCTCCAGTTGAGGCCACCATGTTGGATCGCATAACGAAGTATACACACACTTGAACGTAATATTACTGTTGGCACGTAATCTACTTCATTCGTATTTTCGATTTTTAGAGTGGCAATACTATTGTTAAAACTCGACTCATTTTGTGAGAACGATATAACTGCCTTACGAGGTCCGGAATCGTTAAAAATGAGACATCTCGAGATGATGGGCTACAAGGTGATGCAAATCAACCAACACGATTGGAACTCAAAGTATATGACATCAACAACAGCCAAAGCTAATTACCTTAAGTGCTTGTTACAAATTTCCCATTAGTTTTGATTACTTTGTGTGCTTTAGTTTACAAAATCTAATAAAGGCACTTTGTATAAAATTAGAAACAAATATTTATTGTATTATGATTAATAAGGGCCTAAATACATATAATGTATTTAAATGCTTATTATAGCCTTAGGATTTTTTTAATCTGTCTTGACACACCAATTGTAAGCATTGTTAAACATAATCTGCCAAGGACTCTCATCCTGTGTTGGGAGCACTGGGAAAGAAGGTGGTACATAGGGCCACTGGTACATAGAGGAGCAACGCTCAGGGTGTGGCATTAAGGCCAAGTGCCGCCCATCTGTCGAGCAAATACCAGCAATCCCCAAAGGGCTACCGTTCGGATTAAGAGGGTAGAGTTCCGTAGGCTCGCCTGCATCATCAACATATTGCAGTGTCACAAGCTCCTCTGACAGCAATTGACTAATGATCTTCTCTTCCCGGAATGCAAAGCGACCTTCACCGTGAGCCACCCAGCACCCTAGTGTCAGATCTTTCATACTTTCGAGCATTATAGAGCGATTAGAAGGAATCCTTACTGTGGCCCAGCGGCACTCGAAGCGCTGCGATCTATTATGAAGAAGGGCCACATCAGGATCTACTCCTACCTCGCTGCTTAGGCTTCCCACAAATCCAATAAGAGTCATCAGTTGACAGCCATTGCAAATTCCCAAGGAGAAAACGTCTTGACGGCGCTTGAAGGCCTCGAACTGTGGCATCAAGCGCGGGTTGTGGAGAATATTACCTGCCCAACCCTTGGCCGATCCTAAAGTATCCGCATAGCTGAACCCACCCGGGAAGATCAGTCCGCGGTATTGAGACACGCTCGTACCTGAAATAAAGAATAATATCTTTCATTTTTTCACCGTTCTCAAGACTAGAACAACTTAATCTACAAAATATTTAAAAGAGTGACATTAACCATTATTTAAAATCAAGAACCATTTTTCTGATACGTTTACATAACCCACTTAGTCCAGAACGATAGGTAATCGATTGAAATCGATATTGATTGGAATTTATATTTGTGCATACCTTGCAGAAGATCTGACATAGTCACATCATGAACTTCAAAGTTCGCCTTCAGCAAGCAGGCCATCATCTCACGCTCACTATTAACGCCCTCCTCGCGGAGCACGGCAACACGTATGGGGGCACAGGATCTTTTGAGAGCTAGCTCGGCTTGCAGATTCGAGGGACCTTTATACTGCGGGGCTCGGCGATATTCAAGGCTTTTGTACTCGGCCTCGGCGCACTTTGGATTGGTCTGTAACTTTTCCAACTCATAACTAGTGCGCTCCCATTTTTGGTAAAGCAAACGGAGTGGCTGATCCAGCAGTTCTAAATCACCCTGTTTGATTACCACTCTGGAATCGAGTCCGAACCCGTCGCTCTCACCCAAATAGTAGTTCGGTATTCCGGCGTCTTCGTAAATCGATCGAATGCGCTCCAAGTCTGTCTCCAATATTTCCACTACCCATCCACACTCCTCCGCGAAAAGAAGAGCCAGCTCAGGGCGTTTAAGTTTTTCGGCAGCCACATCGTAGTTTTTCAACTTTGCCAAGGGCTCCGAAAGGTCGACTCTGAGTCCGCTTAGTCCTCCTATTGCCATCTCCAATAGGCAAACTATCAACCCTCCGTCACTGACATCATGTCCTGCCTTAAGGCGGCCTTCTTCCAACAACGATTGGGTGATTTCAAATGCCTTGCTCAGCAGATCCGTTCTTATCAAGTTTGGCGTCTCATTGCCCTGCTGAGCGTAGGCCTGAGCCAGAGCTGAGCCACCTAGGCGAAGACGGTTTTCTAGATTTATCCAGAGCAAAGCAGTTTTTAAGCCCGATCCCGGTCCCTTTAAGTCCGGCGTAACCTTAACGCGCACATCTGGGCAGGGGGCGTAAGTGGAGATGACAAGAGTACCCGGAGACTTAATTGGCTCGCCGTCCACCTTGGCAGCCATGGACAATGAATCTTTTCCTCCGTCAATGGCAATATGGAGTTCTTCGAGAATCTGGCACAGCTCCTTACAGGCATCGAACATCTTGGCACCCTCTCCGGGCAGCTTTGCTGCCCACATCCAGTTTCCCGAGCACTTGATATCTGCCAGTTCACTTATCTTTACAAAGACGAGGTTACTAAGCGCCTCACCCACACACATCCTAGCCATTGCGGCAGGATCAACAAGGCCCTTTATCGGCTGGGTACCAATTGAGGTAGCTATGCCGGACTTGCTAAAATGGGAAACGGTGGTCAACGCGTAGTCCGAAAGTGGGGCTTGTAGAGGACCCACGCACTGTTGCTGTGCGATCAATCCTCCAACGCATCGATCCACCTTGTTAGTGAGGAAGCGCTTGCTACCCACTGACACTAAGCTAAGAACTCTTTCCAAAGCTTCTTCAAGATGCAAGTCTTTCGGCAGACACAGTTCCCTTAGGGGCGTCTGCTCGCGTTTTAAATCATATGTTCTCTTCGGCATGTCCCCCAATACATACTTGAGATCCAGATCAAAAGGCGAAGCTGTGCTGCGATTACATTCGTTCAAAGCCTGATTAAAATCCTTAGGGGCAGACTTCTCCAGAAGGGTCACTCGCCCATTCCCTGTCACGACTCCTACAAAGCTAATAGGGCAGCGTTCACGCCGGCAGATCTTTTCCAGCAGGTCGCGTTGATCTTCCTTGCAAAGAATGGCGTTGTTCTCTTGATACTCGGCACCCCACAGCTCCAGGGCAGTAATTGTGGGATCGCCTAGTTGGAACTCCTTTGAGAAGATTATGGCTCCGGCAAAACCAGGTTCCACTAGTTCTTTGAGAACGTTCCCATTGCCTCCAGCACCCTGGTCGTGGATTGCTAGTATGGGATTCTGGTCGCCCAGTTCTAGGCAGGCGCGCACCACGCGATTTAACTTATTCTCCATCTCGGCGTCCCCACGCTGGACGGCGTTGAAGTCCAACTCAGAATCTCCTGATCCCTGTACTTCAACGGAACTAGCGGCACCGCCCCCCACCCCTATCCTGTAAACTGGTCCTCCGATCTTGGCCAATAACTGACCACGAGTTGGAATAATTTTCTCGCGCATTGATGCAGGCATGGTGCCTAGGCCACCACTGAACATGATCGGTTTCACGTACTCATCTCGCTGGCCGGGATCAGCTGCATTATTAAGTCCATATGATAGAACGAATCCGGAGATCACCGGCTCTCCGAACTTGTTTCCGTAATCCGAGGCACCGTTGCTTGCCTCTATGAGCACCTGAAGTGGAGATGCGAACGTTGCAGGATATTTGTAGTCCGAGGGTTCGTAAGGTTGTTTGTAGCCTACGTGTAAAAATACAAAATTAAAATGTTTAGCTTATACTATGCATGTACATCTCAAAGATGCGTTTTGAGCGGAATCATATATCAATTAAGGTAGTAATTACAACTTTTTATAAGTATTAATAATAATAAAAGGAAACACTATGGACGGGATCTTTTTGACCTGTTGAGCTCTTTAAATTCATCTTGTTTATCCCGGCTTTCTACATTTTACAGTGCCCGACAATTAGGTTTAGATTGGATCGACTAGTGTAAATGTAAATATGTCATTTGCATTTGCAAGTTACTCACCTGGGATATGAAGGGCTCCCACACAATAGCCGGCGGTACCTGCGATCGGAACGCCCCCTCTTCCCACACCTTGGACATCGCGCAGTCGTCCACCCGTGCCCGTAGTGGCCCCACTGAAGGGAGCCACAGCTGTGGGCATGTTGTGGGTTTCGGCCGTAAAAATCAGATCTGACTGCACGTTCTCCAAACGCACTGGTCCGGGAGCTACCACGGAAGTCAGGACTATGGACTGGTGGCTGAATCCCACTATGGCGCTGCTATTGTCGCTAAACTTAATGGTATTGTTCGGGTTCGTGTGAGCCTGTGTGTCCATAATCATGCGTATCAGAGACTTTGGCTGCTCAACCCCATCGATCACCATGCGCCCGCGGAAAAACCAATGGCGTGAGTGCTCGCTGTTGCTCTGGGCGCAGTCGAACAGTTCCACTGTGGTGGGATTTCGGCCCAACACCTTTGCAAACAAGTCGTGGTAGTATTGCAGGTCGAAGTCATTGAAGGCTAAACCGAGCTCCTGATTTATCCTCTCCAATGCCCTCCTCCCCTCCTCCAAGACGGGCACGAAATGCCAGTTTGACTGACGCTCTGGTAACTGCTCATTAAAGCTTTCCTTGGGGATGTTCTCTTTGGTGTAGAGGCACTGGGTCATGCGGTCGCCCAGCAAAGGAAGAAAGCTCCCTGTATCTGGCACTTTCGAGTCCTCGCTAAAGGTCAGAAGGTAACGGGTTGAAACTTCCACTCGACGCACCTCGGAATATCCGAGATTGTGGAAAATGTTAACACAGTTCGTTGAATAAGGTGTGGAGAAGTTATAGCGAGGCCCGATCTCTAAGAGCAACTGCTTGTGGCCATACTCCTGAAGAACGGATTGCCTGACCAAGCTCTGGCCACTGCTCAAGGGTTGTTTCACCAGCCACATTAGTAGGTCACCCAAGCTCAATGAGTGCTTTGTCTCAACGCTGTACTCTAGATGGTAGCAACGCTCCAAAACCACGGACTTAACGCCGGAGTTCACATCCTGCAGACGACGTAGAATAATCTGCTCTTCGGCCGCGGAGTGGGCGTGAACGTCATAGAAGCGAAGGATGACCATGTTTCTGGGCTGCAATAAACGAATTGCTGGTTAAGTATAAACAGTGCGCACTCCTTGCTCATCGAATCGAGAATGATCTTGGAAAGCCGTTGACGACCAGTTAGCAGTGCCCACGCTGGGTTATCAATTGGCACCTTTACCGCAGATGTAGATCAGGTTACAGCCGATCAAATGAATCGCATACACCAATGCCTGCCCTGCCGTCACAACTTGTTTTTGTTTTTGTCTAGCCGGGATTCGCTGATAAGCTGGCGTAAACATATTTTGCATTACGGGCAGCAATTTTCATAGCTGTACGGAGCAGAATTTAGGAGGATAATTAACACAATAATACCTCAAATTTAAGCTCAATAACACTGAGCAGATCACACGTGCGTTGGAGTTGCAATCCAAGATCGTTTTGGGGCTTCAGCTCTCGTTGCTCTCATTCACCGATTTCAATCTCACCACATCTCGGGGCCGACTTTCCCAGTGCTGGACAACGCCGGACCTCATATAATATAATTCAAATTGACCCGCTAGTGACATGCTGAGTTTCCAGCAAATATACTGACTTTATGATGATATACACATTTATCTTTTACAGTGTAAGCTTTATAACAACCACACAAATAAACAAATAATAATCTTCAAAAATAAATACATTTTTCGATAAATACTTGCAAAAATAAATTAAAATATTTTTTTTAATCAACTACGTTGACTTGTTAAAATCTTATTTTTTGAGTTATATAAAAATTAAGTTTTCTAGGATTTTGTATCAAGGGAAAACACCTTTCGAAAGTTATCAGACAACTTCAATTTAAAATAATTCAATTTGGCGGTATGCTCGCAAATGGGCCTTCGGGTGCCATGTGGGAGTATTTAGCATGAAAGCAAATCAAACGCTAAATAACTAATCACGGGTGAAAGAGCCGCAAAGAGCGCAACACGTGTATAATTGGCCTTCTGGTGTTTTATTTATATGCAGGTTATTCAAATTCATTGCATCTCAGTTATTTGCCGGAGGCAGTATAGCAAGGAATTAAATTTATACAATTGATCTTCACACTCGTTGTTTGCAAATTTTTCGTTTTATTGCTCTTTTCGTTCTTTGTTTTCTGCAGCGGTTCACAAAGCTTAAATTAACTATGTACTTT
The DNA here is from genome assembly GCF_018153835.1 of Drosophila eugracilis. Lineage (NCBI taxonomy): Eukaryota > Metazoa > Arthropoda > Insecta > Diptera > Drosophilidae > Drosophila > Drosophila eugracilis. Next base: position 486,623 of record NW_024572675.1, on the reverse strand, counting down.
AGGTTTATTGATCTGCTTAAATAGGTGCCAGCATTAGCGTGAGTTCTTCAAATTCTGCCAGATAAGAGCTCTGTTTATCAGCCGATAGCCACTATCGAAAGGTAGTTGTTATAAAATATATTTAATGGCTTGAGAAAAGAAGTAATTGTTGCTGCCCCACGTTTGCTAGATGTCCATCTTGCCATCGGTTAATTGTTGTACTAAAACGGCGACCGTGCGCCTTTTGAAAATAATTACTACTGAACAACACCCGCGCGACCCTGCATTGTCGCCTTGTCGCCACCTATGTTATATGCATCGCCTTCGCAGCCTTCGCGGCCTGCGCGCTGATCTCGTCCATGCTCTTCCGAGCGCTTTCCGTGACCTCGTCTATAGAGCGCCGTGTGCTGTGTAAAAGTTCATCCGTGCCACGGGCAATGCCCTTGACCTCTGTGTTAATCAGCCCGATCACCCACTCCAGGCCCTGCCGACCTTTGCCCGCGTTAGTGCTGATCGTCGAAGTAAGCAAGTCCTCCATATAGTGGGACAGCGGGACCCCAAACACGGTCACGGTGGCCTCTTGCTTAAGCAGAGTCTTGCTGGAGTCCGTCGGATGAGGCTCGTAGTACAGCACTTCGTCAACACTAATGTTCCGGCAAAATGTGAGGTTGTTCGTCTTGAGCATCATTTGTTTACGCTCCGGGTCCACCGTAGAACGCTCGCTGGCGAAGCAAGTCTTGGCTGTGCCGATGAGCGCGTGCGTCCATTTTGGGAAGTACCACTTGGACTGCACTAGCCGATGTGTGTGCAGCACTCCATCCACCACCCGGCGTTCGACCACGTCCGTGCCAATAATGGAAGGCGTCATCGGGTTAGGGTACTTCCGCCACGCCGCCTGCGTGACAGTCTCCCACGGGTGGTTGAAGATGTGCTCCGACGTCCAGATTTTCATTATGCAAGCGCCGTTGTCGTCACCTTAGGGAAGGGATGTGTATCCAAATTTGGCAACAGAGCAGTGGGCTGAGCTAAGCCTGCAGGGGCAGACGGAACGGTAGAGAGCTATAGTTGGGATAATGGCTTGAATTTTGACGGGAAACTCGGAATAATTGAATATTTCAATGAGAAATTACGAGAGCTGACCTTTACCCGTGCTGTTAGAGATGACACTGAGTTCGATAACCCGGTCACCGATATGTTTCCAGTGCCAATGGTGGTCACACTGGCACAGCTAATGAAAGTACTGAAGCATCCATATGCACTATGACTATTTTATTATGGACGTTTATAAACAACCTAAAGGCTTGTTCCTAACTCGACTTATTTCCCTCTCCAGTGGTACAGTAGTACCCTAGTCGGGTCCAAATGTTCGCACATATTTCTCGTAGGGTCCTTTGTCCAGACGCTGCAAACGGGTCTGTAGAAATTCGCGGAACTTGCGCATCTCGCTGGCATCCTCCCTGATAAGTTTTTCCTCCTCATCCATAATTTCAGCCAGCAGCTGCTCACTGTAAACAGCCGCCCGTCGCGCCACCAATTGCTCCAGACGAGTGGAGATCTGGTTAATGATCTTCTCCTTCTCGTAGTCCATTATTTTAGCCAGCGCCTTGGCCGGCGTGCGTCGCGGATTGCGTAAATCGGGCGCAATGCTAAGGCCAGCGACAAGATCTGTTTCCACCCCCAAATCCTGACACGGTGTCTCTTTATCTGGGGATTCGGGCTGCTCAATAAACTCTGTCAGTGAAGGCTCTTCAGGATGAGATTCGCTGTGCGTCGAGTTGTTCTGAAAGTTGGTCAGGTGGAAGATACCGTTGGTATCGTAAAACTTATAGCCAAGCATCTCCAAAGCAATTTCCGTGAGTAGGTACGACATTTGATTATTTTGGACCTTTTGTGGCGAATAAAATATCTAAGAAAAGAACGAACGCACTTCAGTTCCACTGCCAGCAATCGATTACCAGCGAAAGGTATGGCAACTCTGCCCATCATCTGTTCGCAGAGCGACAATTTCTGGCTTTACATTTTTATATTCTCACTGCTCACCACAATAATATATTAAAGGAGCAGTATAGGCGCCTATTATATTCGAATGCAGCCCAAGCTAGTCCAGCCATGAAAATTAACGAAAAGAACCTTTACGTGTTTGCAAGAACGCCGCCTTTCGACATGGAAGGTATGCGACTGAGCCCTTTTCGCTCGTCTATTAATAATCATTTTATACTTTTTACCAAACGTCTTTAAGGTTTCCTTAGTAAGCGAGGGGAGGTTAATAAGGCCTTCCAAAGGCGCTACTTCGTGCTGAAGGGCAACCTTTTATTCTACTTCGAGTCACGGGTGGACAAAGAGCCCTTGGGGCTTATCATTGTAGAAGGCTGCACCATTGAGCTATCCAATGAGGTTGACAACTATTGCTTCGAAATAGCCTTTAACGGAAACCGTACCTACATCCTCGCTGCCGACAACCAGGAGAGCATGGAGGCGTGGATGAAAGCGCTTACCTGCGCCGGTTACGAGTACAAGCGCATTATTTTGGCTGAGCTCAAGCGTCAGCTACATGAGTTGGAGGACTCGAGAAACAGTAAGCCTGCGCTGTGGTCAGATTAAAGTTCCTGAAATACGAATGATCTGAATTTTTTGATCCTCAGAAGTGATCGGCAACGCCATTGAAGGTCAAGGAGCCTCAGAGGAAGCGAAACCTCGACCTCCACCCAGGCGAACAAATCCCTTTAACAGACCCGCTCCTCCTCCACCAGATAGTTCGTTAAGGGGTGGAGTGGTCATGTCGCCCCTGCCATTTATCAACGGATACTTCGGCTCCAGCAACGCCCGCATGCAGCAAGAGAAGTTGATGTTCAAGAAAGGTATGCAAGACTCGTATAAGAATACATTGTTTTTCTAACTACTACTACTCTAGACACAGATTTCATTAGTATAAGTAATTATAATACTTTTATTTTTAAATTTCGTAACATCAAGTTCTACTAGGGAGCTCGGCATCATACGAATATGATCATCGGGTCAGCATCATTTTTTTTTATTTACATAAGTTGTTTTTGTATAATTAGTTAATGAGTAATGGTATATGCCTGGTAACATTCTGAGTAATTCTTCTGTGTCATATTCAGTTTTGACTTTGTTTAGTATTTTTGCGTACCATAGAATTAGATCAAAGCATAGAAGTCTTTCAATGCCGCATCGACTTCCTAAAAAGATTGACATCTTTAGACCACGAAGCTTTTATGATATTAAAAGTTATTTGTATGGGAAAGTTGGCGGACAGCTAACTAAAATCGAAGCTTTTCGAATGATGAACATTATATTTAAACAGTAATGCTACACAAACATATATAACTATTTTTATTTAAAAATAACCTATGCTTTTACTTGTGGCTTTCGAGGCAGCTGTTTTTTGTGATCCGCGCAAGTCAGAGCTTGAGATAAGCACAGTCAAAGCCTGGGTTTGTTCTAATCATTGTCTGCTGCTCGCAGATTATCGGGCTTAGTTAAAAAATGCCGCTGGTCGACATTCTCAGAAAAATCTGTTGTATATTTCCGAATTTAGGCTACAGGCATTTTTTACTTGCAGATGCTAACGGCAACGGAAGTCCGAATGGAACGCCAAGGGTACAGCGACGTCCCACTCAGCCTCCTCCGACTGCCACCACCATTTTTTATCCCGAAACGGTCAACAACAATCAAAGCAACATCAGCGTTGCTGAGCGACAGCGGCGTCGGGCTGAGGCGCTGGATGACTTTTCCCGCAGTCACGAGCGTTTCCGAGAAGAACTGATGCCAGACGTGTCTGCATACCGCGAGCGCCAGGGACAGCCACTTATACAGTTGTGATGAAGGAGCTGGCTGCTCCAAGAACAAGCCAATGTATTATCCTTTTTGTGCTAAATCAAATCAAGTTTCAAATAAACAATTCTTAATTTTAATATTTTTTATGTTTTAAAAAAACTAGTAAACCATGCCAATCATACAATTGAAAGAAAAAGAACGAACGTTTTTTAAAACCATTAAGAATTGCTTACCATCAAATGCAGAGGCTATCTTGCCAGTAGATAGATCTTCATTTTTAAATGTACATATGTACAGTGACGAACTAAATTTTTGGCACAGAAGATATTTAAATAAACAAAAATTTATACATACTCGTATATTATAAAAACATAACACGACAAAATTTTTTTTAACTTTTTACCTTCAATGGTTGATTTTTAAAAATTAAATAACATAAATAGGAGCTGAATCTTGGCATGGATGGGATAGGCATCAATGGGATTGAGAAGCATGCGGCAGAGTATGTTGGACGTTATGTGCGACCCACATACGCACATCATAAGCCGTATGCTTTGGGTCATTATCATGCTGAAATGAGAATGATGGTTTAAATTTCTTTTTCTTCAATAAACTCCAGTTCGCCGACCCCTGAAGCGGACATGCAGCCCCACACAACAACGTCTCCACCACCATGTTTCACCGTCGATGCAAAGTTTTTTTTTTTTTTGCAGCTCAGTATTCGGTTCTCTCCAAACGCGTTGCCGGCCATCAGATTGGCAAATTTTAAATTTGCTTTCATCTGAAAATATTAAGTTGTTCCAAAAATCCATTGGCTTCTTCAAATATTCTTTCGCATAGTCTAATCGCTTCTTCTGATTCACTTTTGATATAACTGTCTTTCTTCTAGCCACTCAGCTATTATAATTTGCCTGATGAAGGGTCCTTCGCACCGTTATTGGATGAATTTCTTTTCTAAACTTTTTTTACTTCTGCTGGGATCTGAGTTGAAGAAATTTTTGGGTCCACCTTCACCATTTTTATAATGTGGGCCTGTTCCCGGGCGGTCAAAGCCTTGGGTCATCCGGTGTGTTTTGCGCTTTCCAAAGAAGAAGCTCCCTTAAACGGCTTATGATGTGCGTATGTAGGTCGCACATAACGTCCAACATACTCTGCCGCATCCTTCTCAATCCCATTGAAGATTTGTGGGAAGGAGCTGGACAGGCGCGTTAAAAAACGCGCGATAAAAACAAAGCCCGGGCTGAAGGTGGCTCTTATAGAAAAGAGGCAGAATATTGGGGCAGAAACAACCCAAAATTTCGTTTTTTAGATGCCAAGACGGTTTGAAGCCCTTATAAAACAAAATGGCTTACCCACAAAGTATTAATTTTAGTAATTTTCATTTATTTTTAAGTTTTTTAATAAGTTTGCCAATAATTTTGTTCAGGCAAATTCACCTCCTATTTGTGTTATTTAATTTTTAAAAATCAACCATTAAAGGTAAAAAGTTGAAATAAATTTTGTCGTGTTATGTTTTTATAATATTATATGTATAAATTTTTGTTTATTTAAATATTTAAATTTTAAGGGGAGAAATCGTGCCTTAAAGTTCATGAAGCCTTCTGTGCCAATAATTTAGTTCGTCACTGTATATTCATAAAGTCCAGTGCTTTGAAATCTTTAAGTGAAATTAAAAATGTTTTGTTGCGCTGCAGACTTGAGATGGCATGGCCTTATCAACTGTTGATCATAATCAAGAATAAAACTTTACCTTCTTCCTTTGAAATACTTTACCACTTTACTACGAATAACGGATATGAAAGAGCTTCGAAGCTTACTTTTTAGTTCAAGAAAATTGGAGGATCATATAATATAGCAGCCATTTTAAGAATTGGAAAATATCTAGAAAAATAATCATCATAAAACTACTTATATGTTTCTTATGATCCACTTAACTTATTATTTGTAAACAGCTTTAAAAATTGACGCATTAAAAAATAGTGGATAAGTAAAGAAATCCAAGGTGTCAAGAAAACTCTTTAAATTCAAAACTTAATAACAGTGTAAATGGTCTTTTTAAACGAGATTTTTATGTATTTATGATTTTTCTCGATAGAAAAACAATAAAGCGAACGTACGAAATAATCGATGGGTGGGAATAATACTTTGGGTAACATCGATATTTTGGAGTAGTCATCGATTTCGGTTCCAGCTCTGTAACCTAGCGTTGTTGTCTTGTTTGTAATTTTGCTGAAAAAGGAATAACGCCGCATATAGAACTGTGAGTTCACCATATTATTAAAAAAAATGTACCCTACTCCGCAATAAAAGTATTGAGGAAAACAAAAATCGGCAATCTTATCTGTTTAATTAAAACTGTGGAATTGTCTGTGTGTTTGCTAAGTGACGCTACCGTTTGAATGTTGATTTTTGAGCCGGCCATTCTCCTTTGGTAAGCCTGGGAATTGCCATTTTCGAGTTTTGGAAATTATTAAATAGCAGAATACCTTACAAATTGCGTTATCCAAAAGGTTTCACGAAATTGTCCGTCGAAGGCGATAAATATCAATCTTTTTGCTGGCGTCGCTAGCTGCGGCTTTCATTTTGTTTCTGTGCAAAACCACCACACAAACACGGCACACAGACGCTTGCACACTACACACCACCAGACGCGCGAGAGCGGCTTTTTGTTTTGTACTGCGTTTATGGAAAGTCCAGTTCTCGGTATTTCATACACTCACTTAAACTATACCCAGTGTTATTCTATTAAAGTAACCAAAGTTACTCACTCTGACAACATTTATCATTTTTAATATCATTGTTTAATATTGTAAATTGGAAACTATTTTTATTGTAAATTGGAAGCATTCTGTAGTTCGTAAAATTACTACCACAAACACAGTGAGCGTTACACTCTGCTGCGTGCGAATTCTGGTTCCGGTTTTAGGGCTTAAATTATCGTATACTTTGTTCACTTCCAGCCGCCGAGTATAGATATCCATCCCAGTCCATTCTAAAAACAAACCGAGTATCGAGAACATGTCGGCTAAGCGCAAGGCAGGTGGCAACGGAGCCGGTCCCAACAAGCGGCGCCCGAAGAAAAAGGAGTCGGACTACGAGGACGAATTTAGCGACGAGTCCGACGAGGACGGTGTGCATCAGCAGGCGGCTGCCACCAACCAAATGGAAGTGCTCATTCCCCACGACGACCTCGACCCCCCAAGCAAGTTGCCTGAAGACTTACTGTCCACACTAGAGAAGACACCGGGCCAAATGCTGCTCGCTGGCATGGTAACCTGGGATCTGACCGGCAAGAGGGACCGCAAGAATGTCACGAAGGTCCGACCGAACCTATACAGCTTCCATCGGTTCACTGACGAGAAGGTAAGCAAATTCTTCCTTAATCATTGTCCCATCGACATTTTCTCTGAGTGATTCAATTTTACAGTATCGATACGTGGCCAGCGGACCCAGTGCCGCTCATACTATTGTCATCAACATGGACCGCAAGGCGCTTAGTTTTGGGCGCAATCCCAGCGGCCAGCTGGGCCTCAGCCAAGATATTAAGCTGGCGGAGAAGCCCACCCTAATTCCGGCCCTGGAGCATCTTAACATAGTGCAGGCTGCTGTTGGCCGGCACCACACCCTATTTCTTACCGACACGGGCACAGTTTACGCCTGCGGCGAGAACAAGTCCGGTCAGTGCGGGGTTGGCAACACCCACGCCAACATTTATTCGCCTACTCCGATCAACTACCGAGGACCTCCCATTATCCGGATCGGGTGCGGGGCAGAGTTTTCGGCCATTCTGGACATTAAGGGTAGTCTGCACACGTTTGGGCTGCCGGAGTATGGCCAGCTTGGCCACAACACGGACGCCAAGTACTTTGTAAACGCAAACAAGCTATCATTCCACTTTGAGACGTCACCGAAAAAGGTCGTGTTATATATAGAGAAAAGCAAGGAGGGTCACGTGACACCAGTTGATGGCGTGCAGATCGTGGATTTCGCCTGCGGCAACAACCACACGGTTAGAGATCATTAATTATTCAGGATGTCGATATCTTATGAAAACCTTTGCTTTGCAGGTTGCTATTGACTCAAAGAAGCGCGTTTACAGCTGGGGTTTTGGTGGTTTTGGGCGTCTCGGCCATGCAGAGCCAAAGGACGAGATGGTACCGCGCCTAATGAAGTTTTTCGATACACAAGGTCGTGGTGGGCGTAGCGTTTACTGCGGCTCCACTTTTAGTCTCATCGTCAACGAGCTGGGGCTGCTGTTCCTATTTGGGCAAAATAAGAAGACAGGCGAGGCCAATATGTATCCGAAACCGGTACAGGACCTGTCCGGCTGGAACATAACCGACATTGGCTGTGCCAACACATCGATAATGATTTCGGCCGACGATACACTGATCGCCTGGGGTGCATCGCCCACGTTCGGAGAACTTGGCATCGGGGAATTCCAGAAATCGTCGACTGTGCCTAAAGAAGTGCCAAAGTTGGACAACATTAAAATACCTCAGGTAACTATGGGTTACTCGCACACTGCGTTGCTGGTGGACACCACTCACGAGGCAACTAAGCAAAAGTACGAGAAAATGCCCGAGTACACAATTGATGATTAGGTAGTGAGCGACCTTTTAAATTCTGCAACAAACACGTATAAAGCTGCCAATAACAATACTGCTCCGCGTCGGAAACCTTGAGAACTGATCATCGAAACTGCTGCTACTTATCGAAAGTGAAACTACACAAATCCAACAAATTGTATGCTATAAGTTAAAAGTTCATTATTATGCTAAACTCGCTATATACATACTATACGATAATCTCAGAATACATATAAGTATTTTGTTTTCAAACTCTTATTTATTCTCGTAACTCATACTATTCAGTACTGATCCTGTCCCCTTCTTAATATAATTTATTGCCGCCCACCTCTAGGCTTAAAAATAATCTACAAAACTTATGATTATCGATTTGTAATTTTTAATTTACAAGCTACAGTATTCTCCATTTATTTCGATCAGAGTGAGCAAAAGCAAACCACAAACTACAAAACACGTAAACCTACGAACATAGCGCATAGTTTACATATAAAAAGTATACCATGGGAGAAATCCAATACCAGTTGCAACTATTAACTAGTACATCATGCATTTTAATCTTATACAAAGGAATATTTAAATAAAGAAAATGTTAGTATTTAGAGAAACAGGTCTACTACTTTATTTGTCGTTCTGCCGTGGACTCTGTAGGCGGAAGGGAATTCAAGATGGCAAAATTGCGGGATTGTTAGACGACTTCAAGCTACCCTTTTTTGGAAGATAATTGGAAAAATGCTCTCACATTATCCATGATAATAATAAAACCCAGGAAAATACTCTACAGTCGAGTGACGCGACGAAATAATCGTGCTTACAATCCTTTATGACAATTACAATTAACCTGGCGCACTCTATTGTTAAAATGGGATGTTTAATAATTGACGGTGATGTCACAGTTTTGTAACTTGAATTTCTAAATACATTTTGAAATAATCCTCCGATTTCAGAAAGTTTTTTCTCCTGAACTTTATGAACTACGGATATAATTAAAAAATACGGAATAATTGGTTTGATTAAAATACGATGATGTCGTCAGACTTTAAAAGTAGAAAATAAAATTGCGACCAAGAAATTAGCCGGGTTAAGGGAGTTGTCAGGGAGGTATATAATACGATTTCAGGCCTAGGCCGACTGAGATCCTATTCCCAGCCTTACGGCCTGATGTCCCACCGATTGAAAGCGAAAGTCAGTGTGCGGAAAGCTCCGGCGCAAAGCTCTCTCTCGTGCCCGACTCCTGACTTCGGAACTCGACTTTGGTAGCGGAGCTCCGGTGGACTTTTCCTTGACACAGTCTTCCGTCGTGGTCCTGTCGAGTAATGTGCGCCGCTGAGGAACAGTCCCTGCACGCGCCTTGAGTTTCATTTTACCTTTTTTCGCCCTCCCCCACCCGACACTCACACATATGAACACCAACCGCACACACATTCACACACGCGCGCACATTTAAGAATATCAACAAAATACTTCAAAGATTTCGGCGGGTAGGATTTTTTAATGTGTTTTACAAGGGTACGCATCATAAAGCAAACAAAATACATACACATTTGCTTAATTTCATAAATTCAAACGACGGAGCAGCAACAAAGTAGCAAATAGCTCTAACTGTAAATTGCAGTGTCTTTGATAAAATAAGCAACAGCAATAACAGCGCAAGCACAATTTCTATGAGCAGCAACAAATGCAACAACAGAACATTACGAAAAGCAAAACACGGTAGGTTATTATGCACAACTAGTGGGGAATCCCTGTTTATACATGTGTATCTATGTACATAGATATGTATGTATAGCATGTATGTACAAGTGTGTATGTTTGTGCGTGCCTGTTTCAGTAGTAAACTAGCACTGATGCGAGTGTGTCTGTGCAACATCATTTGACTTTGCCATGCAACGCGTTTTTATGATTCAGTTATTTTTTGGTCTGCTTTTCATACATATTCACTGCGATGAGCAGTTGCCAGGCTTTGGATGTAAGTGCGCGCCTGAGCTTGTGTAAGTTGCTACCCGCTCCCCTACCCACCTACCCCTGAAAAATTAATTAGAAAGTGTCCTACCCTAAATCCATTCTCCAAAACGAGCCTTAAATTAGTTGGGAATTTCATAAAAAGCCTATAGACTCCATGTATAATTATTCTTCATCGCCCAGATACAAAGACTTGTTTGTTTTTCATTGTGGCGGTCACGAATAAACCAAGGAACAAGAAGCCTGGACAAGGGCCTCCATGTTCCTCGGGTTTCCCGTAACCTCTGGCCATCCTCTGGCCCCTAATATGAATATAAAAGCACTGAAATCAATAAAGACAGAGAAAAAGCTACAGGCTGGCTGATATTAAGGCCAAACGAATAGCAAGACGTGGGGATGTGAATGTGTATCCTGTGCTTTGGCCAAGACAGGACTCCCGGCTGTGTGCTTGCGCCTGTGTATCGTATCTGCATGTGCCACATTAAGTCACCTGTGGCGGACACTTTTTATATCATGAGCAACAACAATGGCAAATCTCGTCATCATCGCTTTCTCTCGCTCACCTCATTGGGTCTCCTTGTGGCCATCCACCTTCGGCGACCCCTCTCTTAACCACCTTCCTTTTATCCTGGCTTTTGTCACCTTTTGAGCTTGTTGCTGACGTTTGAGTGACGCAAATTAATACATACACATTTCAATTTCAATAACGTTAGTTCTCGGATCGGCGTACTATGCTTGCTAGCTAAAAGAGCCTCGAAAGTTACTCCCTGATGAAATAAGTATGTTATATATATGTACATATACACATTCATATGTATGTATATATTATCCCTTCCTAACCATGCTACTGGTAGCCCTTCTTTAAATTTAGACTTAAGACGAAGAAATTTCACTTATAGTTGTTGGTGTCAACCTTGTTGTGTCGCTAAAGAGTCATACACCTGAGTGCCGTCCGGAAAAGGCTTTGTTTGCTAGGCTTTCTCGGGCAATTAGGCTAAGGTATTCCCAGACATACTTTGTGGTAAATAGTTGTAAATAAATTTATAATTATCTTCATTCTCACTTCATGAGAAAGAACAAAATGTTGAATATGTTGATCTCGGCTTTGGATATATCATTTTTACCATCTTTAAGAACCCATCTACATATATACAATATTGGGAACCCCTTTATACCCGTAAATTCCAAAATAGAACAATGTAGCCTATATATATGTATATATATTTCGTCTATCCTTTTGTTGGCATGAACGCTGAGGTCTCGGGAATTTGAAGATAAAGATCCCAGGGATTTTTTCGATCGACTCACCACATATTTTCCATGTTAAATTTAGGTTCTACGGCTTTACATGGAAAGTGAGGTCGGTTATTATAGTTCAGGCTACAGATACGGCGGACAGATGGATATGGCTTAATCGACTTGGCTGTTGATACTGATCCTTCTACCTATTACATACTTCTCAATGAAGACTTTAGGAGGGTTTCTAGGAGTAACGGGTATAACTACCATGATTTAAAAATTAATTTGTTAACAATATTTTTTCCTGCTTAGCAATGGTGGCGCACTTTCTACTTCGTGTTTCTTACTAGAATCTGCAAACTTAATACAATACTGCCTAGCTCTTAGAAGTCGTAGGCTAGTATTCCTGATCAAGGATATAAAAATGAACTTCAAATACTTTATAGGGCTTTAAACTCAATGAGTAAAATTTCCATTTAGGTCTACGATTCAAGATACTCGGGGTCACCAAAAAATATCCTAGTATTTGGCTTTTGATGGAATCAGAGCTAGGGCTGAAAAGAAACGAGGGAAGAGAGGCAGGCCTTGCGGTGGCTTTTCGAATGCACAAAGTGCAAGGTTGCGTTGCCATAGAGGTGGAAGTGGGCTGCGGACGGAAGGAAGAGCATCCGTAATCTCTGAGTGCGCCTTGTTCGCATTTGCGCTCATGCCCTCATTGCATAAGTGTCAGTGTCAACGGGGCAAGGATGTGGATGTGGTGAAGAGCTGTGTGTGGGTGCTTGTGTGGCAGAGGTGTCCTTGTTGGCAGACAAAATGACTGATGATGATGACCTTTTTTTTGTCGCACACCGCTCGGAAGCTCCTTTAGTATGAAATGAGACGACAAGACAAACGCGTCGCCATCGAAGATCGCTTAAAACCAGTACGGACTAGGCCACGCTTACAGGCAGAAGCATCGAAGTTGGAGACGGATAGTGGCGCAGGAAAGCAGGAAAGGAAGCATGGACCGGGATAATCTACAGCAGTGGTGGGAGAACTCATACCGGCGTCATCACCCGGTTCTTGACTCCACGGAGCTGCACATTGCTCTTCAAGAGCAAAACCATCTTCTAACGGACTACGACTATGGCAACTTAAGCATGGGAAATCCGTACGACTTGGACTCGGAACACTCCATCTCCTCGCTAACCCTTCTCCTGCTGGCAGTCAGCTACGGCCTGGTCGTCTTTGGCGGCGTTGTGGGCAACTCTACGCTAGTGCTGACCCTTTGCTCGGCCTCTTCGGTGCGTCTGCGTAACCCACTCCTACTAGCCGTTTGCATTGCAGACCTGCTGGTCACTGGCATCTCCGCCCCGGTCACGCTCCTCAACCTCGCTATGAACCGGCGGACACGATCTCTACCACTTGTGCTATGCAAGGTCATACACTATATACAGGTAAGCGATCTTTGGTCAAACTGTCCGCTGCATTAACGTCATGATTATGTGTTAGAATAGCAAAGATAGGGAAAAAACAATTTTAAATGAAAGATAGAATTCATTTTATAAATTGATTGAAAATGAACAAATTAGCAATAAATTATTTTTTTTAGTTCTTGCATTCCAATACGGTCTAGACTCTAGAGGGTATTTTGATATACATACATACATACATATATTGTTTATTCACACAACCGAGGCGATCTATGTAACTGTATGCATATGCCCGGTACAATAAAACTGTTATCTCACTTGTAAAGCGTTCTTCCCAAAAGTCTCTCTTCTTGTATGTAACTAATAACTTTTTTGTATATTGATCGAGACATTATTACGGCGGATTATGTGGATTCGCGATTTTAGAATAGACCTTTAATTTATTATTACAGCGTTTTGTCGGATCGGAATAGAATAAATAAAGTTAAAATGTTTTTACAAGAAACATCCATAAAACTTGAGAACTTATTTGTAGCTTTAACTGCTATCACCTCGTGAATCAACAATATGTTTTAAGTTTTATAAAAATTGGCTTTGCACCGGGTTCATTAATTTGGGGTAGCCAATGTTGTCTATTTATGGGTCTGACCAATTTTAAATTTAAAAAAAAAACTGGTGATTTAGACCACCTAAAGCATCCACCTCGAATATGACGACAATTAAGTGTACTTATGGCTAACAATTTTTGAGCATGTATTGGGCAGAGATCTTTCCAAATGCCGAGAATCAGTGAGATTGATGTCTACTAGTAGAAGTTTGCTAAGAAAAGATGCTATTATACAGACCTTATTTCGTACATTTCCCTTATTATCTAAGGTATTAATTCATTTTGGTAATTAGTCTGCGATTCTTTATTAGCCTGAAAAACAAATGTTTGCTTTTATTCCTTGCAAGGTTATGCCTGTAGCAGCCAGCACCATCTCATTCTTCATGCTCTCATTGGACCGCTACGCCACAGTGAAACATCCGCGATTGGCGCAGCTCCGACAGCGCCGCTACTTGCATGTCTCGCTGGCTCTGCTTTCCTGGATAGCATCGGCTGCCATTAGCACACCTTTTCTGTTTGCCTATAAGATCATCGCCAAATCGATGGTTGTAAAGGGTGGCGTGGCAGCGAGCACCACGCCGAACCCAGTCAGCATAAGCTGCACCTCCGACCTGGGTGCCAGCGCCATGTTCATATCCTTTATCATCTTTCACACGTTCGCTGTGTTCGTCCTGCCGGGCCTTGGAGTGCTGCTCAACCATTATGGCGTACGTCGCAAGCTCTGCGCCCTGTCGCTGACGGCTCGGGCTGCCCATGGAGAGCTGCCCCTACCAATCCCTATTCTGAGGCGGCAGACCCACATGGTCATCGTGACGGGCTGCCCCAACGCCCAACAGGCAGCCTGCGGGGGGGGCACCACAGCGGATGACACCTCCAATGGAAACGGAACGGGCACTGGGGGCGGTCTCATGGCTGTCAGTCCAGGAGACATCCAGCTTCACACGTTACAGCCACGGCAGCCAGGCTCGATCGGATCGGCTCTCGAACCGGGCTCTTACCGCTCCAGCAATCCTATATCGCCCAGGTATGTAACGCTAGGATGGTGATCTAAATAACCCTCTAACAAGCGGGCTCTGAAGTTCTAAAAATCTTTACGATATAAAAGTAGCTCAGATAACTTTTTCCCTAAAGATCTTTCCAAATTAATGTCCTACTTTTTTTTAAATGGCCATGTTTGTTAAACATTAATTTTTGAAAACACTTCAAGTTATTGTTCAGATGGGACATTACGCATACATACTACTGCCTTTAATTAAATGTTACAAGCTTTTTCAGTTAAAAGCTATCATATCTACAAGGCAGACTTAAGGATTATATTAAGTGCTCTGGTTACTTTTCTTGACAGGGCCATGAGAGAGATTCGTGCCCACTCGCAGCGACAGCGCATCAACCGGGCGGGAAGGGGACCGGCAACACCAGGAATACCGTTGCCTCAAACATCCACGCTTCGGTCTCGCCGGCACCTGGCCAACATGCTCATTGCCTCAGCTGTAATCTTCATAGCCTGCTGGGCACCCCATGTTTTCTGCATCTTCTACAAAAACCTCGGCAGCAAGCAGCAGTGCAGCCAGAGTTCCGTTTACTTCAGCCTCCTGCTAGGTTAGTTTAGTCTACATCCCAGATCAGCAGTCACTTACCATCGAATGTCTTTCAGGCTACTTCTACTCGGCCATCAGTCCAGTGATATACTGGGCCCTTAACCACAACTCGCTTCGACAATCACCCTGCGCGCCCATCATCCGCCTGCGCTCCATGCAGAACTTCCTGAGGTCGCGTTTCCGGACGCACACCGCCCCGCCACCTCCCTCGTCCACAAATGAGGCGGCCCTAGGGGCCTTTAACCCCAAACTAATCAAGCTGACACCGAAACAGTATAGAGCTCAGGCCTCTTCGCATTATCTCTACTAGTGTGATACTAAACTAACTTGATATACATATATACACATTTATATACACGCATATATACTATATTTTTTACCTACGCCCTCCCAAAGCCCCGGGATTCCCTGATACCGAACTCCGAACTCCAAACGGAACTATCTAGATGTTTTTCAAAAGCTCTACGCAACTAGTTGGCGTTACCTACTGCAGCATACTGGATATATATGCTACATATATTAGATTACATACTACCGAACATAGCAGTGTTAGTTTACGCTTATTTACACGATGTTGTGCGCCTAAAGCTATGCAATAAAGGCAGCGGAATCCTGTCGAAACTTTGCCTATATCGAGAAATACTGGTAACGAAAACAAACACTAAAAAACTTTAAAAACGAAGACCCTTTTAGTGACTTGTTCGAAATGTTGTTTAGTCTTTTAAGCTGAAATATTGTACTATGTTCCTTCTTATAGATAAGCAATAAGTGAACGCTTTAAGCCAAGTTAAACAAACGAAAATCGAATCAAACTAAAAAACGATCTACAACTTTTAAACGATTTAAACGTAAGCAGATATGCATACCTAAAGCAACATAAATAATTATATATACGATTACATACATATAACATATAAAATTAAAAAATGATGTAAATGTGAGCAAAAACAAGATGATAATATTAGTACTGTATACATACATACATATTCTTCGACTTAATTCCTTATACACTTTTTCTAACCATTTTTTAATATTGTTCAGTAAACTGAACACGGTGTAAAGTCAAGCTAAAGAAGCGTAGACCTGCCGAGATATTCGCGTGCATATGCAAGAGCCACCCACGACATTTGACTCAGGATCGGGTTTCATTTCACACATTTTAGTGGCCATAGTTTTTAAATTTACTAGTAGACTCTTATATGCTCCCCTGCGAACGACATGTGTTTACGACCTCTAAGTTTTCAGTTAAAACCTTAAATACCTTTCTATACGGTTTAAACCGTAAGCTATCTTTAAATAATCATTGTTTTGTACTTTACAAAAAGCCATCGAAAAAGAGTAACTATAAGAAATACAATAAATCTAGTAAACTCATTGTATCTTTCCTTCCTTACTTGGAAAAATTTCCGCACGTATAATTATTATCGACTAGCTAAAGCAAATAGCTAAAGCTGATCTGAGTATGTATATATATATATGTACACAAAAATTGTTTGAATTGAAATTTCCATATTATGCGACCAACCATAATTATCATGGATTATTTAATTAATAATTCATAAGCCAATATTTTGATAACTAAAATATCAAAGTACTGCCTAATACTGGTCGACAAGTATTCTTAACGTTGGGTCTTTATAACACAAACTCAGTCCGTCGCCAGTTATATAAGCTTTCGATATCGCAGCGTACGGGATTAATAACTTGTAATTTTAAAACTGTGCTGTTTTGGACTGCTCTTTCATTGGTTCTTGATAATTTGGAAGCCAAGGAGTACATTAAGCATAAACCTAAAAGTAGTTCCTGTGATTCCCACTCGATGCGAGAAACAGCCTGCACCTTTCTTCCGAATTCAGAAGACATTCAGGCGGTGATTAACTACATAAAAAGCTTAACGTTGAATTGAGTCACAGAAAAAAAGATTATTTAACAGGGTTTAAAGAACTATACACTTTATGTGCAGCAATTCGCGCTCGGGTTAATGAAATCAATAAAAATAGCTATAACTTTGTATCTTAATTGCTGGCGCGCTTTGCATGCAGTTGCATTCGTTTCTCGATCTCAGGGCGGAAGTGACGAATAAGACCCTGGACTGGCCAGGCGGCACCGTCACCAAGCGCGCAAATAGTGTGTCCCTCAATTTGTTTGGAAATCTCCCAAAGCATATCGATCTCAGCAGGTTGCGCATCACCCTTGACAAACCTATAGAATAAATTATAATGTAATTGGGCTTTAAGACATCTAACGAGGATTTACCGAGTCATGATCTTGTTCATCCAGCCAATCCCCTCGCGACATGGCGTGCACTGGCCGCAGCTTTCATGCTTATAGAAGGATATTAGCCTAGCAATAGCCTTTATCACATCTGTAGACTTGTCCATAACAATAATAGCTGCAGTACCAAGTGATGTCTGGGCTGCGATTAGGCCGTCGAAATCCATTATCACGTCGTCACAGACATTTTTAGGTATGATAGGGGTGGAAGATCCGCCGGGAATGACGCCCAGTAGATTATCCCATCCTCCAGTGACTCCTCCGCAGTGACGCTCAATCAACTCCTTAAGTGGGATCGACATTTCCTCTTCTACAGTGCACGGCCGGTTAACATGGCCTGAAATGTTGAAGAGCTTGGTTCCCGAGTTACGAGTGCGACCAAAGCTTGCAAACCATGGACCGCCACGGCGGCAAATGCTCGGAGCGACGGCAACCGTTTCCACATTGGTAACCGTGGTTGGGCACCCGAATACGCCAACGTCGGCAGGGAATGGCGGCTTCAAGCGCGGCTTTCCTTGCTTTCCTTCCAACGACTCTATTAAGGCGGTCTCCTCACCGCAAATGTAAGCTCCAGCTCCTCGGTGCATGAACACATCGAAATCATAGCCAGTTCCACAGGCATTCTTTCCAATAAGACCAGCCTGGTAAGCCTCGGCAATTGCCAGTTGCATGTTAGAGGCCTCGTTGTAGAACTCACCTCGAATGTAAATATATGCAGCCTGCGCGCCCATAGCACGGCCAGCAATCAAACAGCCCTCCACCAGCTTGTGTGGATCGTGGCGCATGATCTCGCGATCCTTGCATGTTCCAGGTTCTCCTGCAGGTGAATACAAAATCATTTCAATTCCTCGGCACACACGCCCTATTCCTCACCCTCATCAGCATTCACCACCAAGTACTTAGGGCGCCCATCGCCTGGCTTGTTCATGAAAGACCACTTCATTCCGCTGGGAAAGCCAGCGCCTCCGCGTCCGCGCAGACCGGACGTCTTGATCTCGTTGACGATCCAGTCAGGACCCTTCAACACAATCTCCTTAGTTTTGTACCAATCGCCTCGCTTCAGGGCGCCCTTCAGCCTCCAGTCGTGCCGCCCATAGAGGTTGGTAAAGATGCGATCTTCATCTGCTAGCGGTCCGAACTTGGTCTTAGTTTGTGGCGGAGGAGTCCCTGGCGGGGTCTGCGTGCTCTGGAACCGCTGCAGCTGCAGGCTGGCCGGCAAAACCGCACCTGCGAGATACATATAGGAAAAATCATTAAAATGCGCAGAACTCTGGGAAACTTTTGTTTTGCTTTGCGCAAAAATTACATAATTTCTTAGAAATATATAGATTGTATTCAACGCTTGGGGTAACTTTGGCAGTTGCACGTGGAATAAGATAATGCCGCTATTAAATAAGTAATCAATGTTTTTGTGGAAATTATCAACGTTTATTTACCAATATGCTGCTTTGTTAACAAATTAAATCGCACAATTGCAGCCATTTTCGGAACGACTGACTGACAGCTGAAATATGACGTTTGTTTACAGGGTTGCCACGCACACCAAATAATTTCTGAGCCTGAATATCATTAATCGCTCGTTTATTATGTTTATACTAGGTATCGTATCTGTTTTCTATACTGTTTTCGGTGAAATTACCTTTCAAGTAAACTACATATCATATTTTATTCTATTGATAAAATGAACTTAAAATGTATTACTTATAACGCACTATCTTCACATCGGGTATTAAAACCTAAACCAATTTAGAGAATTGGAATACGGAAATTTAAAAAAGATGTAGAAGAATCACTCATTTTAGTTCAGGTTTTGACCTTATTCATAAAAAAATTACCTGCCATTCAATGAATTATTTAAGAGTATTTATTTTTAATCGAAAATGTATAATGCTTTTAGATTTTGAAAATTACTAGAATAAATTTGGTGAGATATATATATATTTGAACTTATTATTTCATCTAAAAATTATACAAAATATGTTATATGTTTGCGAAGTACAAGTTTACATAAATCACGTCTTAAATTTATGACGTCACTAAGAGTGCGGTGAGAAAAAAACATTTTAAGTAGCCCTACTGTAAACGGGTCTAAAACTTTGTCAACAAATTTATTCGTTCACACTACAATCTATTATTACATTTGTTTCATTGAAAATGGCCCATAAGCAGAACAACGAGACATCCAATGGGACGACAACGGAAATTATTGACGAAGCGGATTCCTCTTCTCCAGCAGAGGCGACTAGGACTACGCCCACACTGCAACTACGCCTGGAACATCCACGGGATAAACGCCGGGTGGTTTTTCATGCTGGTGTCGTAGACAACGAGCATTTAAATCGCAAGAAGTCCAAGTGTAAGCCTTTTTGGCCCACAGACCAGACACGTTATTGATTAATTATTTTCGTTCCAGGCTGCTGCATATACAAAAAACCTCTAGCGTTCGACGAGAGCTCTTCAGATGATGATGAAGACTGCGAGCATTGTTTTGGTCATCCAGAAAAGCGGAAGAGGAACGCTAAACACTCTCATGATAATGTAGACAACTCGAGCCCAGAGACTACGCATCCAGACGGGCCATCGACATCCACTCAGGCTGTTACCAACCCTAACCCGCCAGCAGAGCCTGTTGATTCCTCGACCAATCCGAAATCCCCTACACAAGGTTCTGAATTTGAACAGGCGCACAGTTCGTAGCGAGTACTCCAATTTAAATATATATAATTATAAAAGTTAACAACATTAAACCAACTAACTGAAATCACTTGGATCTACAAACAGAGGCGGTCATTTTGGGCAGTAAGAACACCTTTGGGATTTGAAATCAGATGCGAACTTCAGTTTTTGGGCTTGAGCTCAAAGGATTCGCTTATGTTAATGGGGATACTCAATTCCTTTGCCTTTGCACGTGAACGCCAGACCTGTGAAAATACTTATGATAACCGCTGCACCGGTAAAGTGATATTTTTGCATACCTTGATTGTGTAATCATCACTGGTGGTAACCAACATTTCCGAATCGCGCGGATTGAAGGCCACACTGTTGACCACGTCCGAGTGTTTGAATTTTGCCAGGCTGATACCATAGTACCGATCCCAGAGGTATGCGTGTTGATCTTCTGCCCCACTCGCTACATAGTCCTGGCAGACGTCCAGAAAAATAAAGAAGCACTCCGTGCTAGGTGTGTAGGCCTTGTGGGCGCGAAGCATGTTGCCCACCCGCTTAAGAGTCATCAAATCGATCACATGAATGTCAATCTCTTGGGCGATAGGTGGCGGCTCCAGAGGGTTGGTAATTACATAATTCTTCGGCCACGGACGTGTGTTGACGTACAAGTAGCGGTGGTCCGGGCTCAGGGCCATGCCTATTATGTGCCCGTGCAGATCTATCACTTTGTCAACCTTATCAAATCTATCCTTCACTGACTCATAGTCCCACCAGTCGGGATCAGTACGAGGTGTCTGCTGCTGTTGTTGCTCTGCAGCCCGCTTAGCAGCTATTCTTTCCTTAAGAGTTGGTCCAGGATCTAGTTTTTTTGGAAAGTAAACATTGCGTATGCGCTTGAAACCAATTTGGTGCGGCGTAAAAGTCTTGGAGCCCGTTGAGAAAATGAGATATTTGGACATACTGTTTTCCATTTCATCGTATTCGTCTTGTACATCCATGTTGTCATACTCTTCGTCATCGTCTTCGTGTTGTTCATTAGCAGATGCCACCGCTTTCCTGTATTCCTCCAAATAGTGAATAGTGGCATCTCCGGGTCGCGTTCTGGAACGACGCTCGCTGATGTCTGGCAAGTAGTTTTCTTCGGGAGTGGCGCTCCTTGTACGTCGCAGGCTGGCAGCGTGGGATAGAGGATTACCACTGGCCTGAGAGCTAGTCCCCTGATCGCTGTTGTGCGCCGAAACTGGCGCACTGTGACTTTCATGCTCAGATAATTGGGTCAATGGATCACTGCTCTCGTCCAGCCACGGACACCTGGCTACCATTATAGCTCGTACAGAACTGGCGTTGCGGTTGTAGAACTTGTATAGCTGGCTCATGATCGGCACATGCTCCGAGTCGATTTCCTGGTTGGCTTTGTTTAGCCACAAAACAGAGGTGCTTACTAAATGAGCCAGCCAGTGCAGATCGCCGGAGATCAGATATTGATCACTGAAACCAGGTGCCAAAAATGTCGTAAGGACGGTTAACAACCCGACACCGTAGGTGAGACTCAGTTGCTCCTAGATAGAATACCGCAATCTCCCCTGAAGTGGACTGGGGAGAGCCGAAATGGACACCGGAGACGAGGAGCAAGGTGTCGCTCTGATTGAACTGCGAGTACTGTGAGTACTTCCAACTGAACTGCTTCATATTGTGCGCATACTTCTCCGAGCATGGGTGCTTGGCATTCCAGATCTGGAAGGCAAATCTATGAATATCTTTTTAATAAGGATCTGATGTACACTCACTATCACATATCCGTCCTTGGAGCAAGTAGCGAACATTTCACCATTGTGAGCAAAACTCACATGAAGGACCTGGTGCGTGTGGCCGTGGTTATTCTCCACAGTTGGCTCCAGGCGCTGCGCCTGAATGAAGGGTATGTGCATGGACAGTCGCTCGTATTCCGACCGCCAACTATTGGCTCCTGGCTTTAATTGAATGCTTGGGGACGCCCTAAAGTGCTCCTGAAACTTATGGCGCCACAACAAGTCATCCTTGGCAATGCTATGCCACCTCCGACAACAGCGGCTTGCCATGAGCAAGTCGGGTACACTCAGGCGTTCGAAGATCATCAGGAGAGCTGGCTCTGGCAGGGCCCACCAGCCGAAAGGATCGAGGTCAGAGGAGACCTCGTCGCTTTCGTCGTCCTCCGACTGTGCTGCTACTGGGGCCTTTACCAGTCGAGCCTTTTTTAAGGTCACTTCCATCACTGAGTTGGAGCAACTGACGCTCCGCTTGCCTCTGCAAATGGGGACTAAGATGCTGTAACGCTGCTAGCGAGCTCTAAGATAATAACAGGTTTAGCTGCCTTTGTTTCTGCGACTCCAAAATCAACTATTACTTTCTCCCTTATTGTTATTGTTTGCAGAAACCAGCGAAACAGCTGTTTCGAGAAACTCAGTTTCATAGCTTTTACCCGTTTCAATATCGATATCGTTATTCTATCGAAAAACAAGTGGTCATAAAAAAAACAATTTCTACTTAAAAATACCCAGTATTTTATTTTGATATATTATGTCAGTTAGAAGTTTGTTTATTTCCTAAATTAAGATATAGAAAAGTTATCTGTTATTTGTGGTATATTATATACCAAATAATCAGAAAAATTTTAGTATGTAAATTGTTAAGCTAAAATTTGATCTGATATCCAAATTTTTAACTTTTTCTATTTATGTACGAATAAACTATATGCTCCTATTTAAATCAGTACAGGGTACGAATGACTTACATATGTATACAGTAATGTAAACAAATTCAGGTAAAGAGGGCAACACTGAAATTAATTAACCCTTAAGTTATTCTAACGACAGGAACACAAATGCTGGGATTCCTGCTGTTCCGTAGCTCTAGGTAAAGGTTTTGACCAATTTTGTGGCTAAACATTTTTAACCGAATTTCGAACTCAACAGCTTTTGGCATCTGATGAGCCACCACAGCCCAAAGATTCGCCATATAGGTACGTACAACAATGCTGTAGTGATTGCGGCTGCCGTGAGGACACCAAGCTTTTCCTTCCTGGCGGAAGAGCAGAAACTGGCAGGCATGGTTGTGGACGAACTGGTTAAACGTTCCAGCGTGCCACGCGATGAGTACAACAAACTTATTCTCTGCTCCTCGTTTAAAACTGAGGCTTCAGCGTGCAGTGAACAGCTTTCCAGTGTTGCCAAAGAACTGGGCCTTAAATGTGAGACCATCGCCCTGCAGGACGACGTCTGCTCCATCAGCGGCCTGCAGATGACCTTGGACTGTCTGCAGCGCGGAGAAGACCAATGCATCATTACAGGCGACACCCGCTGCCAGGTCGTTCAGCCAGAGTATGGAGTCCTGGCCAACGAATTGATGTCGATTCAACAGCCCCGGACTCGCCTTCCACCTACTGAATCAGAACTGACCACTAAAACCGAGTTAGCGCCCACATTGGGAGCCGCGGCTCTCGCTTGGATGACTCTACAGGCGGCTCAACGTCTAAGCCTGCAACCTCTCGCCTTAGTGCGTGAGTTTGCCCTGGAAATGGACCACGATCAGGCCATGTACCGCCTGGATGGTAAGCAACCCATCTCACCTAGCGAGATCTTCACCTGGAACATGGTAACAGGAACGCAGAGTAGAATACCGGAAAACATACTGGGTAAACTGCACGCCAATCGTTTATGCATACACGACTTCAAGCAAATCACAGCAAGCCACCTGCTTACCCACCTGGTCCATTCTCTTCCCATGGGTGGTCTCGGCTGCGCCTTCATGGGCACGACGGAGGGCCGTTATATAGTGATGGTTCTAGAAAAGCTGTGCGTTAATGTCAAGATTGTGCCTGCTTATATTAACCTGATAATCTTGCAGAGTGCCTAGCATCGATCAGATGGAGGGCCTACCCCTGCTCACCTTGTATACGAGGGAGCCGTGCCCATTGTGCGATGAGCTGGTGCAACGGCTAGAGCATAGCTTCGCAGGCCGATACCGTTTGGAGAAGGTTTTTATCGACCGGAAAGAAAACGTTCGGTTCCTGCGCCTGTTTAGGCATGACATTCCGGTTTTGTTTCTTAACGGACAGTTCCTCTGCATGCATAGGTTGAATGAAGATGCCCTAATAGAGCGACTGGAATCTCTAAACCAATCCTGTTGAAAATCGCTATCAAATTGCACAAGGGACACTCATTTTTCGTGCCTTTTCCCTACAAATACTTTTAAATGGAGAGAGGCAAGCCTGAGTTCGAAATCGGATCCTATTGAAATTATAATAATAAATTTCGGGTTTAAGACAGTGAAGGCACTGTCAATGATAAAGCAAGTTATATGTACATACACTTTTATGTGCCACTGAGTGGCACTAGTAAAATTGCATACAATTTCTGCTATAAATTTTTTTTTTTTTTAGACATATGTACTTATTCTCCGCAGCTTGAGGTTCTTTTTTCATGTAGCCACGCTTACCCTAACGCCCACAAACCACGGTGGGTACTAGTTTATATATACCTATTTATCAAAGATTATTCAAATCGGATCATTTTGATATTTATTAAGCAATGTAGGTTATAAGGCCGCACATGGACAGTGAAGTCACCATCAGTTACTTAACATGCTTTCTGGTATCTTATAGTCGCGGCAGTCGACTATAGCGTTTCTTCTTCTTTCAAACTAGCCTTAAAAGCTTTATCTTTTTTTGAACGCAAAGAGTTTGCAAAAAAAAATCTAAAAAAAAAAACAATTAGAATAATAATATTAAGAACAGTTAGCTATAGGAAAAGAAAAATATCTTTCCACTTTTCAACATTATTTTTCGTCAGTTTGAAACTCAAAACATTTCTCCCATAGGCTTCAAAGTAATTTCGTGAATCTGAAGGAAGGGGATAACTTTAGTTAACATATAAAAAATTCAAATGATTTCTGCCCACCTGAACATGAGGAGGGGTACACAAGGCGTACATCACTGCGTCGGCAATATTCGCTGGATCCAGTCTGGCCATGTCCTTCACATAGAAATGGATCTGCTCCGGGAATATGTTCGTGTTGACAGCCCCAGGACATATTCCAGTTACCCGGATTTTGTTTGAGTGCAGCTGGAACTCCTGCCGGTAAGTCTCTGTGATAGCCGTGATAGCGAACTTGGTGGCCGGGTAGATATTAAAGGAGGGCAGCACGTCTATGAAATTGAGCACCTGGTGTCCGGCGATGCTGTTGATGATTAGCACATGACCCTCGTTATCCCGCCGCTTCATATTTTTAAACGCCTCTCGCGTACACCATATCACACCCATCACATTGGTGTCAAGAACCTCCTTTAGTTTCTGGGTGTTACCCGGCTTAACGAGTTCCGTCTCGCGTGTAATGCCAGCATTGTTGAGCAGGACGTCTACGCCTTCTAGCTCCCGTTCGATCCACTCGAAGGAGCTTACAACTTGCTGTTCATTAGAAACATCGCATCTCCGTGGAATGAAGTTAGTCTGCAGATGCGTAGGCAGACTCTCTCTTAGCTCTTTTAGTTTTGCTTCCCGGCGGGCCAGGCCAACAACACGCAGACCAGCTCCGACCATGGCCCGGGCACAAGCTGCTCCTATGCCTCCACTAGCACCCGTTACAACAGCTAGTTTGTTCTTCCAGCGCTCCATAACTGTCAATGATATGCTGATGTAAGCCAGTATTCAAAGAAGACCAAGCGTAGTTGTGTGGCTTCGTTCATCGAAATTAAGGTTAATCGCAGACGGACAAACGTTATGACTAGTGAGCTCGATAGGCAGCCGCTCAGTCAAGAACTTCATTAGAATTTATGTACATACAGTCGGCAGATAATTTATTCGTACACCCATGAGTTGGAGTTGCTCGTCTCGTCAGCATCAATTGAATCCCATTCAGGTATTAATGCGGTTTTTAAGAATTCCTTCGAGGATATGTGGTCCTTTTCTGGAGGATATCCCATAAATGTTCAATGGGATTCAAATCTGGTGATTTTAGAGTCGGTTTTTGCTCCTTGCAGTGATATAAAAGCCACTATTGCACTAAATACGATAAATATATCTGGTCGTTATCTTATTGAAATACGAAAGACGCTGGATTAAATATTGGCATAAAATTTGTTTATACATCAATAATTATTATTATTATTATTATACATAATTTAATTTTATCTTCCAAAAAGACCATTCGACCCACTCCACCTGCAGCTGTACACCCATTAACCATCACATTCTGGCCAACGTGCTTTTGACTTTTTTTGTTAATAAGGAAATTATGTAGTATTAAAGTTAAAACTTGTTAATTTTATGTTTAAAATATACTCTCGAAAAGTGTATCTCTCATTTGCATTCATGGGTGTACGAATAAATTATGTGCAGACTGTACATACAGTGACGAAATATATTATTAAAATTTAGATATTTAAATAAACAAAAATGTATATATATAATATTATACAAAAATAACATGAGAAAATGTATTTCAACATTTTACGTTAAATGGTTGATTTCTAAAACTAAAATAACATAAATAAGAGGTAGATTTGCATGAACAAAATTATTGGCACACTTATTGCAGAACTTAAAAATAAATGAAAATAACTAAAACAAGAGGAAACGCTATAGTCGAATGCCGCAACAATAAGATACCCGTTACTGTTTTACAAAATTTTAAAATAATATTTTGCTAGAGGAAATTCACAAAGCACAACCCATTGTCAGAGGAAGTATGTTGAGTATGCTTATAGTGACGTCACTGCCTTATAACCTTAATTTCTTTATAAATAGCGAAATGTTCTGATTTGAAAAATCTCAAATCAAACGAAGGCATTCATAATAATATTATAGACGCCACAGTTTTCCGCGGTTTGTGGGCGTTAGAGTGGGCGTGGCCGGATGCAACTTCGTGACAAGTTGCAGGGGCATCTCTTAAATACGTGTTCCTAAGCAAAATTTTGTAGCTCTTAAGGTTTTTGAGATTTTTGCATTTTTGGATTTTTTCTCAATTCGCATTGAGAGTATCATAAAAACCTACATGCTTAATCCGAACTTTCTATCTCTTATAGTTACCGAGATATCAGCTTTTCTAAAAAACCCGAAAAATGTGGCTGGATAGTAGTACCACTATAAGATGCGCTGGCATCTAAAGATTATACTTTCAACTTTCTGTCTTCAATAGTTCCTGAGATTTCAGCGATTTTATTTTTTTTGCGATTTGTGGGCGTGGCCGGATGCTGTAATAAACTTGCGCTGCGTAGGGACCTAAAGAATCTTCATGGTTAATCTCAATTTTGTATCTCTTATAGTTTCTGAGATCTCAGCGTTCATATGGACAGACGGAAGGACCACTCTAACGCCTACATACCGCGGAACACTGTCGCGTCTATAATAATATTATGAATGCCTTCGTTTGACGTTGTGTAACTTATTTCTGTTTTATCTATCGATTTACCAAAGATTTTTCAAATCGGAACATTATTTCGCTACTTATGAAGAAATTTAGGTTATAAGGCCTCACATGGGCAGTGACATCACTATCAGTTACTCGACATGCTTTCTCCGACAATAGGTGGCGCTTAGGTAATTTCCAGCAGCAAAATGAATATTTTAAAATTGTGTAAAACAGTAACGGGTATCTTATAGTCGCGGTTTGTTGCTTGTTTTTTTGTTTGAAAATATTACATTTCTCCGCGTCTGACTAATGCTAAGCAAACTAGTTTTGTTGTTTTAGAGATATCTATGTACATGAATTGATATCTTCCCCAAAAACTTATTTCCCCTGCAGATCGAATATAGAATCCAATACATTATAAGTACATATATACATAACAATGGTCGGGTAATTATTAAAAAGTAAAAGTAGCTTATTAAATGCCAACCCGTAAAAATAAGTTAATAGTATAGAAATAATAGACTAATTACTTTGATTTGTGCCTGGTTCAAAATATATAAAAGTAAATAAACAAACCAAGGCTATAAGCTCAAATCTAGGTTAGTATTAATAGTTCATTAATTAACTTATGGTATCAATCGACCTGCTTACAAACAGTTACTGACATTTAAATAAATTACATTTACTAAAAGTTGCCACTCAAGCTGTTAGGAAGGTATCGATAGTCCAGAAAATACTATCGATACATACCGGGTTCGGACGGAGCTCCCATCACCAAACAACAAAAGAATATAAGCTATTGCAGGTGTTTCAATTTTATTAAAATTCACAAAGATAATAAGTAATATAGCTTAATTTGTCTGTGAAGGAACGAGTATTAGTCAAAATGGCGCAAATGGACATAGAATTGAAGAAGGTATGCGGATTGAACTTGGCAAAAAAGCAGTTGCCAACTGAAAGCGCGTGGTCAGAAGAACTTAATCACTAATCGGAGCTTCTGTTCGCAGGCCTTTACCGAGATGCAGATCAACAAACTGGAAACCACCAAAAAGATTAACATGATCGACATGAAGTGCGATATGGTTAAGACGGGCAAGCAGAAGTACCAGCTTACAGAAAAGGGCACCAGCAGCCTATCTGCTGACACAAGGTGACTAAACCAAGATTAATCATCTTAAGATGCCACTGTTAACCATTTCCCTCCAGAGTTTACCAGTCCGTGGGTCGCATGTTCCTGTTGACCGATGTGGACAATATGCGAGAGGATCTGAAGGCCAAACAGGAGAAATGCGACAAGGCGATAGAGCTGTTGGAGAAGAAGAAAGAGTTCCTGCAGAAGTCGCTCAAGGATCAGGAAGACGGCCTGCGCGAGCTGGTGCAGCAGCGCTTGGTCGCAAAATAGACACCAAGCTGGAATTTATCCCTCAACGCAATTGCTTATTTATTTTCAATATACTCGTCTAAATTGAAGTTGGCGTAGCTGACAAACTCGTTGCCTAGATTTCGTTCGTGTTCCGGCCGGAAGCTGCACTTAATCACGGGCAGACGGGCGGTCAGCCACGGCTCCACTACCTCCCCGGAGCACAGGACCAGCTTGCTCCCCGTGGGATGGCGTTGTAGTCTGGATATTATTTCACAAGTTTTGGCGATGCACTCCTGGGACAGAAAAGGAGGATCTGCCACTATAAGGTCATACTGGTGATAGTGTTCTTTAAGATAATCCGGTTTGCTACCTATGCAGTTCAGGTCGTAATGCACAAAATCCGTGCCGTACGCTTCAAACCGTTGGTCGAACTCAAATATGTGGACTGTAAGAAAATACATTGTCTAAAGGCAATATAATCGGTAACCGCTTAGTTTGCCGACTTACCCTTATCATGGATGTTCCTAATATCCTTGTAAAGGGATGGGCAGGAGAGGAGTGCTATGTAGAAGTCTTCCGAATCCTTTTTTCTTTCCACCAGCAGCTTACGCACAACATCGCGCAAAATTAGTTTGGTTTTATTGCTGTACCAGAACTGACTTAGTTGCTGCAACAGAAAACGTAAGAGCAATGTCTTAAGGTATTAATGGGTGATCTTGCCCAATCTTCCTCGAAGTGGGCATCCTTTCCAATTTGACTCCCTTCCTCGGCTTCCCGCTTCGATCTCTCAGATAGGAATTCGTTGAGAATAGCTAGCGTGTCAGCGGGTAATGAAAGGTCGTCATCCATATTAATTTATAAGCACAACTAAAATTCTTAAATCATTCAAATCATAATAACCCTAAATGTGCGTTTGGAAACTAGAGATGTAACACTTGCGATATACGTAAATATGAAACCGATAGTGAGATTCTTGGCATATTTTATTTATACCTCTTACAAATAATTTCATGGGTAATTCTACTGCATTAATAGGTAAGTTAAAATTTGTCATAAACTCTAGAACATTTTGGTTATTGTGTTTTATAAAAAAAAAAGGAAAACTAATCTCTTCCTATTGTCACTTACTTACATATTGGAACTTTTTGGAACTTATCATTTCGAATGATCGAGAACAGATACACTTCCATGGCTACACTGGCTCTGGTCTAGTTCCTGTCTATCGAACTGGCTCAGACAGGGAATGTCCATCTCTAGTTCGCACGGAACACCGACCAAAACCAATACGTATTAATTTACATGAAAAACTGGGCTTAATTTGGAGACGTATCACACTGGATGATTGGACAAATATTCTGCTAAGTGGTAAGTGGTATGCGCCACTTAAATTTGGACAAGAAAAGCATTCCAGGAGGACAGTAAAGGTGTGATGATAATAGAAAAGAGACTACAAACATACATAGATACCTGGATCAACTTTCTTCGAAAAATTTCGGCCCAAATTAAATTAAAATGAGCTCCTAAAAAATTATGCAGTTCTGCGTTTCCGGAAGAGGAAGCATCCAATTCAAAAAACCCTTAAATTCCCATAGCCCGCCGAATAATAGCCCTGCGCTTTGAGCGCCTTGTCACTGCGATTTCGATTACGTTTATTGTAGAGTTCAGCCAGGTCAATCAGCCTCAAATTGCGAGCGTTAATTTGTAAATCTCTGACGTGTACCTATGTATGTCCACCCGATCGAGGTATCTTGTGACGTCATAATGGCCCATCTTTTACAGCAGGTTGACTTTTGGACTCGCCGTGCACGAATAATGTTTGGACCACCTACTAAAGTTTCCTGGCCTAGTTCCGCCGAAGGACCCTCCACAGTCCTCTAAGGTCCACATATCCAAATCGATATTAATGTCCGGTGCAAGCCCCATTACTCCCTAAATAATTTGAAAGTACACGTTGGATAGTCTCTGCTGTCTGCTGTGTTTACTTAATATCAGTTCCAACTCCAACCACCCCCTCCCCCCAACCTAATGGCCGCCTTTTTGGGTTTCATTATTTTGACGCGTATTTCGTAACCACATGCACATTGAGTGGTGTTTCTTGCTCGTCGGTGATGTAGTAGTTTCTTATTGAAATCTTTGCTTTAAGTGTGCCAGGTATCATAAACCGCATGAAAGCAGCAAGTTAATAGCGGTGGCTTTTTATTTTATTTTTCGGTTGACTTATGCGAAGCACTGCCTTCAACTATGGCCAACTTATCTTGGCGAACATTAAAAAGTCTTCTCGGCCCGCCAGTCATTCTCGTTTTAAATTTGTTCACTCTCAACTTTCCATTTGAGTGGTTTAATAGTTGGCCTTAACTTTCAATTAAGACCTGAAGCGCGCGCCACTGATGCTCTGAAAAGCAGAGCAGTCACAGTCTGAGAATAACCAAAGGAATTGTAGATCGCGGATAGATCGGGGTATTCTTCAGGTTTAGGCATTCGCGATAAGGTCGCGGTTATTTGGTTGGGGTTCCCTTATCATTGACTGTGCCCAAGATAGCAGCCGCATTCCCGCCGATAGCGCTGAAAGTAGCCTCATAACGAATTTCTGCCTTTTCATACCTGCTTTGCAGACTGAAATTTGAACGATAAACGAGCACAAAAGAAGACACTTCATCATGAGCACACCCACCGAGCAGCCACCGCACTTTGACGGCGCCGAGGCTAACAACTCAGAAGGATCCGCACAACAGCAGGAGCAGGAGCAACCGCAGCAGTTTCAATCACAGAACGTACCGGCGAAGCTCTTACAGCATTTCCAAACGAACCGCATCGATTCTGCGCTTTGGGCTTTGCGCCTGGTGGTCATCTTCTTCACTGTCAGCTACATTCTGCCCATCTTCACGTAAGTAAAAGTTAAGTGAGTTTTGAACCTTTCTGATTTTCTTACCTTTAAACAGTTCACAGCAGAGCTCATTCAGCAAGGTTCTGCTGGCCAATGCGGCCATCTCTGCCCTACGTTTGCATCAAAGGGTGCCTGCGTTCTCCTTCAGCAGGGAATTCCTGGCCCGCCTGTTCGGCGAGGACTCGTGTCACTATTTGATGTACTCCCTGATATTCTTCAATATCCGCCCTTCGCTGCTGGTTCTGATACCTGTGCTTCTCTACTCAGTTCTGCACGCCTCCAGCTACTCGCTCAAGCTTTTGGATGTAAGGATATTAAGCTCACAACTTAAATTAGGCACTAACTAAAAATATACGTTCTTTCAGCTAATTGGCCAGAACTCGTGGTGGGGTGCCCGTTTTGCTATCTCGATTGTGGAGTTCCAGGCGGCCAATATCCTGAAGGCCACCGCTTTCTGCGAGATCTTCATCATGCCCTATGCCATTGTGCTGATCTTCATGTAAATATTACCCATATTTACTTTTTCAGAATGATCTTTATAGATAATTTTTTGTACATATTAGGAGCCACGCTGGACTGATGACCCCCATAATTTACTATCACTATCTGGTGATGCGCTACAGCTCGCGCCGTAATCCCTATCCGCGCACTGCTTTCGCCGAGCTTCGCATAACGTTCGAGGCTCTGGCTGCCCGCTCACCGCCTGCTGTAGGCAAGATCATTCGCGGAGGCATAGGGTTTGTCAACCGCCTAGCGCCGCAGCCGCAACCGGCCCCAGCGCAACAGTAAGGGCCACGGTGTTCATGAAAATCAACAATCAAATGACATCTGAATAAGCTTATTTAAATACCAATTCACAAACATTGAAGTTGACACAGGAGATTGGGAATCATCCGTTTTTTAGTCCAAATTTGTTGCATCTTTTCTAAACGAGACAGTTTGCAAGCTCGTTACACCACACCGGATTGTTTCGGTATTTAAGTTTAAATTTATCTACATATGTATTATTCTAGTATCAAAATACGTTATGCTTTATTCACATATTGTGTTGCCGCGCACGAAGTGCGCCTTTGAAGATCAACATTCAAGGCGCGTATTATAACCGTTTAATCCCAAACAAATAATTTACATTTTCTTATAAAAATTTTAATTTATGTTATAAAAACTGATCAAACTCAAAACATGGACAGATATTGCTGTTATTTATTCACATATATTTTGTATGAGTGTGTAAAGCTACTAAGAACAAAACAGAGTAAAGTAGAATTTAATAAATAAAATGGTATATGAAGGTAGCTTAATTTCTATTGTGCTGTAGGTTGCAAACTGTGTGTAGTTTTGTGGGCCGATGGGATGCTTGACAAGTGTAGTTGATGGCTAATTTAAGAGTTTTAAACTTTTTCCCTGTACTTCTGCAATTCATTTGACATATTTATATTTTATGTTATTTTTTAGTGTTTAGGTGTTCCTTCGAAGCTATATCAATTTCAATTTGAACCCTTTTCCTCCGTTGATTTCTTTAAAAGTTCTGAAAACTGGTTAGATTTGTATTTAGTTAGAAATTAAGTTAAATGGAATCTTTTCCATCCCTATTAAAGCTCCTTTCACACTTTTTAAAAGCTTGAAAGTATGCAACATTTTAAGTTGATGGCACCAAATTTTATGCGAACAAAACGATAAATTTGCTATGGACGAAAAGTTATCAATTTAGTTACTCTATAGTTGGTTTTGGCAAAGCATGTTAACAGAAATAAAATTTACAAAATAACATTTAAGTTGAGCCACTCGACGATTTATCTATGTTCGAAAATCTATACACTAGTATAATCGCACCTACTAGAATAATTAAATACCTTGATCCATGATCTTGAGTAACGCAAGAATGCTTATCGAAAATCGAAATAGTATTTTAATATTTGTACTTATTATTTAACATATTTGACGTGTGAGCAGCGACGGTGGTATATTGGTAATACTAAAAAAATTAAGAATATGGGATTATATTCTTAAATTTTTTAGTATTACCAATCAATCCGTTAAATAATCCTTCATGATGCAGAATAGGTATAGTTAGTATACAACTATTCGAGGAATCAGCTCCATAATATTTACAAGATCTACGTATTTCTTGTTGGGCATTGTTGTATTCCACCTCCGCACTATAAACCCATTCAGAAACCAATGCTATGATTGTAGATGTCAGGAGGGTGCGAGGGCGAGGTTGTTTGGAGTTTTTGGGGGAGATGTGTGCGTGGTTTTGGGCTGCTTCCGAATTTATATAAAGTTCAATGAACTTCTTGCGCAGCGCCAAAAACTACTTGCCCAAATGAGGGTGATGGCGCTGAAGCTTGGTTGGAGGTGGACTTACTTCTCACTTTCGTTCGCAGTGCTTTGGAAAACCGTGGGGCAGGGGTTTTTCCTCTGGGGCAAGGGAAACATTCGATCCAACTGCGCTGCTAGTGAGCCAGTTTACGGCTCTGAGTGGTGTCTGTGTCGATGGCAATGTGTGCGTGTTGACGTTTTCATGGGGCTCTTGAACTTTACCTCTGACAAAGATTTGTTTTTTCTTCCGATTATCCAAAGCAGCGGGAGTAACTTTGTAGTGAAAATTACATTTCATCTTTGACCGCCTCATGGTTCTCTATTAAAATCAAATGCTTTATTTGGTACTCTCCGTATTTCCCGATTTATATGTATATCTTATATATAAATATATATCTTATATATATATATATATCTTATATATGTATGTATATCTTATACATATATTTATATATATCTAACTTAAGTCCACCACTCTTTATTGGGCATGGGACCGAAATGAAACCCCCATTATAGACTCAGCTCCAGAAATCCTCAGCCTGGGACACGTATAGAACTTAAGAAAGGAACAGAGTGCTCCTGTGTTTCCACCCTCGTCGCCCCACCAAGGAAACATACTTCCAGAATGACATCATGTCAGCCCCCAAAGAAACGCCCAAAAAGCCGTTGCATTTGCTGTGAGTTTAATGGGAAATGGGAAAAATAAAATTAGATACGAAAGAGAAAGCAAATCGCAGAAAGCACAACTGAAAAATAAGCACCGTGTCTTTGGGGTTGGCCGCCTCCCCTTCCCGTTCCCATAAACGTTCCCGTCCGCACCACATCCACGTCCCCTTCCTTTTTTACAGACTCGAGGTCTTTGAACTCTTCACCAAATGTTGTACGAAAATGGGTCACGATTTGAGCATTTTCCAATTCGAAAAATTTCCCCTTATCCCACTCGGACTCTTTTGTAATTGGTCCCAAAGAAAACTACGCACAGTTTCCCTCGAAGCAATCTCAACTGTGTTGCGTAGTCGCTCGGAGTTTGCGCAGCTCTAACAGCTGATGTATGGACAATTTCTGCCACCCGCAGCAAAGGAAAATCGTGTATTTTTCTGTTAGTTGTTGACACAAAGCCACAATAATTAAACAAAACCAATTCTTTAGACTGTAAGCATATAAAATAAATGTATACACTCGTTTACTCCAATCACTTCAACTTCTCTCTAAAATATTTATTTGCTCAAATATTACTGTTTCCCTTCAAGTGGTGTTCACTCAAATTCCTTGAAACTGACTCAAAGGGAATTTCCTCCAATTGGAAGGCACGATTTTAGTTTTCACTCAAATCGCTTGAAACACACTAATAGGAATTTCCCTCCAATTTGAGTCATTTAGCATGACATAACCGGCTGTTGGCTCGCATGTGTGTGTGTACAAGTGCTCGTTTTTTTCTGTTTTTGGTTTTTGGCTGTGGCCAGTGACCCCTTGAGTAACGGTATCCATAGTATTACGCAAGTTGTTCGGGGAACTTCCATCTCTCTTCCCTCACCCCCACACCTAGTTTTTCTTTCCACTTCGACTCGGCCCCCATCGACCCCCAATTTTCCTTCGGAAACATTTAAGTTATGTGTGATGATCGGTGATGGAGCTTTATTTAATTTCTTATTCGGTTATTTAGGAAAAGTGAGGGAGGTGCTCGACAATTCCCGTTACTGGGCTTTATTGTGCGCACATCTGTGGGCATTCTGTGTTTGTTGCCACTGATCCTCAGTTCTGGATTTTATGCAAGAGGAAGTGGATCTTGGGTAAAAGAGTTTAACAGGCCCTTGCAGATGGCTTACCACTCTGCAGCCGAACAACGCCGGCCGGCAAAAGTTCCCGTTGAGAGCGAGTCAAAACGTTTTCCATTAGAAGGGAAAATTACCAGCCCTACCCGCACTGGGACTGGGAGGTGGGGAAAGTCGCCACACGTCTTTGAAAAGAAAATCATGCGCATGTCAGTGGGCCAAACCACCCTCGCTCCTGATCCTTTACGGAAAGTCAACCCCACAAAGGGAAATTTTGGTTTGAAGAAAACGAAAGGAATATTTGCAAGGTGCTGGGTCGTTGACCCAAGAAAAAGCAAAGCTGTCAATCCAAAAACCCATTGCAGGGAACCAGCAGGAAAAACATCGAGACCCGAAACCAACCCCCAGGAGTGGGAAAGAAAATCTTTATATTGTGGGTGGTTCGCAGTTATTGCAGTACTCTAGGGTGAAACTCGTTTAGGCTAGGGCCGTTTGACACAAATTCAAATTTCTCAACCAAGAAAGATAAAAAGGGCGTAGCACAGGCAGGGAACACAGAGGAAGTAGACCGAAGTAATATTATATTTTATCCTCAATATTAAAAACTACTCAACAAGCCGTTTGTTGATATTTATCGGATTTCCTTAAGTTGGCCCTCTTAATAGTTCTAATAAAAATGTTTTTTGTTTTTGTGAATTTAGTAGTAGTATTACATCGACAAGATATTCGTTAATTCTTTTTCATAATAGTATATATAAATCACTATTTGCGCTGCATAGATTTTGGCTCATCCAGCCTAATACAGTGTTTTTTAAAACTTCTTTCTGAACATAAATTAATAAATTAATATTGAAAGGCTGGAGAATCATTGTTATAGTAAATTATCGCAACTACAAAAACTGTCGCGACTACTCTTTCTTTTTCTCAAAAGAATACGTCAAGAAGAAACGCTATAGTCGAGTGCCGCGACTATTAGGTACCCGTTATTGTTTTAAACAATTTTAAAATATTAATTTTGCTAGTGAAAATTCCCAAAGCGCCACCTATTGTCAGAAAAAGCATGTTTACTAACTGATGGTGACGTCACTGCACATGTGAAGCCTTATAACCTATATTTCTTCATCTTCGAAATAATGTTCCGATTTGAAATAATGTTGACAAAAATATGTTAATCATGGTCAAACGAAGACATACGAGGTGTGTTCAAAAAGTAAGGTGACTTTGTATTTTCAAGAAAAACTATTAATTTATTTATCAATATTTATGTTGTCCCCTTCAAGTAATCCCCTCAGATACAATACACTTATGCCAACGGTTTCCAATCCTCAAAGCACTCCCAAAGCACTGGTAAGCCTTGAGCTCTTGCAGCGATGCAGTCTTATCTCTTCAATCGTTGCAAATCTCCGTCCTTTCATAGGTCTCTTCAGTTTGGGAACAAGAAAAGTCACATGCCAAATCCGTGAATATGGTGGCGAGGCATTATTGTGGTGTTGTTTTGGCCAAAAACTCTCACAAGCAAAGATGGTGAGCAGGGGCATTATCGTATCAAAAGCCATGAATTGTTTTCCACAATTCTGACGTTTCTTTCGTATTGCTTCCGCAAACGGCGCATAACTCCAGATACTACTGTTTATTGACCGTACGACCATATGGTAAGAACTCCGATGCACCACGCCATGGTAATCGAAGAAAACA
The DNA here is from genome assembly GCF_018153835.1 of Drosophila eugracilis. NCBI lineage: Eukaryota > Metazoa > Arthropoda > Insecta > Diptera > Drosophilidae > Drosophila > Drosophila eugracilis. Next base: position 449,082 of record NW_024572675.1, on the reverse strand, counting down.
GTGATCAAAACTTTGACATTTGATCGAACTGGCGTCTTTTTCGGTCTTGGCTCGCCTGGGCTCTTCCATTGGGACGATTGGGCTTTGGTTCGATATCAAACCATAACCCATGATTCGTCACCAGTTATGACCCTTGAGTAAATCGGTCGTCGTTGACGTCATTCAACAGCTCTTGAGCGATGCTCATGCACGGTTCTTTTGGTCAAAATTCAGCAATTTCGGAACAAACTTCGCGACACACGACTCAACCCAAAACGTTTGAAAAATTTCATGGCAGAGCCAAGCGATATACCGACATCTTCAGCAACTTCTCGATAGTGATTCGACGATTTTCCAAAACAATTTTCGTCACTGCTTGAACGTTTTCATCAGTTGTTGACGTCTTGGGCGTTCAGAGCGAGGCTGGTCATTGGCATCTTCCCGGCCATCTGGAAGAGTTTGTACCACTTGTACATTTTTTTACTCAGAACAGTTTCACTGTATGCCACTTCAACATTTCAAGTGTTTCAGAGCACTTAATTTTATTTTTACACAAAATTTGATGCAAATCCTTTGATCCATATTTTCGATAGCAAAAATGCCGAGCTCGCAAAATAACTTAACTACGCCTCAACCAAACAAAGAGGATGTTCCATTGAAACTTGGTACAGATGTTAGGGAAGAGTGTACCAATATAACAAAACAAAAAAATCGATAATCGAAAATATGTTGCCCGCGAAATTTGAAAAGTCACCTTACTTTTTGAACACACCTCGTACACTATAATATTATGGATCCCGCAGTTTTCCGCGTTTTCTAGGCGTTAGAGTGGGTGTGGCCGGATGAAAACTTATGTCGAGTTGGATTGGAATTTCCAAAAAACGTACACGACACGGTTTTGTGGGCGTTAGGGTGGGCGTGGCTAGATGGGAAAAAAACATTTCGCATTTGGAGCATCATAAAAACCTACCTGCTTAATCCGAACATTCTATTTTCTTATAAAACGCGAAAATCGTATTTCGAGCTTGGTAGGCGTAAGAGTGGGTGTGGACAGATTGTTGTAACACCATAAGATGTGTTGTCATCCCAGGATTATACATACTTCATTTCAACTATCTACCTCTAATAACTCCTGATATCTCTGCTATTTTAGTTTTTCTTAATTTGTGGGCGTTAGAGTGGGCGTGGATGCTAAAATAGTGGATGCTAAACGGACGGACGGACATGTGACAATCGACTTCGCTATTGATCCTGATCAAAAATATATACACTTCGGTCGGAAACGCTTCCTTCTATCTATTACATACTTTTCAACGAATCTAGAAAAAAAGGGTATACCTTTTTCCATACGAGTAACGGGTATAATTACATTACAAAAACCCATTCTGTCCACATTTATACCCACTCTGTCGGCTTTAAAATTATATTCGTCAACAGAATTCGTACATATTTTATGTTTTCTCAAATCAAAAATATTGTTAATTACCTGCTTACCTTCACGGAAATTTTGGGTTGAAAAAGTATAACTTTTCAAAAAAACAACGATGAATGAATGATCATATCTTTCAATAAATCATTATTTTCGAGTGAGTCTATTTATGATGAATTGACCAAACCAAACTGGGAATAAATCACTTGACAGCTGTAAAATCGGTGGCCATCTAGAACAGTAATGCCAACTTAAAATTCTATACCTCTAATTTAATGCAACTTGAAAGTGTTAAGAGAGATATGCAACGATTGAAAAGATGGTACGAATATTTTAATCCACTAAAGTACGTACATAAATATTTTTAAACAAGAACAGGGACATAGACACATTCTCTTAAAATTCTCCTACTTTTTGCTTCGCAAAGTTGTATCTTTTTATCCTGATAACAAGCCCAAGAGCTTTTCTAATAAAGTTGTCTAAATACGGTTCTAACTTTTTATCTTAAGAGTAAATAAATAGCGAGTTTTAGACAAAAATTGTTAGGTATTATTTTATATGGATTAATTTCACTTCGATTTATTTATACATAATCAAATACAAATATTCTTATCGCGTGTACTACGAGAAAAGCTGTAATAATTTTACACATTTTTACGTATTTACAAAGTTTATTGCGAGTTATTTTTATAGGTGTTACTGGTAGGAAAAATGTATACTGTACTCGTTGAAATGTAATCAAGTAATGTGGTAATAGTGTACATACATTTACATATGTATATATTCGGTAGCTATCGTCGAATCAGACGAATCTCTCTGTCCGAAAGCCGTAGTCTTGTTAATTGTAACGCAATATGAGCTAGGATTAAGCATCAACCTATCGTGTAATGCACGTCTATTATTTAATTGTTGGTGTACTATTTCTTGCTGATGAAGAACAGCCTGCGGTACCAACCTAATTTAACATTTCATGTAACTAATTGCTTTACAACGTTGAGTAATGAGTATCTTATAGAGGGCGTTTCTGATTCTTGTTCTCTATCCGGTAAAGCAATGGGCTTATAAGATTCGATCTATAAATAAAATCCGACACTTTAACTAGAATTATTTAACATATTAATTTTGTATTCTTCAGTTAACTGTCTGTAGTATGTCTGTTGACATTTCTATAAGTTAACGGCTTTTGATGCAAGCTATTCATAGCGTAGCAGGGGAACTGGCTAGGTGATATCAGTAACTAAATTTTAGCCCACCGAAAGCCTTATCAGTTCGACAGCTAACGGTGCCTGACCAATAAAAGAACTATTGCCTCCTGTTATTTCCCATTGTGGTATTTAGTTCTGTGTACGCTTACTTTGTCTCTACATTCCTAATAATGAAAACAATAATACATTAACTAACGATGAAAAAATATATTTAATATGTTCACATTTCTCGTATTCCCCGTGACACTAATAGATCGTGTCATCATAAATAATACAAAATATTGCAGTTGTGCATTACCTTCTACGTACTGCGATTTTCACCTGCGACGTTGACGTTTGTTGGGGCGCGCGTGGGGCTATTAAAGCTGGTTGAAAGCGATGGTTGAGCGGGCGACATGGTGGGTGTGACCGACCGTTAGGAGCTTGAGGGCAGAGTCAATGCCCGGCAAGAATTGGCTTTACTGGGTGGTCAAGGTTGTATAGGTCCGATTTGTGCTCCATTCGTTCTTTATTATAAATACGGGCTATTTGTAGGATGCACAAGCAGTTAGTTTGAAATTATTTATTAGCTTATTAGTATCTCAAATAGCTGATTATTTTAACTTAGTAAATCCTAAATGAAGGCACGATCGTCCCAAATTTCTAAAACTTCTCCTCTTTTTCTAAAACGAATTTCTGTATAAGCTACAAATACTTGTCAATTTTTAAGCTTCAAATACTTGTCAATTTTTTGATGTGCAAATTGTAAAACGGTTTGTAAAAGCTAAGTATGCAATGCATTCGCTTTTAGACAACTAATATACATACTTTGTACACATGTATGCATGTAATTCATAGTAGTATAATGTTTCTGCTTGGTACATCTGTACGTATGTATTTTTGCTTCAAGGTTGTACACAAGCTTCTTGAGATAGGAACAAATTTGTTGATCCCACACACTCAGGGGAAAAGAGAGAGCGCGATGCACTCACACATGTGTAAGCCACGCGCAGCTGAAAAACAAACAACGGGAAATCGGGCACCACACCGAGACTGCAACTGTGGAAGAGACGTCTAGCTATAGCCATTTTATAGTTGAGCGACAGAGATGGTGGAAGAGAGCGAGGGAGAGAGCGCAGCGACATGTGCATGCGATAAATGCAACGTGTAACGAGGGGCGGGGGAGGCGATGCCTGGGTTTTCGACTGTTGCTTGCCATCCCAAGTGGAAGAGGATGTGCAATAGTTTGCGATGCACGTGTTGGCGGTCAATGAACCGAATGTGCGAGCGGCAAAAGAGCGTGATGGGTGAGATAGGAAATGGAAGTGGAAGTGCAGGGAGACAGCGAACGAGAGCGCGCTCTGTCGTTTAATGCAGTTATTATTGACGCAGTCTGTCTACGTGCAGAATGTCAATGTCGCCATTGCTCCCCTTGTACCGTTTGATATCGATAAATGTATGTGCATACATGTGTAAAGGCTGTTATCGATCGATATACAGAACAGTGGATCTACATTGTTGGCATCATTATCGTTTTATCGGACAACTTAATGTCTTATGAAGTCGTAATTTCCAAGCAATAGCCAATAATTTAATCGCGCCTGCTGCTCAAATTCAACAGCCAGCAAATACAAACATACATAAAAATCTGTACGAACAAGTCGCAAAAACAAACCACATAGCTAAAGCTGTTTTGTAATACTTTAACTTTTCGCGCCTAGTTCGACTTCGTAATTTGTGATTAATTTAAAGCAGGAGGGGCAGTAAGGTTTCTCCTTACGTAAATGCCAAGTGAAAATCAGCTTGAGCAAGAACACTGGTAAACCACATTTTTAGAAACACTTGCACTTATTTTACTAACTTGGTTACGCTCAAATTCTTAAATAAAACTGTTTTTACAATCTAATAGAAGATTATTCGCCATTTTTACATGTGCATCGCAGTCTGGAGTCTTGAACTAAGAGCACGTATTCTTAGTTAAATATTACTAATAGGAATCGAGCAATTCTCCTTAATGTGAAGTGTTGATAATATGCGCTCAACTTTAAATACCCTAACCCTAAGCTGCAATTTCCATAGGGTAAGTCCAGAAAAGCCTCTACGTCGTTTGGCATTGATAATGAAAAAGTACAGAAATGTAATGAGGATACAGAGAAACGCAAACATACATATATGCAATACATTTGTATATCAGCAGGCAACAGTATAGTTTTCCTTCCAAGACAACTAGCCACAATATATTTCCCAAGTAGCTGCTCTGCCTCTCTGCATCCTCTCACTAGGTCCAGTTTTTGCATCTCGGTAAACAAATTTATTACATCAGATTGGATAGTCGGTACTATATGACTATATTATGCACATTCTTTATAACACACTCGTTCAGATGTACGATTGCAGTTACAAGTGCAAATCGGTGGTTGGACGCCTGATATATTCCACAAGTTCCGTCCGAGTTATGCAAGTCCGGTGCGATAAGCGTTCTCAGCACCTTGTGCGGAAGGGCCTATGTGCATAATAGGGCGTTTACAAAGTTGCGGTAGCTACGGCACGCCAACTTGTTGCGCACTCAGCAAGTGTAATGGGCTTCCAGCGAGTGGGCTACTATAGATTGCATCAAGATATTTTCCTTTTCTGTGTGTAATCAAAATTCAGAAAAGACAAGTCGTGATCTTACCGAATGCTGTTTATCGGGTTTTGGAGGAAGAACAAGAACTTTTAGTTGCTGTTAACACTTATTTGTTAACTTTTGATTGCTCGGCCCCCGACATTTCAGGGTATCCTGCCGTTAGAGATGGAACAAATAGCGAAGGAATTTCTCAGTAGGTCTTTAAGATAATTATTCGATTTCTTAAACTAAACATTTGCAAAAATAATTAAACTAAAACGCTTGCTATAACCCAATGTTTTTTACTAAGAAATGGTAAATTTTTTACCCCGTAACGTCGTAAAGGTGGAAAAAAGTGTCTCAGACCCAGCAGAGCAGCATCTGCTCCAAATTCTTGGAACTTATGCCTGCGACACGCCCACTGTGCTTGGCGACTGCGCTACGGCCGAGGTGGGAGCAGCTAAATGGGAGGAGGCAGGCGGATGCCCATAGCCATGGCTCCCATCATCCCCGTTCTCCCAATTCACACCGCCTCAACATCCCAGCCCACCCTGCATGTGCAGCATGGACGAAAACTGTTGCACGTCCTCTCGATGGCGTCGAAAACTGGTGCACGACCGCCACGCGAACTTTTTCTTCAGTTCTGCCGGTGCAGGCTGCGCAGCCCGCGTCGCTCTTGCCCTTTTTGCAAGTGGCCAGACCTTCTGGGTTTGGGCTCGAGGTTTCGCCGGCTTTGTTGGTGCTGGTCGTTCTCGACAAAGGGATGAAGCTTGAATTTATTGCACAGCCTGACTCGTGCGTCCGCTCCCCCAGTTAACAGCTCCGCGGCGGTAACGCAGATGCAGCACAGCGGCAGCGCAGGAAATGCGTTCGGCGCAGCTTTCTTCGTTTCGGTCTCTTTCTCTGCGCCCATTGAAATTTCTTAATTCTTGGTTCCCCGAATTCTGCGGCGCGTCGTGTGTTTACCCTCCATTATTTTAACAATATTTGCTTCCATTTTTGTCACTCTTATCGTCTTCACAAAAGAAATCTGGGGTCAACAATCTCGTTGCAATAACGAACTTACTTACAGTATACACATATGTATGTATGTATGTACATGAAAAATGCAAATGGGCCGAAGAAAAAGAAAATTATATTTCAATCCGATTTAAAATCTATTTTATAACATACTCCATATGTTTTTACACCATGCTTGCTCATCTTGAAATATGGAATTATTAAGACAAATTTTAAATAAATATGTAACTCGCTTTTCATTTTCGATCTAATCAAATCGGCTCACCTTGCTTGGTGTCTGGCAACTCCTGGCTTCCTTCGACCGAACTCTCTTTTAGCAAATCTGACGAATACGTCATCCGGTGAGCGGCTCTACGGCGATAAGAACGGAAGCCGAACCCACCGGCAATTTATATCCAATGGCCAGCGAAACGTCGACATTTTTCGACATTTTCGGGCGCGAAGATATCATAATAAAAATTTTATTGAGTAAGTTGAGCGGTTCTGCGCCCGTCGCAGTCGACGTCGCCGCTGGCTGAGGCAGCAATAACAATGGCGAAAATACGAAAACTGCGAGGGCGGACCACCTTTATTGCGTTTGTATGAGTATGGGCTTGAGGCAGCTGCGACATCTGCCGGCACACTCAACACGCGTACGTCGCATTAATATACACACAGCTACTTTCGTTCTGCGCCGGCTGCGCAGTCGGCGACGCTGCCACTGCTGCTGCCTCTGCCTCTGCCGCTGCCGCTGCGAGCTTTGTTCTCGGCAAATTTCGGTTCTCGTATTTCTTGACGTGCAGGCAACGCGGACGGACGTTACGTTCCCGGGAACTTGGACTTCGAGTAGTGTTAGAAAACTAAAGCTCAGCAGCTGCACATCAAATCGCCAAGAACATAGCCACAATAACTCAAATTGATCTCCATTGCCTTATAGAGAGAAGTAGTATCCATCGCAAGTGCAATTTGTGTGAACTAATCCTAAGTAAAACAGAAGTTCAGGAAGTGCAGCAAATCAAGTGTTTTGACTTAGCCTGAACCTTAAATCGGTACTACGTAATACAAATGTGCGATTACCTGTGAAGCCACTTATACGGACGACAAAAACAAACATATGTATAGCAACCTAGGTCAATATTGTTCAAAGTGGCGTGTGAATGTGCGCAAAGATAGCAACAACGATTGCTAGTTGCCCAGCAGATAATAACAGCAGTCGCACACGCACACTCTCTCACATTGGAGAACTCACTCGTGACTAGAACATATTCACGGAAATCGGAAAACAACAACGCCAAGCTCCAGAGGCGAGGAGAGCGAAAGAGAGGAGCACGATTCTAAACTTGAAGCTAATAATTTTATAATATCAAAGCGCGAAGGTTGCCAGCGAGTGGCTCGGCCGAAAAGAGCCGAGCGCCCCGAATGCTCCACATCAACATCAACATTGAGTATACGACCGATCGCTTGCCCAGCGATTCTCAGCCAGTGCCGACAATAACAAGACCCGTGCAGCAGTAACGAATCGGAGAACAGAAGTGTTCCTCTTCTAACGGTCCGTACCCAGTGTATTTTGCAATTGGTCACCGCTAAGTGAGAGCGAGTTGTCGCAGCGATTGAGATTACGGTTACGGTTGCGATTACGGACGCGGGTAAGAGTTCTGTGCGGGATTGGTCTTCGAATGCGACGCAGTGAACAAGTTTCGGCGGAAAACACTTGCCTCTGATCGATTAGCGTGTTTGGACGCGCGACTACCATAGAACTTACAAAAAGCATTCTGCAATCGCCATTAAAAGCCCAATTTGGATTACCATTCGCAGACAAAGAGAACTCAAAACTAAATATTACGGAAATTCTTAATAAATTTATGGTGAGTTTTCTGCATTTCAAGCTAGTTTGAGCTATTATTTTCGCATCAACTTGGTTTTTATTAAGCAGATACCGGAGATCTGATATTATTTTTCTATTATTGTTTTTTGACTGGTCAACATATCGTATACGTCATATTAAAGTCTTCTAAAAATTCCTCGCCATTTACGTCAACAAAATATGGCAAGTCAGTGATAAGCTTCGAAAAAGTATCACAACAGATCTATAAATACGAAATCAATAAAAATCGCACATACGCCCCATGATGCATTCATTCTTTTCCAGCAATGATTCTGGCCAGTTAGGCGATTACCGCACTGCAGTATCTTTTGGGAAATAGAAAAAAGGTCACAAAAACACCCCTCTCTATATAGACGATGACTCAAGGCTAAATAAGCCTTAGATCCAACCTTTTGAGTCATCATGACATTTGCCAATAGAAATCGTTCTGGGTATTCGCGATTTTTGATAATGATTAGATTCTAGAGGGGTTTCCTAAGCACTGGTGATTCATCGCCAAGGTGAGTCACTTTGGTGGTCTCAACACTTGACAGGATCACCCCTTCCAACTTCGAAAGGGAATCCGGATCAACAGGTGCGCAATACATGAAAAAACTTTTCATTTTCATTAGCGGAATTCACCACTTGAGGAATATGAGCCAAATGGAATGGAAGCATTCCACACTTAACCATGACCAGCCAATTTTTCAGCTTAGTAGCACTTACATTTCAGTTTGATTTGACTTATTAAGCAACGGTTAAAATAACCCCATAAAATTGGTAAGGAACTCGAAAGTCACAGTTAGATTCCTACCGAGGAACCTTGGGCCTTCAACTTTGTATCTAGATAGTTGGCTAGGTTTATGTTCGAAGGTAAGTTCCAGCGTCAGGTGAAAGAACAAGTAAACAAACCCCAGCGAATCAAAAATATCACTAGCCAGCAACTTGCGCGGAATTCTCTTCAGTCTTAATCTCTCGAAAATGATATGGAGGTATTTATGCTCACAGGAAGTTGTCGTCGCGGGGCCCAAAAACAACAATACCGATTAGGCTAAATGAAAAACACAATAAGTTAATGCTGGTATCGGTATCGCTATCGCGAATATTGGTTGGTCTTGCTTTTGGGTTGTCGTAGCTGCGTTCATTCACGACCCACCTGCTGGAACTTATCTCTTATCAGTTTCTGAGACATTTAAATGCTCGTCTTATGTGGGTGGGAGCAGCGCAATTTGCGTTATGAATGGACCCATGCTTAGATTATAGTTCAATGTTTCTTTGGTCGACGTACGAAGGTGTATCCGACCGTTCTCCCCGATTTGGCCTATCGCAATAAAAAGCTGGGGGACGGAAATGAAATTCAGTGATAGTAACTTTCGGTCGATAGTCGCATCGAAGTGCATCATCATCATATCATGGAATCTGACCTTTGTTTGTGCTTGTGATCTTTGGACCTGATTTTATTCTGCAATTGATTCCTCAGTATTTTTAGTACTTTTAACTCAGCTCTAACCATAAACCAAATAACCGATATTTATAACTGGCGTTTATTTTTAGAACTCCGCATAGCAACGATTTCAAGTGTTTTTTCCACACTGCGATCAAATATCATGGAAAGCGAGAATGCGAATTCGAAGCGAAAACCTTATCAGACATTTGACACTCTGATTCCTCCGGGAACATATGCCATTATTTGGCAATATACTCGCTATACTTTCCTCAACTTGTCTTTGCCCAAAACCAACCAAGACCAAGTCACATGACAAGCTCGTGAGGCAGGAAGAGGGATACATTCGATCTCATTCTGATTAATGCCGACCCCTTGCCTACCTCATTAAGCTGTGTGTTGAGCCACCTTGGCAGCGAGTAGCCAACTCTGGGTGCTCTCTGCATGCTTGTATGGGTCCGTGTATATGTTATGTATCTTTGGGGATACACACATACATACATACTGCCAAAAAATTCTAACGCAAATGAGGAATAAAGCGAAAAGCCGGTTCGCAGACATGCGTAAAGCCCGAGTATCTGTGTGTGCGCCCAAAAATTCTGTATCTCTGCAGAAGTATATCAGCCCCATATCTCCCCTCCCTTATCGCCCCGTCTCCCATCGGTCCGCCATATTTTTGTGAATTTGTTATTGGTGCCGTTTTGGCAGTTATTTCGAATTGTTGCTGCTATCGCGCGTTTGTTTATAAAGCTCTCGCGGCATATGTACAACGTTACGTACATACATAAATTTTGATGTATGTATGAAGAACTGGTGCCCCTGCATAGCTCTCCCCTCTCGCCATCCCAATGACTGTTTTTTTGATACTTTTATAAATACAAAATGTTGACCTTGGTTAACAAATTGTTCTTATTTATTCTCTTTCTTATTTTGTGTTTCTAAGTGCCTGTTATGCGAACCGGGCATATACATATATATGTCTGTACGTATGTATATAATATGAGTTTTTTGCATACTTACGCACTTTTTTGGTTCTTGTGAAAAGTTTTCTATGGTCAGTATTTTGTCGAGCCTTTTATAAATGCTTTCAACCACTGTAGGGGTACTTAAATATTCTTCAAGAATCTGGAAAACCGTCAATAAATCTATGATAAGAATCTTCCAACCCAAAAACATGGCGACGTATATTTCCACGATTATTGTTTTCTATCAATGACAAGAATAAAAATATGGCGCATGCTAATTAAAATCCACCTAAACTGATACCAGGAATAGCATACAAATCGCGAAAGGTTTTCATCTCTGGTAAGTTTTTAGTGTAGAAGTTAAGTAACTGCGGAATTAGCCTTCTTACTCTCACTCTGTCGCTATTATCGTCATACAAATACATTTGACGTTAAGTAATGATTCAATTCTCTTCATAAACACGCTTGATTACTGTGGCCAGATTACACTGTTGCGACATGCATGTATTCACACTCACACGTAATACATGAACAATGCGCCCTCAGCGTACACTGCAGCTGCATCTGTGTGCATTTGAAAGCGAGTTGTACGAATGTTTGTGCTTGTGCCTGCGAAAAATACAGCAGCAAATACAGTGTTTGCCAAGTTCAAGGACAGGACTTTTTGACGCTGCCCGCTGGCTGTACTCCGAGCAGTCGAGCTCCGTTCCTGTCAGCTGCTCCGCGGGCCTCACTGCAGTTCAGCATACAAGGGCACACTGTACCAAGCGTTGTTTGAGGCCAGTGCTTGAGCCGGCGCTCTGCTCCGAAATTCAAGTTCAAGGCGTCAGCCCTGTTGTTCCCTCCGATGGGTTGCAATGCGGGTTATACTGTTCTGTTGCTGAGCTGGTGCGATAAACGATATTCGATAACCGATACCAGATATCCCCCCGAAAAGAGCGGAAGATTGAAAGCCATAGGACTGAACTTTCAGTGTGCAGTTGCTTCATCGGTTGTGGTTCCTGGCTAGCAACCCGTTTAACGTGTTTTGCCAAAAAATTCAAACGCGCATACATATTTGGGCTCCTTCTGCCGATAGAATCTCCAAAGCACTCATCGTGTTTAGTCAACTCTCTTTGAGATCTTCGTTCTTATTAATCAATCGTGAAGGTGGAATCGAATGAGGGGCTAAATCGGATTCGGAAACCTAACCAGTTTGAGAACACGCCCCCGGGATGGGCCCTTCGATATCGCTGGCCACAGTGCTAATCGAAATGATCCGGAAGCTCTCGGCTAACTCGTTTTACTTCCACAATGCAATTACGAATATATCGAGATCCCCAAAAAGTTCACTCAAGTGTAGGTGATTATTTATAAAGTCTCGTAAAAACGCTTTCCTCTTGATTCAAGAACAAAAGAAGCGGATCTGTAAGGTGTGTATGTACGTTCAATGTGTCGATTTTCTGCTTTTGGGGACAAAGAACATCAAACATGCCCGTAAACTTCTGAATGTCCCTTCTCATTGAGTTATTTACTGTATTTATTTTTGGCTTTTCAGAAAATGTTGTGTGTTGACTGTGGCTGATCTGGCCGCTCTGCTCCGACCGTCCATTCGCGTCTGGATCCAGATCCCCGCCCCCAAAGGCAGTGTTTTTTGGGGCTTCTTGCCCTCGAACACTTATACACTCATACGCGTACAACTTTTTCGGATTTCTTTTCTCCACATTTTTCGAAAAATATCACTGCGAGCTTTTTCATAGTTCGTTAACCCTGGGCTGGATTGAGGTTGCTCTGCTGACGTCGTTCGTTGCTGGTGGAAGCGTTTTATCGAGCAGAATTGTATATTGGGCAGTTCTGTAAGGCGCTTTTTGAATTCTGTTCAAAGTCTTGGATTTCAGGATCTTGTTCTGAGGAACATCTGTCAATCTAACCACTTTCGCAACGTATCAATAAATTATATGTTAGTATGTATATGTACAGAGATCGGGCTAAATTTCAATAAGTATGCAATGCGAAATTGGCTAGAGCACACACAAACACACATGCACCCATAGACACAGTTTGACTGCAGCGCCCGCTGCAGCGCCAACGCAAGCAGAGCAGCGGCTGAGCTCGGCTGCACTCACATTGTGTGTGTGTGCGTATGCCGAGTTGGGTAGTGTGGCGACTCACCTCACACTCTCTCAATAGCTCTCGTTGTTGTCTTGAACTTGAACTACACGTGGAGGCCGTGCATGGGGTTTCGTCTCGCTAGCCGAGCAACACAGGCTACTGTAAGGAGGTCATGCATGAGTTTTCGACAGCATCGCAATCAATGCGCGTGTTGGTTCGTTCTCTCCTCTCCCAAGTCTCACGCTCTCTTTGTGACTCTCTCCCTCAACCTCCTCCGCTCATGGTTTTGTTCTCTGCAATGAGTAAGCATGTTGTTTGTGGTGACTGTTGCAGTAGCAGCAGCAAAAAATACGCCAAGTGGGTTGGTGGGGGATGGAGGTGCCGAACGAAAGGGAAGGTTTCCTGACTGCGCCATTTACATACGTACATCTGTATGTACATGGATGAAAAAGCGAAAACACGTCATGGGGGTTGCCACTTCTGTATCTCCTGTACCTGCGAATTTCGTTTCGCCAACTAGCGCAACTTAAAGAAAGCGCTAGGAATATTACGACACATTCTTAGCTTAGGAACTATAAATTCCCCCACTTGCGCCACACCTACCAGTGTTCTCCTCCTCAACTGTAACTGTAAATTGCTTACTGTGAGTCTTTCTCGCTTTTTGACCTAGGCCAACCGCTGCGCCCACGCAATTTGTGCGTGGCTCGTCGAAATCGACGCAGACTACGGCAGAGGCAGAGGCAGAGGCAGCAACAATGGCAGAACAGCGGCAGCACAGCTCAAGCTCAGACGTCGTGTCTAGACCTTCGCAACATAAATAAAGCACTAAAGGAGAATGCTAAAACTTCTAAATCTGGCATGTTCGGCCTTTCATGTATTACACGCATACATGCATTCGCGTGTGTGTGTGTGTATGTACATATGTAGCTCTCTTGCTCTTTTGTTATGGTAACTTCTGCCGGAATTCAAATGATCATCTCTAAAATTGAATTCAGGAGGATTTAGTGGCTGCTCTTCCAAATGAATTCAAAATTTGCAAAATGTCCACTAAGCTATATTCACGGCAGCGAAAAATCAGCGGAATTAGCCGGTTGGAGTCGAAAATAAAACCACTTATAATTTTGTATAATAAAGCATCCTGCCTTGATTACCTTTTCATCTCATGACTGTAAAATAAGATATGCAGTTATAAACAAATTAAAAGTGTTCTCAGATTCAGGTTCTTCAGATTATTCAGAAAAGGGGCGGATGGTCGGTTAATCAGACATTTATTTCGGTCAAATGTCACCCCCGGGTATTTCCAGTCACTTTAGTTTCATTCGATTTCGTATCTTATCGCTCTTAATAGTCCTCGTTCGATTTCATTCATTTTGAGGTTTCCACTAACTACATTACTGCTGGCGTGATATGTTGTATCGCGTTATCTTATCAGCCGGGCTCACCGAAGTTCAGTTAGTAAAGGGTTAAGGAATGAATAAAAAGCTATAGTGCGGTTCTTTCGTTGACTCGCTGAAATGGAAACTCCAGAGGGAAGCAGAATTCACCCAGAAATACGCTCGTAAGCAAAGAACGGGCGAGAAGCGGAGATGGGGAAAAGCTTACAATTTGCTCATATTTAAATGTTCATTGACCTCGTCAAAAGTCCACAAAGAAGACACCAAAAACCAAATCCCAAACCGCCCAACTCAATAAATTTGTGTGTGTGTATGTATGTATGTATTTATGTGTGCTCAGGCAAGTGCCGCGGAGGGGAGCTGAGCAGGGGATAAGTCAAATGTACTGACTATAAAAAACATTTTATTTAATTATCTAAGTCATGTGTAGAGGTACATATGTACATATGTAAGTATGTTTGGTGTGATAGCTATAGGCTTTACTGATCTATCCAAACACACTGACTTCGCCCAGAGACCCGTTTCAAGCCGCTCTATTTCAGAGCTATCCCAACAAAGCAAGGGCACTTTCTTTTTTCCACAGGAACAGCTTTCCCTGTCCTTCTTTCCCGCTCCGAAGGACCCTCTCCCTCCCGAAAACCACGGGCATTCACTTACACTCGCAGTAGATCAGTGTATTTTCCCCCGAGTCCGAGCATTGGGGAATGATCGGCTGTGATCACGCTCGTCACTCCGACCATTCTCACTCAGAAATAGTTTTTGTGTCGAATGTTAATGAACTTTTGCGCCAGTTTAAGGCACAGCCGAATAAACAGCGGCAACAATAACAACCAAAGCCGATAAAGTTTCTTGAACCTGCCTTCACAGAAACTTTTGTATTTCAGCAGTGGCTTCTCGTGCCCATTCTGCTTTCGGAAGGTTTTTCATAAATGTTTGGATGTTGAAGGTGGAAACTGGGCGACGGCTTTCTATAGGGGGACGTTTGATGATCGCCCGATACCGGGATCGATATGAATATGTTTTATTCTTTAAATTATTTTTATCAAATTAAATGTTTTGTTCGCCATGAAAAGTTGAACTTTGAAGTTGAATACCAAATACCGAAAAGACAGTGATAAGAACATTGGTTATTCCTATCCTTAACAAAATCTCACCCTGATTACTGTGTCGGACGTCAGAACAGTGTCTTATCGACTATATAATTACATCAACGCGAACGCGAAAGCGATTGCTATTTTAGGTAAGATGGTAAGAGAACCACAGAGGGCTCAACTATCAATTGGGGTTTAGAGTCCATGACTCATGCCCCGATTTTAGGGAAATTATGGAGCACCATAAACTTGTATCGTAGCTTAAGGTCAGAAAACACTCAAACAGAAAAACACTCGGAAATTCCCCTTGACATTCCACTCAAACATTTTCCAATTGAGGGAAATTTCAGATCAAATGGGACTATTCTTGTTGGTGGTTGCTTTTCCCGAATCGAGGTTTGAGGCAGATTTTTCGGGAACTCACCCACCAGTTCCCGTCACACCATCGAATAGATAACCTCGTGAGCGGCGATGTGAGCGTTTCCGATTCGAATTCTACTTTGTTTGTGTGTGTGTGTGCGTAGGTGTGTGTGTCCCACACTTCTAAAATGACCGACTTCTCAATGAACGATATTTTGAGATCATTTAGAAAAATGCGAATGAATAAGGGCTCAGGGCAAGGCGGCCATCACCAGTACCGCAACCATCAGCAGCAGCCTCCTCAGAATATCCAGGCCTACCAAAACACCTACCCCGTGCAGCAGTCGAAGGACTTGAAAAAAATTATCAAAATCATTAAGAAGAACCTGATTAAGGAAAAAATCACTCGTCAGATGAAAATTCTTGTGTAAAATGTCATCATGTCAGACCAAATAAATGTATAACGCACTGAGTATATAACAATCCCAAGACTGCTGATATATAAATGAAGGACTGATACCTATAAACTCGAAACCTGTTCAGCTAAAGTCTGATTTTGCAATCCCAATCAATAAACCGATTCGGAAGTATCTTATAATCTATAAACAAAAAGATCTCTACAAGTAACGCTCTTAACTTTTGATGTAATGACTGGACTTGAACTATCATAAAGGAGTAATAGGAAGCACAAGTATAAGAAACAAGATGACTGAAAGCAAAAATGGTACAAAAACCTGGACTCCAAAGCAAATCTGGATTAAAGATGTCCTTAACAAATCGGGCACTGAGTTGCTGGATATATCAAAGCCTCAAGCGAAGGCTGCCATCAAGAAATCGCCAGCGAAAGGTACTTATCTGAGATTATCCCGTCAATTTGGTTCCCGAAAGGTTCAGACCGAAAAGTTCAGTTTCCTCGCGACGCCATTTTGTTTTGGTATACGCAATTCTTGTTGGGGGAAGGTGTGGGGTTCATACTATCATAATAGTAAACAAAACTGAGATATACAGTGAGAGAGAGCAGAGCTACAAGGGAAAAAGCCGGTTGGCACGGCATATTGTCTTCCAAATATCCCAGTTGGGACATTTTACCGCAAGGGTCTGAATGAAATTCCTCCCATTTCCCCACTGTCTTTCTCTCTCGGTCACCTTTTCTCTCATCCATAAGCTACTACGTTTTCCCTTTTTTTTTTTGGGAAAACTCCGACCGGCAATAACAGAAGTGCGTAGAACCAATGCAAGGGGTGGGTTTCCCCTTTCCTCCCACCCTCCTTTGCTTTTACGAGGCTTTTCCCAACCACCCGTATTGCAGCCGTATTCAATCTCTTGGGGGTTTAGTGCCTTTCTTAATTTCGTAACTTCCTAAGACGTAGTATCAGGATTGATCGCATTTCTATCGAACTCGTAAGACAAATAGAAAAAAAAGTTTTTTTGGATAAACAATTTTTATAATTCACAATTTTAAAAAAACAATGTATCAAGCGAATCAAGCAATTTAGCTAATCACAACCTTTTCGCTCAACCTCTTTGTTCCAGATTCAGCCACAACCAACATGGTTTACTATTCCGCCAACCAGCTGCTCATAAAAACGGAGCAATCTAGTCAGGCCCAGTTCTGCCTTCAGGTGCCACCCCCTCTGACGGCGACGACCACGAGTGTGGGAGTTGGAGTGCCCCCGTCCAGTGGCCAGCAAGAGCAATTCGAGTTGCTGCAGACGCCACAGCAACGACAACTGCAGCTGCAGGAGCACCAGCAGCATCAACAGGAACAGCAGCAGTTCGTCAGCTACCAACTGGCCATCCAGCAGCACCAAAAGCAACAGCAGCATGAAAGTATTATGACCACAGCGCCGACGACAGCCCCAACCGTCACACAGCAGCAGATCAAGACGGAGCCCTCCGCCGTGTTCCCAGCTTCAGTGACGGTATCGCAGGTGCGGAAGCCAGGCGCCACCAAGCCGCAGTTCAAGTGCGATCAGTGCGGCATGACCTTCGGCAGCAAGTCGGCCCACACCTCGCACACCAAGTCGCACTCGAAGACGGCCGATCTGTCGGCAAACGCCGGAATGGGCGCCGGGGTCGCCGCCACTTACCTCACCGGCGGCCATCGAGCTGAATGATGTGGGTCTGCCGGTAGGCATTCCCAAGAGTCCGACCATCAAGCCCCTGGCCAACGTGGCTGCCGGAGCAGATCCGTATCAGTGCAACGTATGCCAGAAGACATTCGCAGTTCCTGCCAGGCTGGTAAGTTACGCCCAAACCCAACACTGTGACCATTGTTTCATATCATTACCGATCATCCAGTTCCTGCTTCCCGGCTTCTTACTTATCTTGCAAGTTTTTATTTCGTTAGCCAAGGCTTTCAGAACTTAGAACTAGAATCGTTAGGAGTTACACATTTCTGACCTACGACCGTTTATGGGGGTTACAAGATAATTTAACTGCCATTTAAATACAAAATTTCATTGTACATCCCATTTTCTTGCAGATCCGCCACTACCGCACCCATACCGGCGAGAGGCCGTTTGAGTGCGAGTTCTGCCACAAGTTGTTCAGCGTTAAGGAGAACCTGCAGGTGCACCGGCGAATCCACACCAAGGAGCGGCCCTACAAGTGCGATGTGTGCGGACGAGCCTTCGAGCACTCCGGAAAGCTGCACCGCCACATGCGCATTCATACCGGCGAACGGCCGCACAAGTGCTCAGTGTGCGAGAAGACGTTCATCCAGTCCGGCCAGCTAGTGATCCACATGCGCACCCACACCGGCGAGAAGCCTTATAAGTGCCCAGAGCCGGGCTGCGGAAAGGGCTTTACCTGCTCCAAGCAACTGAAGGTGCACTCGCGAACACACACGGGCGAAAAGCCTTACCACTGTGACATCTGCTTCCGGGACTTTGGCTACAACCACGTGCTGAAGCTGCACCGTGTGCAGCACTACGGCTCCAAGTGCTACAAGTGCACCATTTGCGACGAGACGTTCAAGAACAAGAAAGAGATGGAGGCGCACATCAAAGGCCATGCTAACGAAGTCCCCGAGGACGAGACGGAGTCAGCAACGGCGGCAGCATCAATCGGACAGCCGTCCTTGCCAGGAATCAGTAGCACCTCGGAGAGTAGCAACAATTCGCCTCCCAGCTCGCCGCCGGCAACGAAGAAGCCTCGCCAGCCACGACAGCCTCGCGGTTCCAAAGCATCGGCAGCCACACTCTCAATCGCTTCCTCTTCCCCTCTCTCGCCCAGTTCCCTCAGTTCCACATACTCGCCATCAGCCAGCAGCCTTGCCTCGCCCCCACCGACGGCGGCCCACTACCTGCCCCCTCAGCTGGAAGCAGATGCCTTGAGCCGGGACAGCGGAGTGTCGAGCGCCCAGCTTGCCCAAAACAGCTTTGCTGATGAGGAGCCAACTGATCTGAGTATGCAGCAGGGCCATGGTCAGGCGCCAACGGCCTACTTCCAGGCTCCGCCTAGTCTTCTGGAGCTGCAGCCACAAGCCCCTGGCCTTACAATCAATCCTGCCCTGCTCGAAGCAGCCAATATGGCGCGACGTCACCACGACAACGATGACCAAGTGCAGGATGACGATGTGCACGCAGCAGCCTGGCAAATGATGCAGCTCCGCCGTGGTCACGGGTCCTTAACGCCGACGGAGCCGCAGCCCCAGACGCATGAGCAACTTCTTCCTACTCTGCATGTCAGTGATCTCGCGGCAAACTACGATGACACCCATGAAGCCACCATGCTAATCGAGCACTTCAAGCGGGGCGATCTCGCTCGCCACGGGCTACATAAGGGCTATGCGCCAGTGCCCAAATATGAGTAAGTATTATTTTCCCCAAGCCAGATGATTCGACCACCAAATGCAATTACATATTTACCCCAAAAATGCAGAAGGAGTGTTAGCATTTTATTCATATACAATATATTCCTTTCAGATCGGCTCTACCCAATCCGGACATCGTACGGCGCGTCGAAGCGGCAATCGGACTGCGGTCCAGCACGGAGTCACCCGAACGCAGTTCCTCCCCGGAGAGCGACTCGCTCATGATGGCCGACCGGAACGTGATGACGCTGCCCCTACGCAAACGCAAGAACTACATGAACAAGGGCGACGATGGTCAGATGGATCCTGAGAAGGCTCTGGGGGCTTCGGGAGATGGATCGACCGCGGCTAGTGCCGCAGCTTCCGTTGTCGCCGGGGATGGTCCCGGGTCAAAGGTGATAAGAATGAGCTCGGTCATCCAATTCGCCAAGGCCTCTTAGGGGCCCAAGGCGCATCCCCAATCAGCATTAAGACTGTCCAAACAAATTCTAACTGAAATTAGCTTAAGTTTTGTCTCTGAGGTTCGAGGTTTGGCCCAAATGAGAGATGAGGCAGAGGGATCCTTTCAAACAGCAAAAATGAAAACGCCAAAAGTATTATAAAAGAGAAAATTTGTTTTTAAATTAATATTACTTCCTATTACGTTTTGTTGGCCTACTGATGTTGGCCTGATTTTGTTAGATGTTTCATTTCTAAAGAGTTTCCCAGCATTGTAAAAGTTTCGTTTCCGCATTAATTTGGCATCTAGTACAGTTTGTTTTCCTTTGTTGTCACTTAGTCGAATTGCAGCAATTGGCATTATGCGTATTAAGCATTAGCATAACTAAGTTAAATATTACGATAATTACGATCACTTCACAAGACCCAACGCTAAGCCGTTAAGAGTAACCAGTTAAGTGCATAATTATACAAATAAAAATGAAAGGGTATGCGAGAGGCCATATTGGCACCTAATATTTATGATACCGATACCTATTTATTATTGTAATAAACTCTGCTCGCCAAACTTCTTCCTTCCCCTCCACCATTGGTGTCCACACCACCCTCGACATCGCGCATCCATCATTTTATATGCATTTTATATTTTATATATAACGGCACATAGGCACTAAATAATAGAGTAATGAAAGCGGATCGGTAATTTTAATTTTACAACGGAGAACATTGAACTGATAAACAAGAAGAAAGCAAGCATAATTAGACTTACACATTTTCAAACAAGAGAAACATTAAATTAAGTGCGTCGGATCATTTTTGTAAGCGCAGTATAATATCTAAATCTAATGTCTAAATCGTAAAATCAAATATTGCATGAAAACGCAAGAAGCAAATGAAATCTGAAAGTCAATAAACAAGCGTGTAATAACCTAATATTAGTTTACGTTTTCATTTAACCTTTAAGTTTGGTGATAGAACTGGAAATAGATTTCCTGTGTACAACGCTGGCTCAAGGCTCTGCAAATGTTTTAGTTTCCCTATAAATTTACTCTGATGGCTGTGGACCACACTTTGCAAAATTTTCAGCCCCGTGCTCTAATCCATACATAAGTTTACGGACCACCTGAAGTCTGAAGTGATTTAAATGTTTTTAAGGACCCAAATATCCTAGATGAAGTTTGAGGACCAAGGAGCATTATTACTATCTAATATTATTCGACATATGAATGATAAATGCAGGAAGGGAATTGCTCATTGGTTCGATCTCTTCTTATAGCGCGAGTTCGGATCGGTGTCAGGATAATAGCTGTTAAACTGATGGGGTACCTACCCACAGAGTTGTCGACTTATTTTTCAATACATTGGGATGTCGTATCCGTGCGATGAAACCTCTGTCAAATGTAGCTATATCCTATATAAGATCTTTCAAACCTGTTGTCAACCCAAGATTGCAGATGTGAACAGCCGAAACTATTGAAGACTGTATTTAATTGGTCTTTAATGTGATGGAGGGTTTATGCTTTCTTAAACAGGCACGTCCTTCCTGAAGTTTTTTGAGGCAGGGACAGGCCACCAGAAAATTCGCATCAGGTTTTGGGTTGACTCAGGCAGGATGGTTTACAACAACGCCTTTTTCTTCCTGTTTTCGCCTGCAACATCGACGGAAGCTTCTACATCTGGGCCTGGACTCGATGTTTCATATGCACAACCTACGACACCTCCAAAGGGTAGCTGAGCTGGTATAGAGCTTCAGGATATTTAACTGTCTTTGGCGGGGACAACTTCAATACAAGAGGGGATTCCTTTGGGAACACCGATTACTATCTTCGTCCTGAGATGGTTGAGATCGACTTATTCATAACCTATCTAAAATATCACAATTTAGAATGCTCCGACCACCGACTATCAGGATATTTATTATGATTATATATTTAAGGTTTTGCCACACTTGCGTCGAAGTCCCTACTTTTTAGGGACTTCTTTACATTATCCTAAAGCGTAACAAAAATTCTTACAAAACTTTCTTTAAAGTTGCCAATCACTGATTATACCTCAAACATCCACCTAAACACTTTTGAAAGAAATAACGAAATTAATTGCTTAAATTTTTACGCAATTCAAAAATCAAATTTTTTTAAAGTCGAACTGTAGCTAAACTTTTTTTAAATTCATATAAGCTAAGTGAACGAATATAGAAGTTCGAATCTTAATATCTTAAGCTAATAAATACCATCGCTTTTGAAATTATCTTCTTAGAACACTCTTAATCTCTGACCGTAACTCTGCAGGCTTTCCTCTTCCATCCGGTGACCTTTTGTAGTTTTACATCTGCATAATTATTCAAAGGATTTATTCCAATAAACCCACCATTTCATTAAAAATAAGTTACAAAGGGAAGTTTCATTGTAGAATGCCTTTATATATCATTCATTTGCGACTATAAGGTCGGTGCTGGAACCCAACACAGCTCAATGAACTAACATTTTGATTATAAAAAGGATTTTACATTTAGCTTTACTGCTTTAAATAGTGCTGCAGTCCATTTACCTGTTTGGTTTTACATTTTAATTTAATAGCAATTCATTTAAAAAGCATAAATAACTGGCAGATCTGCGGAACGAGCAACGCCTTCTTTAGGGACACACAGATAAGCAAATTATGGTACAACTAAGCGAACATTGCAATTAGTATAAGAGATAAGGCAGCCGGCACAAACTATACACTTAAAATAATTAACATGATGGGGCGTGGGGCGAGGAGTTGTGGCTTATGCAAGAACTAAACCCTGTTTACAAACTAATAATGCAAGGCGATTAACTCTCTTCTGACCACTAAACATCAGATGCCAATGTAGGAGCACAGCACAAACACGGCAAAAATCATAACGAGCAAGAAGGCAACGGCAATCCAGGCGGGGATCGTACCTAAAAAAAGATGAAGTGAGAAGAATTCAAACGTTCCGCGATTATTGCTTACGCCTTTGCGGCAGACTGTGGATGCAGACTTTGTTGTCCACGGAAATGGAAAGAACTGCTGCCTCTGTGTCGCTAGAAATGGGCGGTCCCTCCTCGTTGGTGATAGGCAGGAACTGAAGGCCCGTTACGAACATGGAGTGAGCATGGGGAATGTGGAGCACGCGCTGAAAAACGAACGTAAAAAACGTGATACAAATCCACTTAACTTTTTTATGGACCCCTTTAACTTACCTGCAAACTGAATGCTATGTAAATGGAGACGCTTCCCGAGAACATCGTGCCGACGGCCACGAACCGACCGTCGTCCCGCACCGCCAGTGAAGACAAACTCTCGTCGATAGCAACAGCTTGACGGAGCTGTCCGCTGGCACAATCCCAGTGCTGCAAAAAGCCGCGCTGCTTGCCGACCTTTCCCAGCGGATTTGCAATTGTAAACAGGCGATAGTGGTCCTTTTGCGCCTCTACGGTCCCGAAACGGCACCGCTTAAACAGGTACTTGGCCCCCTCCGGCGTCTTCCACTGAAGCTTCTGTAGCAGCTTGCCGCTGGCCAGATCCCACACCAAGCCCTGAGAGTCCTTTGAGATGCTGGCTATGAGCTTGCTATCGGGGCTAAAATCCAGGTCGTCTATCTCCTTGCTGTGCGCTGCCAGCTCGGCAGCCAAAGTCATCTGAGGGAACGTCCACACTCGTAACTGTCCGTCCGTGCCACCAGTAGCCATTAGTCGACCGTTCCCACTGATGCGGACCACACGCTGCAGGGGCTCGGCGCCCTTGAGGAAAGTCCGTCTGCACTACATCCGCAGCCTGAATGTCGAAGTGCAGCCGCTGAAATTGCCGCAATATATCGGCGGTGGAAATCGGAGACTTATGCCCGTTGGCGACTGGCTCCACACCAGAGTGTGTGTTTCGCTGGCGCAAATTTCCGTTTTCATGCGGACGCTCGGACGGCGCGGGCTTACCGTCCCCGACGTCGTTTCCACTCACATCATCCTCTGGCTGAACGCGCGGCTGGACGTAATACATCTGACAGTGCGCTTCCTGACCGGCGCACAAATAGGCTCTTCTGCCGCCGTTGCGTACCGCGAAATTCATCACCACGTTGGCGCCCGTCTCGTGACGCAGCACCTCCTCCGCGCAAAAGTGACTCCCATTGTGGTACAGCTCATAAATTTCCTAGAAAGCAGATATGGGCTATAAAAAAGTAGGTGGAAGGACATAGGATGAGTGCATTCCATACAAAGCCGTTAGCCACGCCCGTCTTGCTGGAACCGCCCCCACCCGCCACCAAGATGTGCCGGCTGGTCAGCATGTCTACGGCATACAGAGGAAAGTTCACACGGGCCAGTAGGCCGTCGCTGGGACGACGGGTGTGAGCCATTATCAATAATATATCACAATCGACCGGACGAAAGGGCAGGGGATTGTGTGGACTGGAGTTTATCAGCTCTGTCTGTGGAGCAGGCGCATCTAATTGGGTCGACCGCTGACGAACTCCGGCTGTAAATTAAATGGTTTGCTTCAGTTGACGCTTCCCATAGGGATCCAAGTTGTATTGTTTTGTGCCGTGAAAGTTGTCTTAAAATTCCACGTACACTGAATAGCGGTGGCAGTTCGGGCTATCGATACATCGATAAGACCTCACAAAGCAACATTTTTATTACTATAAAAATAATAAATATAAATATATTATTCGTATTCGTAGACAAGTATACCGGAATTGGGAAGAAATATTTATTGAGGCGAATTAAATCATCTGCGAGTTCTTGTCAGCCCTGAACTTTAACTTCCTGGGTTGCCAGATTGTGGGACGGAGCATACAGCTGTTGGCCAACAAACCGAACAGCCGGTAGCATAAAAAATAATCGCAATTGTTATTTCGAGCGATATCGAACTTTGTAAGACATGATAAGAGCTTAATAAGAGTCGATAATGGCATTTAGAACTATTCACTGTATGTATAGTAAACAGTTCATTAGGACTTTAATTAGAAGTAAAAATATTTTATCTTTCAAGAACCAATTGAAAAATGTATATGGTTTAACACAGATAGTTTTTAATGTTGGTTAAATATGCATTAAATATACATGTATATTTCACTATTATTACTCGTACATGAGAATGGAATATTGTTTAAGGCAGTAACCGTTAATCTGTTATACATACATAGCACGGGTATAACCACGAAAAACTCAAATACTTTTTTAAGATTACAAATCATAACCGGCGATCTTCAAAGGCTAAACCCTATTGATAGAACAACTACATAGCTTTAAATAATTTAATCTGCAAAAACTGCAATGTAAAGGGACTGGAACAGTACTTCTTTTTGTGGGTAATTTGAATATCTAAGCTTGATTGGGAGAACGAATCTTCTAAGAAATATTTGCAAAGCAATGTTCGTTTTTTAACTTTAGTCATGTATAACATACATATGTACACATGTACGTACATATATGTAAATATGTGTATGGTTATATTTATTTATTACCTTACCTACATATGTACATACATACATAAATGAAAAATAACAGTAATTTTGCTTGCTTTAATTTCCAATATACGGTGCATTTTTACGAATTACAATAGGGGTATATGATAGTTTTCGCATTATTTAAGTTTTAAAAGTTCTTGCAACATTTTCCCCAATAATAATAATAATATACACATTGTATGTACATATGTTCATATGTATGTACAGTGCTTATGCCCTGTCGATCCCCATTCTATATGTTGCAAGTTTCCCATGATATGATAATAATTTGTATGTTTGTACCAAAATTTAAAGCCTGTTTTATGCCTCTCGGAGTGAAATCTGTCGCTCGACTGTCTATGCGTTTGAACTAGTTTCTTACAATTATTATCAAAGTGCGTGAACAAGTTTTCTCGCACTTCGATCGAATTTCACTTTTAACGGTACCAAGGCGACTAATTTTATTTTCTCTTAAGATATAAAATAGAGGGCGAAAATAAATGTACACAATTTATACATACCTCTAACATGGTTGATATAATATTAATTTTTACAATTTTTTCATAATCAAGTGAAATGTACATCTTCAAAGAAGAGCAGCAGAAGAATTTTAGGACTTTAAAGTTCAGAATTCGACTACGCTTTTTGCAGTTAGATACATATGTACATACATGTATTTAAGTACCTACATCAAGCGCCTACGTTTGAATTGCAACTGCCGAAAACAAAGAAATAAACAAACAAAGAAATGAAAGAGGCGCAGGTGCCATCTCTTTCACACTCGCGCAGCTTCCCGTCCAACAACATAGCACAGCTGGTGCTTACCGACCGAGACGCCGAGCCGCTGCTTTCGTTTTCCTTTCTGCTTTGTGTTTCTTCCTTGCTCATTCGTGTAATTTTCGCCGACTCGATCGCAACTGGGAAGAGGTGCCGATCGCGTTTCCAAATACTTTAACTGTCAACATAATTAATAATTGTGCGTGTGAAATCTAATATAGCAGAGCGGCCTATAGGTAAGTACCCGTACCTATACAGATACATATGTAGATATATACAAACATCCATACATACATGCATACATATGTACGTATAAATTCGCCTTCAATCTGGTTTAAACCGGTGCAAAGATCCCTTCTTCCTACTGCGCAATTGCAAAAACAGCAACCCGCGCCAGCGCTCTTGTTGCTTTAGCTCTTTGTGCCTTTTCTTATTACATATATATGTATGTATGCACATATGTACCTATAAAATGATATTTAAAGTTTAAAATGCATTTAAGAGGCACCTCCGACAAACAGCAATAAATAAATGAAACTTTGTTAATACATACTACATACATACATTGTATGTACATACATGCTTACATAAGCGTAAGTTTTCCTTCTCATGTCCACAAGTAAAGGTCCATTTTTGTCCAGTTATTCCCTATATGGTTTATGGGGTATGTATGTATGTACATTTTATATATTTATATATATGTGCATGTGTTTTGACCTTGGCGCCAATTTATGCAAGAACTTCTAAAACATAAACTTTTTCAAAAAACAAATGGTCATACATATTTATTCATCTACTTGCAGATCTTTGTGATATTTTATATATTTCCCTGTGTTAATTTTTTTAAGTTTCGAAGCCGAAAAGGAAATATTTTTTAAAATGGTTAATCATACTTCAAACGAGGAAGGTAAGTTTCGTTTATTTATTTTTTAAAGTATTACCTACTCTCAATATATGTACATGCATAGTTCAAATTTATTGGCTTTAAAGAAAGTTATAGAGCAGAGATCCGTCTGACCTCGCATAGATGCTGCGGAGCCTATAGCAGTTGGTAACCTTGAACGTTAGAAGAGCTACATATGTAGTTAAATTAGTTAATTATGCCAAAATCTTTTTATTTAATCAGGATCAATAGTCGAGTTGATGTGCCATGTTTGTCTGTCTATATAAACGCTATGTTCTCAGTATCTACAGGAGATATAATTTTTGTATTAAGATTAAAGTGTTGATTTACTCTTCAATTTAACCTCTTTTAATACCCATAATTTAATTTACAAAACTTGTTTGAATCGCAGCAATCTTTTACAATTTATTGAAATATGTAGATAATAATATGTAGGAAGCGACGTTACTGTCCTTATATGATTTGAGCCACAGATAGAAAAGTTGCTCACAGTTATGATAATTTTTTAAAAATTGGTTTACAAAGTAACGAATGTTTAATCGGTCATTTTGTTTGAAAGTGTAAAGAAGGTATAGATTTAAAAAAGTTTAGAAATTCTCTTACAACTTACAAATAAGTAATTTATTATCAATCAAAAATAAAAATGGGGGTTAATACTTTTTCCGTTCAAATTAAGAGTACTGCCGTTGACTCTACACAAGCAGCCAAAGAATAAAAAATCTTGGAGCTCTTTGGGTTGCATAAACTTCTTACCCTATCTTAATATGTATTAATAAAACGTAGTTTTCCAAGTAGTTCAAAAGGTGTATTAAATTTAATTATTATTCATCTGTTATTATATACTATGAACAGCCAGTTTTCCATGGGGTTTGTATGTTTGGACTACTCCTGCTTAAAGTTCATGGTGAATGAAGTTTACTTTAGCATTCGAATCAGCCTTTCGTTTACTGTAAAAAATCTACTTATTTAACAAACCACTCTAAAAAACACTAAACCTATTTTTTATTGTGTCATTTAATGTTGTTACGAAGTATCAGCTCAAACTAGGGATACAAAAGTTCCTTAACAAGTTTGCAACGGGACACAGGGAGTTCGCATGTTGCCGGCGCGGCATGACAAGAATTCATAATTATCTGCCCAAGCAGAGAACCAGAAGGAAGTCTAGGCTTGCACGTCTCCCTATTGCATTCGTATTTGGGGTTGAACTTTGTGGACTTTCGCGAAGAGTAATTTAATTTAAGTTGAGTTTTTCTGTTTCAGTCCTTGTCCTTCCTTTATCGATAGGTAGGGGCTCTATTCATCTGGAAAGGTATTTGTGATAAAGTAGGGAAAACGTCATAACCTCGATTAACTCAATGTAGGAGTATGATCTTTAAAAGGTCTTCCTCAGCTTTCTTCTGTTGTTATTTTGTATAATATAAGTTATATTTGTAATTGCTTCAAAACAAACTGCCACCATAAAGGGTATGAGAACGCACAAGATCTGTAGTATAGCTAAGACTTAGAAAAGGAACATTACCAGAGACTGCAAGACTTAGTTAAGGTTTTTGTTTAAAGAGGTGTTAGTAAATGCTAAATTGCCGACTGCCTGCCTGTAAAGAAAAGTATTGCCTTATTTTTGCAAAATGTCCCATAAATCGCCGATTATTGCTCTCTCAATCCTGAGACCTGATGATGATGACGGCAATGACGGAAATGGTGTAACCGCACGTTTAGTGAAGACATTTGCGAATTATGGCTTTGTGATTAGCCATAGCAATACGAGTATTGTTGTATTTCTACGGGCTCGATTGCTTGGATCAATTAGCTATAAGACCACATATTTGACCAAACTCTGCAATGTCTTTAATTCCCTTTAATTCAGGGATTCGTTTTCCAACAACCTGAATCCATTCGTCTGCGATAAGTATAAGTTCAAGACAAACATTTATTAAGTTGGATGAAGAGCTTACCCTAATAAAACGGATTGTAGTTTTTTTGGTTATATACCGCTTTGGTTTGCAATTGCAACTAACAAATAAACTTGTGACGCAGCAAGTGCATGGGTAGCGGAGTACGAGTACGAAGACCTTTGGAATAAGTGTGCGATTTGCTCCGAGAGGGCTTAATAATGTTGCAAGGCCCTAAACCGTTGCTACGAACTTTGCCCATAGCCACAGACCGACACTAACGGAGCAGACCTACATAAAAGCTGTTGATAGAAGTCAGTTGTTGCCGCACTCACAACTAAAGAGTGCAGTAAGGGAAAATCGTTATCATTATGTACAATTCTATATAGGGGCCGAGAAGGGGTGAGAGCGAAAAAAGGCAGAGGCATACTATGTACGCGTACACTTTTCGCCAAAGTTTATTGAACCGGAAGTTGAGTGGCGGTTCCGCCTGTGAAATGCGGCAACAATGGCAACTGTGCATCCAGGGCAAGGAACAACTCCGGCCAAAGCTCTGTCCCAAGGCTCTGGCCATGTGTCTCCTGCATGTCTGTATTGCGGATTTTCCCATGTTGTTCTATTTTCCTTTTCTGAAAATCATATCTTCCAGGAGTTTCAAAGTCCGAGTCCAAGCCCAAATAGATGGCGTTGAGGCGGTGCCCTTAGTTAAAAGCGACTATAGCGTTTCTTCTTGTTTTTTTTAAAATTATCTTACTCATTCTGCGATTTAGGGGGTGATTACTTGTTCGTTTGTCACTGGAAAGCCTTGTTTTTTGCCTCGTTTATTATCCCACGACGATCCCTTGAGGCTATGTAAGTGTTGATAAAGTGATGCTGTAGGGCATGAGACTTGTAAGATGGAGTTTGGCGTCATAATGCAATGAGAAGTGCTATTCACAGTACACTGTTTAATCTATTTTTTAATCGGGTTGTCTTGTTACTTTCGTTATTTACGTTATCAATCAATGATCTACCCTTTTGTGTGCCGTTAATGTTGAGCATTGTTTAATCTTATAAGGACACACATTCCGGTTTCGGCTTACAGTCAGATATTGATTCTTTTCAGAGATTGAAATTACGGGAGTAACCCGTAATTGACCTATAAATGTATTTAGTAGATGATTTAGGTGTTCCTCTGGACCCAAAGATTGAATTTTATAGCCACAGTTAATAAGGCTATGAGTGAGTTTGACTTCATTAAACGTTGGCCGAAAGAATTTTACGTTTCTTATACACTCATCTTAACAACACTGTACACTTCTCTTGTCCAACCCAATTTGGAAAACTTGACCCCCTTGAATCTTCAAGTTGCCGCCTTACCACAGTAGACTTCTATTGCTGAATTTCCCTTTATAATATATCGTTAAATTAATCTGTTATTGACTCTGTAGAATTGTTGAGCAGATTAACATTTCATATGCCTATTGGGCCGACACTTTGTAAACCTTTTAACGGTCCTAGATGTACATGAAATGTGCATTAAATTGAAAACAGTGAAGTAGTTAAAAGGAAGCACCAGTAGGTGCATGGGCAATAAATGTGTTCTCAGTCATGGTAGTGTTTTCAAAGGTTGACCTGGCCCAAAAGTCAAACAGAAAATGAAAATAAGGTCCTAAAATATAGGCACGAAAATAAACTTTCGCGCAGTGAAGTAAAGACTTGTCTTGCCAAATGTGAAACCTTAAGGCTGTCATATAATACTTATAAAACCAAACTGAAAACCGAAGGCCAACGAGACATCTAAAACCCTCTCCCAGTAGAATTGCATCGAAACACATTTATGTACGTTTTATGGCCAGTAGACATCGCCCACATTCTGGGCTGAACAGGACACCGGGCAGGATTATACTTTAAGAAACGCTGATAAAGGCTGAATCATTTATAGCCCATCTCCCTTGCAAAGATATCTATACGTATAGGATGCGAAAGCTGTACTGGCTTAGATGTGGAAACCGCTTTTAGCTATGCGTACGAAATCTTGAGGATGACGCGTACATTTTTCGATAGTAAGGGCATAAATTGTCGGCTAGATCGACTCTGATAATACCAATCAAGGTAAGGAGTAAGACATTGAATTTAATTTGTGAACTCGATTTTCATTTTTGCGATTCATTTCCTACTCACTCCTAGATTTGAAAAGGGCAAGCTACAAGTGGCTTGAGGGAGAGTGACATGGGCCGACTCCCACATGGGGTTGAAGCTGAATTGAACACCCCCCTCAGCTCACATCCGTATCCTCCCCCGCCCCTTAACTTAAGTGTGCAAATGTATTAATAATGATGTGTGTGGACCACCCGTCACGTGTTCCAAAGGATTACCTGGTGGCCAATAGGTGGTCATATTTGGCAACGGGATAAGTACTGTTAACAGTACCCAAATTTGTATTTAAAACTTATATTTGACTTAGCAGCGTAAGAAATCATCTAAAATGGGATCTTGTGATGGATAAACTACAGAGGTTTTGGTGAGTTATAAAGGAGAATGACATATGAGCCAGTCCGTGTTTTAGTGAACCTGCGTTTCCCGTCGTTCTTGGGGCTTCGGTCGATTGTACGCAACACAAGCAAAGGTGATTCAACCCCCAAAAGCTCAGCCAACCATCCCCTAACATACGCCACACAAGCATAAGACAGTGTTTTGAAAAACATTAAAATACCCTATGATTTCAATTCATTGTTTAAGTTTTGATAAATAACTCGTGGAGAATTCGTTGAGGAGGTGTGACAGGTTAAGAGAAGCGTATCTAACACTACCCCGAAGAAGACGTTAGTATTCATGTATGCGAAGTGCAAGTTTATTTGCGAAAGATAGCGATCTAAACATCACAAAGGCAGTGTAAATCTAAAGATATCATGTTGAACCATTATTTTGAAGTTATTTGGGATTTATAATAAAAGGCGATCCTTTTCCGTGGTCCCACACAGTAATTAAGTGCGGTTACAAGGGAAATAATGCATAATTCGTGCGTTCTCTTTCTTTATATTTATTCGTGATAAGAATCAATATCAGAGTCGCTTAGGCCATGTCCCTACGTCCGATCGTTTGTCCGTATGAACGCAGAAATCTCGGGAAGATCTCCGCCAACGCCCACGCTAACGCTCATAATGTTTTGTGTTTAACATTAATACCATTTTTTCACTTATTGACTTTCGGTTTTCCTAATTTCTTTAAAAAGGCAAATTTAATTAAATATTTAATTTTTAAGGCCAGATCCTTTAAACGCTGAATTCGCCTGCCAAACTGCCGAAGCCGGTGGGTAGCACGTACACTTCTCTTCTGACATAAATACAAATTTTTCAGCACCCCTACAATGAGTACACGCTGGCTCTAGGCACGACCGTGAGAGGGAGACTGTGAAGCTTCCCTCACTACTTTTTAAATGTGATGTGCACATTCGAGAATGGCTTTAAGCAATTTGCACAGCATTTTTAAACTGGCGCCCTTTTTCATGAAAGCAGGGACTAACAATCTAATCGACGGAGACGAAGATAAAGAGGGCGTGGTGGGACACAAAACATATATAACGCAGTGAGACTTGCCTCAGCTTTAAGTTTTTTAGTTCACCAAAACAAAGTTCAGCGAGCTTAAGTTAGGTGAGGACGGGAAAGGCGGTATTCCTTTTCGGAATTCAAGGGCCTCTCTGCCGTGCCCCTTCAAACTCTTTTCCGACTGCTCTCTCCACATAAAAGGGGAATCCTTGCATTTCAAGAGTTGCTTTTGTTTTTGTTGGTAACAAAACGTTTAATAATTTAAAAAAAAAAACGAGTTAAGAAGTACTTCGATTATAATAAGAAACGATAAAGTTAAGATAAGATAGAGGAAAAGATAAGAAATGTACCTAAAAGTTAAAGAACAATGAACTTCTGAAGACTTGCATATTCCTCCAATCTTAAAAAGGTATTCTTGCAGAATCTTCTGATCTGTCACGAATTAACTTAAGCGAAAACCTTTAAAAATATAACAAAATAAAATCTGGTGTAATAAAACAATGACGCCCTGCTCATTTCGCAAAGCACAAATCGAATTCTAATTTCTATTTAGGCGTCTGAGCCTGAATTACTTCCCTTTGGCATCTCTACTGCGTTTACTGGTTGAGACTTCGGCCTACGACGTTAGGGAGATGACGGAAGGGATTGTCGATGATGCCGTGAACACACCAACAGCCGTGGCTTTCTTTTGATAACGGAGCCCTTGACGAGTTTGAAGTCGACAATCTGTGGGCTTTATGAAGCATTCTTAAGACTTGCACCACGGAGTTTCCTCGAAACGCAGAAGGGTAAATCGATATACATAGCTGCAGGATATGTGCAGTAGCTACCCCTGCCGGACAAAATTCGCGGTATGGAATTCAAGGCACTTCCATGCACTTCCAATTTGGTCTACCAGCGTCTTTCCTTTTTTATATTTTATTTTCAGTTAAACTTGAACTTGTCGCGGGTAAATATGAATAGTTCCCGGCGAGCTGTCCCACTGCCATCTTCCTCCATCGCTTGTTTTCTAAGATAGTTAGATCTTTGAGAGCTACTTAGATGATCCGTCATGCATTCCTTACAAATGATTTGGAAATAACTTGAACCTCAAGAAGCTTTACAGCTTTGGAGATCGATCTTATCATGGTGACAATGGTAGCTGCTTCTTTTTATGGAATGGAACACCCATTGTAGTGTGGGAGGGAGGTGGCCCAACTGAGGGTGATTAATTAGGTGCTTAGTTGATTTTAATACAAAGGAAAACGAATTTTATTAAAGTTGGACTTCGTTCAAACCTAAGATTGGCGACGAAACTAAAAAATGAATTTGCAATAATATTTTATCTAATAGATTGCCCAACCGGCTACAGTACTTTTTCTGGCAGGCGACGGACATGGCAAATGGACTCAGCTATTAATCCCAATAAAATACTCATATAGCTATAGATTCGGAAACGGTTTTCAACTATTGCACTATAGTTACCTTTGTCCAAGATCTAAATGTGGGGCATGTAATTATATACTATACTACTTAGTCTAAGCTCAAGTTGATTAAAAGCAAGTCAAACACACTGCGGGTGATTTTAAAAATCGGGCTATTAGAGTAGATAGGCCTCGAATTTGAATTCAAAGTAAAATGGCGAAAGGCTGAGGTATATATGTATATGTTTATATGGCTAGTTTACGGCTGGCTGGGGCACTACGCCTCGTAATGTGCCTGAAGCATGCAATTGAACTTAAACCGCTGCCCAGCTGTTCATTTTGCATTACCTGTCGCCCACGAGGGGAGGAAAATCGATTGAGGTGGGCTGGCTGCACTAGTGCTGGGGTCGAAGGTTTTATTTAGTAACGACGAGCCACGACGAGACTACAAATACGACGTCGCTGGCGACGGCGGCGACAGTTGTTATTACAAACATTTTAGTTGCGCCTTTTCGGAAGGAATAAGGAAGAAGGAGGAAGGAACTGAGGGGTGGCCAAGTGGGTGGGGATGTAGCTCACGAAGGGAGGCCCTGTGAGTCATGCACGGGCTATAACGGAACAAGTCGTCAGCAGACACAGGATCTATATAAAAATGTGTATGTGAATACTGAACTGAGCGGCACTTGTTTGAAAACCTTCGTATATTGGATTTTGCTTTATAGAACTTTTATCGACTTAAAAGTTATCCATGACAATTATCTCCCTAAAAAACGTATTAGTTTATATATTATATAAACAGTTCTAGATGTAAGACTTTAATTGCCAAAGTTTTTGAGATTAATGTAAAACATCGCATTTACATTTATGGTCCTTCAGGGAGATCGACGGAGGGAAATCTACGCAGGGTGCGAGGGCAACTTCTATATAGAGGTGAAGATTTAAAATTCGGTACTCGATTACTTTGTCTATAAATAGCTATAGGCATAATATTATTGTTGATGTTCTTAGCAAGTCCAAAGTCGTTTAACAATATATATTTTATGGTCAATCTTCTACTGTCTACTGTTAAGATCATTATTAAAAAATGCTTTAAACAAATTTAAAAAAAAGCCTCTCGAGATAAACTATAGCTGTTGCGTGTCGGTGAAAGCAAATCTCCAAATGACCTCCGCTCCCCTTTCTGTTTTCATGCCCTTCCCTGTGATCCAAGTATTGTGATTCATCGGTCGGTTCTGCTGGCGCCGTTCTGCTGTTTGAGTGCCTGCTATTTACCCTTGACGCTTAACCCACTATGGAAACAGAACACATTTTTTTGCTGATTCTTCTTGAACGTCGTATGCAGCTAAACCAAACTTTTACTCGAATAAATAAATTATCGATTTACTTAAGTTCATTTGTTTAACTTATATTTAAAACTTTATTTAAAGTATCGCAACTAAAAATCCAAAACCAAATCCAATCCTAAAATAATTCTAAAATTTTATAATAATTTGAGACTTAAGAAATCGTTTGTAAATCGGTAGATATCGACAAATAATATTATTAAAGCACAAATCAAAACTTAAATCTCAGTATATAGACGCTCACCTTATTGTCGCAGAACTCATTGTAGGCCTTAAATTGGGCGTTGCCAGATTCTAAAAAAACACTCGCAGTGTAGGCATCTCCAGGACCCCCATGATTAAACCCAACTTTCTAGCTCTTAATAGTTCCCGAGGCGTACCTTTCACAGTTTCAATGATTTCAACAACAGATGCCGCGCCTTTTTTTTAACATAACATTCTTGTATAATATTTAATCTGTACTCGTTTAGAAACCTTGTTTAAATTTCTCTGCTTCTAGGGATAAATATTACAATAATATTATTTTAAAAAAATGAAATGAAATGAATTTTGACCAATTGATCAATTTGTTCTTAGCTGCCAGACTTTAGAAATTAACTGCCTAATTGTCATCCACGAATTTGAGTTGGTGTACAGTTATATTTATTTAAATAATAAATGGGGTTGAATAATTTCCTTCTATACTAAGCAAAATCCAATTTTGTGTCAAATTGTGTTGAGCGAACGAAATCCGTCCCGTTACCACTTTCCACTTTCCACTTTGCCCAAGTCTTGAGTCATCTGTGTTTTATTTATTATTCCTAGACATTTCCCTTCTCGCACCTCCTAGAAGTCGTCTTCCTCTTTATCGTCTTTCTCAGCGAATTTCTTAATTTTGCAGTTGGTCCCTTGCTATATTCAAAATATATTTGAAATCGCCTAAGTAATAGTTATGTAGAAGACGGAGCCTATGCCTATGTATGTATCGGTTTAAACTCCGATATATATCGATACGTAAAAGTAGGTTGTCTGCTTTATTGTCACTTATATGATTTTTTTTTGTCTGATTTTGTAGCAATTGTAAATTTAGTTCTGTATTTTTAAGATGAGCTTTTCAAATGTTATCCAGTCGATCCATTTTGAATACATATAAAAAATACCAGGATTTTTGGGATTAATGTGCAAAGCAAGTTTATTTCAAAAGTCGGCCACGCCCACCTAAACGCCCACAAACCACAACAGTTCATTTAGAGTAGCCTTGAAAGATAAATGTAGAGCTTTGAGATTTTCTTGTATCACTTTATTATGTATTAATTGTGTTACATGAATACTTCTAAGATTATTTCTTTCATCTTTTATTGGGAAAAACAATAGAAATATACCATTTTAGTTATATGTTTAAGAGAACAGTATGATTTTATCTATTTCATGGAATTTTCGATGCATTCTACAATAATTGGTATCAACCCTACCAGGGATCAGATTTGGCATTTCTTTTTGGACTAGAGCAATGATGATTCTGTCATTTTGAAGTGCGTAAATTTTGCTTTGAGTTGGTGCTTTAATTTTTAGGGTAAAAAAAAAAACCGGTTTTCCGAATGCACTTATCCGGCTCAGCGCGCCATCTTCCGCTCTCCCAATCGATAGCTCTCAGCAGTTCAACCTCCCGAATTTCTCACTGCGCAGGCTCGAGTTTCGAAATCGACTATCGAAAATTCGAAAGCTGAGAATAAACTTCGAAATTGTGTAAAAAATGAGTTTCCCAAAAATTGTACAATTTTTCTAAGACTTTAGTTAGTTAAGGTGAAGTTCTTGATACTCCCAGCGTGATTAGCATTTCCCACCCCCTTAAAGCAACTGCTTTTATCCACTCTCCCGCGGGCGCTCTCCGACCACACGACTCTCTTTGCGCTGTTTCACTTGTGACTTGGGGGTGCTGTTACCACCCCCACCAGTCCCCAAACATAGCATGTCCTTTTGTATGTGCATTGTCCTTGCCTTCCGACGACGCCGACGCCAACTCCGCTTTCGACGCCACGCTGGCGCCAGCGAAAACTGGTCGTCAGTCGTTCGCCTGCTGCTGAAAAATTAACTTCGGCATAATTTAGTTGGTCTTTGTCTTTCGCTGCGCTCGGTACATTCTGTCGTTATAAAACGATTCCTGTAAAGCTGTAGCAACAATAACAAGAGGCACCGTCGCGCAAATCAAATAAAAATCCGCAGCTCCCTTTTCAGTTCACCGCTGAGCTGCCGTGCAGGCCCATATAGAACGAAGTTCAGTCCAGCAGCAAGTGGTTGCTGCGTCTAGAAAAAAGTTAGCATCGACGTGCAACAAATTGATTTTTTGGCTTGTGAAAAGCAAACCCGACCCCGAATAACACACCGGCAACAACCAGTCCACACATATCCAGCGAACCACTACCAACTCTCAAATTGTGCGGAAGATACCAGGCTCCATCATGTTGATTGGATTAGTACGCGACTCGGTGATGCAGTGCTTCTGCCACACGTGCCGAGCACCCGGAATTCTGCCAGCGGGTAAGAATTATCACGGCGAAAACTCGTATCCAACGCCTGCTACCTGTCAGACCTCACAGTCTGAAATCGTTTGTTCAAGTATTATTTTGGAGTCCGAATGTCCACTCCGAAGGCTCAAGAACTATAAAGGATAGTAAAGGGAAGCCACGAGCTGACCTCTTCCGCCCGACAACAATTGGTGTGTGTTGCTCAACATTTCGCTTTGCCAATATTTCAATATTTAATTTTATATTGATTGGGGTTTAATGGTGTGCCATAAAGAGTAAAAAATGGGAATTATATCCATTATTATTAGTTTTGTTTTTTTCTTGTAATTGCTTTCCCTTTCGCCTTTGCCTCTTTAATTGGGAAAGAGGAAGCTTTCACATTGACATGTAGTATAAGTGAAAGTTATATTAGCCAACGCCATCCACAGATCATTTGATAACCAATGCTGAAATATATACTATGGCGGACATATAGGCAAGGAGTATATAAAATCAGCAGAGAAGGGGCTGGCAATAAGGGTTCCTTCCTTTCGTACGTTGCTCGTGGCGCCAGTCTGCCGGCAAGCGGTGAGTCACCGTCCGATGGTGGAGCTGGATTTCCGTTTTAGCAGCTCATTTGGGAGAGGCTTATACGACATTCCGGGTCCCATTAAATGCATATAAAGATATATGTCTCACATTCAGTTCAATAAAGTGCTGATTTCTATAATTAGTGCTTAGTTTTTTAAGGTACCAAACCTAGGGAATCACCGCAAACAATGGCAAACCCTAACACACTCGTATGTTAAGCAAAGTGATTGCGCAATATGCACACGGACCAACGAACACTAGGGAAGTGGCGACAAAGGACGGCATTTATTGATTTATCGACAGAGCCGGCTCGGGTGTTATATAAAACCGATGAAATGTCCAAGTATAGAGCGAAGTCTGACGACATGCGAAATTGCCTATTTCGACGGGTGCCTGGTGACTGCTGGAGGAAGGGAGCCTTCAAGGTGCTTCGCACAAGGTATTTTTGCGGGCTGTCACATAAACCAAGTGTGCAACGCGTCTACCGTCATGGTCAATTGCGATATCTATCCAATAGTAAATATTACATTTCCTCAAATATTTTAAACCTATTTCCTGGGTTACAACATTTTAATCGGAAAACCTTTCAATGCTAACAAGTCTTCTTCTTCTACGGCAAAGAGTCGCCATTGTAAATTCATTAAATTAATTAATAATCCGACAGACAATTAAGTTGATTGCAATCACTTAACCGGCAGAGGTCGCCGAAAATGGCATTAGGAGCATTTAATGCTCTTGAGTCAAATGTGTCCTCTTGTCTGCTCAAAGGGTTTAAATCAATTAAGGCAAAAGTGCAACCAGCGTAAGTTGCCACATTATGGCGATGGGGTTCCATTAGGAGATACTTTCAGATAGTCAGGACCAATGTGGTGGAGGAATACTCCACTCCAAATGCAACAACTTCTTTGAACAAGGATTTCGCCGATACTTGGAATTTGCATTATTTCATTGAAAATCTAAACCAGGATAGCGACGAAATTCCGTTTACTCTGCTCTGTACTTTACCTTGATTTTTTTGAGAATAATCTTTGGACAGGAAAAACAGAAGAGATTAGATGGGAAAAAAGTTCGGCTAATGTAAAAGATTTATTTTATGTTTTCTGTTAATTATTTAAAATTCAATTGTAGATTTTCAGATAGAATGCGGTTAAAATTTAACTTCTTTGGTAAACGGGTTAAATTATTTTTTGCTATTATTTTGGCGTTTAAATACTTACTGTAAGTGGTAGGGTTCTCTCGTCGTGTCAGCTTTTTATTATTCTCTATTATTCTCAAAGCTGAAAAAGTTTTCAGCTCGCTCTGCCCGAAGATGAAATACATCCTATCTCATACTGGAGACATTTTTCAAAATTATTCAGCCAGTAGGCTCCGTGGTCCCCTACTTTGCATGTGGCTCACGTAAGAGACGCATACATAACATTACTTCATTTTCATTTCTTTTGTTAGCTTTCCTTGCTTCCCGTCTCGGCGGTTGAGAAAATGTCGCCGAGGAAAAACGAATGAAATTTTATATATACATAACGACTGCTTGTTCTCTTCTTTGTAATATATACCCATAAACTGGATCGGAACTTTATTTAAATATATAAATACTTTGACAGCCTCGCATTATTTATTGCCCTTATAGTTGGCAGTCGGCATTCTTTTAACTACATGAAATGTCTTTTCTATTTTCCATATGCAAATCAATATGTCATCTTTAATAGACTCCAGTTTGTCTGAGAGTAAACGATCAGCAATCAGTATTACCACGTAGTCATTAGTACTATCATAAATTGTGTGTCTTTTCATAAGGACTTTTCTGACATTGGATGACAGAATCAAGCATGGATTGCACCTGCCTGAACTTCAATCCAACCATCAGTAGACTGTAGTCTCAACGTGCTCTTCTAACATGTTCTACAAGTTAGATCTGATAACAGATTCATTGCCATCTCTGAGTTGGTGTCCGTCGTTATTAGAACTATCCTCGCGATTTTGCCCAATGTTTGGCCAAACAGTATGCTATAGCCAATATCCTGCTTTCTTTGGAGAGCAAGGACCTTAACGTTTGCTTTGCGGGGAGGGTGACCATAGTGGTCCCCCGTTAAATAATTTATGGTTACACTCCCTTCACCACGAACCACCCCACTAAGACAGCACAAACACTTCAACAATGACACTGATACCCGCATTCTAGCTCGCTAGCTCGCTGATGGTGGTGGTCGTTGGATGACCCCGAAATAAGAGTATGACATCGTTTTTTTAAAGTAAAATGCAATCTCTAGTCAAAGTCAAATAATCACACTTCAAATGTCTTGAAATGGATTTTTAAACCATTTTGATTTATAACTCAATAAGAGCCCTGTTGAAATTTAGCACATCTCCCCCAACCGACCATTGTTTTAATTTGCTGTCTTACTTTTCATTTATACTGTCGACTGTTATTTTTTTGAGCAAAAGGTTTTATACCACTCACTACTCTTTTTAGTTTTAATTCCCATTTCCGAATGAGCAACACCACCAGTACATGGGCATGTGAAAGGGCACGATTTCAGATTGGAGAGGTCAAACTTGTACCTACAATAGTTGAAATTGTGCAATTGTGTTCTAATACGTTAAAATATTTTCTAAATCCCAATCACGGCATTCCTAATCGCAAATAGTGTCGAGGAGATCTGCGCCAATCAAGAAAAACAACAAGATACGCTCCAAGCAGCCGCGGCTCAGCAAGAAAGTTAAATTTATTAGTAAGTATAAAATGATTAATTATCAGATCAACGCCTAACGAGGTAAGCGGATGTCTATATACCCTGTGGTTACATAAACTACCTCAATATAAGTTTGTAGGCGTCGTGATGATCGTGCTGTTCTCTTCTGTGGTCGAAAACGAAGTGTTCTTTTCTTCTTTATCTTATTCTATCTAGGCCTAATTTAAACATGTATTGGTGACTTTTGCTGATCGTGCGAACAGGACGCACACGCTGTTCGTTGTCGCGATCTTTATGTAAAAGTAAGGGAGAGGAATATATTGTTTGCCTACAACTCTATGTGTGTATAGATAAGTTAGTGTGCAAGCAAGAATAGCGAGAAGTTTAAAATTTCGTCAAGCTTTCTTCTAAATCTTGTGTTCAAATCAATCGTAGAGTAAGGGTATATTGTATTCGTTGAAAAGTATGTTCCCAGCAAGCATTTTATGAAATTTCTGATCGAATTTTAGTCATTTTCGACTCTCCTAGAAGATTAAAATAAAGATAAGTGCGCTCGTTTTCTGATCGAAGAAGATACTCTGTTCGGGAGAAAATGGAACCCTAGCCGGCGACTCTTCCTAAAGAGTCGTATTTGACACCTCAGGAAGAGTCGTTTTCGACTCGTTTTCCCCGCAAGAAGCGAGTCGTTTTCGACTCATTTTAATCGAAATTCGCTCGTTTGCAAGTCATATTTCGAGCAATAAACGAATCATTTTCGAGTCATATAATAATCGAAATAAGTGAAATATTCAATAATATTTTGTTATTGTATTTTTTATTTATATAATTTATATATTTATATATATCTTAAATAGCAACTAAACTAATTCACTCGCTTTCTTTTTTTAACGCTGTCTTGGCATTTTCGAAAATTTTGAAAAACCATGTTCATGTCCTTATCCGTCCATTTGTATTTTAAATATCTAGGAGGAGAAAAATATTAATTTTTTTCACGAATAATAGAAATATTTTCTTACTTTTAGTTATTGTTATAAAGAAGCACTTTTCAGCGCTCGGCTTTGTGCTGGTGCCTTTC
Source organism: Drosophila eugracilis (assembly GCF_018153835.1). Classification (NCBI taxonomy): domain Eukaryota; kingdom Metazoa; phylum Arthropoda; class Insecta; order Diptera; family Drosophilidae; genus Drosophila; species Drosophila eugracilis. The sequence goes on along the minus strand of NW_024572675.1, from coordinate 407,294 downwards.
CAACTATAATTTGTTGCCAATTTTCTAATATTTTTGTCCGTCATATTTTTTTCACTTTGCCTAATCTCACTGAGCTCACAAAGTTACTAAAACTGAGTTTAGAAATGCAGGACATGCAGCAACCACTTCAAATTTGGTGAAAAGTACAGTTTAAAAAAGATAAACGAGATAAAGCAGAGCAGAAAACCAAGAGAGAGAGCGCGGTTAAGCTGCAAGTTCTCTCACCGTATGTTAATGCAAAGCAACCAATAATCTCATTTCAAACATCTGGATGATCAATTTTCGATTGCTTTACAATTTTGTTTTTGCTATTCTCATTTTCGAGTCATTTTCTAGTCGCGCATAAAAAGAATCTTCTTCTTTAACGACTCGAAGAAGACTCGTCAAGGTGATTAATGCAAAAACGATCTTCCAATTGCTTGCTGGGTATCGGTAGAAATAAGCATTTCCGAGCCTACAGAGAATGTATGTATAAGTTCTTAATCAGGATCAACAGTCAAATCGATTTAGCTACGTCCGTATGACAGTCGGTCTGTCCATATGAACGCTGAGACCTCGGGAACTGTAAGAGCTAGAAATTTGGGGTCAAGCAAGCCGAACCTTGAGATCAACTACGTTAAGTCAATACTAACAAATGTTCAGTTACGGTCCTTTCTTTAGCTAGACCATACTGCAAAATAACGATGAAAGTTAATTTTTTTCTATTCCACGAAAGTTTACTTACAACTTTCATTGGTTCCGTAATTTTCTGGGTAAAAGCAATTCGGCAGCGGAAGAGTGAAAAATGAGTGGGGAATGGGGAATGTAGCCGTATTTCAAGAGTACTTGAAACATTGGATGCGGTGGTGGAATTAAAAAGAACAGAAAATGAACGGAGAAAACCAACAAGAAGAGAACTTGACATGCGCTGAAAGTAAAACGCGGAGAAGATGACGTTCACAACAACAGGAACCATTTTAGTAAACATCTTCTTAATTTTGTGAATAGTGCAAACCCTATCCTTGGTGCCTGTAACCACATTCCATTTCTGTTTTCATTGAGCGTATAATTCTCATAAAGTTGACATCTGCATAAATCTCAGAATCCCTTCTCAAATAGTTAATTAATTCTTAAGTTAAAAAGCAAAGACAGAAAACATTTTTGTGGTTCAAATGTGTAATATTAGTTTTTTGTGCATATCTTACATATCAAAATGTGTCATTTAGCAGCCACATCTTAAAGGATTACTTAGATTCCTCCAGTTAAACTGCGGCAACCAAATGTTGAGGGATTACTTAGATTCCCTTTAGTTGAACTTGGGACTTAGTTAGCAGACGGGATTGGATCGCCGAAACGGGAACGTCGTCAGATCTAACCCTAGCACGCACACAAATTCACATATCGCGGTACAAAGTCCTGCTACACCTGCATGCTAGCGACTAATAAAGTGAACGACCGTTGGCCATAAAGCAATCTTGAGCCCACAACGCCATTAGCTTTCGTCACGGGGGTTCAGCCGACACAACCTTAACAGCGATGAACTAATTTGAACGCCCATAAAACTGGACTAAAACTTTGCGCGTTAGATGGAAGCGATTTAGTTGGGAAAGTGGAATGACCGAAGTCCCAAAGTCCTCTAGATTCTGCATGGCAATTCCAACATAAAGCTAGTATGTTGGTCCTGATCAATAAACTACTGTATATACCTGCCGTATATAACCAGCAAACGACTTCATATCGGCAAAGTACATCTTTGATTATCGGTTATCGGTATTCGGATGCAATCAGTGAATGCACTACGAAACAATCAGACAATGTTTTATAGAATATAGATTGGTACTCTGCATTGCTAATCATTTTACCAACGCTTAGAAAAAGTCCTTATTTAATGAAATCGATGAATTCTACATCACTCGAGTCTGTCCCATTTTGAAAGTAACGCCAGTAGGCTTTGAGCGAAAATCTAGGCAATCTAAAGAATTAATGACAAATCTAAAAAGTATTTTAGAACACAGACGTTTACCTGTTGGCTTTTCGGATAAGAGACATTGAAATCAAAAAATATGTTTACATCTTCTCCAAACTTCACCATTCACAAACATACCAGTTTGTTTTAAGGATCAATGGAGAATTTCCACCCTTTCAGTGCATCGGTGAATTGAAGGACATTAATGTTTTTAAACCGAGAATTTCAAATATTCCTCAGAACTGAGTTTATCATAACTGAACACAGAGAAACCTTCAATAGAAAACAGCTTATATTCTCGGTCTTACTGTAGAATTCACTCTCATTTCTCTTTTCCATTGGGCAACAACGACTACTTAGACGGAGGCTTCATGTCGTTTCCATCATTAGGCGTTCAAAAGTATGCTTCAGTTTTTTCTCTTTTGGTTCCATTTTTCGTTCTGGTCGTTCTCCCACGCGCACACATGCATACATCAGAGATGGGAAAGATAAGAATTCCTAGAACTGCCTCCTTTGCAGAGCATTTAGATTAGGAACCAAGCCCGCGCACTATTAAGGCAAGCCTTGGCTCGAAAACAAACCATTGTTTGACCAACTATAAATCTTTTCAAAATCTTTCCATATGGTTTTTAGTGAAATTCTTCTAATGAAGAAAGTATTTCGATGGGTGAAGCCTTTATAGATTTTCTTTTAAAGATTTCATTATTTAGGTCCACAGGGCTCTTTGTCTTTTTTGAAGAATGAGTTCTGTACAATGCAGGCCTTTGATGGAGATCACATTTTTATATTGAAATCAAGTCAGAATTAAAATTTCAAGGTAGATTTCACAGTGGGTAATCGATATGATGAGTTAGAGGTTTAAACAAGGAAACATACCGATCCACATCTACTATAAAATACAATTATTCTGCACAACTTCCAGCAACGACAACAAACAGCTTTTCACACACTAGCAGGAATCTTTAATCCCGCAAACAAATGAAGAAAATGGTACTTAGAGGCATGAAGCGTGAAAACTATGGGAAAATCAATAGTGCATTCGCCTTTTGTACACATAGTTCCCTTATACAGGTAGTAGTTATATGTTCACTTAGCCGCATTTCCAAGGTGATAAACTGCAGTGGCCAACTTTTATGTTTTTTTCTAAATAGGCACGTCACTGCGACGTTTTCAGTTGCTGAACTGGCGAGTATATAAGATGTACATAGATGTTCGATGTACATGTACGACTGTAATGTACAAAAGTACAAAAGTATGTGTATACATTGCTCCTCGCAAAAGTCAGTACATACTGCTGAAAGTTTTAAGTGGGCGCTGTCGCTGCTCCTGCTCTTTTTTTCTGCTCATGGGCCAAGACTACGAGCTCTATTAGGCCACGAACATGCAGACAATGGAAATTAAAGGGCACTGAAAAAGGCAGATTGTGGACCCGAACTGCTTTCAAAAACCAAACGTGTTATAATAACTAAATGAATAAAGAAAGAAATATAAATAGAAATTAAAGCTTTCCCTTATTTTATCTCGTTAGCCTTATATAAATTTAACAATTTGATAATCAACATTAATTCAAAAGGCTCCCTGATTTCAAATCCAACTGAGCGGGTTTGTTTGGCAAACATAGGAGATTATTTAAAAAGTATGTTTGAAATAATAGATGTCTTGCTGTTCAAATTCTGGTACTAGACCAAAAAATATGTTCTCGCCGAATCATCAGCTCGTTTTGCCGATATCGTCGAGCTCAGCTGGCAACCCAAAGCAATTAAGCCCCTCAAGTTGGCTGTCCCATCGGTAGAACATTTAGAGGGAAAGGGGTTCACTGCCAGCCGACTGTCGCCGGAAAGTAGCAGCAACAACAAAGCGATAGAAGCGACAGCGGCCGTCTGCCTTCTGGCTTTGCAGCACCACCCAAAAAGCATGCTACACGACGAAAATAAAAACGGCACTCCCGCAGACCGGGCCCAAAGTGAATGTCTGAGAGTGCAGGCAACATTTTTTGTAGCCTGTGGCCCTTTGCCGGCATCCTCGCAGTTGTAGTCCACATGCTCAGTCGGTTACCGCATATCTACGCGACAACAGCTCCTCAATTTGTTAAGTTCGATTCGCCTTCGTCTGTGATCTACAATGGTGGCCATTAGTTTGCCTTTGAATTGTAAGTAAAATAACGGCAAACGAGACAAAGAATCTTTGGTGCCTGTAGAACTTAACTTACAGGTCAAACTATGAGTGTGTTACAGCTTCTGGTTTCATGTATTAGCCTCAATCAAAGCATTTCTGTAATAAAATACCAATTTAAAACCAAAGTCTGTTTTCTTCTCAGCCGATAAATTTACGGACAAAAGTGTTGCCTAACTCGACCGACGTTTTCGTCCTCGGATTATTGCAAAATTCAGGATTCGGACTATTTCCAATACATAAAATAAATTATAATTTAAATGCTTAATATAGCAGTAGATTGTGATAGTTCATAACTTTCTTGCCCACATGTTTGATTAACTTGCACAGTCAGAACTGCGAAGGGTTCTCCAATATCGATTATCGATGGTGCACACCATCGATAGCATCAAACCTACTGAATATTGAATGCAATGTGAAAAAAATTCGAATCTTATGGAACTTGAATGCTTTAATTGCTTTCTCACAGGACCAAGTTTTTGAAGCCCAAGCTTAGTTAGATTTTTCTTTTAAATTGATTTGAGTTTGAGTCGGGCGCAAAGAAAGCGAAGTCCATCAATCTGAAATCCATACTTTGAAAAAAAAGTAGTCTCTTATACCACCTTATAGTCACCAAAATGGTGGCATTCATTTATTTTCTGCATTTAAGTGAGTTAGTTCTTAGCTTTAAGGGAAATTGTGTGGAAAGTTTATATAAGTTGTACTTTATATATACTTTCTTTTATTTATAAAAAATTGGTGGCGTGGACTTTTAATTAAAAGCTTGAAACGTCAATGGCTCTTAATTTGTGTTTTGAAGAACTGTACAAAATATGAGCTAAATGCTGAAAAGGGTCTTCTATTCGCTTTCTCTTTCGAATGACTTTGCAAAAATAAATTGAGGCCAACTCGCGTCGAATGTGGATGTGTGTGTGCCCTTGTTTGTGGATGTATTTTACGCTGCTTTACATTTTTATAATGCTGCTTTTAATTCGGGCTTGGATTGCCTGCGTAGAGAGAAGAGAAATCCAACCCAGTTTAAGTTGAATTTCCCATCTCAAAGACACGAAACATCCCCCAACCTGCTTTCGAAATTGGGAGGAGTCTTACTCGAAGATCTATCAATATAGGCTTATATATTTATTATTTATTTATTTATTTTTCTTATTCATAACCTCTTCACCTACTAAGAGGGGTACACTCGATTTTCAAATGCTTGGTTCGATCTCTCTACCTTCTAGCTGATGGCAGTTCCATTTTGCCATGACACTGTCTCATAGCTGCTGGGGAATCACGACTCGATGCTTCAACGGATTTTTTTTAACTTTTTCTTGTACCTAAAGGTATTTTTAAAAAGTTTATAGAGCCCATTAGCACCTGAAAATTACTCAGAAAACCTAGAAAATTGTTTCTTAAATTCTTAAAGATGTAAAATTAAGAATTAGTACTTCTGAAATCATTCCTAATTATGTTGCTGTTTGGTGACATTTTTCTGTTTCCCTTTTTTATGAAAATAAAGAATTAAATGAGGAAAATTTTCAAGATCGAACTTACTCAGGAATTTTAAAGATCGAAAGATGTTTATACACTCGACCTTCTAAATGCTCACTTTCCGCCAGCCGCGAGCCTAACAGAAAATATTGAAGCTTCCATTCGGCAAATTGTGGCATGTCGAATCCGAAAATGTCAAAAGGTTAATTCAGAACGCGGTGTGCCGTTACAACCAAACTTTCTTTGTAAAATCTAAAAGTAAGCACATAATTGGAAAACCAGCTCTTAAACGGGTGACCATAACCTGGTCTACTTAAGGGCCAGTATTTTTATAGTATTTATATATTTTTCGATGCTTAAGAAAATTTATTTTTGAGCACATAATTGAAAAGCATTTAATGCTCAATAGCTGATTTAATATCAGTGAGTTGAGAACTATGGTTCTACCAATATAACTACGCATGGCGACACCGCTGTTAGAATTTTGATTTTTATTTTATTTTTTATTTCAAATCGCGGCCTTCAAATTCATCGTTTATGTCTAACTTTGATCCTTTTCTAAATAGAATTACTAACTTACCTTGCGTTTATTCTCGGTCTCAGTATCCTAGGCCATAAGCTTTAACCAACACCTAATTAACGTCAACAAATCATAATTCTCGTCGTGCAAGTCTGCCCTTTTTTTTCCGGGATTTTTACATTTGGTTTAAGAAACAAGTTGGCAGGTCTGCCTATAAGTTTCATTTCCAATCTGAGTTTGCGGTTCGGTGTGCTTTTACTTGCAGTTTGATGTTAGCTGAAAATCGAGTAAGTTGTATAAAATAACTTAAGTGGCGACAAGGCAACCCATTTGTCTCCTTGTACATAGGCACCTCTAGTTTCGTAAACAGAAATCGCTTGACTTTGACGCTTTTGCTGATTACATGGGCGTAACAGCGTGCTGCCAGAAGTAATCTATTTATCAGTACTCCCCTACAAGCTCCATGGCCAATCTGCAGCGCCAGCCACCGGAGCGCCACTTTAACTTTGTGTGCCGCAATTGCTCGAAAGCCGATTTCTTGGGCCGCCGCTACAGCTGCTGGGTCTGTGCGAACTACCATGTGTGTGGAGCCTGTTTTGATGACATCCGGCTGCCGGAGGCTCTCCAGCACCTGTACTACCATCCACTGAAGGTGCACTACGACCGTGCTGAGTACGAGCTGTACTTTGCCGGGGAGCCGTATTCGGGTGAGGACCAAGTGGTTCAGAGCTACAAATGTGCCCTTTGTCAAGAGAACGGCCTTAGCACCACCGACCTCTACAGACACTTGCTGCAGACGCACCAGAACGAACCGGACCACAGTGCGTACATCTCCATGGTGTACACCCACTATCTGGCGGGCAACACAGTGGGGCCCTTGGCCCTCGCGTACCTTAGAGCGGGAACGCTTGCTTCAATGCAGCCGCACAATTGGTCCTCGAAGTGACAGCACGCGGAAGCAGCGCAGCCGGAATTTTGAAGCAGGCGTCGTTAACCTGGCCCAACTTCGGGAGCAGCTGGAGGCGATGGATTCAAATGCTACTGACTTTCCGCAGCGCTGCTACGAGATCTTACATCGAGCCTATTATCTCCGTGCACAGCAGAGCACCACCAGCATGGAAGAATTGGCGATGGTCGAGAACTACTTAGGCGACATTGAAAGTGGTGTGGCGAACATTATTGCCGAGCGCCAATTGCGTCAAGGCCGTTCATTCAGACCTACAACACTGTCCCGTCGCGGAGCCATTTGGCCTGGCTCTAATGCAGCTTCCGCTGTTGAGATGCGTCTAGGTACGCCATCACGCACGCCCCGAGCGGCGGCACTATTGGTAGTACCACGTAGGCCAATTGTTACTAGGGCTGACGGGGCAGAACCTTTCCAGCGCGTGGTGAACCGCAATTGTACCGCTTCCAGGCCGTCGGTTTCTCCACCTTTTGACCAGGGAAAAACTCTTTCGGTGGACCTTGGGCGTACCGTGGTGGCAGTCAGAGATCGGCCTACCTTGCCGGTGAAAGCGCAGGGCATTCCGCTCACCAAAAAAGGGCTTTCTAGCGGCAACTTGGCTTTCAAAGATAGTCGCTTCCTGTGCGCGAAGTTGGTGAGGGCTAAGTCAAGCAACGCCGAGGAGTGGAACAGCAAGCTGCTAAAAACTAGCTTTATCGAGGCCATATTCTGTTCTATGCTGGCGGACGAGGAGCTAATCCAGTTGCCACGAAGTCTACTGTGGACCCATCTAAAACCAATGCTGCATCAACCATCAGACGAAATGAAACGCTTGTACAAGGACTTCGACGAGTACAAGTCCTGGATTTTGAATCACACCATCCAGAATAGGGGCGGAACTTCTACTTTAACTGCTGTGCGATCCGGCTGGAATTCTATTAGTACGGCTTATTTCGTAGACCCGACCGATATTTTGATTCTGAAGGTTGTTTCGGAATCGGATGGTGAGGAAAGTGGAAGAGGGGAAGATGCGTATGATGTCCCAGACGAAACTGATACTAAAAATGGCAAAGGAGATAAAAAGGAGTAAGATCACGGCTTGAACTCTGAGCTTTCGGAAGCATCGCACGACGAATAGTAAAATTCTGAGCCCAGAATGACCCATAAATTATCATAAATAAATGTTTCTCAGTATTTATAATAAACAGAGGACGATTCCTCGTTGAATCTCGATTTTGTATAGAGTAGTCAGAGCTTTTCCATTTGCCTAGTCGATTTCTGCTACTTACAAAGTTAGTTGATATCGTGCTGTCTAGTAAGCTTTGCGAAATCTACATAAAGGCGTTGAAAATTTTATAAAATTTTATCGTCGCCTCATCGAATTTCGAGTTTGAGATTTCACTTAAAATGGCTCTCAGTTTCTGTGCAACTAGCCTGAAGTGTCTGGGCTGCACGGCCCGGGATGACTTTAGCAGGCGGTACGAGTGCAGCGTGTGCGGGTCGAAAGTCATGTACTGCGGCAACTGCTTCGACAAAGGCCTCAACCGCCCCACACAGAAACACAAGTACTATCACCCCATGAAGATCATCTACGATGGTCGTTTCTTCGACCTAGTCTTTACGGGCAAGATGTCACTAAATGCCAACGCTCCGCAGTGCTTCAAGTGCCCCTTCTGTGACAAGATGGACTTCACCCCCGAGGAGCTCCAGTCGCATGTAATTGAGAATCACGAAGGGCACCCAGATGGGCCAGATTTTCTGGGTATTCTGGAGAGGATGATCCAAGGGGAACTCATGACAACTGCAGAAGAAATAGAAAACAAAATGGGTAAGTGGGAGGTTAGGATCAGTTGACACGAATTTCGCTCTTTCGGCTACATGTGCCAGTCTCCTACCGTGCTGGCAAAGATTTTAACTTGCTTTATCCCAAATGCTTCATTCGTAGGTCGCTTACGAGTGTGTGAGAGTAGACACTCTCTATTAAGGACCTAAATTAGTATGTGCAATCCACATTATCATCTACATCCACATGATTAGATATCCTGACGTTAGTTATGGTTTAATCTTTGGGAGGTTTGTTGGTTTCGACAAATTTTTTAGTCAGTGTCAGTGATGGATCACTGATAGATATGTTATTTCGATTTTATAGGGGTAGTAGTTTTAGTAGAACGCTTTCCGAAAGAGGTCGGTCCCTACCGCATCGGATTAACGTAACAACAATTTGCTTGTATTCAACTACTCCAAACAAAAAGCTGAAAAGAAACTAATTTTCTCAAAACATTTCAAATATACATATGTATTCGATTAGCTTGTAGCTTCCATAGGCACGGTATAAGAGTTTTTTGGTTAAGTATTGCAAGTACACGATACCACGGCTCAGTCATAAACATGGCATGATTGAAACTGAAACAGCATAAAAACTTAAGCTTGTTTCTGGGGCACAGGATTTTTCGATTTCCATTAAGTTAAATCGTGACAGTATTTATTGATGACTTACATCAATTTCAAATCTTCAGGTGCCATAGTTAAGTAAGTGCCACCGCATCCCAAAGTACCATTTTTCAGACAAACTTTCCAGTATTTATACAGCAGGTCGAAAATATTACCCACGGTCATTAAAAAATTGGAAGATTTGAAAGTGGAATTGCTTAGGAAGTGCTTTACAGTAGATGCTAAAGAAAACGTTTTCCGACTGATAAGATGTGGTTGATTTCCGGTTGAGTTAATTAAATTAAAATCTCAAACTCTATGATTTTCGAATTTTAAATGTAGTTTCACAGCCACTAAACCCTTGCAATGCAATTTAGTATTCAAAAAATATAATAACTGCTTTAAATCCGCATAAAAATGTAAATTTTCTTTGTTTTCGTTAAATCTTATTGTCCTGGAATCACAATATTTATATTTAAAACAGAAACATCCTAACTAATATTCAGTTACAAGCTAAATAAACGGACAAGAATCGTGCGAGAGTCAGGCTTGTCATGGCGACGATACGACATTTTTCTGCAAAAATTGGAATCTATATCTGGGCATCTCTTTAAGAATGTCTTTTTGGGGCTTGGGTTGGGTCTCGGTTGAAATACTCGATTCGGGATAATGTTTTAAGGGGAAGTTAAAACATGACGTCATTCTAGGCTGTTAAAGGAAAGCCATGTTTAGGGTTGCCTGAAGTTCACCCTTAACCACAACTATCCATGCACCCCAAATGTACGAATATTGAATTACTATAACTGTATCTACCCGGCTTCTCTCGCCCACAGCCACAGAGATTCGCTGCCAAGAGAAGTCCCGCGGAGGCCTAAGCTATGAGGTCATCCTTGCCGAGCCGGCACCCAATGTGGCCGTCCCCAAGCGGCCGGTCAACCCCCGGCAAGAACGTTAGCGTAGAGGAGATAGAGCAGAAACTAAAGGCGGCAGAGGAACGTCGCATCGTAAGTCTTTAAACATTAAAATCTCCCTCATTTTGCAGTCGGATAGATATATTTTTTTAAAACTATGAAATATACAAGTACTTAGACTAAGGCACTCTCTACACCCCAACTTTGACTATCAGAAACCACAAAGTGTTTTGACCAGCCTGTAAAAGCGGACATAAGATCTTTAACTTGGATTCGATGACGATGTGTGACCCTTGAATGTGTAGATGTTTTATGTGGGGGTTAGAGTGTGGGATAGAGTGGGCGTGGCCCGAGGATGAAGCCACCTTTCTCTGCTTAGGCTTCTTTAGAATCTTCATATGTATGGCCAACTGTCTTTATATTAAAGTTCCTGAGATCTCAGCGCTCACACAACCAGACGGAAGTTCTGTCGCGCATAGTATGTATATATATCCTTGATTACCGCTGGGTTGAAAGGTACTGACAAAAACATTCTCTTCTGGTGTCCAGCAATCTAGTGAGTTTCCAAGTGTATGGGTTGGAGACCTCTAATAGTTTGGAGCTCAAATAAAGATCTGCCCGGGACGGGGCTATGCAGGAAATAATCGGCTTGTAGTTTAAAGGATCCTTGAGTTATCCGTGATCTAAGACACAGCCTACGCTATGTCACAAGCGTTCAGCGTTTATAACAAACAGAGCAGACATCCCCATGATTTATATTGTTTAATTTTTGCAAATGATATTTTTAACAAATTAACAAACATATTTATCCACAGTCTCTAGAAGCAAAGAAGATGGCTGATATTTCGAACAAGCTGGCAAAGGTTGAGGAGGCCACTCGCAAAAAGGACGAAATCACCAATGAGTTTATAACTCAGACGAAGGAGCAGCTGGAGTCGAAAATGGAGCTGCACGTAGAGAAGCGAGAGGCAATCATCAGTGACATGAAGGAGAAGCTAAAGGTTTACTATGGCATTTTAAGTTTGGTATACCCCTAACTAATGATTTTTAATTATCGAAAGATTCATGCGCAAGAGATCGAAAAGACCCGGGAAACTCTTGAGCAGCAGAAGGCCAACGAGCAGAAGGCAATTGAGGAAAAATTGAAGATTGCCCAGTCTTTGCGCGACGAGAATATCAAGAAAATGTTGGATCGCCTTAAGGAGCATGTAAGTGTGTAGGGAGCGGACCTCTCTCTCTCTCTCTTTCGAACAAAATTACTGTATAGTCTGTAGTGAAGGAGATTTGCTGCAGTTATACTCAAACTCAAATTGCCGAAATTTGGTTCATTAAACCACTTTTGGCAAAACTAGAGATAGTATACCTTTTTTTTGTAATCTGAATATATTTACTTTGAAAATGCTTTTGGACCTGCCAAACATTTACCAAATCAGACCATTTTTAAACAGTTATCAACAAGTTGACATGAGCAGTGACGTAAATGGTTTTGTAGCATTTTACACTTTACATGCATATACATACATTACTTTACATAAAGTAGCATATTCATTTTTACCTGAGAGGATTTCTTCTTGCTTATCCTTTCTAAGATTACCATACCAATTAATTTGATGCTAAATGTTGGCATTTAAAATGTAAAATAACTTTGTGTCACGTTTTTTGATCTGCAGAAAATTCGAATTTAATTCTGTTCATTTATTAACTAAAAAAAGGATTGCAAATTTTATAAGATTTATAATTCGTTGCCGAAACGAAACTACACAACTCAGTGTCCTTAAAGGCAAGATGAAAAAGTTCGATTAATAACTTGCGATACTTTTAATCTATATTATTTCCTTTAATTATGAAAAAATTCGTTGAAATATTAGTAATGAACTGTTTAACTTATCCGAACTACTTGAGCCGATCTGTGCTTACGAATCGCTGGCTTCTCAGCTGCTATTCGGAAACAAAATGCAACAAGCTCGGAGCTAACTAAAATTAACTCATCTCTCAGGGCTCTAGAAAGAATTATAAGCAAACAAGTGTTTAATCATTCGTTCATATAATTTTGTGTTTCATTTTCTCTTATATCCTCCCATTTAGAACACAGTCAAAATTGCCGAAATCAAATCGCAGAACGATCAATTGGAATGTCAAAAGCTCGAGGAGAAGGCTCGCATTTATGAAAACAAATTGTTCGCTGCCGAGCAGAACCGCGAAAAGGAATTGCAAAAAAAAATTGAAAAAGTTCAAAAACTTGTACGTTTCTAAAAAAGAAGACCATTTGTCTATTGTTTGAGTGGCACTTGGTTGCAGTGGTTGCATCAGTTGCGCCTCCAGCTGCCTATGCACCTTCGCTAATCTTCAATCGTTTTCTTCTCTTTCAGGAGCGCCGTGCAGAGATAGTGCGCCAAAACAAGGCCCACTCTCAGGACCTAGATGGTCAGCAGAGCCCCATTGCCTCTTCCGGCTAGAGGGGCAGACCTTGCTTCGAGAGCTGTGCTCACTCACCGCAAACCAGGCGACTATAAAAAGAACAGCAACACTGCATAATACACCAACACATATTTAAGCAGGAAAACACTTAAAACTCAAAGAAATTTCTTCAAAATTTTCAAGTATTATGAAAGCAAACGAAAAGGCATGAGGAAAAACTCAAGATACCGCTGAGCGAGTTGAGCCACATAGCAACCAAACATTTACTCAAGAGCTCTACTAATAAGACACTACCACAAAAAGCTACGACAAAGCGAAAAGAAATGAATGCTTACAGCAAATTTATCCAAAAACATTAGTAACGGAAATCTACACTTAAACTTAAACGCCCAGACAGAAGAGCCCTTAAAAATGCGCGTCGTTTCAGTTCTAAATAGTTTAGTTTTGGATCAATTATTTTGAATGTTTTAGTGTTTTGTTGAAGTTTTCCTTAAATTGCTGTGGCATCCGACTGAGGTTTACTCAAAATAATATAAGCACGCTGTATTTTCACCTATTAATGGCTTCTGCGAGTATAATTTTAAAAAGTTTGTTTAATTTAAATAAATATATGAGTTATTAATGTACTAACTTGCAAAAAAATATATATACATGCTGAATATAGTTTGATACTAATGAGTACAGTTTAAGTTTTGCATTTTCTATATATAAAATAAATGTCTAACAGAAAAAATACATACGAAATGCTTATAAAATTCAATAAAAATCAAATATCTTGTAAGTCACACGAAACGCATTTTGGTTTTATTTACAAACAACACGAACACCATAAAAGCAGATATAGACATTAACATAATTAAAAACACTACATATAGGCATACAAAAATGTGTGTAATATTATATGGAAATGAATATTTTGTCTAACGTCGAGTTATTTTTAGAAATGGGTCTAAGAGGAGTGAAGGGGGGTTATAATAAAAAGTATTTAGGGCAAATCAAATGGAATATTTAGGAAAATTTTTTCCAAACCTGCGAGTTTTTTTTAATTTTGCACCAAATGGCGCTTGAAGGATTAGCTTAAATTTAAAATCATATACCGTTATATATGTGTACTCGTGTAAAACTATGGCTTCTACAAACAAATATCAATAACATAAAACTCTTAACAAAAGTGCATTGGCAAAACAACTACACGCACAGACCTCCAAGTTACTCAGACACGAACATTTCCAAGCGATCCCAAGAAAACTAACTTAAAAACAAACAAGCATCAATACAATTGACAAAAATGCTCTGATATTAACTCAATTAATGATATATGAATGTCTAATCAAATGCAAAATGCAGCCGAACAAATCTTTCTAGTATAAACAATCCAATGAGAAAATGGCCATTATTGAGTCAATATTCTCAACACAAACCAAATGTACGATCGCTTACGAACACACTTTTTCTATGTTCACGCGTAAATTAAGTTCATAAAGCCATAAATAAATGACCATATGCGAGCAAATTACTTATAACAATTGTATAATAAAACAGCATAAAACAAATAAGTTACCTTTATTATTGGTTTGGGATTGGGATTAGGATAAGTACAGAACTGCTATCGTCAGTTGAGGCATGCCTTTGTCCTAGGATCTACAAATGAATTACCGAAGAACTTTTCTGCTGATCTCATATTTATTTTAAAATTCACAGAGTAGATTGCTTTACTAAATGGTAAATGGTAGTCGCGATCAATTTATTTCAATTTAAAGTATATCTGTAGAATCGACACCCTTAATTTTTGTAATCCTTAACTGTAATCTTAAATTTCAAGAAAAACAACATTTTAAAAGCACCGAAAATACGTACCATTTTATTTATTCTAAATGTTCCCCTTTTTAGATATCTTTTTATGCTTCCCTATTCTGTAAAAAAGGATAAGAATCCAAAATTTCTGCTCAGATTATCCGTCTAGATGGCGCCACCTGCAAGCTGGCATGAAGCATAGATGGATCTCTTACGAGATAAAAAAAATTAATAACTGCAAACTGTAATATTAAAAAATTATGGTCGATATTGCGATTTAGGCTATTTATGTGTTATTTCCTCTAAATGTTTACTATTATTTTTGTTTTTAATCAAATTTAACATTACAAAATCCTCTAGTATTCCGTTATACAGCCAATTTAATTTATGTATTATTTTTTTTTATACATAGTCAAGGTAGCATTATTAAGTTATCGCTAAAAATAAAATAAAATGCAGAGCCGGCAACCCGATAAGTTCTTGTTAGTAAAGTTTCTTACCATTCTTCAAACTTCACAACCTAAGGCGCTAAACTAATGCTTTTTAAGCTGTAATATATAGGCCCTATTGATTTTTTGCAATAATTAAACCGAATCGAAGACACCAATTACTATTCTGTTTGATAAATTAAATAGATAAAGACTTTTACATATTATTTTTACAGCCACACCTTGTACTTGGTGTTTCCGTAAGTAACAGAGAAGGGTCACACTATTTCTGGCTGATAAATTGTACAGATCCGTGAATCATAATAAATTAAGTAAAAAGTGCTCAGACAAACGATACTGACATCCAGACACAATGGCAGCCACCCTGAAGCCCTATCTGACCGCCGTGCGGCACTCGCTGACGGCAGCGATGTGCCTGCAGGACTTTCCCTCACAGGTAGTGGAGCGGCACAACAAGCCGGAGGTGGAAATCTGCTCCAGTAAGGAGCTGGTGCTCACACCCGTGGTGGTGTCGCGCAACGAGCGTGAGAAGGTCTTGATTGAACCCTCGATCAACTCGGTCCGCGTCAGCATCGCCGTAAAGCAGGCGGACGAGATCGAGCGGATCCTGTGCCACAAGTTCACCAGATTCATGATGCGCCGCGCCGAATCGTTCGTTATTCTACGCCGAAAGCCCATAGAGGGCTACGACATAAGCTTCCTGATCACAAACTTTCACACGGAACAGATGTACAAGCACAAGCTGGTGGACTTCGTAATTAGTTTTATGGAGGAGATCGACAAGGAGATCAGTGAGATGAAGCTTGCGGTCAACGCTAGGGCACGTACCTGTGCTGAGGAGTTCCTTAAACGCTTCTAGGTAAGTGTTTCTTTCTACGATTAGCTTATACTAGTTCCAACTCTAGCTCATAATTCAAACATTTGCAGGTGAATGAACGAAGTCTCGACCGGACACGATGCTTTAGAAATTCCAAATCGATTCAAAAATAAAGACGGCTTTTGTATTATTTACTCAACTATGGCAGTGTTCATTCTGATGCACCTTGGCCGCACCACCACATGATAACTGCGTTTTCGTAGATCACTTCCAGCTGATCGGGGTTCGGATCGTCAGTCGTCTCTTGCTCTGCTATTTTCGAGTCCTTTAAAGTGTCTCTATGGGTATTGCGATCTGTAAAGTGATACTGCCCAGAACTTGTGGCCAGAATTGGTATTACTGGGTTGAGGCCCACTCCGTTGCAGCAGTCAGAGTGCAGGGGCAGCACGGAGGCTTCTCCGAGTTCATTGGAGATTCCAGACATTTACGGCTCCACGCGTGTCACCACTGGCAAGCCAACGGCGGTCAGGCGTGAAGTCGAATTGAACGCGCTGATTGGTGTCCACATGACGCTGGAACTCAACTACCGGTTTCTTGTAGTTTCGCATGTCCCACTGCAAAATTTTGCCACATTTGCGAGCTCCACTGAACAGATTCCACTCTCCGGATCCGTTCTCGCCGTAACGCAGCTGTGTTATGCCGCCCTTGTGCCCTCCCAGGGTAAAGAGTGGACCTAGCCTCTGGCTGCAACGCAGATCAAAGTGCTGTATATAGCCGTGCCAGTTGCCACAGGTCAGAGTGTTGGGGTGTTCGCTGGTCTGGGCAATGCACGATATGGCAAACTTAACGGGGTAATCATCCGATATTCGTCCAGGCCTGTTAAGCAGAAAATAAGTAACCAGGGAGCGTAGAACAGGATCGGGATTACCTGCTGGTGTTGAAGATCTTGATGCACCGCTTATAGCCCGCGTACACCCTCTGGCCGTCGTGAGAGAACGCCAAAGAAATGGCTGCCATGACTTCGTCCACGGCATCGTACCCACTGTAGCTGCAACGCAGTGAACCGTCGAAGGCGTCCCACATGTGAATAGGCTCGTGCTGTCTCGTGGCCAGCCAGCTGGGGAAGATTAAATTGAAGTAAGACCAGCAAAGGTTTCAGACTGTCTACTCACAAGCAGGTCTCCGGTTGCTGGCTATTCATGTGCGGAAACCAGACGCAGTCGTAAACAGTTCCGCCCTCAGGTACGTGTACGGCCGACTGAAGCTTGGTAAGGGGTCGTGTCTCCTGCACCGTTGGCTCTGAGTAGAGATCGGTGGGCAGCTCCATTACGTGCATTCCGTCAAAATGGACGGGTACCAAAAGGCAAGTACCGTCCGGGGACCAGTAGCAGCCCTTCGTGTATTGCTGTGCCTTTGCTGACGAGCTCCAGGTACGTCGCCCAAGCTCAACGATTTTGCTCCCGAAGTACTCGAGAGGAGCAACCCAGGAAGGTTCCTGGTCCCCAGCCCCAACCTGCGATTTGTCTGCGGTTATCTCCAAAGTGTCCTCTATGTCAATGACCCGCTCACTCTCCGTTTCATCCTCCTGCAATGTTCCGTCTCCTTGGTTGGACTCTAATGGCGCAGTTGCATCTAGCGAGGTAGAGCCGTTTACTGGCTGTCTCAATCGCAGCCTTAGGATCTCCGCGTCTGAGAGAGTCACACTGAGTTTGGGCACTGAATGATCCAGGGAGGACGTAACCATTGTGCTGCTGAAACTCACGTTATGATTCAGCAAGGACGCCTCACCGTCACACATGCTCGTGCTCAAGTTGATGGCTTAAGGAGTGGTTATATTAACCTATTTGATGTTTGTATTTAAAAGCGCACTTACAATCTTCCATATTGCTTGTTTTTACCGCTCAAGTCCAGTGGGACCGTTCGAGTGGACAGAAAATATACCTAAATTGTGTGGTACCATTTTCCATGCCAGCAATAATTTTGATCCAGGAATGTTCAAAATATTTTTATATTTTTATTTTTTATCCAAATTTGTGATTTTGAAAATCCCTTTAATGAAATATTTAAAAAACAAAAATATTTCTAGGTAATTTGCTTGAATTTTTAAG
The DNA here is from genome assembly GCF_018153835.1 of Drosophila eugracilis. NCBI lineage: Eukaryota > Metazoa > Arthropoda > Insecta > Diptera > Drosophilidae > Drosophila > Drosophila eugracilis. Next base: position 389,317 of record NW_024572675.1, on the reverse strand, counting down.
AAATAATGCATGAACATTTTTAAAAAAAATATCAGTTTTCAGTTTTTCATTAAATTTTTTAAATATCGTGTTTATATAATTTTAATAATCTTAAAAACGTTAAGTTTTTTAATCATTTGAATTATAGTTGTCAGTTCACAAAAAACACGGAATTTATGAATGGAAGCTTTGAAGTCTCTCCGAAGCTTCATAATAATAATAATTTTGGGGGTTTCGTATTGGATTTTTGTTTATTAATAAAAACAAAATAAGTACAAAATCAGCAGAATAAAAATTATTGTCATCGATGGCCGGATATTATATAATCGAAATGAAGTTGCATATACATATGGAATTTTATAATACGTAGCTGTGAAATTGGGATAAGTGCCTTTGGGACTCTACACAATCTTTTACTAGCAGCGCTATTTCAAAACTGCATAGAATTTTCGTTTATGTTTCCGTTTATTTTATGGGTTTTCTTTGAAAGAAAATCGAAATGGCAGAGCGAATGTGTTTAATTTGTTTAAGTTGATCGATGAAACGTTGCTAAATTTGTGCTATGATATTGATACGAACGAGGAACTCTCGAAGATCTCTAGTGATGAAGGCATTTCATTTATAGACAATACAGGAGGTGGCAATTATCCAAAATCCTGTAAAAAGACCCCACTTACCAATAGGGGTTGAATCAATAAAGATGCCGACTAATATAACATGGCAGCATCAATCCGTTTAGTTGCATGTGAACGAGGTTATAAAGAGGATTAAAATGCCGTTGCAGATTTTCAGTTCCTTCTTCTTTTTAGCGATTTTAAATATGATTGTTAAAAAACCATTCGGTCATAACTGAAAACATCGCTAGTCAGTTCAAATTCAACATTCCATCACTACATTGGGTCTCCAATTTTGATCTACATTCATGTCGATTTGGTTACCGACCTGAATATAAAAAGCTACTGGGGTATAACTGCATTTGGACGCGAAATATACCAAACCGAATTTACGGCAAATAAAAATTGTTTGAGTATCATAATCAAAAATAAAAACAAACTCAAATATGTTAAAAGTGACTTAAAGTCCCTAGGGTGACCTGAGGCACTTATTTACCTTTGGTCACTTTTGAACTTAAAAGCTAGAATTTACCCCAAACAAGAGGAAACGCTATAGTCGAGTGCCGCGACTATAAGATACCCGTTACTGTTTTACACAATTTTAAAATATAAATTTTGCTAGTGGAAATTCACAAGGCGCCACCTATTGTCAGAGGAAGTATGTTGAGTATGCTTATAGTGACGTCACTGCCCATGTGGAGCCTTATAACCTTAATTTCTTCATAAATAGCGAAATAATGTTCCGATTTGAAAAATCTTTTGTAAGTCGATAGATATTAACAAAAATAAGTTACACAAGGTCAAACGAAGGCATTCATAATAATATTATAGACTCCACAGTTTTCCGCGGTTTGTGGGCGTTAGAGTGGGCGTGGCCGGATGCAACTTCGTGGCAAGTTGCAGAGGCATCTCCTAAATACGTGTTCTTAAGCAAAATTGTGTAGCTTTTATAGTTTTCGAGATTTTTGCATTTTTGGTTTTTCGGGTTTGTGGGCGTTCAGTGGGCGTGGCGTGATTGGAAAAAACAATTCGCATTGGGAGCATTATAGAAACATACATGCTTAATCCGAACTTTCTATCTCTTATAGTTACCGAGATATCAGCTTTCTAGAAAATCCGAAAACCTTGTGGGCGTATGGGTGGGTGTGGCCGGATAGTAGTACCACTATAAGATGCGCTGCCATCTAAAGATTATACTTTTGAATTTCAACTTTCTAACTGCAATAGTTCCTGAGATTTCAGCAATTTTAGTTTTTTGCGATTTGTGGGCGTTAGAGTGGGCGTGGCAGGATGCTGTAATAAACTTGCGCTGTCCCGGGACCTCAAGAATCTTCATGCTTAATCTCAGCTTTGTATCTGCTATAGTTCCTGAGATCTCAGCGTTCATACGGACGGACGGACGGACGGACGGACGGACAACGGACATGGCTCAATCGACTTCGCTATTGATCCTGATCAAGAATATATATACTTTATAGGGTCGCAAAAGCTTCCTTCTATCTGTTACATACTTTTCAACGAATCTAGTATACCCTTTTACTCTACGAGTAACGGGTATAAAAAATTATCCAACTTAGTTTTTTTAATTTTTCAGTTGGGTTGATCACTATAAAGGACCTCGAATAAAGTTGGGCAAAGAAAGGTTTAGAATTACAGGGGGAAAGAACTTAATATGTTTTTTCTGACACTGAATTAGAGTAATTGAAGCATTTTAACAGTATTACTGATTTCTGCCATTACCCACTACCCGTACCTCCCCTTATGTAATTATTAGATATTTAACATGCCCTATTTTAACTTCCTTGGTTTTATTTTTATTCTGAGATTACTAAGATGCGAATAAACACGGATACAGGGAGAAGGCCAGACCGACATGGCCAAGCCCTGATATAAAATATTTTGGTCACAGACGACCTGCCGGTCACAAATACTCTTTGAGTAGAAATAAAAAGAGAAAATAAGTTCACTTCACCCCAGATAATGGTTCGCCAAGTACTCTCCAGTCCAACAGAGGTTTTCTTCAAAATGACAAAACTGTGCCCGTCAACCATTTTCGGGCATAAATCCTGAATTTCTAGCTGGCGCTAGACTCGGCATGTTTCTGAAAAAAAGCATCTTTTTGAATTTGCCGTGATCTTCAATCTTTATTTTGACATTATTAAAAGTCGCCGACTTAGCTTAGAGACTGCAGTTGCAGCAATATAAACGGTACCCCTCGATAGAGAAATGCGAGTATTACTACGTGTCCGGAAAGGCCGAGTCTGGAAGCCCCACTCAGAGCTGTTCTCTGCATCCGGTAAAACATAACGGACATGCTCAAAGGAAGAGACACCTCCATTTCGCTGGTATCGAATTCGAGATCATGCCGTTGGCCTAAAACAAGGCGGATGTTCTGCAGGACTTGCTGGTGAGGCGCCCTTCCTTCCATTAAGGTCTGATCTGCCACATGGACCTCGTACCCAACGGTAAGGAAAATATTTTGGCAGCTCAGCAATTGCGTTTCTTCGTTGTAAACAGCTTGAACGGGAGGTGGCATCTCTTGGTTGTTTTCCGGGTAGCGCACCTCCATGGGAATCCATTTGTCCGGCTCCGGTCTGCCCAGTTGGGAGACGAACATCTTGTCAACTTGATCCAGGTGGCTGCAATCGTGGGGCAACAGCTGTCTCCATATTTTGGCTTGCAGGTCCTGACAATATTCGGTATGGTTTTTGTGTACCTGCAGCTGGGGAGCCGCTTGGGTTAAATGACATCGGGTGAGAGAGTCCACGCCGAAGCGGAGTACTTCTTTGTGGTCCAGTTTGCGTTGGCACCTTCTACTTCGAAGTTTCCGCGAGGGTAGAGATAGCCAGTGAAAGCCTTTTGTATTTTGGAAATAGCTAAAAATCGGAGTACTCTCGCTATTGTTCTGTGACAATATTCTGGAGAAGATTAGCGGAGCGCCTTGCAGGTAACCAAGTGGACCTGAAGTGGGCTTGGCCGGCGAATCGTTTAGGGCGATGAACTGAACAGTGTACTGAAGCCAAAGTGGCAGGGTATCATCCGCAGACAGTTTGGCCTCCTCTAGAACCAGCTGGGCCTCTAGAATATTTGTAAAATTGTGGATCAAAATGAAGTCAACTTTGTCCGCTATAATATCCAGTTGAGTCTCGTTCCCTGGCTCTAGGCAATGTAGGGACTTATCTTCTTCTCTCTGGCAGACCCTTACAACCAGTCCTTTCACTTCCTGTTCCTCTAGATCGCGGGGTTTGGGGAGCAGATGATATGTTGAAGTCAGATTTAATATGCCCCATAGGCTCTCCTGGAGCTGCGAAGAGTCCTTCATTTTGCAGATGGTCTTAATTGGCTTCAGATGCCAAATAGACTGCTTCAGCTGACAGCTGGAACTTTCGTAGGCGGCGGGCAGCTCAAAAGTTTCTAGCTGCCTGGTCTCCGGCTGCCACAGTTGTAGGGGCTGGCCTAACTTGTAGTGCAAAACCGATGACCCAGAATGGGCTGAGTCTGTTTCATAAACATCCAAGTAATCACTCCATTTAAAATAATGAGAAGTATCAAAGCTTGCAATCTGCAGATGGGTCTTGGATGGATTTGCGGTGCTGCGAAAAACGCACAGCCATCCGTCGTTGATTTGACAGGTAGGTAAGCCATGAGTGTACTGGAAATCCTCTAATCGGGATTGAAGCTGCGGAAGGAAAGAACTGGGAATACAATTAAAAACCTGCCGGGTTTCGGGAACGCAATCGGTGTCACAGCAGCAGTTAAGGTCGCATGTGTCTAACAGAAGATCGCAGGAGCAGTAAAAATGCCTACTGCCCTCGAACGTCGGCAAAGAAGGAGGCGCTTCAGTGGAATTTAAAGATTGTGTTTTCGCTTGTAAAGTCGGCGATGCTGTTGAAGGGGCAACAGTTGCCTTAGCCTTTTGGTTTTTACGCGATGGAAATGTATTGCCAGGAGTGCTGGTCGCCTCCAGAAACGGGCTGATGGAGCTAAAAGCTTCTGTGCTGGCTGGAAGAGTTGGTTCTGTGGATTCTGTCGTCGTGGGCCGTGATACTGTGGTGTAGTTGTGTGAAATTCCAATCTTTATCGAATATATGCTGTTTGCCGCCAAGCACAGCCAAGTTAGAAGCAATACTCTTTTCATGGCTACTTGAACTCTACACCGTACTCCTCGAACTTTCGAAATATTAGGTTCAGTTCAATAATCACTTTTCCGGAACTCAGAGTTTTCAGCTTATAACTGCGCATGAAAAAAGATAAATATAATTATTTACTAGGGATTCTGCAGATTAAACAAATAATAAATAATAAAAACTGTTATGTTGAACAACGTAAATAAATTTTTGAATAAACTTAGTGTTTTTGATTCAAATAACAAGTGTGCCAGCCACAACAGCTAATCATATAGTTTAAGATAAGTTTAGATTAAAAAAAGATAATTCTAAAATGAGCTATATATTTTTGAGACAAAAAATTAATTTAAAGAGCATTCAAAGTTTGGCACCAATTCCCTATTATCAAATTTTAGACAGGAATCCTATATTAATATTTCGCGTCTACTCTGTTCAGATTTAGCCAACTGCGAAGGTACCCGAAGCCCATCATTCTCTTAACCAATTTTAAAATTATTAACAGTAATTGACGCAGCTTATTAACAGGCGGTGATACCACTTCCCATGTCAGACCAAAAACCTGAACTTCATTAATTCAAAACTTCGGTCTGACTTAAAAAGTTTTTGGTAGTTCAGTAGTTTAAATATTAGTTATAATAATTTATCGTTTTAAAATAGATTGCTTAGCCGCCCAATTTCCTAGCTTTGCTAGTAACCGTGATCAAAAAAATAAGAACCTTAGAGGACGGAAACCTTACTGCATGAGTAACCGGTGTAAAAAAGTCATTGTCGAATTTAATATTGCATAGCTGGATTACAGCATAATTAGTTATAATAATTAAATGGTCAAAAGAAGAAGGTCTCACCGCTCAACGCCCGAGTAGAGTAGATCCGTCTTGCTCAAGGCCGCTCCTCCGCCGCCGAACCGCTCCTGAAGCGACTGCCAGAGGCTGTTGGGAGCTACCTTCCAGGTGCTTATCTCAAGTCGATGGAAACCGGGAGTGGATGGTAGGTGTACGAATCCGTAGCCGACGGGCCAGGACTGCTGCAGGACGTTTACCGCATACACCTCCAGCAGCAAGCGCGGCCAGCCCTGAATGGAGGCAGCGCTTAGGTGGATGTCCAGGGGTTGGGCAAAGTCGGAGCAGTTCTGTAGTCGGTGAGATGCTACGTGGCTCTGACCCTGCACCTCGCCCTGAACTAGGCGCCAAGCGTGCCCTTTAAAAAAGAATCGAGCTGATTAACTGGGCAGACAGTGTCAGTAACAGTGTTAGACTTACCGCTCTGCAGACTCCACTTACAGAACAGGTGCGGTTCGGCAAAGTCAACTGCTTTAAGTATTTGTCCGATTACGTGCACCTCAGCCATAAATTAAATTACACTCCGTTCGAAAATAGTCGGATTGTCCGTCCTCAGTTCTCGGTGTGCCTACAGTATTTGGTTCGTTGTTTTGGCAGTTGACCGTTGTCATAGAGACCACTTAACAGGGCGGGTGATGCCAACTCAGGCGGAAAGGCGCCGGAACTGGTTCGTTTTTGAAAAAGTGGAACCATCCCGTGGAGAGAGAGCGCTTAATATACTAATTTGAAAGTTTGTAACTTGAAGAGGAAGCGTTTACATTGCATCAAGAAATTTAAATTAAAATTTACCTTCCTACGGATTCCGATTAGAAACATATTTTTTACGGAGAAAACATTTCCTATAACTTGTCATATGATATTAATATTGTATATTATTATATAATATACCCGTCTACTCGATGTCTTAATAGAAAATAGGGATTACTTTCCTGATGGTACTTTAAAATTAAAAAGTGTGAAAATATTGCAGTTTTGGTTTTTATTTGAATTTATTTTGAAAGAATGAATTAGTTCACCTTAAAGAAAAGCGGGGAATTAAGACTTAGGTATTCGGTAGGGGTATATCATAATACCAGACCGGCTTTACGTTGATGTATGTAAATCTAGGCATCCCATGATTTTGAAAATGTCGCATTGAATCGATTTCTCAATCGATACGTTCAGTAATAATCGCCTAATTAAATATAAACATAGAATATAGTACTCTTAAAAATAGTATTATATTTTAATTGAGAACAGCGGTTTAAGATGCTGGAAAATAGATAATGATTAAGTGGCATATTGTGGAGAGAATAAGTAACTCTATAAAGGCCATTACAATACATTGTAGACTGCTTGTAGTTCTCTATAGAATAAGCATGGCTGACTAACGTCAAAATACGTCAGTATTTGGAAAGAGATATTAATTGATATAATAGGGAGATAGAAGGAAAAACTTAGCCAGAATGTGATATTAAGTAGGAGAATTATTGATCCTCTTATGTTTAAAAAATAACGTATATTACTTGTGCCCGTTGGCGAATAGTCGAACTGTTGTTTAAGTAAGAAAGAGCAAACAGTTTTATTTTCTCCAATAATACATTTACGAATGATGATTACGGATAGTTCTGAAAAGCGCTTTAAAAAATAGAAAATGTTCCGTAATACAATATTTTCGTTTTTTCTCGTTAGAGGACCTTATCCGCCTCTGTCTGACAGGAAGCCCAATCGAGCAAGAGAGCATTGTTTTTTATATAAATATACATATATTTTCATTGAATGTCACAATATTACAATCTCCCAAAATTGATCGTTCCTGAATATGATATACATCCAATGATTCTTTGATTTTCTCAATACATTACCGCTGTATTTTAACACCGCACTGGCGTGTGGGTTGGAAAATCGTACTTGTGGTACCATTTATAATGGCGACTGCCCCCAGAAGGAAAAACGACCAAGGCGGAGGTGAGTACGGCTTCAGTGCTGTCAGTAGTAGTACTAGCTAACCAAACTCCCATCCGTTTTCGTTAGTCATTGGTGCTAGCTCCTCGCAGGACCTCGTCACCGACCAGAACTCCGGTCGCCGCCAAGAGCAGAAGGTCTACACCTTCAGTGACCGCCCCCCGCAGCCGAAGCCGCCGGGACAAGCAGCAGTCCAGGCAAAGACCGATGACAAGTCCAAGCCTCAAAAAACCATCCTTGAGGAGCACGGCATCATACTCGGCAAAGTAATTGGTACAGGAAACTATGCCAAGGTAAAGATTGGGTTTTCGGAGGAGTACGGTAAACGGGTTGCTGTCAAAATCATCTCAAAGGTAAAGGCTCCCTCCGAGTATACTCAGAAGTTTCTGCCTCGAGAGATCGAGGCCGTAAAGGGATTGCATCATGAAAATTTAATAACCTTCTACCAGAGCATCGAGACCAGCCATAGGTAAGACTTCCCTCCATCATCAGAAATTCAGTTACTTTCGTTTCTAATGCTGATCATCCGACCATGGTGCAGGGTGTACCTGATTATGCAGCTGGCTGAGAATGGAACACTTCTAGATTATGTTCGTGAGCGGAAGTTCCTGGATGAGCCGCAGTCGCGGACTCTTTTTAAGCAGCTGGTGAGTGCTGTGGAGTACATCCATAGCAAGGGAGTGGTGCACCGGGACATAAAGTGTGAAAATCTGCTGCTGGATGAAAACTGGAACTTGAAGCTCATCGACTTCGGGTTCGCGCGCAAGGATACTCGAACCTCGGATAACCAAGTAATTCTCTCGAAAACCTTTTGCGGCAGCTACGCCTACGCCAGTCCAGAGATTCTGAAGGGTGAGTTTCCAATGTTAACCTGTTTACACAATAACATCTTCTTGGATTAATCCAGGCGTGGCTTACGACCCGTTTATGTCTGACATCTGGGCCTGCGGCGTTGTATGCTACGCTATGGTCTTTGGGCGCCTTCCCTATGACGGCTCAAATGTCCACATACTTCTCAAGCGCATCAATCAATCGCTGGTATTCCCAAAATCCCCGTCAGCATCAAGCGAGTGCAAGCACATGATCATGCACATTCTGGCGCCCGTTAAGATCCGGTACAATATTCCGCAGGTCAAGGAGGACCCTTGGTATTCGCTTAAGTAAATATTTGAAACTGGAGGGTTTATGATTCATTGTAAACGTTAAACTGAGTAGCTGTACTATCACTCAAATTAATCAATTGCTTTTCAATTTGAGTAAATGAATGAACAAAATGGTACTTTCTTCATGCTTATAAAATTTTTGTTATATCAAAATGATATTAATATAAATAAATCCGATAATGAGACATTTTCACATCTTTAAATAATATAATATATATATTTGTAAACTGGTACATGCGTATATATTGATAATAAACAAAAGCCCAGTCGGTCTTTCTTTCCGTTTATACGCGAACTTTTTCAAAAATCGGCTACCTATCGGATAGGGCAAGCCAAGCTTGTAGCTGCTACGGAAATGACAGAAACTGAATGATAACCTCGATGTTTTTGATCATTTAAGCATATTCGCCCATCGCTAAAAATAAAAGCACCTCATTTAAAAGGTAATATAGTTTCCCGCAATACAAGTCATGGCCGAAACGGTTCAAGCTTTTTAAATGTTTTTGGTTGTTTCTTTAAAATCAAATTTCTCCAAGCATACGCACATGGTACGATATTTATTTGTTAAATATTTTTATTATTTATTATTTATTTTTATACTACGTCACATCATGACTTTACCGCTGGCATGTTAGAAGTCGTATTGGGAATTCTTTAGGTATTTATCTCGATCTGTGCTTCCCCTCTGATACGGACGCCGCATCTAAGCTTCTTCCGGGGTCCCTCAGGGGAGCCATCTTGGCTTATTACTTTTTACATTATTCATTAATGTTCTTCCTTTGCTTGTTAATGACTCCCTAGTACTTATGCAGATGATGTCTAACAGTCTCCAATATACCGATGCCTTCTACCAGGTGAAATGGCAATCTGACCTTAACAATTTTCAGAGCTGATGCACTGCAAACTTATTAAATCTTAATGGCTCCAAGTTCAAAGCAATGACACTCTGTCGCCTAAGACATGAAGCTTTGGAAAGAATTAATGCAGTTGAAGACCTTGGCATCTTACTCGATCTAAATCTTAAATTTTCCGACCATATTTCCTTTATAGTTAATAAAGCTAGAGTAATGGTTGGATTCATTAAAAGGTGGTCAAAGGAATTTAACGACCCCTATGTTACCAAAAAACTTTTCATTTCTTTAGTTCGTCCGATTCTGGAATATGGATCATGTATCTGGAACCTCTGTATCCAGATTCCTCTATCCTTACAGCATTGTAGTTCGAACTGTGCCCAACATGAACCCTTTCGGGTACTATGTTCGAACTACAATAATCTTTATAACATTACTTCTAACTCTTCTCCTAACACTTTAAGTGTTTCGATAGTAATCCATTTAGCATAAAACTAACTTTTCCTTGTATCTTTACTAATCCATTCGGATCTAACCCGCGTGTTCCGAGCCGTACGTGAGACGGCTGCGCCCCTCGGTCGATTGGCACGTCAAGCAACGAGAGTCTGGCGAAACAAAAATAAAGATTGAACCTATCTTTAATTAACGAATAACGATTAAAATAAAAAATAAATAAAGCTAGTAAAACTACTATTGAAAGTGCATTTCCTGAGTTGGAAAGTTTTCTTGAAACTGGATGCTGCTGGCATCCTTTGGTGCACGCATGCTAATATCCCGCAATCGCCCGGATTTCACAATGTCCTCGCAGTCCTGTTCGGGCCGATGGTAGGTACTCGCTGCTCGGGTTTGTTTCTTGTAATTCTGTTCAGCAACGTTAAAATTGCTGGTTGCATTTGCCACCGCAGCTGCGTCGCCTGCCAGCGGAAATGCCGTTGCAATGGGCACAAAAATGGGAGGACTCAGGACCTTTCCCACCACCCACTGCCTACTGCTGGGTCGCCAGTTGTGTCATACGCAAAACTGACAAAACAGCAAAAGTGACACCTGAAATATGCGACGTTGGGAGAAATTCACGAGGGTCAAACGAGCAGGTTGCCGACGGGACCCGCTCTTTCCCGAAAGCCAAAGCAAGCTCAAAGCTAAAAGCTCGTCGTCATGTGGTTATTAGAGGTGCTCGCCTGTTCAAGACTCCCTGCAAATGTCGAGGCATTAGATCTTTTATGCCGCCGATCTGTGCAGACACAGACAGAGTTGTTTTCCAGGAGGTCGGACGAAGACAGTCCCTTTGTAGTCCTGACCAGCATATCGCTTGGTGGGTGCTCTAACAGAAGCCATGAGTAAAGTCATATTGAGTTACTGCGCTGTTGGTGGCTTTGGATTTCTCAAAAAAAATTTTAACCCTAATATCACATATAAATAGGGGCTACGAAAATGTATCTGTACGCATATATGTCATTTTTTCGGACATGACAATAGCACTAGCAATAGAATGAAGTACTTTTATTTTTAATTCGAATCCTTTACAGTAACTTAATATTCTATAAAGTTGATTTTTTGGTTTTTTAAGGTCCAAATGAAAGCAAGAAACTATAGTATCTGAATCAGCTGCAAACGATAGGTTTTGTTTCGTCAGTTTAACATTGCAATCGAGCGATGAAGAAAATCGGCTCGAAACTTCCCTCGACTCTTCGTGCTCTTTTATCCGTTTCCTCCCGCCTCTTTACATTTATTGCCGTGTTTGTGCATAATAAGCAAAGTCCATTTTTGCGGTCAGCGCTGGATTTCCTCCCTTTTCTGTTGACCCCCAGCATGTGAATGAAATGGTCATTTGCGGTAATGCCACCAGCTACCTTTTATCGTTGGCTCTGTTTCTGATTTTCCCCTCGAGTCGTTCATCCTGTCATTAACATGACTTTTTCGGATGTCAAAAACTACAGCACGAGTTACCACGCTCATGAGTAACTATTGCTACCATTTTTCCCAGCCAAGTATCTATAATTGTGTACATTTCCCATAAATTAAACATACACTCCTAAGCAAAGTTAAGGGGTCTGCTTTGAAAAAAATCAATACAATAAATAGTTGTTGTCCGTAATGTCAAGATTAATATAGATATGGTTGTATATTTGTCTATAATTTATAAATTAAATACTACTAACTACTAACTTCTACTTCTAACTTGACGGACCGATCACTGACATAATTCACTGAGAAATGCATGTCCCAAACTACAAACGCACTTGCATCATCGATCATATCCATATTCTACGTACTTGAACGACCTGCAGGCGCATTAATTTATGGCAAAAACGCATGTAAATTACCTCGCGGCGATATTTTCCATACATTCCGCTACGCACACTTCTTCCCAGCTTGCGTCCGCATGAAATCTGGCCCGCAGATAAGTCACTTGCCTCTGAAAAGTATGCAATGGTATTTTCCCCAAATACAAGGTCTGGTGGCAGACGAAACGGCATTTACATTTAATAAATTCAACGGCAAGCGCGCAAATAATTCATAAATTTAACCCAAAAAACGAAAAAATGGCAGAAGGAAAACAAATTTAAAAAATCCACTGACCGTAAAGCGCGGAAAGAGGGATATCCACACATTTCCGTTCTCTGTTACTTCTTCCCTCTCCCACGCTCCGGTGGATGTGGCAAAAGAAAAAAATGGCAGCATGCGTGCACAAAATATTTGCACATTTTTAACTGAATATTAATTTATGTTATTTTCTGTTGCTCCGTTTTTTTTTAAGTTTATTTTCTGAGCCGTGGGCGCCGCAACTGCCAAAATGGAATTTATTACACTTTCGGTCTGGAAAGGGAAGCTGCCACTTTTCATTTATTATTATACAGCGGGCTACAGAGAGTTGAATGATAGTTTGACATTTCACAAAATATGAGTGCCGTGCGATCAATCCGAGCCAAGACACAAGAGTGCTCCATCCGGGATCCCGGCCTTGTTTTTTGTAAAAGAGCTCACAGACTGAACATAAACAAGAAGGAGCTCAGTGAACGAGTTCACGGACTATAACAAGCTGGACAATTTTAGGTTATTATGCCCCATGTAAGCAATGACGTCATCAACAATGTGTTAAGAAAAATGCCATATATGGTCCTGTCTCTATACAAGAAAGAGAAAAGTCTCCATTTTCTATGAAAGCTTATAGTCACAGTCAAGGCTTTCTTGGTCTGTTTTTGTCTGACTCCTTTTTGGAACTCTTCTCTGCTACCTCTGCACTTTTACCATATTTTATGCAATGACAAAAGCTTTGGCCTCTGTACTGTTGGTAGTTTATAAATCATTTAAGATAAGCTTTTGCACAACGTGCAACACCTGATGTCATTTTAAAAGGATGCCGACATCAAGTCCGACCACCCGCCTGCCATTCAGCCTCCACTCTCTCTCCACTCGTGGTTAAAAATTACCCACAACCTCTAAACGGGCAGAAAAAACAGAAACAGTATATTGCCATGACTTGAAGACTCTTGTTTATTTGCACGATAGATTAAGTAACCAACCTTCACTATTTCACATGAAATCTGATTAGTATTATTTAGATAATGATTTTATATAGTTAATGAAGATTAAGAACGGTTAAGTTAGGGAATTTTTTCATTTGTGTGAAAATATGGAAAAACGTTCAAAGTAATAAGAAACAAATTTGAATTCAAAAGAATCCATTAGGGATAGGTATTGGCATATCTCAAATTCAGAAAGAAACCTAAATCGTTACTCATTTGGTGAAAATATCAAAATTAACATTATACTAACCATTTCTTTATAATAATCTAATAACAAATACTAACCATTTCTTTATAATAATCTTTGAAGCTTATTATTGCATCTAAGGGAATGCAAATCCCACTCAAACTGCAGCAAACTGACTTGATATATTATTGATGTACCAAACACTTTTGAAGCCCAATCATTATTTCAAAATGTATCAGCTAATTGAACTTGTAAGACCTCACATGGGAAGTGAAGTTACATTCAGTCACCATGCCTTATATGGCTCTAGTATCAGGTGGCGCCAGCAATATTGTACTTGTATAATATATCAAAATACAAGAATAAAGAATAAAGGCTATCTTATAGTTGTGGCACTATGCTTAAGCACTCCCGTTAAGCTTAAAAATGAAATTTAAGATTTATTGATTGCAGATTAATCAAGCAGACTTGTTTTCGGCAAATGTACACCAGCACAACATAAAAGCTACAAACCCAAAAGATTCTTGAAAAATTGAAGAGGAGGCACCTCCATCTGCCACATAAGCAGAAACACAGCCCAACACTGAACTATTAAACTGATATTGTTTCGTTGAAAAATATCCTATCGAAACTCACAAATTACCAATTATGCTAGTTATCGTAATCATCAATTATGATCAAAATCATAACCTTAGCTACTAAAAGTATCCTCAACGATCATAGTCATTATTTTTCCAGTAATCGAACTAGGCTAGGTTTCACTACAGGTTAAGGCATTTTTGTTAGGAACAGAGTTTCAGGAAATGGTTTCTTTGTGTTGAAAATTCGAACAGGTTAACATCCAGGTTACAATCCTCCAACCCAATGTCTAGCAGTGCTTGCTAAGGTAGATGGTAGTTGTGGTGTGGCTTATGGAAATGTGAATGCCGTACACTGAAAACCTGCAATTCCAGCACATATTCAACTTACAGGGGCCATCACCGAAAGGGCCTTACGGAAGAATCATAATGTGCTGGGGGTTGGGTAACAGAATGGTGCCAGAGCCAATACCATCGCAGGACTCCTCCGCCCTAACTGACGCTGAGTGCAAGCTGTTTAGCTTTCATGTGACAGAGTAAATTTCAATATATTGAAATTGTTATTTAAGTAGAGTGCACGTGGGGTCCAGATGGAAGGTGGGTCGGGGGCTGACTTTCCATGAACGGGAACCCCCAATTTTGTTGTCCCAGCATTTATAGTGCGGACCAGCTGCCAGCTGTTGTCTGCCGTTGCTGCCGTTGCCCCCTTGCTTCTTGTAAATAGTGTCATAAATAAATTGCCGTGATTTGTGTGCCGTCCTCATAGATACTAGATGAGGGAGTGCGAATAAATACAGCCGTAACAACAAAATTGTCCTAGAAAATGGCACTTTAAAAAGCAGCCCCAGCGATATTTCAACAAAAGTCTATTTTATGTAATGGTTCCCTAGCATGGCCACGGGAGGGGAACATCTGAGCTTAAACCGAAATACTGAGCGGAGTTGGTTGGAGCAGATGGCGTTAGAAATCTGGTGATACGATTTAATTGAAAATTAAGTCATTTTTAAATGAATAACCGGGAAAGTTAATGGGGAAACATTTGAAATCTGGATCCTGAACTGATCTATCAATGTTGTCGCATTTCGAAAAGGCTAGAGTTAAAAGGCAATTGCTACGAACATATTAGGTTTGTATAAACATCTTATTGACAAATAAAGCTATGTTGAAAGATTCTTCCCTTTTTCTCCCAAGTTTGAATTGAAAGAAGCTGCTTAACCACATTTAGAGCTGAAATGTAAAAGTGTGCTATCACGTTAGTGCTTCTCAGTCCCAACATAAAGAGATCACCATAGATCATAAGTAAATCATCTTACTATTTCCACAATCAGATGGGCATGAGAAAGAAGGTCCTAATTATGATATAAAGATTACCTAGAGAATACAGTAAAAGATAATATCTAATCATTTGTCAAAAGGCACAGTTAAGTCGACACATGGCACTGGGATATGTGTTGTCTAGGAATGACTTTGAGAAAAACTAGCACTAAATGATCGAAAACAGGCCAATCAAAAACTCTCCAATCTCCAAAATACTTTTTTTCTTCAACCTGATTCCATGTTTTTTATGCCATTCAAAATAGGACTCAGTTGCCTCGATCACGTCTTCATTTCATCAACATTTCTCCCCAGCGAGCATTCTTTTGATATTTTAGAACATTGAGTAGTCACTGGCGGCAAAGTTGGAGGAAAAGCTGGACGCCAAAGCAATAGGAAGTCCAATTTATGGATTTTGGTATTGGCTTGGTGAAGAGGTTCATACATTTTCTTTCAATTCGTCCGTTTTCGGCGAAAGGTTGTCCAGACAAATCATTCTTGATAACTCTCTACTAATCGAGTTCATTTGGGTTTCTGCTTACAGTCGGATATTGGTTCTTTTTATAATTCTAATGGTTATAGATGGTCCACAGCACTCCTTATAGAGCATCATCGTCCAGTATACCTATAACAAAAAATATAATATTTTAATAGATTAAAAAGAATTATGTTCTAGTCTAAAACAATGTAATGTGCCTTAAAGGAGCCTTCGGGTTTCAAGGCAGTTTTTTGCGACATGTTATTTTGACCCTCGCATGATGATTTAAATTCTCTTCTTCGGTTCTTCCTCCATTCCTTGCTTTTTCCGGTTTAATGTGATTTCCTTTTTTATGTATACAGTTGCTTATTTTTTACTGCGCTTATTTGCAATCATCGATTTAATTGGAAATTAATTGCTTCATCAATGGCATGCGCATGGCGGTCATTCGGAACAGACACTTCCCTGCACTGTGGAACAAAGCGTAATTTTACTCATATGCAATCATCCATGCCTAATTAAAAGTAACCATTAGAAGGAAACGTTTCCGACCCTATAAGGTATATAGTCGTATTCTTGATTAGCATCTGTCCGTCCGATCGGCTGTATGAGCACTGAGATCTCAGGAACTATAACTATAATCTATATAGCTGGAACTATAATCCATAGAGAATAAGGAGAATAAGAATAAGAATAAGAATAAGAGTAAAATCGACTAGAGCGTTCCTTCTTTTATTATTGGTGGTAAAAGCATATACATTAGGACCTTATAACCCTAATTTGTTCGTGGCTTTGGTAATATGAGCCTGAAAACTTAAGCTAGATACTGTAGAGGCCGGAAACGCTTCACTTTCAACGAATGCAATCTACGAGTTGGGGATATAAAGAATAGGAATGTAAATATATATATCTCTTATATCGAAAGATTGCTTCTTAGGTTTTGATACTAAGAGAGCATGTGGAAACGAAAAAAAAAAAATTTGTCGAGTAACGAGAAACACACCAGTTGAATTGAAAGTTATGTTTATTTTATTTACATCTTGGTGCTTGCTTAGCAAGTCAAAATAAGGGTTTGAAGCTTTTAGAAATTGAATTTCGCTCCAAAGAGCGTGTGTCTACACCAGCGAACAAGCCACTTGCCAACCTTACAGGTTGTTAAAAGTAAAATTTTTAAAATAGTATGTTATTTGCCGATACAGTTTATACAGAAAAAAAGAGCCCAATGTAGTCGTGTTTATTTTTAATGAAGGGACTTGTTAAAGTGAATTACCCAAAACATGATTTAAAGAAAATATTTATGCTAGATACAGGCATAGTTCCCCATAGTGCACTGGCGTAACCTCAATAGTCCTTACCAAATACACCCTACTAACCCAGCCCATTTCTCTCTTCAGGGTCCGTGGACACCACCCACCCGGTCGAGTCCTCGGGCAAGTCATCAAGCAAATCGCGAGCAGCTGCCGTTTATTTTTACATTTCACGCTCGGCGCTGCATTACTTTGTAATTAATGCGGCAAATGGTTTGTTTGCATATTGATTACAGCTGCAAAAAGCCAGGCGCAGGTCAGTTGCTGGAAAACATTTGAGTTTTACCCTCCCAGCGCACCCCTTCGAGAACACTCTGCTCAGATAGTGCTCCCATCCTCGCGAGCTGCCAATGGAAATTCATCGTATGGAAGATGCAAAGGTTAAACATTGCACACTTTCTGATGGATCCATATTGAGGAGCGTCAGAAATTCATTTTATATAACAAATATTATTGGTACACTAAATAACCTGTCAGATTTCGCAAATTTGGGGGAATTATATTTTGCAGTATTTTTGAGAAATTAAGTAGACAAGAAAACTTAAAGCATTCACTATTTGCACTTGTAAACTTGATTCTGTGAAAATTAATAATTCAATGCATATTAGTTGACTTTTGCTCTTGTGTACCCATGTGCCCTTGGTTTGGTCGCCATCGAAATGAAAGGTCTGAAACTAGGTCTGTCCGTTTTGGGAATTGTAGTCCCACTCGGTGGAATGTTGGCGATATTTGTTATAGGAAGAGTCGAGGGGTACAACAAATGGAAAGAAGCAGCCTACTCGAAATCTTTAAGCAGGCATGATGTATAGAGGGTCATGGCTACCAATCTTTATGGAGACCTTAAACCAACTTTATCTTGTAAAATATAAGGTATTTTATTTTACCAATATATTCTCTTAGGTTTTATAGAAGTTTGTGAATAATTCCCTGACTAGTTTTTAAACGAAGAGGATATAGACAAGGACATACCAACAGCACTTAGGCTGGAGAGTGACATCTGAGCGAGCATATACGTAAAATTATCTAAAACTTAAGTTTAATTTTGTTTGTTTTTATGCCTTTGTATATCTTTCAGTTTAGATATTATATATGTTTCAAGTTCCATTACATATTTATGATTGCAACTCATGGGTCTACGAATAAATTATTTGCTGACTGTATGTATGGGTTTATTTGTGACCTCTAAAGCCAATTCAGTTTATTAGGTACTTTTCCTTATACGTCATAAACAAAAAGGAAATTCTGCGAGAGCTTGTATCCCAAAATTTTTAAGATCCCACTAAAAGTGGGAGTTTCCAGCTAAACTGAAACTTTGATATGGTTCTACATTTCCTTACATCTCACTATAGGAAATTTTACCACTTTTTCTGGCCAAAATTAAAATCTCAAGAACAAGGCAAGATATTTAGGATCTGCTTTTTGATTTGAGTTCATATGGTCAATAGATTTGAGATATAAAAATATGGGGGCGTGGCACCGCCCACAACCTCAAGATCATATGCTAATGCTATACTAAAAAAGATATTTAAATTCTGTTTTTTGATTTGAGTTCATATGGTCAATAGATTTCAGATGTGAACAAATTATGGGTGAGGCACTGCCCATAACCTCAATATCAGATATTAACTAAAAAACTAAGCAAAATTGCACCGACTTTTATATAAAACCCAAATTACTTTGCGAATATGTTTGTTAGCCGTTTTGAAACACAAAAACAATGTTTGTAATAATAATTTTGATTTTTTTTTTGATATAAGAAGGCGCTGCACCCATAATTTAAGTAACAATCCAGCATTGTCTCATTTGAGGTTGCGTCCTAAAAACTTAAATATCTCGAAAAGTTCATAAAAGTGCACTTTTTGGTTACATTCATTCGAATAAGAATGAAATACTCTAAAACATAGTCTTTATTTCATTGATGGACTCGGCTGGACTCACTTTTAATGTCAATTTAAAAATGAGACTTAAATCTAAAAATACGTTTCTTAGACTACTTACATTTTCACCCTATTATTAAAAAACCAAAAGTTTTTTCAACATTTGACATACAAAAAAACATAATACAAATCACACTGATAAGAACCCAATTTAAATTTTTAAATTATATGCTCTAATTTTTTAATTTTCACGATTTTAAAAATGCGCTCGAATCCCAATATTGCCACTGCTTGTATAGATAAATAGCAACAGCTGTTTTCATCAGCTGATTTCTTCGCAGTGGCGCCATCTATTAAAATTTCTGTTATGCAACACTTAAAATTAATCTAATGTGAATACAATTCAGTTAAAATTATTTTAATTTTTTCACTTTCAAAAAATGGTTTTTGGCCAGAAAAAGTGGCTAAATTTCCTATAGTGCATCTTAACTGCGTAATTTCCACACAAATCGCCACTAGTCTACTCCTGCAATCCAGTCATTGCTTAGAAGAACTCCACTACTTCTACCATTCTCATTAACAGAAAAACACATCCAATATGACCGCCACACGACGAACCGTGGTGTAATAAGAATGGTTTTCAAATTGTGACATGAAAATACGACTTAAGAATATGAGTACATATGAATGTACATAGTAAGACAGAGAGGTTGATCGTTGCCTTTCGAGTCAAGACTTCTGTGTCCGACTACATTGTCTAGGATGATCACTTATTTCGAGAAAAACGAAGCAGTCAAGTTCTAAAGCTAGCTTACTTTCAAATTTTGATTTCAAATCAAAGATTTTTCAAATCCACTAATGGGGTAATCAAAAATCATATCCAAATGTCGTGATCATATGATTGACTCCAGACGCAGGGCGTCGTCGCGGCTTGAAATAAAGTTAAAATAAATTGCCTGGTCAGAGCAGTGAGAAAGAGTCTAATGAAATTTGGCCGAGAATGTAGAAACAAAGGAAGCAACTTGGTCTGGCGGTCGAAGGAGGACTTGACTGCACATAGAGGCCACGTACGTTTAATGAAATGAAGGCAAAGTGAGACAGAATTATGCTCTTTTAAGGCTTTTCGATTGGCATCCTTTTACGTCGAGAAAATACAATTAAATATTTAATAATTGAATACCCTTTGGTAGTAGTTGCTGTTGTAGTTATCTAATATTTCCTAGTTCCCCAGAATCTGCATGCTGAGTCCCAACTGTCTGAATATCATAGTTCCTGAGATCTCAGCATTCATACGGACAGAAGGACGCACGGATATAGCTCAATCGAAAGAAGAACTAAGGAAGAAGGCCTTGCTATTTGGCGAATTACGTCATCTGAATTCCAATAACAGGAAAGGATGAATACCGCCCAAAGAACAATCAGTACACGATTGGAACAAACTCGACAAGGGTATTGATAAGGCAATTAACATTGGAATAGTTTACCTTTTAATATGTATATATATTACCTTATAATTTGGCTTGTGTTATTGGTTAGTGAGGCAAAATAAATACCACAAGAGCCTAAGCCAAAGCAAGTAGCAAGAGAACGCCAGAATATGAGTAATCCGAACGAAGAAATAAAGTTCAACAACAATAAAAAGGGCGGCTCTGACTTTTGAATTTATTTTATGGATAAGGACATATGAAATTATTTTTGAAATTGTTTTCAGAATGTACGTGAACAAACGCGATGAAGTCGGCGGTTGTATATGCACACGCAAAGAGAGAATTCCAGTTTTTAATTAAATTTGAACGGAAGTGCAACCGAATTAAACGGAAATGTTGAACAGTTTAAATTCAGACAACAGGACAAGCCATCCCTCATCCGCCCCGAAGTCATCATCATCTCCATCAGACTCACCGCCAACCTTCTTCCTCTGAGCATACGCTCCCTTGTAATTCTTGTCATGCTGAATTTTAAGGGAGTGACATAATTTTTGTTGAATTAAATTAAACAGACGGTGGAGATATCCTCATATATATTTCTATATGGATATATAAGCCGATATAACTGAGAACCGAAAGTGGAGTCATATTTATTTATTTTTAGTTTTTAAAAAAAGAATGGTTAAGTACATTATGTTACATTATGCCTCACAGAAACATGTAAAATATGTAAAGATTTGCAAATATGTATATTTGTACTTGTATATATGGATTAGGCTCACTGGAGTCTAAACCATCCTGCTAGCTTATAAGTAATTAACAAATTTGCTTATTGTTTTCGTTTTATAAAACAGATGGCAAATAATAAAGTATAGTAATTAAAAAAAAAAAAATATTTCTATATAGATATATAAGCCGATACAACTGAGAACCGAAAGTGGAGTCATATTTATTCATTTTTAGTTGTTAAGAAGACGGAAAATAATGGTTAAGTACCTTTTAGTTACATTATGTTTATGTTACATTACTTAAACTGAATTTTCGTCGAGTCTTATTTGCTCCTCTTATCGTCGTCAACTCTTCTCTCAAACTCCTCGATCCGCTCGTCGCTTCTCCCAAATCCGAGTTTATTTTAAAAACTGTAGCGTATTAATATATTTAACCATTTCAGTTAGTGTCTTACACCTTGTACAGGACTTCAATAAAGGTTAACATTAAGGCTACTTCCCTGAGATTACAACAACTTCAGCTGGTTGAGCATGAAATGCATCCGAAAAGAACGCATGACCGTTTTGATACAGAAGATGTTTCTTCTTTTTAAGTATATTAAATATTTTATAAAATACTTACATACAGTGATGGAAAAAATAATAGAAACGATTTTTCACTTTGGGTTTGAATACGCATTTTCAATAAGGAACGTGGTGATGAGTGGATATTTTTAATTTTTTTTTATCTATATACATCTATCTTACATACTAAAAAACAAAAATTTAAGTCAAATTTTATGTTTTTGACTTGGAAATAAAAATAGAAACGAAGTGACTTATCGTCATCCAAATTGACTAGCTTAGCAAAATTAACCATGAAATGTTTTCAGGTTTAATATTTTGTTGCATTACCATGATTTTTCAAAAATTCTGGCACACCTACGAGGCATAGACTCCACAGGATTGGAGCATATTGCTGGCTTAATGGAGTACCACTCCTCCTGGACTTTCTCCCACAAATGCTCCTTATTTTTTGGCCTAAAACCACTTAAACGCTTTTTAAGAATGCCCTTCAAATGCTCAATAGGGTTTAAGTCGGGTGACTAAGCTGACCAATCCATAACGCCGACTTTATTGTCCAGGATCCCCTTTTTAGCAAGCTACGATGTGTCTTTGGGATCGTTATCCTTAATAATATCCAACTTCAAAGGCATTTCATCTTCGGCATATGTCAACATAACGTCCATCATTATGTTTAAATTGTCTGTATGCTCCATGTTACATGCCCAAAAAACACAGCATTCGATCCCAAATACACCAAAAGGACGATCAAACATGGAGGTGGCAATATAATATTTGTTATTTTTTTATTATTTTTGGATCTCAATTATGACTGATATTGATTGATGTGTAAATTATCAGATACCTGATATACCTGTAAACCAATTTTTAATCAGCGCCGACTGTCTTCTTATAACCTGCATTTGTTGATAAGATTTTAAACCGATAAGTATCGACAACAAGATAATATTCTGGGGCAAACCCAATAACTCTTATCTTCACTCTTATATTATAGACTTCATCCCGGCCGCGGTGGCTTCTTCGGAGTATTTGGTTCCCTCGGCCTCAGCAATTATACAGATAGAGGAGGGGCCGTGCTTTAAGCGATAATTGATTCTGACCATGAATATATATTCTTAACACATCTTGACGCACTATAAACGTAATTATAAGATTGTGACAAAAACCGAAATATTTAAATGAGAAACTCTCCTCCTCGGGAATCGGGTGCAGACTCTTGTAGGTAGGGTAGGGCCGTTCTGAAATATATTTCCTATGTTACCCATCCACAGTTCCCCATCCGATCCCCATGATTCTGGAGATCCAAAGCTTCTGTATCAGGGCGATATACCCATTACCTTCTGCCAGAATTGCAGCAGTGGAGGTTTTTTCTGTGTCCGAGACTGAAAAGGAGTTCCCGTGGTGTGATTTTCTGAAAAAAAGGTTTCCTCGTTTCCATTCCATTCGTTTTTAATTTCGTTTAATTGCCATTTGGTAAGATAGCGAAATGGATTACTTCGAGGGGAAAAAGATGTTGTGGTTTTGGTGTTTTGTAAAATATTGAGTTATTTTAAAACGTTTAATACTAATGCGGGCAGACACTTAATTTAATTTTAAAACACTTAAAACTATTGTGGCAATACAAATCTGGATGCACTCCCTTCGATTTGAATCTGGTTTTTGGTCGGATGTAAGCTAAAATTCTCTTCTTGTTAATTATTATATTATATAAAAAATTCGAGTTACCCTTTTACATAAATTGTGAACTGTATTTTTATACCCGTTCGTAGAGTATATATATTCCTGATCAGGATCAACACTGAGGTCGATTTAGCCAAGTCCGCCTGACTGTCTGTCTCAGGAACTATAAGAGCTGGAAAGTTGGTCTTAATCTTATATATTTTTTAGATGCCAACGCATAATCCGAGTTGTCGGTAACTATTAGTGATAGATTCGAATATGGCCACGCCTACTTTAGCTCGGTGGGCTATAACTATAATCTCAAAAACTATAAGCGCTACACTGCAGCTACCCAAGGAAAAAAAAAGGATTTTAATCCTATATAGGAATATGTGTTCCATCCATTGTTGAAAAAGCTTCCTACATCAGTTATGTCTTTATTAAAGGATATAATATTCCAATGATATGTTTTAGGATAAATATTAAACTAAGAAAAAAAAATTGTAAACTAAATAAATCCTGCAAAAAGATAAATATCTGTGTGGGTCCGTTAACGTTGACTTTTGCCCGAGATCTTAAAAAGGCCGAAAGGGCATACTCCCCCGTAATAGACCATTAATAGACCTTGTCATTCTGGAGCATATCACTTCATGCTACATTTTGAAAATGGCAAGACGAATCGTTCTTAAATAAAGGATGTCATTCTTTAAATGATTTCAGGATTTTATCGCCGAGTGTACATTGGACTCGTTTTATCAATTAATCATGCTCAAATAATTTACAAATCCGCTTAATTCAATTAGAGTTTTGTCTCTGACTAGTTTATAACAGCACTCGATATTCGACAGAAAGTATCGCAAATTTCAATTGTGTATTAATTGATTTTAAGCTTCAAGTACAGTGTTAACCCGAATGACTGATGCACACAAAGAAATAAGCAGCTAATGTAAATGTAATCTGAACTTAAAAAAGAAAAACTAAAAAATAGTGAAGTTTAAGTGGCGTATTTATTTTATAGTTCCTCCTAAACCAGTTAATCAGCAAATTTGAAAATTTCCAGTTGGGACTTAACTTGTAAGTTTTGCCTTGATTTTTAACGTGTAAATGCGTTTTCGGTTCAAATTAAATTAAGTTCGCAAACTGCCACACACTGGTATTTTCAAGTACACAAAAGCATACACACAGCATAAGTACTTTGTAGAATCTAAAATTGCAATGCATAATTTGCAGAAGGAATTATAATAAAGAGCATGAGAACGTCTTGTAGGGGCGGTGTTTCCCCAAAACTGCCCGAGAGGGGAGTTGTTTATTGTTGGTATTCGGTTCGATAAAATGCTCTTGCAAAGGATGTTTGCATTATCGGTATCGGAATCTATCAGAATTATATTCTACATACACGATTTTATATCGTGAACTAACTGCTCGAAGAATTCGGGTAGGTAAGTTCTGTCAATACGAAGCAATACTATAGTTCAGAGTGGAAATCTAACTGCACTGCTATAAGCTCCAATCAGCTGATCGCTCCCAGCTTTCAGCTTCCGGCACACTGGGACAAGCCGTAAACTTAAGACCTTTTGTATCTGAAGAGTCTTTGCCTCTCCAAACTCTGACATCAGTTTATAATATTTATGAATGGGCGTGTTACTTCCTGTTTAGTATTTCCTAAGGAGTTTCTTCTCACTTGCAATTTACTTTTCTGTTCGTTGCTGGTTTTGCAATGACAAAAAGTTATAAGCCTATATGAACTAATAAGAAGGGTTAAGCCATTAAGGACTGGCTGATGTTGTTTACACAGATTTTATTTAGGCCTTTGATTTTAGTTGGCAAATATAGTTATAGTAAGTGTAGATCTGAATATTTGAAAACATATCTCTCTCTCTCGGTTAATTTATTAATTGGTTTCCAAGCCTCCGCAATTCTTTTCACTGTGAAAG
Organism: Drosophila eugracilis; assembly: GCF_018153835.1. Taxonomy (NCBI): domain Eukaryota; kingdom Metazoa; phylum Arthropoda; class Insecta; order Diptera; family Drosophilidae; genus Drosophila; species Drosophila eugracilis. The sequence continues at coordinate 364,220 of NW_024572675.1, read as the reverse complement.
CACCCACCTCGAACATGGGTGGCAATGACAATATTAGCCCCTCTGCACTCGGCTGAAAACTAAGCCTACTCTGTCTGCCGACAAATCAAATTAACTGTCTTTTGTTTCAGAGGAAAACATGTAAGCACAAATGCTCTATACAATCAGCTGCAGCCAAGGCATGTGAAATTACTTTGGGTTTCTGCTTTTTTTCAAATTGTCAGCAAGAATTAACTTTTTTTGTGTTACATTTTCCCTGTCATATTCTTTGAGTAATTTAAAACCTGTGCCGCGTGCATCTCCCATCCGGAGTCGGTCGAAAAAGGGAGGGAAACAGGGCGAGATGGAGATGAGGCTGAAAGGGACATCCAATACGATGGCAACGGCTTTGGTTCGTGGATTCCCATTCTGCTCAGCATTAAGTTTCACAGACTTCTGCCGAAATTAAAATTCGTTTCGAGGGTGGGAGCTTGAAGATGCGAAAAGCTCTAGGCCGTCTTGCCAAAATAGGCAACCCCTCCGAATTTTTCCAACAAAATGTACTCAATACTAACGAAACTGAGAAAAATAAAATAAAACTCTAAGTGCTCTCAAAATTCAGTAAAGTCTGAAAACAGCCATTAGTTTTACCTTAGCTACGTTTTTTAGACCACCTTTTAACGGTGGCAAAGCCAAATAGTGCTGCCCATATAAGAAGTTATTGAATCTTGCGCCCTACTCATACAGAAATAGTAAAGGTCAAATCAAAAACTCAAACCTTCTTATTCTGGAGGTCTCCAACGGCTAGAGTGGGCATTGCGCCAGAGATCTCAGCGTTCATACAGACTGATTTAATCGATTTGTCTATTGATCCTGATTAAGAATATGTATTCTTTAGTTTATTAGAATTATAGAAGAATTTAAATATTTGATAAGATCGGAAATCCTTCATTCGGTCTTACACAGTGGATATATCGAGGTAGAACGACTTAGTAGGCATGGCTGTAAGTTTCATTGTAAAAATTACAGTTCCTGTGCAACTGTAAGAACTAAGAACAGGTCTGCGGTTTCAAAAACATTTCTGCATGCCAAAAATATATCTTTGAATACATATATTTTGAATCGAATATTGTCCAAGCAGCTCAACTTAACGATGTCGATGCCAAACACTAATTTGCAAGCCAAAAACTATCGGATGGAGTCCGTGGGGAGGACGCTGAAAATGCATGCGCGAACCAATAACAAGTCGGAACAGGGAACCGCTGGTTACCCTGCGTTTAACGAAGCTGCTGGAAATATTTTCTCTCCCAGGCAGAAAGTCGAAGTCACAGGCAAGCGCCAATGCCCTCCAAGAAAGCACCCGGAAAGGAAGACGCGTGAGGAGAGAACCATTGAAAAGTTCCGGAACATAGACTTCTTTGGGCAGCGCGACTCTAAGAACATACTGACCGTCCAGAATTTGGAGTTTCCCGATGCCAATATCAAGCGTACTGAGCTGCACAAGCGCGATGAATGCGGCAAAAGCGTAATCCGAGGCAAAGGGCGGGACTTTGCCAGCTCGAGCAACTCCCACTTCAGGGACGGAGTCGAGACGGTCAAGATGCGCAAGAACGCTTGTTCCACCAGCAGTACAGCGCAGAAGTCCCTTGAAGACAATGGTCGAAACAACGAATGGATCATGGAGGAGTCTGAAGGTGAGCCTGATTCGGAGGAACTGGTTGACTCGATGCACTCGCCGTCTACTCGTCCTCCCAACTTTAAGGGCGAGGAGTGGAAACGTCCGTGCCCAGCCAGCTTCGTAGCCGGGGCTCCACGGCCCCGCATTGGAAAGTGTCCCAAAAACTATGAGCAGCTTGCTAAGCTGACGCCTGCGCGACAGAAGTTCTTCCTCACCCAGGACCCACGAAAGTCACATTGCCTGGTCAATCCCGTGGCGCTGCGCCACACCCCGCTTACCAAGGAACAGGAGTTTAGTTTGATCAGCAAGCTGGTCAAGCACGGGGACAACCTATGTGCCAGCACGGGGTCAGAGACTTCCGACTCGCATATCTGCGAGGTGATTGATCTGCAGAATCCTATGAAACTGGACTTCCATGGCATGGACTACAAGACGACGTACGAGCAAGACGAGATCGAGCAGCAGAACGCTTTGACCTTTTGGCGCGTCCAGCGCTACATGGCGCGGCGGAAGGCGAAGAAGAACACCAAAGTTAACGTCGAGGCCGAGCTGAAGGCGGAGAGACTGGCAGTTCCACAACGCTTCAACACGAAAATCAAGGATACGCCGGAGGAGGAGGTGGCTCCGCCTCGATCGCCACGACTCGTGCACCTGTACCGAAGTCCAGATAAGCCGGCTAACAAGCTTAAGATCGAGGAGGAGCACAGGCGCCGGGCTGCCCGTTACAAGGACATCTACTTGCGGAATAAACAGCGCCAGGAAGAGCAGGAGAAGGAGCGGCGGAAGCAGCAGGCCGCCGTTAAAGAGATTGAGGCGCGCACTGTGGCCGAGGACGACCTGCGCGCTGACGTGGCGGTCATTGACGACGCTATTGAGCGCAGCTTCCGCAAGCACGTGGAGCTCAAGCCCATCATCCGAAAGCGCAAGGTTTTCCCCAAGACCCTCACCGAAACAGAGAGGCTGAAGGCTATTATGCATCGCGAGGACTGTGTGCGACGCGACAAGGCGCGTGTGACCCAGCAATTCTTCCTGGAGCGCACCGGCAAACTGAAGCACCTGCCGGACGCTGAGCAGCAGCTCCGTTGCGGTGAGAGCATTGAGGGGAGCGTGGGCTCCACGCCTAGTGAGCAGAGTAGCGATGACGAGGACTACCTCCAGGTTGGCAAGATAGGCGACAAGTTCCAGCTGCGGGGCTTTCACTTCAAGCATGGCGACGGGCTGCGCGGCAAGCTGCACCGGCACCAAATCATGCAGGGTCAGCGCACGGTCAAGGGTGCTCTCACGCGCGAGGAGTGGCTCAATCAGCTTGTGCCGCACAAGGAGCCCATCAAGCTGGACGTGGAGCGCGGTATTATCAAGGTGGGTATTCAAGGCTTTCGGAGGGTAAAAGTAAGTCCCAGGAGCAACATTAACCAGGAGAAGAGTTATCGATAAATATTTTTTAAGTGAAAAGTTTATTTATTTGAGGTAAAGTAAGTTTGAAATTTTTATTTTAGGTTCTTGACCCCGACGACCCGAACTTGGACCTTTTCCCGCCAGAGCCGTTGCTGGTTAGAAGACGAGAACGACAAAGCGCAGTCAGGGAGTTCGTGGATCAGCGGCTCGGACTGCACTACCACCGCCGGCTTCGCAAAAACTTAAAAATTGTGAAGCCGAAGCCGACTTACAATGTGAAGAAGTTCAATCTTATCCGCTACGTTTTCCCAGAGAAAGTGCTTGTCCCCGACGATCGCGTCCCGGTGGAGGAAATGGAGGTTCTGGACGCCACCAAGGTGAATACGACTCTGGAGTATCTCGATCTGAAACAGCAGCTGGCCAAATCGAAGCGCCACAAAAAGAAACTTGCTCGTATGCAGCTGCTTGGCCTGCCCTGCATTGAGAAGGAGCAGCTGAGGGCGGCAGATCCTTGTCTGGAAGTTGAGGAAGAAAAGGACGTAGACTGGGTGCCGACTCCAGAGCCTCCGTACAATGAGGATGAAGTTTCCCAGCGTGAAGAAGGTGGTTGCGATCGAGGGTCAAAAGGGCTAGGAATAGGCCAACGTGACATCATCCGGAAACGGTTATCGGGGGGTAAAGATTCCCAGCCGGCACGTTGGCGTGGAAATATGCCGGCACCCAAGGAGAGAGAAAAGACCCTGACGATACACCCGCGACGAAAGCGGGACTATGCCGCCGAACGTATTCCATCGGCTATTTTTAACGAGGTGCTGCAGAATTCTCCTCTGCCGCTCCTGGAGCAACCGGAACCAGAAAAGCTTCGTTTTGCCAATGTGAGAACCAAAAAGCGGCCATATACAGAAATATTTGAGGCCCGACATCACCATGACCACTGGGCGCCGACTCAAGTGAAAAATGTACACGTCCAGTATCAGCCAAAGACCGTGGTTCCCGAGATTACGAAAGTAGCAAAAAAGGTTCGGGAGCCGGTGGTGAAGTTTGAGAAGGCCAACCCGCCCAGCAGCAAGTATGTGGACAAAGACTTGACCATGCCCAGCTATGACTTTGACCACATGATTTCTGAACATCTGGCCGCGACCCGGACCGACAACAAAGAGGCTGCAGGCGAAATAGTGCAGAACCTTTGTCGGCCTTACGACTTCGTTTTCCACTCGCGTGATCCCGAGGAGCTGGCCAAGCTCGAATTTCCCGGCCGGAGGCAGTACCTGGATCTGCTGCGTGAGACCCGCGAAGCCATTTACGAGACCAAGGACATTGAGCCTGGCGAGGAGCGTCTCTTAGTGGACCGCCGGGCGGTGGTCGCGGACCTTGAGGAGGATCTTAAGAGCATTGAGAACTGCCTCAGCTCGCTGAGTAGCTCTGAATGCACTGACCTTTCGAACGACAGTGGCAGCTACATGGTGATTGAGGATAAGACCAAGTTGCCCCTCGACTACATACGCAAGCCTCTCGTCCCGTTCGAGGAGATGAGGCGCGCGCGCTTCCACGCCGCGGTTATTGACGTAAACGCCGAGGATGAGGATCCCTACCGCATGCTGCCGTTTTCAGGTCAGCACAAGGAGCAGGCCGATATGCTAGGGCCCAAGGATACGTTTTTTACTTTCAGCACTCGACTACGAAACAGCCTTCGCCTGCGACTGGAGGTCGAAGTGCCGGACGTCCGCAAGACGCTGCTTGGTCCCGGTACCCGCAAGTACTACGGGGCGGTGATAACTGACCTTGACGAGAACTACATTGAGGAGCTAAAGAGCCGCGCTACCATTAAGTCATTTAAGTTCAAGACCAGCATACAGCTGCTCAAAGACGCCATGCGGCTGAAGTACGAGTCTCTGCTGATCCAGGGCCAAATGGTGCGCACCAAGATCTACGACCGCATGAACGAGCGGCACTGGGTGGACATGAAGAATACAAAGAACTTGTATGAGGCATTGTTCGCCAAATGGAAGAAGAAGGAGTACAACGCGGCCATGACGATGGTGTATCAAGTGAAGTCGTATTACGAGACCACAGACAAGCTCAAGCAGGAGTTTCGGGATCTTGAGCGCGAGTTGATGATGCTCAATATGGACATTGTGTTTATCGAGGGCCATTGGATTCGTTGCATTATGCTTCAGAACTTCCACTACCTAATGGGTGACCAGGACTGGCGAGCAGAGAACGACTGGATACACCTGGTTCCCAAAAACAAGCGCCGCGGCAGTACTGAAGGCGAAGACGACGAGGAGCAAACGGCAGAGGACTTGGACGAGGAGGATATGGAACTGGAGCCTTATGACGTGTCGATCGCAAAGCGAGCCATAGTCAATATTCGCGTTCGCGACAAAGACGATGCCTGGGCCATTCGCGCCTTCTACTATGATGTATACATGCAAAAGGTCCACCCAATCCTGCAGGTCTTTTCAGACGCAGAGTCCTTCTTGCAGGGCCTGGAAAGCCTTAAGAACAAGACCTTCATGTTGCTTCTGGAAATGCACTTCACTTTGTCCATTCACACTGAACTGCAAGGTCGACTAGAGACCTTTGTCGATTGGTGTACCAAAGACCTTAAAGAAAAACAGGAGTACGTTGCTCGCAAGTCCGCAAAGAAGTTTTTTATGGAGGACCGTGCCAGAGAGATGGAGGAAAGGGTTCACCACTACCTCGGCAAGCCCATCGAGGAGACTATTGCGGACGAGGACTTCAACAAACATCGCGCAGTACTGGCTGAAGTGTGGCGCCGCGTAGTCCCAGACACTGTTCGCGGAACCAGCGATGTCCTGCCCAGTACTGCCGACATGGTGGCCGCCATTAGCGACGTCGTCATGGAAATCCTTTCAAAGTTCGAGTACATGGACATTGAAAAGGTCCGTTCCGTGGAAGCCACGTTACGCAAACGCCGGCGCTACAGGGAGAAGCTCTCCTACCAGGCCTATCAGGTGGAGCGGCGCATTGACATTGAAATGAAGAAGGTGCGCCGCAACTTAGAGCCGCCCTACTCGAAGCCGAAACGGGAGGGGCGCCTGCCAAGGCTCTACCTCAAGAAGAGGGTCATTCCGGAGGAGAAAGAGGTGCTAGTGATCTCTGAAAACACAAAGAACTTTGTGCGGGCCTTTAGGGAGGATGGTTACACCGGCGACCAGATTACCCACACCTCCCTGTTGACTGTAGACAACATGCAGGAGCAGATTGTGCCTTTCTACTTTGACCACTTCCTGAAAATCAATGGCTATACGCCCAATTACAACTTCAGGACCAACGTGGACATGCGCGACGGGCCCGAGTTCAATCGCCTGAAAGTGCGCGAAGTCCTGCCTGATGTGCTGGCTAGGCTGGAGACTTGGGAGACGATGCACAAGAAGATCATGGAGGAAAATATACAGAGAAACCCAAAGATGTACGAGAACGTCATCTAGCAAGCGCCGTTCTAGTTTGGTTGGTGTTCAATCCCTTTACCATTTAAATTTTAAGTTTTATTCTCCAAATCTTTCGCCACTCGATGCTTTAAGCTGGAGACGTAGAAATACAAATTCTAAAAATTGTATATTTCAAAATAAAGTACCTAAGCCTGGCGGAGTTATAAAATATATATTCCGCGTGTATGTTCATTGCCGTTCTTGCTCGATATGGAACTTTTTGGAGCAGCATTCACTACTGATGCAGCTGACATTTTTCTTTTTGCTTCCAACTTACCGACTTCTCCTGCACTTCCTCTGTCACATCCTTATTTAGGTTTTGCTGGCTTGTCCTCTCGTCATCCGTTTGTTTGGCTAGGCAACAGCTGCAACGGTTATTTTAATTTTTTACCTGACGTCTTACTTGAATGCCCCTTGCGCAGACTTTTTCCTTTCCTTCCTATAAAACTTGCATTGCTTTTGTACTTTACTAGCACATAAATCACACCAGTTTCGTGGGACTACTTTTTCCTTTGGTGGAAGCGCGAGACAACCTTTCGAAGAGTTTTCATCTGCGCGATAACTTCAGAGGGAGGAGATATATACATAAATATATATTCAACATTAAATCATCGATATGTTGCTCTGTGGCTGTCAACTTTTCTTTGTTCGAATTTTTCACAGACAAATCAAAATCAAAGTCTACACCAGATTCTTTAGTTGCCCTCACAGGGCGTTACACAATTTCCATTAGCAGCTAATGAAGCATTAAAAAGCGACAAAAATCCAAGAGGAAAGAAGCCAGCTCGAAAGTACTTAACGCCATATTTCCAAGGACCTCAAAAAGCACAGCGTTGGAGTGCGGAGTGAGTCAGTAAAGAAAAATAAAAACCTGAATAGAATAAAAGAAAGCATTGCGAAATATTCGACTGGATGGTGGAATGGCTGGCCGGGCTGATAGCCCAAATCCTAATAGATGGCAGAGTGGAGAATAAAGGGAACTCGGCGAAATATAAAAGCATCACGAATTAAATACCTTTTAGCAATTAATCTGCTTAGCTAATGGACGTTTTCAGTGTAGACTGCGACGACATTGGTCGGCTCAGAGAGCTGGGGAGGATTTACATTAGGCTTATGGCAGGCTGACCAGGCGGCGGAACTCTCATTGAATCGCTTCTTTATCCAACGCTCGTCCGACTTCATTCAATAAACGCGCAGAGCCAGCCATTGATGCACGCTAAATCCGGAATACACTCTAACCATCGGTATGATTGTCCGTCCGCACTTCTTTGATTGCTTTCTGGACGTTGAGCTTGCCTTGGAAATTCACTTATACAGTTGGCCTCTTTAATTGACGGAAAATTGAAAACCCTAAAACCGTAAATAGTATGGATAGGACACGTATCTTTAATTCGATTAAATAATGAAATCATACAAAGGCATATGTAGATATAAACTTGGTAACAACCGGTTTCCTCATTATCTCAAGACATCATGTCTGATAACACATTCTTTACCTTTGAAATTGTCGTTTAAACCCGTTTGCCTGTCTGTATACGCGGAGAGACCTCATTAAGTTTAACAGATATTAAGAGGGCGAGAGGGCAAGCTTATATTAGCATCCAACCACGTCCCCCTTACTGCGCATATATTCGCAATGGGCAGTAAGGTAACAACATACTGCTCTAGTTTACATAGTAACGGATATCTGACAGTCGGATACTATTTTCCATTTTCGCAAAGTGTTCAATTAGTTAGCCTCTCAGCAGGAGCATCGATTATTCTCAAAAATAAAATGAACTCAAAAGGGAAAAATTATATACACACTTTTCCCGGCCAAATGAATTGAAACTTTATTTGGATTATGAAATTAGCACACGCCCAGTAAGTTCATCCAGTATTAAGCGCTTTTTAATTAGGGTTTCGGCGGCCTTTGAAGTGGTCATTTGAAATGAGAGTTGAGGTGAACGGAAAAGGCAGTGGATTGGGTGGCGGCGCAGCACTTCATAACTCTGAGTAAAATGTAATGCTTGGAAATAAAATGGAAGAAATGCAATTAAACTTTAGGAGGATGAAATGGCAAGGTAATAACGAAATGGAAACGACAGAAAATGGCATTCGGGGCAATCAAGCCGAAAATGTAAATGAAAACTGACAGAAAAGCAACAACGTTTTCTTGGCATAACAAAAATCACTCATGAAATTTGATTGACTGCATCAATGAGTAAGTGACTTTAACCACTGACAGATGAACCGAAGCTCCCAGGGAAGAAGTTCGTTTTTGCTGCGGAAACGTCCTGACAATCACAACCCAACTTTTCGAAAAGCCGAAAGGACCCCACGACCCCCCGCCTGCCGCTCTAGGTCTCATGGAAATTGACAATCAAATTGCAAATAGCTTTATCTTGTAGTTTGTTTATTTATTTATATCATTTCGTTCACTTTCTGTGCACGGCAGGAAACAATGAGCAGGACCGAGGAAATGGAGGGGTCGGGGCAGAGGGCGTCCATATTTGTTAAGCTCGCCCTTGCTGTGGCCACCATTCCGCTCGAGTGTGTGAGTGGCTGTGTGATTGCCTGTCCTTTTTGGCCTGTTATCCTTGGCTTATGTTTTCAATTAAATTTCCATACAATTTTCATGACATGATGAACTACCTAGGGCCAGGAGCAGATCCAGCGCCGGGACTCAGCTCGACTTTCCTCTCAGCTGTGACTGACTAGACCATTGTGGCTTCGTGTGCGTGTGTATGTGTATGTGCCAGTCAATTTATTTAATAACAAACGCACAGGATGCTCACACAAGCGCACTACGCTCCCGCATATACACATACACAGCCTTTCACACGCCGCGCCGTATGTTACACAAGAGCACCGCCAGTCCAACTTCTGTTACATCGTACATATCTCTGTAAAGTTTCTAAATACATCAAGCGCCAAATATTTTTCATTTTATTTTTGGTTCTGTAAGTTCAACTAAGAAGGATCAGGCATTAAACAATTTAAATTAATTACCAGCACATTTCTGTAAGAATGTGAATGTTGTCTTTCTTTTTGAGCCACAAGACGGGACCTGATTTGATCATCAGAGAAACGAATGACTAGAATATTTAGGCCAGCCAAAAACTTTGTCTCAAACAAAAAAGGCCGCCTGCTTCAACACGAAGTATAAGCTGTGGGATACTTTTCTTCTACGAGTACCCTCTTCTAATTTATGATTAACGGACTTGACATCATTTTCGATTTATGTACTCGTTAGCCCCATATAGCATTTCAATTTTCTAACAAGAATATTTGGTATTAGCTTATTAAAAACGTAGGCGGCGCCGTGAAGTTGTTTGACATGCTTTATACGGATCTAGCAATAGGTGGCGCTAGTAAGTGTTTACACGGTGTCAATATATGTTTATAGTTCTTACCACCAGTAATCGGGTTCTTCAAAATCCATAATTATATTCAGTTAACGCTGCTAAAAACTTTCAACTGCCACTGTGCCACTACCAATTTCAATATCGTTTCAAATGTAAAGTATTATAATATAAACTCGCACTAAAATGCGGAAAGCTTACACCACTTTATGTTACAGTTGACTTAATTTTATGGCAAAAGGGGCGCAGAAATAAAACCGAAAAAGAATGAAAAGGAAAAGAAATCACTTAACCCTTGGGCAACCCCGACACATGCGATATTGACTTGGGTGGGGCGGCGACCCTTTTATCCAACTTGAACTCAAATTCAGTGCGGAACTGGAGTCAAACAGAATATAAATCAGTTTAATGATTTCTCTTCCATCGCAAAAAGCGAAGGGAGACTGCGATTTGGGTTACTCTTTGGCTTTAAATGGACTTTTGAAATCAGTTTGAAAAATGTCTAATTCAAACTGCTTTCTGGGCTGCAACAGTAAGCAAGGAGTGTTGGAGCATCTCAAAGAAGTTATGTAATTATGGTATTTGAGCAGAACCGTGATAAGCAATGCTAAACTTATCGACATTCTTAAATTGATCAAAACGCTTCTACTTCGCTACTTTACTTATAAGCCTAAAGGAGCGAACAGCAAGAAGTCAAGTGTGAATGTATCTTCATCTTTATAAATATCTCTACATCTAGTTTCATCTCTTCATTTTATGATAAATATGCTATCGCTAGAACAAATTTATATGGAATATCAGGGAGACGGATATGGCTAAGTCGAGTCGATTTCTGATAGACTGCTACACATCCTTCTTCGAATTACGAACACTTCAACAAGTACATTATAGCCTTTCACTCTACGAGTTAGGGTAAAATTCGACAACGGGCTCAATGTAGAAGAAATACCTTATGAAAACTACAGCGTTTACTCATAAGTACTTTGAAGACTACTTCGTCTCAGAAGGAAATTCCATTTATTTACAGACTAATCAAAGTCTAAAGAAATCTGTTTGAATTTAAATTAGTGTAATTAATATATGGACTTTATGATAGACTGCCTTGTTTGCTGACGATTAGGAAAGTTGGAAGACTAACCAATTCCGAACTAAACCTATATTTAGCACCAGTGACTGCGTAGGCAGTGGACCATCATGAAAATATATGTTTTATGTCAGCTAAATCCAAATAAAACCCCATGTTTAGTAGCTCCTTACTCACAGCATCAGAATTTTTCAGCACACAAAGAAAATCCCTCACAATATTGAGGGCCGCATTCTAAAGACCAGAGTAAGGAACGCCGTCTTTTTTGGCCGGCTTCTCGTCACGGAGAGTATAAATTGCTCAAAACATAACTGCGGTAAAAACGTGTCAGTATGGGTGCGTTAGTGAGTGCATAAAAAGTAATGCTGAAATAAAAATACCTGAAATATGCTCACAAAACCATACACACGCCCTAACGATTCCTGAAGGAGTAAAAATTGTAACGGCTCGGGAATGTAGAGTGAGTTTGCACGCTAAACGCCGCCCGAAAGAGAGCAAGCCAAAGTCATTAAATGCTTGTCGGCCAGGTGGGGGAGTCCCAGATCCATGCCCGACATTCTCCTCTAAGACAGACCCGTAGGCTTCCCCAAAAAGGTTTTACATGTCATTGCGGCCCGACGCACACAAGCATAGTGGAGAGTCAGAAATTGACATAAATACATAATGAGCCACAATTTCGACCCACATGTGGGCGAATTGATGAGGGGACAGGGCGTGGCAGTGGCCAAAGTGCGTGGGGCTGAAAATCATAAACTTTTACTTTAATTTCCCGCTGGAATTGGCCCAAGAAACCGAGGCAATAAGCGAGTCCACACTAAGTCGGGCCGGGAAAGCGAGCTGTCGACAATTCGCCTAGATGTTTGCACTTAATGTGCTCGACCTGAGGGTGGTTTTAGGGAACTACTTTTTGAAAGTCAAACGTGTTGAAGTTCAAAGAATTTGTACTGCCAATGTAACCAGCAAGTTGTAAGACCAGGTTTCCATATTAGCTAATTGTTCATGTGAGAAAAAACGGCGTCTATCTTATCGAATCCAATTTTCATTATGACCAAAAATTGTAGTTTTGAAATTTAGGCGCTAACCAATTCTTTTGGAATTGCCATTGATTCATGGGCAGAGCGGAAACTCTGATGACGAATATCCAACACCACAAGAACTTTCCAAATGTGTATACCCGTCCAACTAGTACACACGGGGTGCCCGCCTCTCACGGCTTTATGTCGACCTGCTCTAATATTAGGGCCAAGTTGTTGGCTGGCAAAGTTCACGCGAAGGCGATGGAACGGCATTCCCGGGAGACATTTTCAATTATTTATTATTTATGTCAGGAGGGGGAGCCGACTCCAGCACCGGCCATATGTGTCGTGTCCTGTTCTTGGTGGCCCGTCAGTTGACAAATTTGCAGCCAAAACCTGACGAGCTTTAATGCGGGGCAGGGCACGAGGACCTGTGGCCCGGAAACAGTCAGGCTGCGGAAATGGAATCGTGGAAATTTCGTTAAGAAAATTATTTACATTTGCAAATTTTATGAGCTTTGTTCCATCCAAGGAGGATCGGGCTTGGCAGATGGGCGGGGCTGGCTCTCACATGTCTGCATGTTTAATGTAATGCAGTGTGTGCCCCACCACGCCCACCACGCCCACCTGATTCTCACCCTCCTCAGGACTCGCTCCTGGCTCACCTTACCCTGGCAGTGTTGTGCTTTTTAACCGTATTAAATTACATCCCTGTTGGCGTTTATTAATGGCGCAAACTTTTAATGAGAATGTGCATATTTAATTGCAAAGTCAAGAGAAAAAGACAGCTGGAATGGGAGAAGAGGTATGATAATGTGGTGCTGGCCTAGAAACCGCTAAGATTCTCTTTGTTCAGAGGGGTCACCAATTTTCCACAACCTCGGGGGTCGGTGTACCTGATCTCCTGGTTCCCTGGGAGCTGGCATGGGACCGTAAATGAGAACAAAATGGGTTCTGGGAATGCTACTTAGCAGCAACATCTCATCAGCATTAATGTGCCCTGGTCGTCGTCATAATCAGCGCTGAGGTCGCAAACGCAAATTGCCTCAGTGCTTGCCTGCGTTTCAGTATTTTTTAGCTAATTTTAAAATGTGCACAAATTTGATGTTAATGTTAAAGTCACGAGAAGGGTTTAATGTTAAATTTTAAGGTTTAAGAATGAAATTTATAAAGCAACTTAACATCCTAAGTAACTGAATATCTGAAAGAATGTGTTGAAAGAAATTCACAGTTCAGATCGAAATACCCCTATACCTTAAGCCCCCAATATATTGGCGTTTGAAAAATAGACTACACAGATCTGTACACCAGCGGACATTATGACCTCTAGCGTAAAAAATATTAGTAATACATAATATATAATATATATATTTGTATCTTTATGGGTTATAGGCTTGGTATATTTTTTCCATCTTGAAGCAAAATGATATAGTCGATGATGATTACAGTCGAGTAAAGAAGGCTATTAAGTATGTCACCGCCAGTTAATCAAGAAGCCTTATACGATTCAAACAACAGATGGCGTTATAATGCTTGTCTTAATACTGATTAACAGACTAACGGTAGTGTATCCGAATTCCGCATGAAGTTTACTTATATCTTTGGCACTGTAAGGCTTAAAGAATTATATATTTAAAAAATAATAAAGTAAAATCACTTTGCGTACATAAGTTATATTTTTTAAAAGGTTTCACTTTCTTACGACTTATAATTACTTTTTGGATGCGGATCGCTCTAATCAAGTGCCGAGTATAAGAGAATACACTTCCTGGTCTAATATGTAGTTCATGCTATCCCAAGGATTACAGCGCTTACAGGAAAAAGGGACATCTGATCTCTAAGAAGAACCTTATTAGTTCGAAAACGATTCCTTCTGCCTGTTTTTCTTTTCAACGGTTACATTTACATTCCTTTTACCCTTGGAGTAGTGCTAAGTAGTAGGTATAAAATGTTTTCAACTACCAAAACATTGACGAAACTTGAAGTTCGTTGGCCAAAACATGTTTACATCGGTAAAAGTATTGATAGCTTGATAGCAGTTCCATTTCATTTGATAAGAAATCAAGAGTAAGTACCTTTATTTTGCTATCGCTGATCAGTCGAAACCCAAATGCGTAATGGCCCATACCATTTATATTTAATGCTCATAAAAAAAATGATTATGAATTCACTTTACAAAAATGCAACCATAATTTTAAATGAAGCAATCCTGTAAGGGGAGAAGTCGTCGTTTTGGGAAAACATAATATTAAATGCTTTAAATGTCATAAAAATAATAATTTACTAATATCAGACCTTCGCGACTGAAAAAAGTTGATATTATCTTCATTTTAAATATTTTGAGACGGATATAAAAGGATAGGATCTGGCAAGCCAATTATAAAATATGTTCTGAGTAATATTAAATTCTTGCTATATTTTTATTATTGTACAGCACTGTCTGAGATTCTACGAATTCAAGAAATATTGATTGATTTTGATATACGAAAAACAAAGTAGATTGCTCTACACTAAATATTAGCACTACGACAATCAGTCTTAATTGGTGGGTCTTTATCAAACTTTGGTCATTCTTCAGTTGCTTTTAGTTTCTTACTTTCAGTGAAGCTGTTAGAAACCCTAATTGCCCCATAGATAGGACTGAGTCTTCTCAGAACACCATTGACAAAGCTCTTTTCATAAAGTCAGGATCTGGTGATGCTAATAAGTAACCATAAGGTCAGAGTATCACTCCAGATATTTTTATATGCTATTATAAAAAAGGTTAAGTTCTGCAGATAAAATTCCTCAAGAAAACGTCAGAGTGATTGAAAGAGGAAGTGAAAGAAGAATGAGCTTGAAAATATATCAATTAAATGATCAAAGAACGGAAATGAAAATCGTGTCGTCGTGTTTCCAGTTCCGTCTTGTGAGAACAATTAAAGAAATTAAAACATATAGGGAAAACGCCCGTATCCAACAGATAACGGAAGCCATTAAATTACCATCTCATATGATCACGGTTGCCGCCCAAGACGCAATAGTGTGTGGCCTGTCTATCAAAAACTCGATAAGGGGAGATACTCATCTTGAGACAAAGGGCTTCATATAAAAGACTGTGCACTTGCAAAACAGTCATTAAAGCGTGTTCGTCAGCACGAGACTTATTGTGCAAGCTTAAATAATACAAAGGAACTCTAAACAGGAATAGCTGCCGACAAAATGAAAGTTGCCTTTGGTATGAAAGGGATACAGTTAAGGAGTCTGAAGACGACACTAAGGACTAAACCATCTTTTCCTTCCAGTAATTGCCTGTGCCGCCCTTTTCGTGGCTAGCATCAGTGCCGCTAGTGTGCAGCCAGCCGTGAAATCGATCAATAATCAGCTCTATCGGCGTTACGTTTGTGCCCACAAGTCGGATGGATTCCGCGCTCTGGTTCCTGGCAGTTGCTCGCAATACTACGAGTGTCAGTCAGGAGTGGCTCTCGTCAGCACGTGCTCTCGCTTTTTCGACGCTAAGGTCCAGGGATGTGTCAACTACAACACTGGTTGCATTGAGGTTCAGCCTTCAACATTGGGCAGTGCGCCTGTTGGAGGCTCTTCCGCCGTGGTACCATGTGCTGAAACGACCACAGCGTGCGCCCCAACTACTACCACCCTTTGTGCAATAGAACCAACACCAGCCACAACAACCTGTGAGCCAACGACTACAACAACTTGTGAGCCAACAACTACAACAACCTGTGAGCCAACAACTACAACAACCTGCAAGCCAACAACTACAACAACTTGTGAGCCAACAACTACAACAACCAGCGGGCCAACAACTACAACAACCTGCGAGCCAACGACTACAACAACTTGTGAGCCAACAACTACAACAACCTGTGAGCCAACGACTACAACAACTTGTGAGCCAACAACTACAACAACCTGTGAGCCAACAACTACAACAACCTGCAAGCCAACAACTACAACAACTTGTGAGCCAACAACTACAACAACCTGCGAGCCAACGACTACAACAACCTGCGAGCCAACGACTACAACAACTTGTGAGCCAACGACTACAACAACTTGTGAGCCAACAACTACAACAACCAGCGGGCCAACAACTACAACAACCTGCGAGCCAACGACTACAACAACCTGCGAGCCAACAACTACAACAACTTGTGAGCCAACAACTACAACAACCTGCAAGCCAACAACTACAACAACTTGTGAGCCAACAACTACAACAACCAGCGGGCCAACAACTACAACAACCTGCGAGCCAACGACTACAACAACTGTGAGCCAACGACTACAACAACCTGCAAGCCAACAACTACAACAACTTGTGAGCCAACAACTACAACAACCAGCGGGCCAACAACTACAACAACCTGCGAGCCAACTAAACAACTGAAACAACCTGCGAGCCTACAACTACAACAACCAGTGGGCCAACAACTACGACAACCTGCGAGCCAACGACTACAACAACCTGCAAGCCAACAACTACAACAACTTGCGAGCCAACAACTACAACAACCAGCGGGCCAACAACTACAACAACCTGTGAGACAACAACTACAACAACCTGCAAGCCAACAACTACAACAACTTGTGAGCCAAAAACTACAACAACCTGCAAACCAACGACTACAACAACCTGCGAGCCAACAACTACAACAACCTGCGAGCCTACAACTACAACAACCTGCGAGCCAACAACTACAACAACCTGCAAGCCAACAACTACAACAACCTGCGGGCCTACAACTACAACAACCTGCGGGCCAACACTACAACAACCTGTGAGCCAACAACTACAACAACTTGTGGGCCAACAACAACAACAACTTGTGTGCCAACAACAACAACAACTTGCGGGCCGACGACCACAACAACCTGTGAGACCTCGGTGGCATCAAAGGCCAAGCCAGCCTCTGTAAAAGTGCGACCAGCAAAGCCCCTGCGTCCTGCCGTGCGACCCGTATTGGAAACTGAGAAGCTGTCGGTCACCAAAAGCCATGACCTAAGCATTTCCACTTACACGAAGTACGTGTGCCGCAATAAGCCCGACGGATTCATGCTAGCTTCACTGAAGAGCTGCTCCGACTACTACATCTGCCGATATGGAAAACCCCTGCTGGTTAGCTGTGGCGACAAGTACTTTAATGGTCTCAAGGGCATTTGCGATCTTCCCGAGAACACGCGTTGTGTGCAGCCCCAAGCCTAAAAATGACAAGAATAAGGTAACTTGTGAAGTGGCCTCTTGGAGCACCACCTGACCCCACCTTGATTTGTGCTCGATTGATCCTACATCTTTTTCAGGTTAAATAATATACCAAATGCAAAAGCTAAAATAAGCTTAAAAAATTGGTCTTTTTGCTCAAGTTTTTATGGAGAATGGGTTGGGTTAAGCTGTGGTATGTAGAAGATAGTGCTTAGCAGGCTTCTCTACATTTGAATTTACAGCATGGCTGCGGCGGACGGCATTCAGCATCGGGAGGAGACTATGGTGCCATACCCGATCAATGGCATACTTGACGTTCGTCGTTTAAGGTGCATTGCTTTGAGGTCCCATAGTGGCGCTTGAAGTGGAACTGGTGCCTGGTGATCGGGTATCAAACCAGCCTCTGGCAACTCTACTAGCACTGAATGGAAGTAACTGCCAAAAACACTAGAGAATCCAACTTTTATACTAGCTTATAAAGACACTGTTTCCATTTGGGGGTCAGCGTTAATAATGCCTTGATTTTTGACGGATTGAGGTGTCCTCTTACTGGGTTTCGTTCAGAATTGTGTAACGGATTAAGGGCACAAGAAGCAAAGGGAACCATTAGTTAAATGGAAGGATGGCGGAAATGGAAAATAATTTGCAACTGCTCCCTGCTGTAGAAATCGATAAATCGGTCAGAGTACTACGAAGGAGAGTACTGAAATTCATTCGAAATATTGATATTAATTAAATGGCTAATGGCACATAAGTTCCTAGTGCCAACTTCCTGCCCCCGTTAAAAAGCCGACCACAATAATTGAGTTCACATATCCTTATTAAATTTTTACTTTATAAACCACCCTAAAAAGCTTTATTAAATTTTCTTGGTATATGAATGCAGCATTTTTTAATGAATACAACGTTTACTTTTTGCTCGAATTTCAGTAAAGCCAAGGTTTTTTCATAGGCCACCCTGAAATTAAAATTAAAAAAATCATTAGGATATGTAGTAAAAGATAAAATAAGGAGTCGGTGGCTTTGGTTTCCCCAGGTTTGATTAGTAGACAAATACAATACTTTTATAAGAATTGAGGAAATAGTAAGAGGGATTTGGCATTTGGGATGTAGGCCATTATAATTGATGATTACTTTTCAGAATTCCGTCATCCCCCAGAGAGCTCTTAATAATGGGGCTTTCGAAATTGGAAACCAAGCTTATACTGT
The DNA here is from genome assembly GCF_018153835.1 of Drosophila eugracilis. Classification (NCBI taxonomy): domain Eukaryota; kingdom Metazoa; phylum Arthropoda; class Insecta; order Diptera; family Drosophilidae; genus Drosophila; species Drosophila eugracilis. The sequence goes on along the minus strand of NW_024572675.1, from coordinate 345,878 downwards.
AGGTTGCCAAAAATCAGTTTCGATAAACATCGAAAGGGCCCGAAAAATTTTGCAATAAAAGCCAGCACTCTGCACTCTCCGTCGTCACTTTTTAGTGCTTTTTTTGGCACCGGAAACTCATACACGCTCTCTAGAATAAAATCCGCGTTACCCTTTTCCAACTGATGCAACTCTCCGCTCCAGCTGAAGAATTCAAATTAGAGCATTGTTTACAATCGAACGGCCTCGCAACCCTCTTTGTGCAAAAGATTTATTGAACTTTTCTGCCCAGCCCTCGCCTCCCATCTCCGCGGAAAGTCGGTGAAATTTTTATTGCCAGCGCTCTGTACTTTGTTTTGGCTCTTAAGAAAATTTCAATTCGCCCTACCTCCACCCCCCCCACATACGAACAGAGGACTCACCTGAACTACATTTGTCGGGGGAATATCTCACACGTTCCCAAAATCCGTCTGAAGCCTAGCAGGTGTACAGGCCGTACGGCCAACAGGCGGGTCCACACGGTCCGCAGCCTTTGGGTCCGCCGCAGCAGGAGTAGCTGCAGGGTCCCAGTGACAAGGCGCAAGGGCCACACCAAGGTCCGCACCAGGGTCCGCAGGGCCCCGAGGGTCCGTAGCCGTAAGGACCACAACCAAAGCCGCACATATTTTTTTCGTTGGTGCTATAAGAAAGGGATACGTTTTAGGAATAGCCACCCGAGTAGTTTTTAGACACTCACGCAAACTTCACGGGTAGAGAATTAGTTGGAAAACTGAAATTTTGATATTGAATTTTTATTCAGAGATTTTCAGCCCCGTGTGGCCCCGTGTGACTAGAGAGCTCCAGATAAAAACTACAACTGACCCTTTGGCGTAGGAAAGCCTGATGTCATCAGTCTGTGCTTGAAGTTCCGTTCATAGCCGACTAAATACGTTATCCGTACTACGTTGACGATTGTATTAACACGGAGTATCGCTATAGCCGAGTGCCCCGACACAGATACCCGTTACTGTGCTTACCAATTGTAAAATAATGCAGAAGCAGAATCTGAAGCTGTGTAAAATTTAACTACCTTAACTAACTTATGGGCAGCAAAAACGTTGATGAATGTTTTAAAAAAATGATGAAAGGGTAACCATCTGATGGGCTTGTTTTGTTTTTAACGAGTCAGCTGTTAATTGATGTCAGCTGTTTTATTCGTTAAAAACAGGGCTACGGTATTCGCAGATTCTGTTGTAACCCAAAATTGCAATCCACACATAGACGAACCAAGTTTTAGCTCGAAGCTAACTTAAACTCAACTCGCGCAGTTCTTTATATATTTTCCAAGGGGAAAAATCTCATATTTAACCTTAAACCTTAAATCGTTTAAGGCTCCACAATCATTTAGGGTTCTTGTCTTAAGACACATCGGCAAGAATTTACCCTAAACTAACATCCTATTTCCACTTGGCGGGATAACATTTGTGTCCAATAAATATCAAATAAGGTCGTTTCCCCTTTGCACCAAATCAGAAACTTTATACGTCCCTTAAAAACGTGCGAGTCGGTTTTTTTGCCAATTTAATTTCTGTAACCATTAAAAGTAAGAAGTCGGTACAGCCATAAAAATCAACGAGCCGACAGAGTTAAATTAAATAGAACAATAACCAAATTGGCTCAGCGGTCTTTAAATTTTGAAAATAGCAATTAGAGCAGCAAGACTCCAATCAAAGCTAACTCCAGCTCGGTGGTGGGTGTAACGAGTCCAGATTCGATGAGGCGGGAGGATGGGGTAAGGGCAACAGCTGCCAGGATCTCCCCTTTCCCTGGGGATAAATTAGTGGTTTTGGTCTCTAATATAGTCGTCTGCTCGAATGCCCCTGCCATTTGTCATTTTCCCTTGACACCCTCGGCGCCATTTGCTTTCCGCACTGATTTAATATTTATTTTATTAATTCAAAATTAACATAAAAATGTTCGAAATATTTTGACACTTGGCATTCGGATGCACCACTTCTGGGGCTTCGAGGCTGCGACTGTGCTTGCCGAAAGCTTGCCGGGGTGGCTTGTTATTATTTTGACACTTGCCAAACAATTGGCATGCGAAATGAAAACCCAGCTGCCTCGACGGAGCAACCGAAAGGAACAGAAGGACGTCGGACTAAGGGAAAATTTTATTATGGAATTTCGTAAATTAAATATTTACACGACAGCTGTGCGAAGGTCTTAAGCCTGCTAGGTCTCCATACTGGGGCTTATACAAGAATACATGGCGTTTCCTCCCTTCGTTTGGCCCGGTGATTCAATATTTTGCTTGAGCCATAATTGAATTTAATAGACGGCCCGTGGATTCCTTGGGCTTTCGTTTCAAAAATAAGTTTGTGGAAAAGCCTGTAATAATTTTCCCTTGTCTCGATTAGCTCTTTCGTTTTGATTAGCTGCTTCAGTGCATTAATTAAATTACCATAAGCATTTGCCTGACCAAAGTCAACAGCTAAATTGGGCACTGAAAAATAAAAACAAAGACAAACACGTTTAGAGGAAAAACAAGGTGGGAAGAGAGATTCATTCGAAACGACGACCAACGTAAACTCGCCGAACGCTGTGTCACTAATTCAGGTAATTTGTCACATTATTTACATTTTAAATGAATGCTGTCGTTGTTGTTGCTGGTGGTCGTGGTGGCGCTTCTGGTAAGGACAGTAAGTAACCGAGAGAAAACCAATTTTCATTTTCATTTTCATTTTCATTTTGCGGGCTACGCAGCAAACGGAGGAGACGAAAACAAATGAGTAACTGACGTGCTGGCCAAGGCACAAAGCACAGGGCAGAAACGGAGAAACCCTTTTCCTGCTGCGCCACCTTCTTTGCCAAGGAGCTCCGCTCCCACATACAGATGTCGGAGCCAAAGGGCAGGCAAGTAAAAAGGACTCAGCCACCAAGAAATGAATGACCAAGAAATGCGATTAAAATTTGAACACTGAGGTGAAAGGAAAAAGCCGCTTTTGTGGTACCCGTCACGCTAGCGGAGGGTTCCAGCCCTAATTTGAATGAAGTGGCAACATTGATAATAGCCCGCATCTGCCGCATCTGAGAAGCTCTTGAGCCACCCACACAGCTGGGTGCCCTTTTTTTAATGGCGCTGCTTACTTTTACTGCTTATCTGAACAAATCTTATGTCAATGGACCGAACACCTGACTAAAACTCCAGCTAACCAAAAGGCAGGAGCAAGTGTATGCCGATGGAGGTATAACGAAAATTAATCATTGAATTGTCTAAATCATTCGAAACAGGAAATAGACCGCGACTCCCAGATGCCCACAACTGTTATACCAAATTTTAATATAATTTTGCTTACAGAAACTGAATTATATTAGCACCACTTATCATAAAGATCATAAAAAGCATGATTAATAACTGTATTTTAGGTCACCTAATTATTTTTTAAGAAATTTCTAATGAAATATTCGATATAATAATGTAAAAAATGATTAAAACAGGAAATGCCTAACCAATACATACCCTGAAACTTAGTGGAGTCACTGTTGCTCGCGAATTGTGGGCGTTAGAGTGAGCTTCTCAAGAATAAGCATTTCTTTCTATATTTTATGGATCCTAATTCTGAATTTATAGGATTCATAGGGTCGAGTTACCCTTTCTTCTCTCCTAATAATATTGTCTATACCCGCCGTTGATATATTTTTGACTTTTTTCAGACCAAACTCTTTATTTTATAGTTCCTAGGTAAGGCACTTAAAGACCAAATCAATTTTTACGCCGATCGATAACTAATCAGTTATCACTTGGCAGACTATCCTAACATCTACCTATCCTATATGCCTACCATATAGGTACATTTTTCTGCACTCAATGGTACCAATGTCATTTTTGTCGTCCCTCATAACAAATTATAAACAGTTTTTTACGCTTTTAAATGAGTTCTCAATCTTCTTCTCCGATTATTTTGCGCCGTAATGCGAGCGATTAAAAGTTATAGCTATCCTTTGCCATTTTTTATTTCCCCATCATTCACAGCGCTCCAGTCCCCTTCCACACATCCTTTCAGCGTGCAACCACAATGCCGCTGTGAAACGAGGCAGGCTATAGAATCATAGAAATGTTTTAGGCAAATGTGAATTTTAGGAATTAACCTAATATTGTTTCGCATATGTAATATTATTTATAACTGTCATCGCAAAACAGTAAGTTTCCAGTGAGTCAGTCAGCCCAAAGGCACGTCTGGTAATGCGCACGACAAAGTACGTGTGGGTATTATTATTTGTGGGTCAATGAAAGGAAAGAGCCTACAGGGAAAACTCTGGTCTGTTCGCCTCTACCAAATTTATGGGGAGGCATGGGTCATGAAGGCACTGCTCTCCTGCCAACGCCGAAGCTGGCAGGATCCGGTGAACGTTTGCAGGGCTGATTGAATTTTTCCTTAGCATACTTTGCGGATGCTGAAAATAATTGAAGAGAACTGAGAAATAAGATTAATTTCTGAGAGCGCTTATTGATATAAAATATTCCAGTGTTTGCGTTTAATTATTTAATTAAGATTTTTTTAAAGAATATTTAATTGGCTGTACAAGCTCCTTGTAACTGGCTGTTGAAATAGGGAAATTTCATTTCATTTAATTTGTTTAGCATTTCCATTTCAGAAGCCGGTAAAAACAATGCGCCCATATTCTTAAGCGCTGTAGTCGAGTGCCGCGACTATAATATACCCGTTACACTTTTACACAATTTTAAAATATTCATTTTGCTAGAGGAAATGGACAAAACGCCACCTTTTTTCAAAAAAAAAAAGGTTTACTAACTGATGCTGACGTCATAAATAGCGAAATAATGTTCCGATTTGAAAAATCTTTGCTAAATCGATAGATTTGGACAAAAAATGTTGTATAGGGTCAAACGAAGGTCAGCAGGATGCTGAAATAACGTTGCGCTGCTTATGAACCTCAAGAATCTGCTTGCTTTATCAAAACTCTCTATGTCTTATAGTTCCTGAGATCACAGCGTTCATACGGACAGACGGACATGGCTTAAAAGACTTCGCTATTGATACTAATTAAAAATATATAGGGTCGGAAACGTTTCGCTTTACCTGTTACATACTTTTCAACGAATCAAATATACCCTTTTACTCTACGAGTAACGTGTATAATGAGGGAGAGCGCGGAAAAGGTTCATTTTCTCTCGTGCTTTTCTTTGTAATTCGATTCTCCATTTCGTATCATGGTTACTTTTGTTTAGCCTTACATTTTTCACAGGTTATTCTGACAGTTTGGTTATAGACAAAAAGTATATCAAAATTATTTGCCACTAGATTTTTTTTTTATCAGAATTAGGGATTTCCTATTTAAGTGGAAGGAAAGGAAGACTCAAGACTTTCCACAAAACTCTTCTGTTTTTTTAGCTTGATTACATGTTCCTCGCGTATTGTTTGTACGGTATTAATTAATTTATTTTTGGATTTTTATTTCTGCCACAGACTCCCTATGAAGACACCCGTAAGTATTTTATGCCAACGTATGCACAAATGATAACGTCCCTCGTCCTCAAAAGCCTCAGCTCTTGAGCCGTGTATTCACCGCAAGCCAAGTTGTGTGCACTGTTAAGTGGAGAACGCTTTCCGATGCCACTCCGGCTCCAGTTGCCGCTCCCTCTGCCGATTCCGTTCCCTGTCCCTTTAGCCCTTTAGAATAGGCGGTGCCTGCCTGACTGCCTTCCGGTCCTCCACTATGTTTGTGCAATGAAGCGTTGGGCTTTTATAACGCCAGCAGGCAGCTGAGAAACTCCAGAAAGAGCGGCCAGTGGAGGATGAGCGGAGTCAGTCATTGAAAAGCTGTAAAAATCTGAAGGAAAATTCTTAATTTACAAAAAGAACGAAAGGAAAGCTCTGGCGAAATAAATGAAACGTGAGGTAAAAAAAAATGAAACTCAACAGCAGGAGACGGGACTTGTTTGCAGGACAATCGTGGCAGTGATTCAGTGCCCCCAACAGTTTTTGGTTCGGGCATTCTCGTCTCCTCCTCTGCTCCATCTTACTACAGCGTTCCTCCAATATCTACGCAGTGAAGCTTTCCACTCCACTTGTCCGTTCCTTGATTCTCACGCTTTTTGATTTGAATGTCCCATCCCGAGCAGCGCATAAGGGACTGTTCGAGGAGCGAGGGGCTGTACCTTAGAGATACTTAGATACGTATTACGTATATATTTTAATGTGCGCTTTATTAACAGCTTTAGATAGGAGCGCGTCCGCTGGACTGCTCGGACGTACGTCTACCTTTCAGCATCGAATGGAGGCTGAGTGCTTTGGGTTGGCGAGCAGGTGGCCAAGTGGGGCTGCGCTTTTGTTACCTCGGGCGAGGGACGCCAAGTCCTCGACAGGGAATTCACATTGTGGAAGTCAAATTTATTTCGATTGAGTTTTGTCTGCAGTTGACAGGTCTCTTTGTCCATGTTGCGATGTTGCCTGTTTTCCTTTACTCTTGCGACGAGTGTATATCTATCATACCAAATGAATACCACAAGCAAAATTCCTCGAATTTGGCATTAGTTGCTTTGTTTTTGTAATCAGCTTATTAGAACTGTTGGCGAATTAAGTGGACTGTATTTCTTTTTTCTAGAATTGGAGTTTATTTTTTAATTATAAGTTGGCTTACAAAATATTAAGCGGGGAAAGTTACAAGCGGTTGCGATCGAGTCAAAATCTACATATACATACATGTATGTATGTATAATAGCTGCCGAAAAAACGTGCAGAAAAGATAATGCAGAAAAACGCGTGATACTGCAATACCAATGCAAATTTACTGCAATTTCGTCTATGCGTGTGAGCTTCAAGATTTGAGACGAAAAGGAAAACAATGATGTGCATTTAACTAGCTACGATTAGAACAACAATACAATGATGGGCATTTAACTAGGTGCGGTTTGACAATAATACAATTATGATAAATGGCCGATCTATTCTTCAACATGAACTAAATATTTTTTGGTGTAAAAAAAAAGGTTAGGCAATTAAAAAATAAGCAAGCAAATTGAATAATATTTAAGCTTACTTTAGGTCCTTATATTTAGGAAATTTATCAACTGTATGGAATTTCAATCAAAATTCCAACTGCGGAGTCAATTTTGATTAACCGAGCTTTGTCAAAACTAATGAACCCTTAAGGTCATTAAATTGGAGTCCAAGCAAATGTAATCCGTATTCCGCTAGCTATTTCGGAAATGAAGTCAAGGTTTTTCTAAGCAGATTCTGTTCTTATAGAACAAAATGTGGGATATGGGTATATTAAGGTATTAAGCAGCCTATTTAATTTCATATGGGGACACACTGTTCGGAGTTCCACAACCTCGTAGCTTTTTTCCATCAGCCAAAACGGCATATAGAACTGTCTCGTTTCATCAAAGTATGTCTATACCCATCACCCTCTTCCTAATTGAAATTGCGCCTTACTAATTTAAGTTGAAGTCAGTCGATTGCGAATATTGAAGAGAGCAAGTGTCATCCATAGAGTGCGGAAGTCGTGAAGTTTAATACCAACACCTTTGTTTCTTTAATTTACTTTTATATACATATCCGAAATAAACATTATCAATTTGTACTACCCTACAAAAAAGTTACTTCAACTTTTATCAAGACCAGGGAAATGGGCACTATCATTTTAAAATTCCTTTTAATTATTCGTTTCCTCTATTTCCCTATCCCTAGAGAACATAGCCTTGGCCGAATAGTATCTAACAGGTAGACGAAAGACGTTCCTTTTGAGTAAAAACGATACAGCATGTCCGTCCGCTGATTACATTCTGAGCGATTTTTGGGAGAAATCAATGAGTTTTTGATACTGATATTTTTGAAACTTTTTCTAGATCTTCTCCGCACTGTTAGGACTTAAAGGCGTTAATCCAGCAACACATGGTACAAGTCCCGAAAGCTTCTCCGCCTGTCAGAGCCGTCACAAAAATTACATTTTGCCAGCTAATTACAATTTCAAATTAAATCACAAGTAATTAGCTGAAAGTCAAAGACAAACATGGCAAACACACAAAGGGGCGGGCTTGGGAATTTGACAGCATTTTATGATTTACAAACGCAACGTATATTTTTTGCCTAATGGTCTTTTGTTTCTGCTTGACAGGTGGGTAGTGGGTGGTTGGTAGAGTTTGGTGGGTGGTCGGTGGTGCGGGTCATGGGTCATGCGCACCCATATACGCCATCGCAGGAATATTTGCCTGCCAAATGAAAGACATTAAAAGCGACAACAAGCAGCCAAATGGGCAAAACAGGCGACACATTAAAATACATTTTTAATGTTGATGTGAGCGTGTCCGCCCCTTTTCCGCCTCGGAAACATTTCTTCTTTATGTACCATTTTCCCGCCGTGTTTATTATTTATATATGTGTCTGTCTGTTCCCGACTCCCGCTCTCTGGCGTTTGTCGTTCCCGATCCCTCATCTCGCCACCGCAACCCCCTCACAAAAGTCAACTTTCTACCATCAGCCTGGCACGACGTCCGTTAGAAATGTAATCTAAATAATTACTTTTATTGCGATTTTTCCGTATGGTAATCAACGGGATCGGAATGGTGTGTCAAGTATTTTTCTGCCCCTGATTTATTTTTATGGCGTGTATTAATGACTTTTATCTTATATCAAAATTCGGTCAAAAACCATTAAAATTAATTTGCATTTTGTAATTACCGAAAAGGCCTTATTCGGGAGACAATGTAATCTATTTTGTGTTAAAACGTTTCTTTCAAAAATTCATCAAATTAACACGAGATATAATAATATTGGATTCTTAATCTTAACTATAGATTAGTCATCGTCAACTATTTTGACATTTTTAGGTTTTATGTAAATTTAAAGCTCTCTGGACAAATCATCATAATTTAACCAATATAGATAGACGATAAAAATAAAACTAATAGATTATTTACATTAGACTAGTCTCCAGAATATGACGCTATTATAATTTATATTCGGTTCGTAAGGTGGAAAACAAACTTATAAAAACGAAGTTCATGTTCGTATAAAGTCAAGGCATCGAAAAAGTTGTTAAAAAATAACGTTAACAACTTAAAAAACGTAATCCTTTTATTCTGAAAACAAACTTGAACTGCGGAGGCATCTCCGGAATCTGTATGCTTAATCCCATCAATCTTTCTGCTAAGCTTCTCAAGATCTCAGCGTTCATGGGGATAGGAGGAGGGACTTACTTGGCTTACTTGACTAGGCTATCAGGTCGTTTAATCCTGGTCAAGAATACATTTACTTTATTCCTATTCTATTAGAATAGGAACCATCGATTTACATTTCTAACTTACTAAGTAAAGAAGGCATCTGAAAGAAGTGTAAATCGAAGAATGTAATTCGACCTGAGGCTGTAACAAATTTGGAAGTTTAGTATTTGTGTGTAATTTTGAATGCACCTTTTTTCATTTATTTCCATGAACCACCCTTTCGGGCCGAACGGCCCCTACTTTAGTCGATCCTGTCAGCGGGATCGTTTCCCTAGTTTGACTGACGAGATTGGCATCAAGGCGGATAGGCTGGTGTCTGCTCTGGGCAGCGCGGCAATCGCAGATATGAACTCTCGCTTAAAGAGAGGTCACCGAAGCACATACGAGGCGGAAAGGCGAGCGGCCCAAGCGGCTTTGGACGCAAATGTGCCACCGGCCAGGATATATCTTCGCTCCACGCCGCAAGGATTTCGTCGGGCAGTTGACATTTTTATGCCACGTTTTAGTCGCGACGAGAACATGTCTTTCTCAGAAGAGGAGGAGCGGTCAGAGGACCACGCCAAAACCCAATCGATTGCACAGAAACAGAGGATCAGACGGGGTTTGGCTGCTCCCCGGCAAACGGATGAGCCCCCCTACACGGGTAACTGCCACCACTGCCGGGAACTAGGCAGTGATGACATGAAATCCGACGAACGCGGTCGAGGAATGGCGCGCCGCGTTTTCCATAATATGGATCTGTTGTAAGTAGGTTTCTGCACTCAGCTGCCATCTTATTCGAACTAATTTACTAAGTTACTATAAGTAACGTCCACTTGATGCAGCACCTCATGCAGCTAGGGATAGACCACGATTGAATCAACCAGATCGAGTTTGGGGTCACCGCGGAGTTGGCTTTTCTTCTGTCTCACACATTTCAACGGAGGGTTAAACAGCAGCCTTAACAACGGGATGCTCTGCGAGGGAGCCTAGCTGGTTAAATATAAAGAATAAAATGGCTTGTACTTTTAAAAATTGTGTTGTTCACTCCTTCCTTCCATCGACAGTTTAATTCAACTAACACTGGCTTCATACCAAAATCTTTATTTTATCAATTTTTAAGTAAATCCATTAATCGAATTTGTGAAGCTCTAATAGGCAAAAAGTTTACTTTTTTGTTTTTAAACTTTGCAAAGCTTTGGTCTTGGAACAAAAGGTATTAACGTATTAGCTGAAAAGTATGCAACACGTAAAAGACGGGTTTTCTTGATCGGGATCAAGAGCCGTTTCGATTTAACCGTGGCCATCCGCGTGTTCATATGGACGCTGAGATCACGGACGAGAATACTGGGATTGAGCTATTCTATTCTTATTATTGTTTAATTATCCTGTCATGTCCGCTATAACATCCACAGGGCACGAAACAGATCTGACTTGACCTTCAGCAAAGTTTTTACTTGTTATTTCCAATCGATTTACCCAAAAAATTCTATTATTTTTTTTAGTAATTAAGTAGAAATGTAGGCTATATGAAGAGCGGTGTCAAGTTCAGGTATTAAATTGCTGTTACCCATTACAGTATTGGGTATCTAATTAACTAACAAGACAACTTGTCGAGTTAGAAGGAAATAAGACTTACAAAATAACTATAATTGCTTGGTCTCATTCGTTATATTAAAAAGATATACCAAAAAGGGATTTCAAAGTTAAAAAATGTTTTCAGATCTGATTTTATGCAGTCGAACACTTCTCTCAGCAGCATTCCACAATATTTTCCCTTTTCATCACCCTTCTCATCAAGCTTATTTTACCGCCCTATCGTCCATTTAGCCATCCACCCCATCCACATCCACATCTCCACCCACATCCGCATCCGGATCCGCATTCGCATCCTGCATCCCCTCCGTGTTCTTGCTCACTTTGGCATATGCCTTGCATAACTTAAGGCGCAACAGGAAATGAGTGGAACACGCCCCAGCGACTGAAACAGAACGAAATGTGAGGAAAACAACGACGCAGCAGCAGCAATAACAACAACAGCCGTGGCACAATTCTCCCATGCGCCTCCCCCTTCCCAGCCAGTCAGAGCCAGACAGCACAAAATGCTCTTGTAATACCAATTTGGGCCGTGCAGAACAGTTTGCTTTAATATCCATTTTGGAGCCTTGATTTTTGTTAATCAGTGTAGAGATATGGCCCAAACATAACGCAGATATGGAAATATATAGAGTCCTCCGGGAGTCAAAATGAAAGGGATTTTCGAGCGGCCAATATGATGTCGGGATACACAAATACCAGACTTTAAATTCGGCCTTTAGTCAGCTGCCTGGGCACCCAAGGCTGTTTTATTAACTACGAAAAAAGGAAAAGCCAAAGCCGCAGAACAAGTTTTTATTTTGCCCACATAACTTTGTTTTTATTTTGTTTCGCTTTTCATCTTGCGATAATGCCCTCTCTTGTCTTTCCCTGGGCCACGTTTCCTTTGAACTTTATCTTAGTTGTTTGTTTGCCATTTGTTTTTGTTGCTATATCTGAATAAATTCGTGTGTTTATGAATATTGTATATATCCCAGCGGAAACGAATATTTTCAACTTTTGTCGCTCAACTTTGTGCCAAACATTCCTGCACTGTACTTTGTTTTTCTCCCTCCGTTGAATGAATTGCTCGCAAACTTGCTTACTCTTAATCAAATTGTCCTTAATGTCCCTAATATGTGGGAGCGTTTTGTAAGTAAGTCGCAGGATCAAGAGCGAGGACACCCCATTTTGCCAAACATCCGATGAGAGCTTAACTCAAGTTCTATGTTGTTCCTGATACTTCTGTCTGTGTGGATAGCTTGTAGCACCTTTGTAATTCTTATTTGATCGCTAGGTTTAGATAGTTCATGTTTTAAAGCAGAGTGATTATTTCTACAGCTCTTGGTCTCGTTCTTAAATACTTTTGGCAAAATGTTTGCATTTTTCAAATATTTCCTACAACTTCAACCAACAACGACCGCTCGGTGTACATTATAATGCTTTGATCTCGCTCCTTATTGATGTTTCGTGCAGAGACTCCCCACGGTTGAGTTTTCCTCCTTGGGGTTTTTGTGCTTGACCGAGTTTTCCGCACTCCTGAGTTTTGGGAGTATGGTCCACAATACCAATTCAAGTAACCGACTTGTGAGCTCTGCAATTATTAAAAATGCACTCCCATTCATTTAAATTAGCACACGCCGAGAGACGTGAACGCAGCATCATTAAAAGCAGAGTGGGAACTTTGTGGGCTATGGCTACCCTCGTCCTTTCGGATTGAAACTACAATTAAATTCAAATAAAACCCAATATCCTGCGGTGCTTTTTATGTGTGCGCTTGTAATATAAATCCTTTGGCTAATGGGGGCTACGCACACACTCGAGCACTGGCAGCATCGGAAAAGCTCCAACTGTTCGCAGCAGGCGGTCCGTGCCCGAAAAACGGGAAAAAGAGCAATGGACTAAACATGAACACTGCACGGCCGAGGGGTAGCTTGGGCAATGAAGGTTCTGCCGTTCGGGCCCCAACCTGAGTTAGGCGGCGCACTCGTGTGGGGATACTAATGAACAAACTCACAGTTTGCGTCTGTGCTATCCTATGAACTTGCTGCGGTACTTTACGGTTTATTTCAAAAATTCAACAATTTCTTTAAATTTCATTTTTGAATGGGGGATACTTTTGTTCCTCTGTATTTTACAGATTGCATTGGTATTTCGACTCCATTCAGCAAACAAGTCCACCCAGCCATTTCTTCTTCTTCTTTTCTCCTTCTTCTTCTTTTTAGATAGAGCAAATTTAACTACTTTATCAACCTTGCCAACTCAGGTATTTCAACTAAGTATGGAATCAACCTCTAATAATGTGTACCTTTAGAAACAAGCTTAAGGCAGGTCCCCCCACCTTGTGGAAACAAATCAATTTTCTTGCCTTATCGTGTAGATATATGTTTCAAAAATGCTCAGCAAATGTCAGATCAAAATCTGAAAAATTACGAAAGTTACAGGCCGTTACATATAGCACTGTCAACGCGTTTTTCCAGAACCACGTTTTTGGAACTTACGAAAGTAATTGAATTGTTGTACATCAGACCACGGGTTCCGGTTCAAGCCCTTCCGGTAGCGGGATATGAATTTCTTCATAAATAGCGACATATTGTTTCGATTTAAAAAATCTTTTGCAAATCGAAAACATATACGATGGGCGTTTGTGGGCGTTGCAGTAGGCGTGGCTGAATGAAAACTCGCGTAGAGCTGCCGTGGCCTCTCTAAAATTCGTACTTTTAAGCCTAATTTTCTAACTCTTATAGTTCCCGAGATTTTCGGATTTTTGGTTTTCCGGGTTTTGTGGGCTTTAGAGTGGGCGTGGCTAGATGGGAAAAAACAATTTGTTTTGGGGGCATCATAAAAAACCACATGCTTAATACAAACTTTCTATCATTCATAGTTAAGTTTCTACAAAAAGTGAAAGCCTTCTTTCGATCTTGGTGGGCGTAAGTGTGGGTGTGGCTGCGCTGCTTAGGGGCCTCAAGAATCAGCTTGCGTTATCTCAGCCCTGTATCCCTTATAGTTCCTGAGATCTCAGCGTTCATACGGACAGACGGACAGATGGACCGACGGAAAGACGGATATGGCTTAATCGACTTCGCTATTGATCCTAATCAGGAATATATATACTGTATAGGGTCGGAAACGGTTCCTTCCATCTGTGTCATACTTTTCAATGAATCTAGTATACCCTATTACTCTACGAGTAACGGGTATTAAAATTGTAATCACTGAATAAATATATGTTCGTATTCAGAAAAAAATTTCAGTGTTTTATCTTAAGCCGTTAAAAAAAATTCAAGAAAAAAACCCCCATTCCATTTGCATTCAAAACAATCATTTCTAGAAAAAGTGTATGCTGTTTTAAATTTTACTTGCACCACTTATTGTCAGGGCAATCGCCCAATTGTGTTTTTTTGTAATCGGAATAATTTTACTGATACATATTATAGAAGGTGAAACGTAAATCTAAATATGTTTTCTTGACGCCCCAGTTTTTGGCGGTTAGTGGGCGAATCAACATCTCTCTGACATCTCTAGAATATGCAAGCTCTATTCTATCTCTTATAGTTCCCGAGGTCTCAGCGTACATAATTGGAATCGGACCCTGATAGCAACCAAGAATGTTTCTGGAATCTTTGTATAAAGAGGGGCTTAATTTTGAACGGTAAAGTCGAGTTACTCAGAACATTAATTGTAAAATGAATATGTTGATTGCAGAGGTCTGCGTACAATGTAATGTAATTATTAATGTATGTATGTAAAGTTCTACAAACGCTAACCGCTATGACCTAATGACTTTTAATATTGGAACACTTTTACTTCACAACTTAAAGGGTATTCGAATGGCAGAATGCAAGCCGCGCCGCTTCCATCAGTGACGCCTTCTTAATCAAGAACACTACCTCGACCCCGCAAGAATCTCAAGACAAGTCGCCTGCGCACTCGCAGTCATCTCCATCAACTGGAAACTGAAATCGAGGATGAAAAACGCGGCAATGGCAGAGGCACTTAAATGAAATGAAAAAGAAAACGTGCGAATGTCTACTTAAGGGCAGACAGCGCAGAGCAGACGACAGACAAAAGCGAATCTACGAGCGACGTCTAAATGGCTTGCCACAAAGAAGATGAAATCCAAATCAGCCATAATGCCCACAACAAGAAATGTTTTCATGAACCAACTTCGAATTAGCAACTAGATAGCAATAGGAAACAGTTTTCCGAAACTAACGAAAACTTTCGGTTGTCGATCTATCTACTGAATTGTCTGATTTAAAAAATCTTTGGTAGGTGTGTGGGTATTGACAAAATAAAGCAAACTTGCGTTGCGCGGGCATCCCCTGTTACTCTAGAAGTCATCAGAAGGTCATCCTAACCCCAACTACAGAATTTAAGGATTTTTTCTAAAAAAATGTGATAATAAGCGTAAGGCGAAAACATTGCGGTTATCGATTTTCTAACGGTCCTGTGAAGCAACAGTAACAAAGTTACACATTGATAACCAGTCTCCGAGCATTTTATATCAAAACGGCCGGCAGGGAAAGGTAGCCAAGTAGCGACTTACCCCTCATTAAGTATTCCTTCGCCGCTCCGTTCTCGGCGTATTTCAATCAAAATCAAGTGCAGATCTCCATCAGGGCTGAGTTCGGCTTGCATGAAAATTACACGCACAAAACATACAAAACTAATTTTCCAACAAATTAGACGCGCAAGTAGATGTTAAACCACCCCGAACTCGTGCTCCCCTTGTTCATAATTTATTCGCTATTCTTTTTTGGTTTTTTTATTGTTCAGGGCAATTCGTGTGCGTAATTTGCTTCTGTTAAGTTTCGATGTTTTTTCGCATAAGAAAACTTTGCTTTGATACCCGGTGGGGCGGTCTGCTAATTTGGGCGCATGATAATTGGCCGGGCGGAAAGTAAGGTTCCCGGAGCCGCATTCACCGCCTGTGGGCTGAGCTCCAAAACTCCTGATTAGTTTAGGTCCACACACAAAAATCTGCACTTGATGCGAGCACATTTTCCTATCACATGCATCGCCGCCCATCCAGCAGTCTTGCATGCTTAAGCCGTCCCGCGTGAGATTAAAAGCTCTGCCAGAAGAAGATACAAGCGCACACCCGAGATAGAGACCTTTTGCCATATAAACCTTTATAACTCTTTGACAATGGTTTATTGGCTTATTTCTTGTATCAGCTGCAGACACCAGGTGTACATTGGGAGAAACCCAACCCCCTTTTAATGCAAGCATTAATAAATTCACATTATCTTAAGTCGTAGCTCCGAAATCTGAAAATTTCCCCTTCCTGACCCGCCACTTCCTAAAATCACTGATAAAATTCCATTGGATCCATTTTATAAGAGATCCCGGCTCCAATTGCAATAAATTTCAATTATTCACTTAAATTCTCAGTAAGTTGAATGTTTCGCGCAGATGTGAAGTCTCGCCTTAGAGCTCCAGTTTATGACCTTAAACTCTCAACATATATAAAGGCCACAGGCTTTCTCATTCAACAATGCGACCTTCATAAACGCCAAAGGCGATTAAATACACATTTTTATTAACTTTAGTTTATAACTTGCACAAAAACAGCTGCCGAGCAACAATATTTTGTATCATTTCTAATCCGTGAGGCAGGCCTTGTATATTTTAATGCTTTTGTTTTCATCCTCCTATGGCAGCAGGGCAGAGTAGTCCAGATTATAGTTTACTTTTAGATTTTTATGTATACAGTAGAAGTGGTTTTGATTAACAAACGACGTAGTTACACCTGCTGCTTACCATTCTCGAATATTCTTACCTACTGTTCTTGGGGTAATGTATTCGTTGAAAAGTCAAAAATGTGACAAAATAAGGGAAGCGATTTGGGACGCCTGGAATAACTTTGGCGTTCCTAACTTTCCTGTCTAAACCTATCGATTTACCAACAAATTTCCAAATCGGAACATAATTTTGCAATATATTCCCCACATGACCTGTGAATAAAAACTCTTCTTATGGTTCTGGCAGTAAGAGGCTCTTTAAAAATGGTTCACAGCGTCGATTTCTGCCAGCCAAATAATTTATTGTATCTTCTTTGTTTATAAGTTGTGGTGTCGTAATCTTCTTGTTCCCCTTCCTTTCAATTTAATTTTTTGGTAAGAATTCCACACTTTGACGGAAGTATGTAATTAGCTGAGAACTGAAAGAGGCGTGGATCCGATTTGGGGGATTCGCAAGAAGGGTCATTCTACGCTGCCTCCGTCATTGTCTGCTCAAGTAGAAAGAGCATTCGCCCCATCCGCCCCAGCCGAAAAAGCCGAAAGTTAAATTCAATTCAATTAGCAGCATATTTTGCTGCCGAGATACAAAAGCAATGCGAAACAGATACAATGCCCCAAGATACGGGCAATTTATGGGGCTCATGCGATTGTCAGCATGTGGTTTCAGATCCCTTCCAGTGTCTCCCCCACCATCTTTTTGGCATGTTTTGACACTGCAGGCCAAGACGGAATAAGGGGAGTCCCTGCTGTTCACACTCAACGGCGTGCGATCTTCAGATGCCAATGTCGTGAATGGGTCTTGGTCGGGAGTTTAGAGCCTTTCGTGAGATGGTGGCGTTGCGTGGCGTCAAAGGTTGGCGTGAGTGAGTATTGTACTCACCAGACAGGTCCCAATGATTCCGGCATGTCCAAAACGCAATGTGTGTCTGCAGCCCATTAGGGATCGTAGTGATCCTAAGACCGAATACATTTTAATTTTCATATTTCCTATTTTAAATTAATCGACTTAATAACGAACTGCTCACCCAATTTCACGTTAGCTTTTCTCGGAGATAATAATTACTTTTGGAAGATTAATGGAAAATATTGGCTCAGCGTACTCAGTCCTTCCATCGGTCTAACTCAATGACCCATTGCGAAGAAGATTGCCAACGCGTTTAAGAGGAGCGGTCTGGAGGTTCAGCATAAGAGGGGCATGACAGGTTGCGTTAAATGACAAATTACAAGTATTTACATGGAAAGCACAACAAGATGCCAAGGTGGCAAGATGCCGGGATGCTGGCAGTCTGCGTAATCGATGCGGGGCGCGCGTGTCTTAAGAGCTGGTGGCTGAGCAGCTCTTGAAACCGCCAAGGTGGTGCAGGAAACCACACGCCGTCAGTACGCCACGCAAAAGACAATCGAGTTGATGGCGAGGGCGCGAGAAAAGTGTACTACGCCGCGTAATTGAGCGAAAAAGTCAGGACAATATGTGAGCTACTGGCGCCACCTGTCAGCCGTTCTGGCTCCTGCTGTCTCAAGTTTGCGCGGCGCTTCAAATTGATTGCATTAATAATAGGCTGTGCTGCATCGCTTGTGCAATAATGGGTTATGTTAGGTTCAGACTTGTCTCCGAAACGCCCAGTGAACTCTGATGATAAGAGCATGAATCCACGATTGGCTTGGAATTCCTGATTCTAGAAATCTCTAGACTTTAGAATTCTATAATTGCATAATTTCGCAACTCTTTGTTTATCACAGGGAAAAGTAATACCTAATATGTGCCAGAAGGAGCGGAGGAGGAGTATCAATGTGTCAGGTATAACAACCGAAGCTCCCCAAATACTATGCTTGTCACGAGGAAATCTTTGCGGCTGACTGGATTGGATTGCTGCGCCACCCTTAAGGTCTCATGGTGGCACATACCGCCATCGACTCTGGCAATCGGCATGCCACTGACCCAAAGACAATTTAATTTGCTTAATGAGGCGCAATGGGCGAGATATCGACAGGCGACGAGGCGACAGGCATGCTCTTAAAATCGAATTGAACTTTAATGGCTCCCCGGGAGTCAAGCTGGGCAAGAACGAAACAAGACGAAACAAAACATCTGAGGAAGCACCGTGCACAGACTTTCCTAAATTTGTAGAAACCTGGAGAGGTAAAGGAGAATGGAGTGCTATTGCACTTGGTCGTCTGTTTATTTTCATAGGCGCAGTTTTTAATTAAACTGACTCCAATGTACTTCAAAGTGCCAACTGCTATTTATAGGAGATCAAAGCAAGTCCAATTACTCAACGCCAGCTTGCCATGCACTCCTCCAAAGTTGGCAATGAGCTAGAGAGCCGCATCGGGAAGAGCTCCCCGTGTCCCTCCTGCAGTTCAAATTAATTGCAGAAGCACTCCGCTGGGTGGGTGTGGCAGGAAATCAAAGAGCAGATCGTGCAAATCGAGCCCAGCTGTTGCTCGGCGGCGAGCGGAACACTGGGGCAAGGTGTTAGAATCGTATCCTAATTACGCGGAAACCCTGCCACACACCGAGTACTCACTCTGAGGCAGTCACACGACTTTCAAAATCAATTTTGCTTTACAATAAATAATTTCATAATAAATTGCACACTCAAAATGCAACTTCCTGCAATTAAAGGCCAAGTGGACCGACTGCTGCCCCGCCGTTCTCCTGGTCCGATCTCCTCCGCACTCAAGTGCAATAAAAAATAATTGAAAATTCAGTCACGTAAGGCTTTCCAGCCGCCGTTCTCTCAGATCGCTGATCGCGACTCATTAATCCAAGCGGACGCTGGCGAATCGTTGACTCCACAGTGATGGCAGTGCGGCCAGATCGTGTCGTCATCCGAATGGCTTAAAAAGTTGAAGAGCTTTGATATATAGGAGACTCAGTGTAGACAGCAGCCAGTCAAGTATAGGCTTTCAATGTTTTATTTTCACACAATGGAAATCGATACTAAACATAGTTCAACTTCATCTTGCTTAAAACGGACATAAGGCCGTCCTTGAATCTAAGGAAGAATACCAAGTTCCGTCAGTACGTGCATTCCTCCATTCGTCGTTAGTCGCAAAGTGTTCACGGTCCCTTCTCTACCGGCTGCAGCCTGCTTCATAATAAAAGCACGCGACTTTGCTTATCAACCAGCGGCAATCGGCTGAACGGAGGAGGGGTCGTCGTATTTGGGTTAAAAAGGCGTGCACGCAATTTACTCCGCGGAGGGGCAGAGAGATCCTCATCAAGATTGCATAGCGAAAGACACTCGGCCTCGACTTGTTGATGATGCGCTCTACTACAGCGGTTAATTAACTGCACTTGCCGGAGTTTCGCTGGCAGGTGGGCGTGGGTCCTCAGTTGAAATCTGGGTTTTCGTGGTAATCATGTAACACGATGGAGGAGGTAAGCCTTTCCTTCGAGTTTTCAAAGTGACCTTTTCTAGGTTCCCGGTCCCACTCCAATCCGAAGTCCATCATTCTGTGATAGTATCCGGAAGGTGGGAGTTGTTTGTCACAATTTTTTGCTTAGCTGAAGACAGCGCCAGCCAGCAGCGAGCATATGGGGATATAGGGATGCAACCGAAACTGCTTTTGCAGCCAGCAGTTCCCGGCTTTTGTTTTTGGTTTGCTGTTCCCGAACCTCCAGCGTTGCCACTCACAGTTGCGACAAAATTGAAAATACATTTTTAATGATTTGCTGCTGAGCTTGGTGCTTTGAGCTGGCCAGAAATACTGGATTTCGGATGGACGCAGTTCATTGACCTGCCGAACGAGGAAAACTGTATTCTGTGAGTAGGTAATGATTATCGCATTTGTTGCATTGGCCAAGCCAAAGCACTAGAATGAACAGAGAATAGTCATAGCAAAAGTATCTCGGGTAGTGAGCTCCTTTGAGTCAGAGCCAACCGGAGCCAGTGATCTATACAGAGTTGTGCTCTTCAAAGCTGTCCCCATCCAGGTTGCCCGATAGCTGGCCGGGTTCATTGACTTGCACGAAAGAGGAAATATATACACTTGATTAATTGTGCGGGCTTCAAAGTTTCTGATAGATACTTGACTTCGTGCGGCTGGAAAGCAAATTCAATATGCTAATATATGGCCAGTTCACTTGAGGCTGTCAGGACCAGGGCAGGGCAGGGCAGCTCTAGCTCTCATCTGTGCGTGTGCGGATAATGAAGTGCTGCAGCTGTGGATACAGAAACATTTGACAGGAGAAAACTTGAAAACAAATAAGCTGGGACAAAAGACATTAGAAATCTAATAGCTCCTGTCGACTCTGTGTGTGCTTGAATAAACTCTGAAGGATATTGTAAATGTGACAACAAGCTGGCGCTGTCGATGTGTGTGAGTATAGGAATAGGAATAGGAAACAAATGTATCCTTGGATGTCACATCAAGTGCCTGGCCTTCCTTGCCTTAGACATTTCGGCGATGCCGGCAGACTCTTGCGGCTTCTGTGTGTTTTAGTGTGGTCAATGGAATTTGCCTAAGAGGATTTTAAAATTTTAAATTAAGTAGCCTGCTTTGAGCTAGGTCCTTTTGCATCCTGCGGTTTACTTGCATAATCGCTCTTGTCAGGGGAATGCAATTTTAATGCCCGCTGAACCCGGCAGCCCGGGAGCAAGAGCAGCTCCGCAATTTACCAATTTGTTAAGGCTTATTGTTTAATGCTCGGTTGCCCCCTAAATGGCCGTGCTAATTGAGAGATTCCTCCGCCCCACCTAGGCTGCCCTCCTAAAATAAGGGAATCTTTAGATAAGGGAACTGTGCCCTGTTCGTCTTGCCCGTCTGCCGATAACTTGACCCTCTCCCAAAGTCAATTTGTCGTTGTCCTTAGCCGCACACATAAATTCCCCAGGTCCTGGCCGGAGTACTGACTCGACGCCATCCGCTCCTGCCCCACGTACTCCTGGGCTCAGCTCTCGTTGCACATTACAACTTTGAATGCCAACTCGCAAATGAACTATAAATAAATAATTTCACTCGCAAGACGGACGAACGTCGGGGTTCAGGGGTCATTGGGAACAAGGAGGCCGAGGGTTGGCTCGAAAGATTCAGCCTCTGCATCGAAGATTTCACTTTATTTTGTAGAAAAAACAGAGTTGCAAGGACCTCTTCCGCCTTCCCGAAGTATAGAAATGAGTTTTTCGAATGTCAGTTTAAAGCATCGTAAATATTCAAATCCCAAGCCAAACTTTCTAAGCTACCCTCCGTCCCCACACGCTTCCAAAAAAGTACTCTTATTTTTCGGGATGTCAGAAAAAGAAAACAAAGAGGGCGGATGGGCTGGGGATGGGAAAGAAAACTATCGAAACAGAGCGAGGCGGTACATAACGTTCGCAGGCAACAAATCGCCGGAAACAAAAGAAAAACAAAAGGAACCGTACAACATGTCTGCAGCAGAGACAAGGACACACACCCGACCAGGCAGGTATCTGGCAGTTCGGTACAATAGCCAGCAGCAGAAGTCATTGCGAGCTCCAGCTACAAGTTCATTAAATAAATTATTCATACGCAACGTGTGCCGAGCGAAAATGGCAACAGACGCTTCGTCGCATTTTTTCAGTTTTGCACATACACAGTTTCACCTGAGAGGACTTTCCTTGGAGGAATATTCATTGGCAGCTTGTTTTATTTGCCGACTGTGGAATGAAAACGCATTGGGCTTAAATATTTATGCGCAAACGTCTGCTTTTGTGTGGATGCACGGTCCGCGCGATAGGAGTAAATTGTTGTCCCGTCGCCAGAGGGAAGCCGCTTTAACACTTGATCCTGACATCAGCTGGCAATATTGTGGGGATGACTCAACGTCATTAACATCACGCATTCTCCTACTCCGGATCACTGTTCATTCATTTGCAATTCCAAATGTAAAAGCCAATAAAGTATACCGATGAGCTTGAGTCCAGGAAAGTTACAAATAATTTAATTACGGCTAAAGCTAAGCTGAATTCGTTATTCAGAGCAGAGTTATTTGAATAAAATCCAAAGTTGAACCTTCTTTACTGCAATTTTTGCACATAGCTAAACAGGTTGGCATATCGGCTTCCATTTCTCGAATGCACCAATTCAAATTCCTAAAAAATATGCAAATAAACAGAGGCCAATGCCAATGAACGGATATACCATTGCGCTCCGAGGCCTGATCCGGACCTGATGCTCTGTGACTTACCATCCTGCTTGATATTCCTTTTTCGGGCCGCATTTTGAGGCGTTGACTACGTACCGGGTGCCTTGTGGCACGTTGAACTTTGTTGTGCCTCTCCCGCCCTATTTAAATTTTGTTATGTGGAGATGTAAGTACA
This sequence comes from Drosophila eugracilis, assembly GCF_018153835.1. Taxonomy (NCBI): domain Eukaryota; kingdom Metazoa; phylum Arthropoda; class Insecta; order Diptera; family Drosophilidae; genus Drosophila; species Drosophila eugracilis. Next base: position 323,082 of record NW_024572675.1, on the reverse strand, counting down.
AATTGGAAAGGAAGCTGTTCGTTTGTGGTGGAAGGAAAGGAAACTTGATTAAATCTAAGCTATCACTCCATTCGGACTCTAAAATGTCCTTTGGTGTTGTGGATTAAGAAAATGATTTACTGTATCTCATCTTCTTTAACTAATAACAATAAAAAACACTTTAATTATTTGCTTAAATAGATTTCGGTTTAAGTATCAGAGTGAAAACTACGTTAACTGGAGTTGTGGCCGGAATATGTAAGCATCAACCAGCCGAAAATCTAATATCCAGCCGATATTTTATATTTAAGTCAAAGATATTTAACAACAATAAATAATTGCTCATGCTAACTTGATTTGCCACTTTTATTCCTTATAAGCTTTATGTTTTTATACTCCGTTTATGCCTTTCATGTGTTATATTCCAGCATATTAAACTTTTTATCGGTAGTTCTTCGCCGATCGAATATTTGCAAATATGCACCCTAAAAACGATTTATTGCTAGAAATTGTGAACTAAAAGTCTGTTTTTAAAATGTCTGGACTGACTTAGCTGTTGATCAAGGCAAATATACTTTTCACCGAATGATCCCACTTATTTATTTCAAATAACCAAGTTTATTGTTGAACGTCGATGGACTATAAGCAGTACAGTAAAGAGGCTCACCGACACCAAGCACGTGCATGTTTCGGGCGTGGCCCATTTTGGCCATTTGGGCAAAAAGCGAGTTAGCGGGGAAATAGCTTACTCTTTATGAAGTTTTTTAGTCGTTTGACGTGCCCTTATAAGAAAACAACTTTGAGCTCCTCTTGCACCCTAGTTCCCAACTTTCGTTCCAGCGAATATAAAACTGTCACGGAAGCGCTTCCTTCTGCCTGTTACGTACTTTTTAATGAATGCCTTAAGGGTTTCACTCTACGTTAACAAACCAAAAATTTTAAGAAGTATCGGACTTAAATGGTTTTTAAAGATGAGTTGTTTAAGCCATACAGCAGCCCCGCATAAGATGTGGCCAACACAAAAGCTTTCACAAAAGGCACTGTTAATACCTGATCGCTTTCGGCACACTGCTACCAATCTGTTTGGCTAAAACTCGCAGCAGAGCCAGCTGCCACGCGGACGACTTTTAGAGCGACGAACACAATGCAACCGCAAAACATAATAGCCCGAATGTAAATGCATTGTGCGGCGATTTTCAATGTAAACTAAACAAATTACATACTAATTCCAGTTCGAGATAAAATGGATCGTAGGTCACCAGAACTAAAGGGGCGGAAAGCTACGGTCGTATACTTCGACTTACAGGTACCCGTTACTCTATTAGCCATTATCCTGCCACTAATGCAGGCTGCCTACAGCTTTTATAAGAAACACAAAAACCATTTCTAATTAGATGTGAAAGTACATTTGAAATAAGGGAAAAATGGAATTAAACGAAGGCGAAACTGACAGTTTTACAAGAGCATGAAAAATGTTTAAGTTTAAACAAAAATTTAACAAAGTAATACATACATTTTAGACAATGCTCTATGAACCTTTCAATTAGTAGAACATACCCTTTTGGGTCTCGAGAAGTGGGTGTAGAAACGGTTCCGGACCGTGCCACCTGGAAATCAGAATCCGAAAAGCGACCACGTCGACACGCCATCGACCGCAGAAAACAACAATAAAGGATTGGAGCCTGCCCCAGTCCTCCATCCCCGGCGAACTGTACTTCATTTATTACATTCCATTTATGCAATTGCACCAAAATCCATGTTTGCGGTTAATGGAAAATTTATTTATTTAAATGAAATTTATTCGACACGCCACTGAGAGCAGTTTACAATAGGAAATGCTGGCGATGAAAAACGCTGATGGTGCACATATTTGCTGACACAAAGGCCCACGCCCAAAGGGAGCGTAACTTCGCCATGCTTTTATTTGCAATAGTTGCATATAGAATTATACGACGATAATATTTCAAGCGCAACCTGACTTTAACCCTCGGACAACAGCAACATTTTATTACTTTGGTAATAGATAGAGGGAACACCATACATTCGCATGTACCCATTCTTATGACGTGTTGACTAGGCCGTGGAAACTTAGAAAGTTATTTAGGTGTCAGAAATGTTGCATGCAGAAGAGCCTGTGCTTTCTAGTTTCCTATCTCGTTAAGACGCGGCTTAGTTTGACAACATACCTTAGATCGGTCAAATTTAGAATATGCTGAGTTGCCCTTGACACCGGAGACTCTTTTGCAACTTTAAAGATAACTTCGCCTGAAGAAATTGGATTTAACAGGCTCAACTCTAGATGTCGGCGAGATAAACAGTCATAGCTGGTGACTAAATTTGTCGGAATTATATTATATTCAAATTACTTACCGCGTTGAACACGTATTTGGTTTTGGTTCCAAGTTTCAATAAATAAATGAGACATTTTAATGCAGTAAAACATGAACAAGATGCAGACAAGATCCTTCCATTAATCGACGCAAGATTGACGATTTCAACCACGGAGCGTCGTCATTCGTAAATATCGTGTTACGATCAAGACGTGCAGCAACAGTTTACGCCTTCGATTATAGATTATGGCTAAATATTTTAATCATTTTATTTGAGTTTTACTGAGTCACGTCCGAAGCTAGGAGGACTGGCCGGTTTCCATGCCGCTTCTGCTCTTCCGTTTTTGTTTATGAATTCCTAATTAGACAATTTCCAACAGACATTTCTGACACCTCTCGAAGGGGTAAGACCACGACAAGTCGTAAAGACTTGAACCGTTTTACGGCTTTTTTATTTAATTGCAGAAGTAAGCATTAGTGCTCCAAGCCGGGATCCACGGCCTTTTATGACAGCTGTCGACCATTTGGACTAAAGTTGTTGCGCAAAGTGTCAGCCAAGTCGTAACATTACTGGCTTTACTGTAATAATATTTAAATTCGGAAGTTTCCGCTTTCCAGAAGAAGCCGACTCTTTGGTCAGCGGAATCATGACTTTCGAAAAGATAATCTGTAGGGGGCTTGTGAACTAGTAAGCCAGCTCCCCTTGCATTGCCTTCCCTCACACGTCCCCTTAAATTGGGACGCCATCAGCCCTCTGATGTTGCTAATTCTGTTCAAAATTTCAAACTGAGCGCCGAATGCCGCTGCTCTGCTGTTCATCATGCTGCTCATGCATTTGAAGTTTTGACAGTTGACTGTCATTACTCCAACCCAAGCTAAAAACCAAATCCTTGTCCGGCCATCGCAATCTAGTGAAATTTCGCAATGCGTTTGCGTTTTACGTTAACATTTCTCTGCCTTGCATACTAAACGAACCCTCCAATCCCGGCCAGAGCCGTGCTGGGTAGCTTAAACTGTTGCCACTGCATCAGCTGCTCCGTTTCTCCGCTGCTCTGTTGCTGCAGCACAAACCGCAAAATGGACAAAATGTGTTCAATTTCAGGCCTGTGATTTTTCAATAGACAACTGGGCGCTGCTGACCTCTCTGGATTCGGGCGGTTTGGGTCATCCGGCATTGGTATCGGCATCTCCTTTGTCGAATTAACATTGATGCCGTGCCGGGCAAAGCTTTCATTTTGTTTGTTGCTTACCTGCCGGCTGACGTGATGGCGTTCATTAGCACGCACGTCGGCGCCATTTTGCGAACGCATTTCCGGTGCAGCCGCACGTGCGGCTCAAACGCCTCTTACCCTTAGGAATCCGGACTGGAGATGGCCAAACCCAAATTCGGAATTGACAAATTTCTATGAAGAACTAATCAGATGCCTGCTCTGAGGACCACAAATCTCCTATATTTCCCATTAAAATACTAAAAACCTGCTAAATCAAACAATTATCTACTGATCTAAGGAGAGGCAAAACGGCAACGAATGGGTTTCCATTCGCGTGACTCACGGGTGCATCCACGCCATGAACCAACTCTGTTTCGGCAGGAGTTGGCCAGATGTTATAAGTGCTCTATTTTTGCTGCTGCTATCATTTTTGCCATCGGCCATTCAAAGGCATTTTTAATTGGAGATGTATAGGGCAGCTTAACGCAATCGATACCAGTCGCAGTCCACAGTCCACAGTCCTCAGTCCGCATTCCTCGGAGCAGAGGGCGGGCCGACGCCATGTAGCAATAGTTTCCCCATCGAATCGAAACGGGGCCGGCCGAGAATATCCAAAGCGGACCAGCCCCGGTATAGTCGATAATTGGTAACGCGTCACGTGTAATGCTCTCAAAAGCCAAAAATGGAATTTCTAATTAAGTTTTACAGGGATTTAATATCGACTATCTGCAGATTCCATTACAGCTCGCTCTTCCTCCACTCGCCTGCAGCTAGTGTGTACGAACTTTTGGTCAATTAACACATCAACGAGTTAGGAGCAAAAGTCCGGCCCAGTCAGAACAGAACCGGGAACTAGCCAATGAAATGGGGAGTTCCACTTACCAGTCAGAACATTTTGCCGTAGTCGTTGCCTTTGCAATTGCTGCTGTTGATCCGCTTCAGGGATTAGGGAGTAGTCGGAAGAACTCCGTCATGAAAGGAGGAGATGGCTGGGCGCCATCTAGTCCAGGGGTGCGGCGTTCTCCTCACCAGATGAGAGCAAAGTAAGTTATTAAAATCTGTTCAGCAGCGTACTTTGGGAATCGTTTAAAGACTGTCAGTGCATGCATATTGAGCAGTGGTCAGTTATTGGTTGAATCTGAAACTCCTTTTGATTTCGGCCATTTGGGATGTGCCCAACACCAGAAAAAGGCAACCAGAATAACTCAGCCTGGAGTTACCTTCATGCCAGTAACTAAGTATACTTCATGCTCTCAGAATTTATTTCTAATTTTTGAGATACCTCCTGGAAAGTGCTTGGATAACCTTGTGTTGCAGAACCTTAAAGAAGGGCTTTTCAGCGAGGAGTCCCTTTCTGGACTGTCTTTTAACCACATTCATGAACCAAATGCTCAGAGGTAGAGTATCTTGGAGTAATATTGTAAGAATGTTTACCTTCCTCAATGAAATCGATTTAGTACTCTTGCAAGTGAGAAGCAAGTTGGCCTGGCCAGATTCGCATGGAAGAATCTAGATACTCGCAAGGTAAATTGATACTTTTTTTCGTCTTGATATTAACCTATCATTGGCGCTTATCTATCTCACATTTACTTCGCACCACCAACTTTATAATCATTAAATATATTAATTTGAATTATTTTGATTATTTGTAAGTGTATACAGTTTGAATATAGAATCTGTACATGGCTGGCATCGGATGCCGGAGTTGGGGCCAATAGCTGTAACAGGCAACCCGTCACTCACCCACCATTCGCTTATTCACTCATTCACCCATTCACTCATTCACCCATTCCCGGCCCATCATTTGCCAAAGCCTCGAAGCAGTAACAATTGATATGCGTGTACGTGAGCTGAATGCCGAGCTCCCTCGACGGAGGGGCAATTGATTTGATGTAAGCGGAAGGCGGCAGATGCTCGGGGCGTGGAAGAGGGTGAGGGAGGGGGACGAGCGGGAGAGATTGAGGCAAACTTGCAGGCCAAGTCAGTACAAACTTTGGAAGTTGGCGAGCTCGAGATGTGAGCCTTAAAGTGTATCAGGCAGAATGGAAAACTTCTGCTGATGGCACTTCTAGAGTGCAAGGTGGGGGCGTGGGCACGATTTCCTGCAGGAAACGCCAAATGTGTCGCCCATGTCTATTCTTATCAATTAGCCATTTGTCGTATCCGAATATGCAAACAAACGGCCGACAGCCGGAGCATTGCCAACTTCATTCCATAACTCAGTCCGCTTCAAGCCGCTGGTCATGCGCTGTCTGTATGTCAGACGATTGGGGGAGGTGCGGAGGGCAGAGTGGTCATGGACATGCACTTATAAAAAAATGCAATCGGCTAACCAGATAACTTTACTAATTTCTGGCGGGGAACACGGCGTGTAATGCTAAGAACCTGTCGGCTACATCTGGCGCTGATGATCAAATATTTACATTTTCCGTAGGAGGACTCAATGAGTTTTTGAAATACTCCTCAAAAACGTTTATTCGCGCTTAGTAGCTCAGCGGTCACGTCGGAGTTGGTTACTCTTGACCTGGGTGGCAAATGATCATGCCATCAGCGTCCTGAGATTGCCGGTACCAGGTATCTTAAAAAAGCCAAGCAATGAACTAATTTTAAATTTTTAGCAAAATCGAAATACAAGACTTGTTATTGTAAGGGAATTATTATTTAAGACAAGTATGATGCCTTTTGTGTGACATTTCTCAGAAGTTCTTATTAAAGGAATTTTTCACGATAGATTCGAGACCAGTTTAATACATTTGGAGGAGAGTTCCAACCCGGTTTATACTTGTTAACATGGCATATTTTGAAGTTCGGTAACAGAATCTTATATTTATCAGCTTTGTCAAAATGTTTACCTTAAACTTGATACGTTGCGTAATTTATACTTTATATAACATAGACCATATTTATATACCTCTATACTTATATTATCCTGCGCCTATATGGTTTCCAAATTGACAACGATCGTTAAGCCGCATTAATAGTGTTAAAACTCGAAATATTCTTGTTGAATTTCTAAAGTAAGAAATTATACTTCTGAATATATGATCTGTGTTAAAAATATATTAAAGATGGATACATTCCTAAAGTATTGTGTTATTTATACAGGATCAGTAAATATATTCACACTATGGCTAGATTATCCTGTTTAAGAACACATATTTTTTATGGAAAAATGAGTCGGTGCGACATGAGTAGAGGGAGAAAATGAATCGAAAATGAACACAAGAACTCTAGATTGCGCGATGGTCGAAACTAGTTTGTTACTAGTTTTGTTTGATTTTGTAGCCTAGTGTAGTCAGTATTTGCAGTCCGTGCACTTTTTCCCAATTAGTCATTTCCGAGTATGCAAACAAACGGCCGACAGCCGGAGCATTACCGCCTTCAAGCCATAACTCACTCTTCTCCAAGCCGTTGGGCATGCGCCGTACGTCTGTTTGTCTGTCGTGTTCGACTGTCTGCCAAATGGTCACGGACAAGAATTTACACAAAACTGCTATCAGCTCGACAGATAAATTTTCTAAATATCTGGCGAAGATCTCTGAGCAGAATGCTAAGGGTCTGTCGCCTTCAACTGCCTCGTTATCGCAAGTAAATATTTACATTGCGTTTGCGAGAACCCAAGGAAATTATCAGGCTAATACTGAGATAACGCTGCCTTTCACTCAGATAAAAAAAAGGACAGAGGTCAGAACATTTGTTGTCTTAGTGCTAACCTTACAGAAGTGACCTAGGTAGATCGTGCATTCAATTTAAATCCATTTAAACAAATCGAGTCAAATTACTACGCTGGGAAAATGTTGTTGTTTTTAAGTTATAAAAGGATGTTTTGTTATTAACCGTAAGAGAATATTTATAAAACCACAACGAAATCCTATCAATATCTATTTAATTAACTTGTTCAGGGCTGCAACTTATGATAATTGATTTTGGTTTGTTGATAATAAACTTTTCATATTTATTTCTTTAAGTTCCGCTTTTGGTTACGCATTAGCATTAGCATTGGTAGGTATTGGACCAGCAACAGCTTAAACATTTAATTGCGTTTTCAGGGAACAAAGTAAGCTAGTTACCTGATTATTAAGAATGTATTGGGGATCCCTGAAGGCTCGTGAACCAATATAACTGCAGATGCTACATGGGAACAGCTCCTAATGTGCTCAAGTAGCGAGCTTACAAGTCTAACCATAAAGGGCAGTTTTTTTTGTTATTATATTTTTTAGTCTCCTGATCAGACTTAGTGATAATGATCAACAATGTAGGATCGGAAAAGACTTCTTCTGCACTGTGTTGCAAGTTTAATAATTCAGATTTCGTTTGCAGACTAGAAATGTAACGTCGCCTAAATGCATTTTATACAAATTATTTGGAAAATCGAAACTAATTCTCGTTAAACAGATACAGAAACGTTTCATGAATGAAAGCAAATCTGCAGATTTTCATAATCCATTTGTTCAAAAACTGTTTTTGAATTAAAAAGCACGGAAAGTTCTTCCAGAACAGAATATATATTGCCCAACACTACAGCCACCTGCTGTTCGTTTTATCAAAACCTTTCTTGATAGGCGATCTGGCTCGGAGCGATATTAGTTGATTAGCCGGAATCACCGAACAACTCGGGCAATTCGATGTAGACCCTCGAAATTGTGTCACCGAGTCAAACATTCGAAAGTGGCAGAGAACAAAGGGCCAGATCAAGCGGTGCGACCAATCAATCAAATGTGAGCCGCGGAACCACGAGCTCACAACTTTTGCGATACAATCTAAAAGTGCCCTGCCCCATGCCCCTCGCACCATTGCTTCAACAAGCCAAGGGTCCGTAAATCATATATATACGCCCGTAGAATATGATATATAGCATGCGGTAATGTATGTATCTGGCCAGATCTAAGTTTGTCGCGATGAAATCTTAGTCTTAATAGGACTTAGCCCGACCATAAGGCCACGCTGAAGTGAGTTGTATGTGCGGTATTGAAACGACGGGCACAATTATTGGAATTCCATCACAGTCCGCGATTGGCGGGCGTCCGCCATTTCCAATATCGACTGCAAAACGGATTCGCCGGGAAAACCGGGCGAAAGGAAAAGTCGGGGAGTGTAAAAACAAATCAACAGTTCAAATTCGCTCTGGTTTTTTTCCGCTCAGGTTCCACAATCATGTCCAGCGGAACGAGTGGCAATGAGTACTCTTATACTCTTATACGAATCGGAAGAGAGCACGAAGTGTGTGCTCTCATCTGCTGTGTTAGAATGGATTGAGAGAGCACAGGTGGAGAGCCAGTGCCTGGGAAGGTAAAATCAGGTAAAAGTGACAAGCAAAGAGGAAGAGAGCTGGAAAATTCGTTAGGTATAGGCGGGATATCATTCGGAAACACTATGTGGGGACTACATATTTCGGGAAAACCAAATAGAAGCAAAACACAACAGCTCATATGTTCAAATCATTCAGGAGTTATATAAATGTTGAGTCCTACAATGACATTTTAACCGTCCTTTGCAGCTTTTTCAAGCTACGCACTTGGGCTTAGCAGGCCACCGCACAGAGTCCACAGAAGAGAGCCACGGAAAGAGAAGGAGTTCCAACTGAACGACTCTCCCTCGGGCCATCTCTTAGCATCCACAACTTACATGCAACTGAGTGGTGAGCTGCAAGTTACACCGCTCTGCGGATTCAATCGCTCGTCGACCTTCGTTCCGCGCGTTACAAGAGTCGAAAGGAGTCGCAGTCGCCGTCGCCGTTGCCTTCACCGTCGCCGCTCCCCCGCCAACTGGTTAGGCTCAGTCTCATCCCAGCGCTCGTGGCAAGAACAACACTCCGCCTTGGCTCCTGGCAGCGCGGTCGCGGCTCGCAGAGAATCTCCCCCGTGCGTTCGTTTCATTTTTGTCGTCTGTCAGCCAATCGCTTCGAGATCTGGAAGATCCGAAACTCGCGCATCGCGAGTGTAGAGATTCAAATTGGAAATGGTGCCTGCGCCCACCAGCAGCGTGAGGCAAAATGTGTGAAATGGGCTACCTGAGAAAATGCCCAAGGAGTGCTCAAACATATCGAAACAAACCAGCAGATAGGGTATCTTTAGTGCCCCAGTGAACGTGAACAGTGCTTGAATTTGATACGCTATTTTTTGCAACGCCTTCTGACAAACTGCAAACGGAATACAATCAATACTCTCTAAGTCAACTCTAACATAATTCGAAACGCTTGGAATATATAGGTGAGTTGAGAGTGAAAAACGGCAAATCGGTCGGATGTACGCCCGAGGATTTCAAAATTAAGAATTTTATTAAAACTGAGGTTATCGATGGCTGCCACATTCCGCCACATATGTTTCTCGTTTTTCCTACTCAACGGTAACATTAATAACCCCAAATTAAGGAGTAATACTGCCGCCTTGTTGGGCCAATCAAACGTACCTTCTAAGTTTTATAAATAAGAGCTAGGTCGTAAAACACCGAAACAAGAAGCGCTGTCGTCGGATGGAGAAAGATCTTACCCAAACACTTTGTGTCTGCAGGTTTTCCCGACGGCTGTTGCCCAGATCGTTATCTCGCAGATGCAGTTATGCGGCTAGATTTCCCTTCTCACCATTACAACCTCTCTTCTTTGGCAACTTCACACTTCGCCAGACACGCGATGAGGCTGGGTCTCTGGCCCCTGGATTTCATAATTTCCCCGCTGTTCTTAGAGGCAATTAAGTGGAAATATGCTAGGCAATTAAAGCTCCATAGACCTCGCTTTCGCTTTCCCTCCATGCACTGTAAATACCCCAAATGATTTTTCTTGCCCACTTGTAATGGTTCGGAGATATAGGATTGGGATTGAGTTTTCGAGGGCTTGGATACCCATATCGTAACTGCTAGCTGCCGAGATGCACCCGCAATCGCGCATGCATAATTAATTTCGTGTAAAAATCATAATTACGTCAATTAAAACTTGTGTAAACAAGTTGGCGGCATGCGGCAGACGGGAGATTTCCCCGATCTGCCTGAAGTGCCCTTCATGGCCCAATCATTATAATATCGCCCAAAAAACTTTTACTGGCCGATTGAGAGGGAAGGCACTGAAAAGGTGCTTGCCCAGGCGTTTTGTTATAATATGATAATGCCTTTTTTTTGGGCCTAATCCAGAAAATAGGTTTTTAATGATGAGCATTTGGAAGTCCCAGCAAAAGATCTCATCGTACTTATGGGGAAAAAGTGCCCACAAACATAAACAGCATAATATAAAGATTGAATGAGGCATGTCCGCCATGTTTTAGCCCCCGTTTCCAAATTCAAGTTCGCAGATTTGCAATTTTTGGGCTTTTCAAAGTTTCCAAATTGTTTACTCTTTTTTTTTCCAAATGCAAGCCGACTTCAGAATGCATTTTTCTTTTTCCTAGCAAAGACACTTCGTCAGAAATATACATCAAACCCAAGAAGATGTTAAGAATTTGACAACTTTTGATGGATTAAGTACAATATGAATCAAATGTAGAGTTTACCTTTTGGTAGTATTAAGTGATGCCCTCTACTGTTCTCCTTTCTTTATTTTCTTTTCCTCAGGAAACTTACAATTCGTATGCTTTTGGATTCAAATGAGTATTAATTATTCGAACCAAAAATCTAATGCGCGCTGGGTTTCGGTAATTGTGTTATTTAAGGTTTAGATTTTGATGGTCTCGTGTAGTGTATGATTGCGAATGCCGAAAACGTCATTACAACGGCTTTTATTTTGTTTGGTTGGCACTAAAATACGGATTGAAATTAAACCCAAAATGTAAAAATAAAATGAACTCATTAAAGAGCAATGTCAGTGCTGAATTAAATGTCCAAAGAATATGCCGCTCGACTTAAACAAGCCAAATTCATCCGACGTGCGATAATTTATATTAGTCTCTGCCCCTCCTCAGCCAACTCCCATTTAACCTCATTCTGTTCACTTCACTTCCCCCAGGTAATTTTTCAGGGGCTGACGAAAACAACCATCAACAGAATTTATGCCCAAGAAGTGTCATTCTCGTGTGCATTTCGAGCGCTTTTGCTGCTGGTTCGACGAGATCGTGTCGCTGCCCACATGGCTGCCACCGCATTGGACCCTGCCTGGGGTCTGGGGTCCTCTAATTAATTAGCATCTAACAAAGAATAATGTTTCCTGCGGCCCTCGACGGTGGCCCAGCCGACTGTCATAACTTGGCCGCAAGTTTATTTGTTCGGCTCGCCACTGAAGGCGGTGCACAAAAGGCAGCCCCGATCCGAGAACAGATACAGGGAGTCAGAGATACAGATACAAAGACGGCGCACAGGTGCCGCATTTTCTTCGACTTCTGGAACCCCTCTCCCTGGCGCAGGTACAAAATGCCACATTCGTGGCTGCCTCTCTACCTGTTCTTAGTTTTATTTGGCCAGGTTTTTACTGCCAGTGCTGGTTTGCTTAATTTTTATACTCGGGCTAGCTATTGTGTTAGCTTGTCCAGTAATTACTGCTGCCGCAGTTTTGTACTGCCCCAGCTGTGCTGTTGGAGGGAATTTCCAACCAAATTACTTGGCGCCAGCTTCATTCTTTCTGAATCTTCTCTCTGTTCTTGAAAACTCAAAGACCTACTCTTGTGGTTTTTGGCAGTGCCTTCCCCTGTGTTTTCCTCTGCTGCTGCGCTTAATTAGTTCTGGAAAAGTTGAGTGTGTTAAAGTATCCGAAATATTTCAAACTGTCAAGAGTTCGGAGAGTGGACAGTAAGGAGGAGGATTCGGGACGAAAGCTAATGGACCCAAATTTGAAGGAACTTAGGAATGTTTTTCGATGTGGCAGTAGCTGCCACTGCACGATACATTGTGGCTTAGATTCTACCTAACCTCAATGCTTCCCAACTCAGTACGCATCCATCGGCATTTTTCGACCCGTTGGGTTTTCCCACACTTTAGCATGTTGCCCAACGACCGAACCCTTCTTTTCACGGCAGACCACACAACCATTAAGATTTGCTACTTGGCTTCCATTGTGTTGGTGACCCTTATACCGGCCCCTTGTGTTGGCCCGTGTTCTTGAAGAACACTTTTCCATAATGTATGTAAATAGCCCGGAAGCAACCTCCGATGTGAATTTTATGGCGAGGATTTCGTCGAGCTAATTAACTTTCGGTTACAGTTCACTGCGCGAAAACGCGATCGTCGATCGCAGAGCATATTAAATTAGAGTTTGAAAGACAGAATTGGCCCTCTTATGCGCCGGAAATGGATCTCGCTCATCAACTTGACGACGACTTCCCGCATGCTCCTAGGCCCTTGTCTGCTCACTGAATGGTTGCACTATATGCGCCGTGAGGCTTGGTCTCCCAGTCGATTGTCGGAGGCATTCAAGCACATCGCTGCCGCGTGATCATCCCGAAATTTTACATCGCCTGAATATTTTACGCATCACAAAATAATGTAGCGTCATTAGCCCTATTCGGGCTGCAATGGTCTCAGGGTCGGCCCTGCCGACTCAGTTCCAGTTCCATTCCCAGACCAAAAGCCCAACCCACAGATCCCCTAAATGCGGGTGGTCCCAGAAGCAGCAAAGAACCGATACAAATGATTTTGCTTGGTAATTAGGCTCTTAGTTGCATCGAACACAATCTCATTTGTAAGTGTCCGCTCCTGTAATCGCTGACAAAGCATTTTCGTACATGCAATGTAATGTAATTCTTCGCCGTCAACACGCTCTGAAACCAAACGATAGGTGTGTCCCTGAGTGGCCGTCCCGGTTTCGAGAGTGCAGGCCAGATCAACCCTAGGCCATCAAAAGGACCCGCCCGCTTCCCAGGGGAATTTCATCGAGAGCCACATGTCGTCAGGTGTCAGAAATGTTCCTAGTAAAACCTGTAATGGGTGTTCAGCTAGTCTTCGAGGGTTGCTTTCAGAAAGACAACATGTTTGCCTAATTAGAGCCCAGAAAGGTTTCCAGGGCTAAGAGCAAAATGTTGCTAAGCTTGGGGAATGAATGGGGAGGCCGAATATGATTTTACAAAATCGAATGGAGCCAAACCACTCTTACTGCAAATTAAGAATTTCATAACATAATTCTCGCTTTTCACTTTACGTATATTTGCCTTTGTTTTGATTTTCATGATCTACGTTAAGCTCTATGAAAACTATACCCATTAGGAAATACTCGTACAAGGTCGCGAACATTTTGAATGATGGGAGTGGAGCGCTTTGGAAATAGTATACATTTTAATGTACTTCAAAGGTTAAAGACTGTCTCCGACTATCAATTTGACATTTTAACAAAATTAATCTAATCCCGATTTAAGAACAAACAAACCATAAAGAAATACCAAGAAATTCAATTTAAATACATTTTCTCAGTGCACGAAATATATATTTAATATGCAATTCTGCTGTATAAACTGAAACCATATTATACAAAATATATATTTTTAAATACTTCTTGAATGTTCTGACGATATACTTATATATATATATATATATATATATTTTATACTTATATATACTTTATAATGTGGGAAAGCCTTTTAACAACTGGTTAGGCTGTAAAAAGTAATAACTTATTAGTTTTTTGGTTTGTTATCGATTGTTACGGGATGCAACAAGGGAAGGGGAAATGGCATAATATAATACATTCCCCAAATGAATTAGTAATGTAAGGAAACTGTAAGAAACGTAGTCTTAAATTAATGTCATAGTTCCGTTTTTCCCGTAACAGAAGTAATTATACTTTGCCCCTTGGCACATCATCTGGGCTTGGCAACTCATTAGTTCCACGGCGGTTGCTTTCTAGTAGGTATGCTTAGGAGAAATTATAAAAAGGAAACCTTCATTGCCAAACATCAGACGAAAACAGACAACAGTCAGTTAACCCACCGCAAAAGCCGCAAGCGGAACCCAAACGCTTGTTCTTCAACTTGCCGCCGTGTTCCGGGTACCACTCAAGAACAGCTATCCCAGTCTGGTCAAACGGAACGGCTGTGACACAATTTCTGGAACTACTCGTACGTGTAGGTACAAGCTTGATTCCAATAAACCTCCTCTAACCGTTGTTGCCCCTGCCAAGTGTGTTTGATTGCCGGGCCAGAAAACTGTAATTTTGAGTAGGTTTGATTTAAGTAATGTGTATGATTATTTGTAAATTAGTGTCCTGGGAAGAACTGGGTACCAACTCTCGATGGCTCTGTTGTTACTATCACTTACTGGGCCCGTTGTAAAACTTAATCAAGCGTTACTAATTTGCCTGGCAGTTGCAGCCGAAACACAAAGATTAAAGGTGGGAATGGCCGGGCGGGCAGTCGCAGCTGCATTTGCACATTGAACCGAAAACACGGGCCTGTTTCCACTTCGAACCCTTTGTGGGCCGGAAAATATTTCAGAAAATCGATAGAGCTCTGGTCTCAGGGCCCAGGACTCCTGCCCACATGTCCTGGATGCCCTCCGTTGATCGGCCTAACGACTGGCGCTCCTGATGCCTTTGCCTCTGCTTCTGCCATTTATCCCCACCTCCGGCGGCCTGCACCCGTTCTGGTGCCATCTGTACGACGATTCGACCCGCAACTCCTCGTTGCCCAGCCCCCTTAGTGTGCCTTCCTGTCAATCAGCGCTTTGTTGTTGTGAGCGCCTGGCAGCCACTTACTACCGCCTCATTGTCAATGTCGCTGGCTGTCACTGTCATCCTCCTCCGAAAATGTTTTCAAAAAGCATTTTTACATACATATCTCGCCGCTTGGGTTTTTGTCGAGAAGCCTGGCTTATAATTCATAAAAATTCCCTCGCAGACCCACACATGAGGCAGTCGACGATGACAATGTGGATGATGACAAACCGCAGACAAAGCGGGTAACAGGATGTGTTCTGTGTGGAGCGACCGACGAAGTTTCGGTTGAACCAGCTCCTTCAATCGACAGACTTGAGTAGACCGAGGGAGGGAGGGTGGCGAGGTGGCCAGACAGGAGATCCGCTTTGATGGCCCCACACCCTGGGCGCCGCTTTCAAGCCGTTAGGAAATGTGAAAAGAGCACTCTTCTAGATAACCAGAGTATCTACATGATCGACTCAGAAATGTATCCAACGGAATAAATTTTAAATTTGGTGTGTTTTTAGTCAGTCATCGTAGTTTCCTAATCACATGGATTACTTTCATTTATGCAGGTATGCTATGGAACTCATCCATCGTACAGATACACCTCGGTGCGGTTCCCCAAAAGTTGTATTCTTTCCTGACTAAGACTCTGGGCAGTACGGCGATATTGCTCCGCATAGCAGGAAAGTTCTTTCAAGACTCCTCTTCCAGGGCTAAAGCACAAATTCTGCTTTCATTCTTCTCTCTACTCCTGCCATTCAAAAATGATATGCCTTCTTCACCCTTCTTCATCTGGGTAACGGCTGTCGATATCCTTGCGCTTCCTCGTTTTCAACTTCCTGTTTGTCTAACTGACATGGGAGGACTGTTGAGTTGTCGTTGCTACAGCCATATCCTCTCATATTCCAGCGTTCTGACTCGCCACTTATCATGGATAAAGTCTAGAATTTGCAGCATTTTTTTTTGAAAACTCGACTAATTTGATCCCAAGGCGCTGCTTGAGCATGTCAGGACCCCTTCTTTCTTTCTCCTGCCTTCCCATCGCACGCTTCAGTGCCTCGCTGTGATTTCCTCAGTTCACCAAAGCGTGAAACATTTTTTCGCAACCTTGCGACCCTGCAGCCCATTCCGCCTACGCCTTTGCCCTCAACCCCATCGTCGCCCTTTTCACCCGCTATGTCTCCACCTCCTCACAAACACACTCACACAGGCACAGAAATTCAATATTGCTTCTCTATGTCTATGCTAATGAATAGCTGGCGAAGGAGGAAGACTCGGAGAGGAAGAGGGCAAGAAGAAAGGAAATAAACGAGGGACGCAGAGCAGGAGACAGCTATCGCCCCTCCAACCTTCCTCAGAGTCTTCCCCTTTTTTCCTCTCTCCTTTATTTATTTTTCCGGCTTCCTGTTGGGAGCTCTTTCTCTGTACGCTCTCTCTCCGCGCTACTCCACTGCCTTTTTGCGGTTTGACGCAGCAACTAAAAGTATGCAACAATTTTTTCGCGTGTTGCTTTTTGCATATTTAATGGCCGATTCGACGGCGACAGACAAAATGGCGGCGTCTCGTTTTTTCGGCAGCAAGTCCTCCCCAGCCCCTCCCCCCTCCCCCACTCTAGACTTTGCCAGCCGCCCTGCGGTTAGGCGTTGATTTGTGGGCGCTCCGCTTGTTTGTTGTTCCTGCAGTCGTAGCCGTGTCTATTTGAGGTTTGTGGGCGGCGAGTGGCTGGCACTTCCGCCCCTGATGTGACTTTAATGAACTGGGCGGCTGATGCTGAAAATCAATGGGGACAGGCTTAAAGTGCCCCGATGCCCGAGGCCCCCAACACATTTCAACGGCCCTTCAAACGTCTCGCATCGTCGAGTGCTCTTTTCCTTTGCGCTTGTCACAATAATAGACAAATACGGCACGCGGGGTGGGCAAACTTCCTTGCCAGACATCTGCAAATAAAAAAGTTGTCAACAGTCGTTGGCTCGCGACTGGTAGGCAAATTTTTATCGACGGCGGGTGCTTCAAAAACAGTGATGTCAATTGGTTTGATTGCCTTTGGCCCCCTGACCTTTAAGTTTACATTCGGGAGTGCATTATTGGCAACTTAAATTGTAAACTTTAAACTTAAAACAAATTTAAATAATCAAAAATGTTGCCCACCCCGATGTAAGTCCTAGCTCCGAGGTTGCACACTGGCTTCCGTTTGGGCTCCCTCAAATTTACTGCTGACTCTGCTTCTCGTGTCTGCAATGTCATTTGATTTGATTACAACTGAGAGGGGTCTCAAGTCGTCGCTGCTGCTTCTGTTGCAACTGTCTCTCGAGCTGATGGATTATATGACGCCGACTGTTTGCTGGGATGCGGAACCTGCCCGCATGTCTTTGGCTCTGGGCTAAGCCAGCCCCCTGAAATCGTAGCCAATTTGTCTAGTTCTGCAGAGAGCCCCTTCGCCGGCCCCTCCACTACATCCCCCTTTAATGCTATGATGTCTCTGGCTTGATTAGCGTCGCTGAATTGACAGAAATTGTCACCAGCAAGAGGCTCCTTTACCACTCACCGTGCAACTCCCAACATCCAAGTTACGATCCGAGAAACAGCCAACGCAGCCCAACACGACCCATCGTGCACAATTTGCGTCACTTGTTGGGTGCGCAGAAGTCGCCTAGAGCCCCTGCCCGCCCCTTCGGCGAAATCTGGAAATCTGCATTTTCGTTGCGTTTTTCACTCCGCCGAAAGCAGAGCGGCACGTCAATTGCTTAATTGATCAATTTAATTTGACACTTATTCAAACACTCGGAGCGTCGCGGGCTGAGCAAGATAAATATCTCTTGCTCCCAATTTCCTGGCAGTAAACTGGCTTTTGTGTTTCGATTTATGCAAATTGTGCCGTGCCATGTGGCCCACTGCGAGCGAACTTCCATGTCGAGAGCGTCTGCTGCCCGCTCTAGATTCTTTTCCACGAAAACTGTGCTTCATCAGTTAATCAATTGCTTTATGTTGTTTTTGTATTTCTCTGAGTTCTGAGTTTTCCCTCTCCGTTCGGCTGGCCACCCTTCCCCTTCTAGTTAATCAGGAAGTCCGCCCAGTGCACGGTTTGATGTTTAAACTCTGAGGCTTGCGCTCAGATTTGTTTTAGTTTTCCGGTCAACCCATAGGGGCGACCATAGAAATAGAAATCAAATGGCAAAATTTTGATTGATGGTTCCTCCATTGCCCCTTTAATAAAATTAAGGTTGCCTGCGACTCTCGGTCAACCGTATCCATACCGAAAGGCACCTGCTAGGATCATTAAAGATCGCGTTCTCGATCCAAGCTCCGCATGATAATCACAGGACCATTAGGCGGTGAATCACCAACCTGACAGGCGGCAAAATTGTGTCCGAAGAGTCTGGATAATGCCGCTCTTTAAGAGCAAATCGCGCGTGTAATTAACTAACTGTAAATTTCAATTTATGAAATTTTCTCGACTGGAAATGCATACAAGCTGACAGCGGCAGCATCGAAGGAAGAACTTGCTAGCGGGCAGGAAAACGGGAGACTGGCCGCCGGCAAACAAGTATCAAAGCACCGCCAGGTGCAGCGAGAGTCACTACTTCTTGAACCTACATCGTGGTGCATTTCTCAGCCATTCTAGGCGCTAGTGGGCCCTGGATGTTGAGAGATGAGCAATTAAGAGCTGAGTTATCGACAAGAGGGAGAAGTGCTCAGGATGAGCAATGGACTGGGGATGCAAGGATCTAAGTCTGCCAATCCGGCCACATCAGGTGCGTGACAAATTGCCGCATTAGGTCGACTGTGCAGGCCTGGCAGGCAGATAGGGTTACCTTTGGCTTGGGGCCGAGGTAAAAAACACCAACCAAGCTGGATGTTGTCATTTCCTAGATCCGAACCAGTAGGCCGACGCATAGAATGAGTTTTCCTTCTGCTGCACACCTCATAGCACCACAATTAATCCTGGACCGATCGAGGAACTGCAAGCATATCTGGAAGGGTCGGGATTCGTAATGAGTGCGACTTGGGACAGCCTTCGCCTTCTCTGTGTATAAGACCATTAAAATTAAATGAGATCAAAAGAAATTTGCAAGCTTAATACAAACACAGAGCCAGAACTGTCCCTTTTGACAGGTGACTGAGCTGCCGGCGTGTTCATTATCTTGCCGCCTTTTCCGCCCCACTTTTGGCCTTTTACCACAACTCTGCCGTTCGCATTGCATAAGCTAAATAAGTTTCTCGGGGAGCTTCTGCCTGAAAATGAGCCTGTGCTAGCCGGCGTTAAATTAAAGCAAAAACTGGCTTGGTCGTCGGTGAATGGATAACCAGCCGGAGGATGACGGGCAGTCTGTTTGCTGTGGCCGCTTTCTATGGCATTTCTCCTGACACTGCTCACATGTCTGCCCCAGCAGAAAATGTTGCGGAATAATGTTTAATGAAAAGCACACAGTCATCCTCTTCCTCCCTAGCTGCTGCTCGTCACGCACACTCACTTTGCATCCATTCAAGTCGGAGTCGACCAGGAAAAGTCAACGGAGGCGATGACTACAGGCTGTTGCAGACTTAGCCAGCTTTTGGCTTTTCTGGGGGCAAGTAGGTCTTCGATTCTCTCACAGTTTAAGCACTCTCGCTTTAAGAGGGAACAGTACCCAGTACCCACAAGGAAGAGATAGTTAGGAGCTCAATTTTTACATGTTCTTATAGGTTTATTATAGCTTATGGCTTAGATTCAAATATGGATTGCCCATTAAATATGTTTTTAACTATTTACAGCTCAGTAATAAGATACTCTATTCTTCGTTTCAGATCTTACTGCCTCTCCATAATCACAGCTATGATGCACACGTCGCCAGTTGAGGCGACCCCCAGCAACCTCAGCATGTTCTCCCGTCAGTGCCTTTCCCATCCAGCCCCCTCGCCACCCACAGCCGCCGTTTCCCGCCCTACAACCCGTGCCCCCCGATGGACATGGGCGCTCAGCTTCTGGGCGCTGGTGATCACCAGCGGTTGCTTAATGCTCAACGCACCGACGGCGACGGCATTTGATATCGGTAAGTGAGGGGCTCTAAACAGTAGAATTGATTTAGTAAGCGAGTCAGAAGTCAAGAAGTCAAGAGACCCAACCATACGAACACATCAAACTGCCCGCCTAGACACCTAGCTAAAGGGACGTCCTCGTACCGAGCTTAATTTAATTTAATTGACATTGAAAGCAATTTTGTTGCGGCCCGTCAATTTGCGACAGGCGGCATAGTTTCTTCAGTTCTCCTTTCCAACAGAAAACTGCCCTGCGGGTGGCCCCATCTGGACATGCTGCGGCATCCTCGAGCCAGCCACCCTGTGGCCCTGCGACATCTCCACATGGCATTCGGCCTGATGCTGCAGCTCCCACTCCAGCTCATTAATAGGCATATTGACATTTTTATGCTGCATTCTAGGCTTGCATTGAGGTCGTGGAAGACTGCTTTAATGAAGCCGTTGCGCGAAGGCTAGGGATTATCTCCCATTTGAGAGGCTATCGCATGTCAGAAGCTCATAAACCTTAGCCCTACTGGCACGAGGTATTGGAGTGAAAGAAAAAGGAAAATAAAAAGCTGTCACAGAGCTCTTCGGGCGAGGGCAAGGCAGTGGCCTGAGAGGAATCGCCCCATTGATCTCTGCAAAAAATTGCATTACAATAATTATTTCAGAGGAAGGAAATCAAATAATTTAAGAATAGGGAGAAAAGGGGTCATGTCGTGGTAACCTTATTACACGATCAACGGGCCATATTGAGACATTCAAGAGGACTCTTTATAAGTCACAATATCCTCCTGCCGCAATATTTATAGTTAATCAAGCAATCTAAATACATAAGTACAAACAAATAAACATGTTCATTTCGGGTCCCAGAACTGTGAGAACCGGCTGCTGCTATTGCCTCAGCAATATTTGCACTTCCCCCTCTCCCCTGCTCGAAAAGCAAACACATGCCAAAGGAGCACTCTGCCGTTGTTGGGGCTAGACACATCGAAGCGAGTTGAGTTAGCAAAACATGCAACAATTTTCCAAATGAATGCACTTGCAATATGCAGTATATGTCGGAGTCGCAACCGGATCCAGAGCCGGGGTGTGGGAGCTGGCTTTTGACCCAACCTGGCCCATGCACCCAGCCACTTCGCTCTTCATTTGCGTAGCCGGCTATCAAACCCAATCAAGTGTGAATGCAACAGAGCTACGACGACCGAAAGAGATGGCAGAGTTCGAGTATGTGTTCCGAGGGAATATTCCACTCCTTATGGGTTTTACAATACCCTACATCGGAATATTCATGATGCATTATAAAGTTAACTCCGATAGATAGTTTCTTAGCAAAACATAAAACTCTATATACCTAAATTGTTTGTTAGTTTTAGTAGTCAAATTAGCTGAATTGCAAGTCTAGACCCACAACTAGCGCAGCATTCATAACACAAAGTTCGATTTGAATTAGGTGGTTGACTTCTTCCCCAAGCTCTTTGCTCCCATTCGTTCCTCCTGCCCCTGATGCACATACTTTCCCGTGTGATTATTTATAAACTTCTAAACGAGTGCACGCAATCTTTGTCTGGCGCAGATCAAAAGTTGGAGTTGGAGTGCTGCGCGGTGAGCCTGCTGCGTCGAGGAAGCAAAAGTCATGTGAAATCAGTGTGGATTCCGTCGAAAATGTCAGCAGGCGACTGTCAGACGCCCGCTTGGGCTACAGAGCACTCCTACTCCTCTCCATCTCAAATCAAAGGAAAGTGTGAGGAGGAGTCTGCATCCTTTGCCAAGTGCCAGTCCAGAGATGACTTTGGCAATGATTAAGTGTTTAGTTCAGAAAAGGAGATATAGAGTCTTACAATAATGGAAAGAGATGGATGGGAGTACGACAATCGTCAAGCCTCAAACTGACAGATCTAGTTTCTCAGACAACATATATTCTTAAATATATATTTAAATACCCTCATTTTGATATAATTTTTCTCCTACTTACAGCCACGTGCAATGTGCCCCTGGGGATGGAGTCCTTAGTAATAACAGATGCTCAAATCACAGCGAGTTCAGCCCACGACATGGGTTTTGTAGGGCCTCAACATGCAAGGTAAGCGGGCCTTAAATGGTGAAGTCTTTACAGAAAGTTATTCGCCTTTTAAGACACATCGAAATCTATCTGATCTTCAGAGATCAGGTTTACCGGTTACAGATCAGACCAAGTCGTTTTAATAGATGCCTATTCGGCATCCCCTGCCCTAGCTCCCAGCTCATTAACCATTGAACCCGAAGATGCCCAGTGCTGATGATGGGGCTATCTCCGATGTGGCTGCCCTGCGTGTTCATTTAATTGCTAATTTTATAGACAACTTCGTTAGCCGATAAGGGGAAGGGTCAATAAAATAGAAAACTTTGGCCACCGTCCAAGCTGCCCAGCACTGACAACGAAATTTATATAACGACACAAACAGTTTGTCCATCAAATACCAATACCCCACATACAAAGCTTCAAAATACAAGACCTAGTTTTGCATATCTGGGGAGCAGGGAAAATAATATTTGGTCTTCGGCTAGCGCCCTTTGGATCGTGGAAGATCATCTTCTCGTCAGTGGAAATCTGTCCATGGATATCGAGCGACATAGCAGCCGTTAAATGGGAGACAGCGGGCGATTTCGAGGAAAGGTCGGCAGCCCTTGGCCGAGTAAATTAAGTGCGATTTCCAAAGTGCTCAAACTCGTTTTGCCTCCCAGAGCCACAAAGTTCCAGCGTGTTTGGAGCTACAAATTGGGGTATCCAGTGGAAGACGTTTGCTAGATTTATTTTAATTTTTCGGTTTTGTTTACATTTAATTGTCGCGTATGCATAGACCGAATGGACAGGAAGTTCATCGAGTGAAACGGAACTCGCGGAGTCGCGATGTCCGTTACCATGATTGATGACACCATCACATGGGCCAGTCTTGCCGTGTAATTAGAAAGGAATACCTTGGCGGAGTGGGTGAGCACATTCAGGGCCATAAACATGTCAATTACAGCATGAATTATGGCCAGAAATCAATGCAAAAACGACGTGCAGGGAGTAACCTGAAGATGCGTTCTAGCCCTTCCTTACTCCCCTGCCCGTAGCAATGTTCCATTCGCCTTTATAGACTTGCACTTAAAAAACACTCTCGTGCAGGGCTGACTGACAACCAAGCACCACTCTCACCAGGCACCACCACAAAGGCATCATTAACATTACCCCTTTATGGTGGTACTAAAATATAGCCACACAGACACCGCGTGTTGAGCACGTCAGAGATAAACAAAATATATTTGGCTGTGGTCGCCGCTTTTTTCTTTCTGTGGCAGATTACCCAGAATTTGTGCTAAGGAGGCGGCGGGGAGACGGATTCCAGGGCGAAGGCAAGGAGCACGGGATGGAGGTTGAAATCGACATGGGCTCTGATAAGTTGCCATGCGGGCAGCCTCTTTAGCAGCGGGTCGAGGCCAACTAGCCCACCTGAACAACCAGGGATAGCTCATGTGGTTGTGGAAATGGGCCGGAGCTTCGTGACAGACGATGTCCAGATGCGACCCCGAGGGTTTAGACTTCGGAAGAGTGAATGGGAAGTGCAACGTACCTTTAGGAGCTCTAATTAAAGAGTGATTCAGATGAAGCTTAAAACTTTTTTAAAAATTCACCACTTACTAGTTCTCCTCCAGTGGCCGAACTATTCACAGACAGAAAACCCTTGCGTCCCTCCGACCTCCCCCTTGCACAGACTGGCAGAAACTCTGCCAACTCCTCAGAGCTCAGAGTAACTTTCTCTTTTGTCTTTTGAGCCCCCCGAGTCCCCCACCATTCCTCGGCAGGGCCAATCAGGCGAACTGCAATTTGCTTAGCCGTAAGTTCCACGAAGTCAACCAGAAAGTTCAAAAGTGCAGGCAGCATTATAATTTTCGGCTGCCGTGCACTTACCTAACTAGACTAACTAGCTCGAAAAGATGTGCTCGAAAGCAACTTGACGTAATTCACTGGGGGAGGGGGAACGACATGCACTTACGACAAATCACTGGAAGGGACCAGGGCCCGCAGGAGGGCATGAGATGACTGCCATGCCGGCTTGTGGCCCGTCTGGGGCTATTGAATTACGGAGATTAGTTTAATGACAGTTGGCGCTGTTTGATTTTCATTACCGCGCCCATCCTCCAGGGCCGCCAAGCTATTAAGTTTACAACCTTTTACATATTGCAAGCAGCGAAGGGGAAAGATCCCCCGAATAGAAGTTTGAGTCCTCAGGGCCGGCACAGCGGTCAGGCAGTTAGCCAGTCCATCAGCGCTCGAAATGAGCAGCCGACGGTGGCTCAGATTGTTAACTTGGGCAATAACAATAATTAAAGTCAAGTTGAAATGCACATTACTGCGGATATTAGCATTTTAACGGACTTTGCTTAGCTCCACTACAATTTTTCGGACTGTTTCTGGGCGACTGGAGAACGGGCAGACGAAGCTGGCCGGTGGACAGGAGAAGATGGAGAGAAGCCTTATTTTATGATAATTAAATTGACCTTCTTACCTGGCCGTGGGATCAATATAATTAATATTTTACAGTGCACCCTAGAATTGTGTCACTTGGGAACTCCTTTTGAGCTCTTTCCAGAAGTATTTCGAATGCGGGTAGAGAAGGAAGCCCATTTGGCGAGTCATTTAAATGGGTTTTTATTGGACTCCAACTAAACTATGTCTCAATGCATGCAGAAGCGCATTACTAACGACTCTCCCCGAGGGCAGGGACTGGACATGAGCAGTTTCAAGATTCCGAGACAGCAGCTCTTAAAATCCCAGTTGGCTAGTAAATAAACATCGCAATCGAATTCAATTCCAATAGTCCGCTGGCATCTACAGGTTCGAGGCCTGATACAAGCGGCTAAATGAAGCAATTTGCTACGAAGCCAACGAAGGCAGGAGGCCAGGAGTCCGAGTCACTTGACTTGACTTGTCTTGGCTCCGGTCGAAGCGGGACTAGGCCTAGTAGCGCTCCCATGAGTAATGGCCGGGCATTAAGGCAGCCGAAATGCAATCAAGCATGTAAAACTTAATTGAAATATAAACCGAAAGTCGAAGCCGAAAACCGATAAACGAAAGCCAAAGTATAGGTGGTTAACGTTTCAATGGCATCTGCGGCACTGTGGGACTTGCGCAGGCTGAAGAGTGCTTTAAGTTGGCCCACGTCTGTCTTCAGTCCGGGAATAGGTTAAATTAATCCTTAATTACACAGACAACGTCCTGCTGTGTCTAAAACCGCAAACAGCTTAACGAACGAGACGAGCTGCTAGACGACGCACCACAAGCGCCATTGGTTGGAGTAGGGTTTTGGTAGGTGGTGGTGGTGGTGGCGGTGGCGGTGGCGATAGCGGTGGGGCTTCATGTGGTGCCGAACGCTTAATGTCAATTAATTTATAAAAATTCCTGCCCCCTGTCACTGGTTCTGCCGGCTACCGTGAACAGAGCCTGATTAATAAACCTATCTCGCTTCCCTCCCGTTTCAGACTGAAAACCGATAATAACGGAGGAGCTTGGTGCCCCAAGCACATGGTGTCCAATGCCTTGAAGGAGTACCTGCAGGTCGACCTGCTTCAAACGCACGTGATCACAGCGATACGAACCCAGGGCCGCTTTGGCAAGGGTCAGGGCCAGGAGTACACCGAGGCTTACGTTCTCGAGTACTGGCGTCCGGGCTTCGACAAGTGGCAGCGCTGGAAGAACATTCAGGGCAAGGAGGTAGGTCAACGGAGACATCCAGAGCATTCAGTTTCGGCTAACCCTCTCCTCTTAATCCTTCACAGATTCTGCCCGGCAACATCAATACTTACAGCGAGGTAGAGAACGCCCTGCAGCCAATCATCTTCGCCTCGAAGATCAGGATCTATCCGTACGGACAGTATGACCGCACCGTCTGCCTGCGGGCCGAGATCGTCGGTTGTCCATGGGAAGGTGAGTCCAGTCGGGGAAAACAAGTGGAGGCGATGATAACTTAAAGAGGCTCACAGACTGTTAGTGTCAGCGCCAACTTATCATTCCGTTGTGCTGTGGGCAGCATGTTCGCAATTAAAAGGGCGAAAGCGGCTTTGCTTTGGCTTAAGCCCGATTGGCTGAGCCCGATTGAGCTGACATTACCATACACTTACCGACTAACTGGGACTGTGAGTTACCGACTAAGGGAATGCGGGAAACGCAGACGCTCACGTTCCATTGGGATCTCCTATTTTGGGATATAGGATGGATAGGGAAATGAAAATGCTGGCCATAATCTTACAATAACACATAATCGAAAAGCTTTTTATAAGGTACCATATTTAGGGGCTCAGTTCTATATTGCTTAATTTCAAGTTTAAGTAAGTCTTCTATTAGGTTTCATTTTCCGTGCTATAAGCTTGTTTCACGAAAGCCCTCGACGTCTCCCCGATTTGCATGACCCACATGAAAATGGAAACACGGAAATTGAGGGTCCCACCCCAGTATGTGTAGTTCTCCCCCGAAACACGAAATCCAATCAAGGTGGCTATTTCGCCTTATGAAACGAAATGTAGCGCATTCCTGATTTTCCTCAACACATAGCCACCGCAACTTGACTTGTCGAGGTTACTTTTCACGCCGTGGTTACTGTACTAGTACTTGAAACATATCGCGTGCAGACATTGGAAAACATTCCATACCATACCGATTCTCGTGGCCAGACCCGACCGAAATCGAAATCCAGACGACTACTTGGCTGGCAGGCTATGCCCAGACTATGTCCCGACTGTCGTCCAAAACTGAAAAACAAACGAAAGGTTCATTTTTCTCTGCACTGGGAAAAGTGAGTGCTTGCGGCTTATTCTGCGATGTGAACAGTTTTTGACCAGATTGCGATTGAATTCAAATATACCCTACCTTAATATTTGATATTTTTAAGCCATTAATACTGTTCATATTAATGCTCAAGCGCCATCGTACCCTCTTGTCTTCTCAGTGTACCCAAACAGCATGATCAACCAGGTCTGCTGCTCTAACCTTTACGTTGTCGATTCTTGCACGCTATTGTCACGCAGTGTAGGACTTGAGCCAGAAAAAAGTCTGGACAAACAAATTCTTCTATAATTTCCATACGTTAGGGGAGAGTTATCCGCTGGGAGCGAATACGCAGAGCTAGACGGCAAAGTGCGCCTAATGATAATTTGTAGAGCCAGGTCCCAGAGGAGAGGGAAAAGGCGCGGAAGTTGAAAATTATTCTGTAAATTAACGCAGTGGTTGCGGCGTTTTGGGACGCGAATGGCAGTGGATAATTCGGGGAGCTCGGGTCTCGGGTCTCAGATCTCTGGTCTCGGGTCCCCAGATAAGTGACGCCATTTGTATGTGCGGGAGTCGGGCTACAGCAGTGACACGCCCACTTACAAATAAACGGGGGACTTGGGGTTGGCAGACATGCAAACTCCTGACCGCTCACATTTTGCGGACTATCATTTGATTTGCCACGTGGAATGTGAGCACGGGCACCGACATGGCGCATTTCATATGCAAATTAAACAAGATAAGATGGGAATGGATTGTGCTGGGAGAGGGCACGGTGGCCTGGTAGTAGATGGGTCTAGACAAGTGCCAGACAGCCGGACATAATGCCTGAAGAAATCAATAAATTTGTTTTTCATGTCAGCGTCGATTTCATTACGCGATCATTAATCTGCCCGAAAAGACCCGACTCAAGTCATAATTGCTTATAAATTCAGGCACTAAATTTAGGGATCTGGCTGCATTTGAATTTGAATCGATCAGACGCCACCTAGACGGGTGAATGGGCCGCTCCCGAAGTATTTCGGATTAGGGCAGCCCGAGAGCCCAAAGTCGTTAAAAGACAGGGTTCGAGTTGGGCGGCAGAGATAATCTCTCACCTTGACAACCGAAGCATGGATTAGCTCGAATTTGTTACGATTT
Source organism: Drosophila eugracilis (assembly GCF_018153835.1). Taxonomy (NCBI): domain Eukaryota; kingdom Metazoa; phylum Arthropoda; class Insecta; order Diptera; family Drosophilidae; genus Drosophila; species Drosophila eugracilis. The sequence continues at coordinate 295,092 of NW_024572675.1, read as the reverse complement.
TACAACAGCGCTGGGATCGCACCGGCCTGCATGAGCTGGAGTGCATTATAAATGCAGCACCTGATTAGTGCTAAGCCGGGGATTTATGGAACCCACTGTTCAGATGCCCATAATTTATGGTTACCGAAGTGGCCCTCTGCCGTGGAGTTGGAGGGTTCAGCGCAGCGAACTGGAGAAGCTTGGCTTGGGGGTTGGGAAACTGAAAGTTGAGCGACCAGGTTGTCTCAGGTGTGTCCAAAGACTTTGCAACTGTGAGGGAAGTACTCGCCCCACGTAGCTTACTTTCGAATTCTCTTTGAGTTCTACAAAGTCCGCTGGGGCCACTCAGTCATCCATCTCGAATCCTCAATTTGAGTCATCAGCAAAATGCGCGTTGACATTGTTGCCGTTGCCGTTGCCATTGGCTTCGGAGCCGTCTCCGAAAAGGGGGAAATACATTTTGTATATTACAGTGGCTGTGTTTGAAGCCCCGAAGCCCCCGAACTCTCCGCACAATCAGTCGCGTTCCTACTTTGCTCATTTTTTGGCACTGTGGGTCCTGCCCGCCGCCGCCCGCCCGACTGTCGCGTCACGCAAGCAAAGCTCCCTTGCAGGCACGCAAGTCAGGATGTAAGCAGACAGCGGAGGTGGGAGGGAGCCATCTTGCAGCCCACAGTGGGCCAATCTCTTCCTGGCATTGCGTGTACCTCGTCGCGGCAGAACAATTGTAAAACGCGCTGCCTTAAATTTCTTTGTAGTTAATTAAATATGCCATATAACGTTTACATTCGGTTTAATGCCGTGTCGGAAGACCTATCTTCCAGTTCGGTCGTAAGTCATGTAATTAAATGCGCCCGACCAGTCCGAGGGCCTTGAAAAATAATTCATGTTTTTGTTCGAGCTACGTCCTCCCTCTCAAGTCATCGATAACGGCTATTTGCCCAGCCGAACTTCTCATCATCATCGTCATTATCTGCATATGTCCAATGCGTGGGACTCCGTTCCCTTAATTATGTATAATTATGTGATTTTTGGTAATTATTTGAAAATTCCTTCGCCCGGTTTTCCGAGCCTTTCCTGTGAGGGTGCGCGTCCGGGTGTCCGTTCCCCACGTATCCCGATTGTGTGAATAGAAATTCTGGTGAATTAGTTAAACGTATGGCTCCCCCGACCATCAGTACACCCTACCTTTCAGGGGTGCACTTATATCGAGTGCCTGCCACCCTTGAATGGCGTATGTTGTTGGTCTTTTTTATCTGGTGTAAATGTTTTTGGGGCAGGGGGGAGTGCTATTCGATTTTGTAATTAGTGTCAGGTGTTTGCTATCGAGTGGTGCCAGATTGGTAGCCGCAGTTGCCTTGCGTGGGGATGGGCCCCTGCTTTTTGGTTACACGGATTCCGCTCTTTCTTCGGTTGGCTAATCCATTAATAGCAGGCAGGAAAACACATTGCTGAGCGAACATGACTCAGATGTGGGTCCCCTCCCCAGGAAAGCGTTTGACTCTGACATTGAAAAACTATACCCTCCCACAGCTCGGTTTCCCTTCGATTAATGTCCGACATAACCGCTGAAACAAATTCACAGGCAGGAAGAGTGAGAACAGGGGTGATGTGTTCGCATAACAAAGTGTCTCAATTTCACACAAACCTCCTCGTGGCAACCACACTGAAGGTTAAAGTAATCTCAAAACTAAAATTTCACCATTCAATAAAGTATATGATGTCCAATGAGCTTTCCTTTTCCCTTTGAGGGATCTATTTATTGGTTTTTGTAAAAAATAAAATGTTTCAGTGTACATCAGTGTACACTTTTTTGGGATTTCTCCTACCTCGCAATCCCCTCCATCGGCAGCTCAGGTTTCGCTATTTCTGTCTTAATGCTTTTGTTTCAATTCCCGGAATTTCCACACTCAGAAACTCAATTTGCGGCTTTTCTTTTTAACCGTTTCAGAGGGCATCGTATCCTACAGCATTCCCAAGGGCGTGCAGCGCGGCATGGAGGTCGATCTGTCGGATAAAACCTACGACGGCAACGAGCAGGGCGATCGCTATGTGGACGGCCTTGGTCAGTTGGTGGACGGGCAAAAGGGCAAGGATAACTTCCGCACCGACATTCACGGATTCGGCAAGGGTAAGTAACTGAACCTTTTTTTTTTTTGTCATTTTGAAAATACTTGCCACGTGCACGGCCTTGACTGATCAATAATATATATTGATATTAAGTTTTGACTCCCAATGGGGAAGTTGAAATACTACTTGTAGCTCTTACAGCAATATAAGTTTTTGTAAATAATTGAATCTCAAATGCAAGCTATTAAATCCCGATTCTGGTCGCGAATTAGGCATTTAAAGCGGCCCTAAAATCATGAATATTTTCTTCTGGCCCACAGTCCGGCGAGTTTCCCGCTACTCGGCGAGTTTCCGTAGAAAATGAAAAGATTTATAGCAAAAGAAAAAACTGATTAACATCAAATAATGACAAAAGTTCACCGACAGGAAAAGCATAGGGCGACGTCTGACCCCCATAGCGCCGCCAAAAGTTCACTTCATTGAACATCGATGGTGGCGCGTGGGGGAAAACTTTGGCTTTCGCAAATAATTTGACTGCACAACGCAATAAACAAAAATAAATAATAACTGAGGACCGTTGGCTGGCGTCGCAGTAAAACTTGCCCGGATACCGACCCGATATAGACACCCCGCCATCCCGCCATACCGCCATCCCGCCATACAGCCAGTAAAAATGTAAACATTATGCATAGTTGGTAATTTATGGCAACTCTGGCATTCATTTCCGCCCCAAAAATGCAAAAGTTTTGGAAATTGCGAGGCAAGCCGGTTTATATTTTTCCATGCTGCTCGCTTCCAGTGCCCCGCCTCGCGACTCCCATTGAATTCTTCACGGATTGGCCAATGGCCAATAATCGAAATTATTGACAACTTTACGCAGGGGCAGGGTTCGGTGAGACAATTAGACATGCAGTCGCTGAGTCTGTCGCAATTCGAGACGAGGTCGAGAAGGAGTCGTGGGGAGAACACGTTGCAACGAGTAAGTTTCCGGTGCACATCCCCGCCTTTATGGAACTATAAGCTCGTCTTTTGCCTGTCCGCATAGTAAGTGGGAATCAATAATGGTTTGGCTTGGCGCACCGTATTCCGCTTCCTGCTCCCCAAGAAGGGATTGAGTAAACTTTGGTTAAGTCTCGAATTCAATCCCTTAGGAAAATGGCAGCAGTGGCTGCAACCTAATATTGCATGATTTCGGCGGAAGGCCCCTTGGTGAATCCCACTCCCCCGTAGCTTAGAGAGCTAAGCCCCCACATGGGGACTCGATTCTGGTTACCCCACTGAAATTAGGGCCACGCAAACAAGGCAGCAGCAGAAAAAATGGCTTAACTGTCGCATTGGCCATTATTTCTAGTTACACAGAGCATACCCCCAGCGAAACCCTCTTTCGTGTGCCTGCCGTGAGCATTTATTTGTTTTCGGGCATTTGGGGAAAACTTCACCCCAAATGGCCCACTGGCAACGGCAGGTTGGGGGCTTAAATAGCTTTACATGTCAGTCCTGCACAGGGCCGGTCTATTGATTTTCCCCTCCCTCGGCTGACGTTTGAAATGTTCATTTTACTCCGTTTTGATGGATTTCATTCATTTCAGGTTATGAATGGATTGGCTGGCGGAACGACACGCCCGGACTGCTGGGAAAGCCGGTCGAAATTGTATTTGAATTCGATACGGTTCGCAACTTCAGCGCCATCGTGCTCCATACAAACAATATGTTTACCAAGGATGTTCAGGTGAGTGCGGCTTCCTAACTAGGACCCATTCCCCTACCTAACTATTAAGTGACAAAAATAATAACAAACTCATTTGGGTTGTTTTGTGCTGTAGCGTGTGTGAGTTATATAATATAATAACCCTCAAAACCCACCTATCTTCCTCAGGTATTTGTGCATGCCAAGGTTTTCTTTAGCATTGGCGGGCGCTACTTCTCGGGAGAACCAGTGCAGTTCTCCTACATGCCCGACACCATAATGGACCATGCCCGGGATGTGACTATCAAGCTGCACCATCGGGTGGGCAGATATTTGAAAATCAATTTGTACTTTGCCGTCAAATGGATTATGCTGTCGGAGATCAGCTTTATATCCGGTGAGTACAGTACGTGAGATGCTGGATGTAAATATGAACGAATCTGGGAGGGAATTGCATTTGCCATTCGAGCAGGCCGCCCGAGGAAATGGAATTGCATGCGAACAAATGCATTTTTCAGCTTCATTTCACTCTCGATTATGCGACAACACAACGGATTGGGATGGAGGGGGAAGCAATGCATTACTCTTAACAGGGATAAAACATTTTTCCAACATTTTGGCCAATAACAATGGGCCACAGTAAACGACGAGCAAGGAGGAGCGGGCAAGGGGCTTTGCAGAGATAAGCGAACACAAACATATTCCTCCGACTGGAAACTAAAGTCAATTGAAAGCGCAGAACCCGTCTGCTCACTAAATATAAACAATCCGAGACTTAAGGGTAGATATACCCCCAACTGAAACTCGAGGTATGCTTTGCTTTTCAGCTTATTCTTCTCTGAATATCCTGACATGTTCTGATTAAAATTTCTCAGAGCCAGGGTCTTTCCCGGATCAACCCTCCGATAGCAATTACTTCGATTGAGCATATCGGCTCGGTCAGGCAACCAAAGATCGCTTAATGCATTGTGTTCCCAATGGAGGATTCACGTAAATCCCGCCGCCGCTAGGTGTCAAATGGGACGAGGGGAGGCAGTCCCCTGGATGATGAATTTGATTGATGCGTTCAATAAAGCGTGCCGTATGAATAGGGATTTTCGAGACTATACTTTTCCGGCAGATGGCACTCGAATTTAGGCAGGGAGGGGAACCTAATAGTTTTATCAAACGGGATGGTGCTCAGAAATCGAACCCTAGTCAGATTTTTCTAGATTTTAAGAAGTCAATAGGAAGGACAGCATATAATCTGAAAATCAAATAAAAGGAATTGAAAAGGGTTTGTAGATTTGTTTTGTTATTTCAACAAAAGATGAGCTGATGATTTTGAACCTTGAGCCTTGAAGTTCTCAAAGAAAGACCCATATTGGGAAAAGTAATTCCTCAATAATTCCCGAGTGATCTGGACGATCGGTAGTCCTGAAACGTTTTGCCGAAGGCATTACATGGCAAAAATCTTTGACAAGGCAGAGAGCAAGAGCCAAGGATAACAAAAAGCGAATCCGCAATACGAAGCAAGTAACGTACTCCCATACTGTGCCCCGTTTCCATGCGGCAATTACATGACTAGCCAGAAAACAGAAAACAGAAAACAGAGTCGTCGCAACGAAGCATTTGTCACGCACACAAAACGACTTGGGATGGGTTGGGATCGCGCTGTATTTGCGGAGGGGGAGGAAAGGACGGCTAGGAGGCAGGGACACCACTAGGGCAACCAGCTGTTTTTTATTCCGTACGCCTCGAGTGCAGGCCTCAAACAGCGACAAACTGGGGTAAGGGTAAACAAAAGAAACGCACGTTCAAAATGGTAGGGAAGCATCTTTCGAGTGTGTGCGTATATTTTTATCAGGCACTGTGCGAGTGTACACAGATTTAACCCCAATTTGTGAGATTTGCTCGCGGTGATTGCAGTCGCTGTTGTCAGGGAGCTATATTCGCTTTTAGAGGTTTCTAAAAATACAAAGGCCAAAAAATAAGAAAACAATGGCAGGACTGGAGAGAGACCCTGGGGACACACAAAGGGAATTAGTTATAAAAGGCATGCGACAAGAACAGTGAGATCTGCGCAGTGTGGCAAAGGACATGCGGCATATTCGCCATTACCCCGCAGTCCCGTCCGTAGCGCTGTGTGTGTGATAAATGTGGCACGAAATATTTTAATTATTTTAAACGTTTTATGGCCCTGTGGTCGCTCAGTCGGGTGGTGCCAGATACTCCTTTTGCAAAAGGGAAGCGGACGGGAAAAAAACGGCGCCTCCCGCCACCAGAAGGACAATGGCAGTGTCGAAACAAAAGACACCATCCAGTCCTGTCTGAGATCCAGGGACATAACTCAAAACGGCGTCCCCAAACTCCACGACTTTCCCGCAAGAACTTCACACAGTAATTACGCCATTTACTGTCTAAAGAAACGAGGTCACCCACTCGAGGAAACGCTTTTTGTTTGATGAACAGAAATCGGGTCTGTTTTGTTATGCCCCGAAGATGTTAGCAAGATAAAAAACATTTCAGAAGACCTAAGCAGGGGTGGGAAAACTCGGGGATCAAAGCGAGCACAGGCGTTGCAGTAAAGGTTACTGCCTGGATGCCTTCATGAGGTAACTAGGCCTAGAGGTAAGAGGGGCAATCGATGATGGAATTGGAACTTGAATTGAAAAAGTAAAAAATAAAGATTTTATATTATCGTCTTATACATCAAAATGGAAATGGATGAACTCCAATCTAACACTTTACGTTGTTCTTCACCTTCAGTGCCCGCCCTGGGAAATTTCACGGACGAGCAGGAGCAAAGGAGCAACTCTCCGAGTCAGACGCAGGATACCTACGACGACCCTAGGAGCAACGAGTACCAGCCCAACAGGAACAAACCGAACGGGGTTGGCGGCTCTGAAGGAGGCCCTGGAGAGGGCGTGGCAACGTCGGGGGGCAGTCCCGGCGGCAACAACAAGTTCAACAACGGCCCGCAGTGTGAGTAGCCGAATAGCATGATAAATGCAATTACTATCTCACATTTTCCAATGCTGCCCGTCGGGCCATTCGTTTTTTCGAGTCCCCGGACACGGCTAATTATTTAGTTAAACAATATTTACATTTAATTTCGATTCGAGGCGCGCGTTTGTTAATTTACATTTCAATTTGCCCTTTGCTCTTTTCCGGTTCTGTTCATTCAGTAATTGCGCCGCGCCCCATCGATCAGGAACCGAGCGACGCCAACTTCATCGGAGTGGTCATTGTAGTCCTGACGACGATAATAATCCTGCTGGTGGCCGTCATCCTGTTCATTGTCTCGCGGACGAAACGGGCCCGCGGCAGCAACGTCCTGGACGCGTTCCAGTACAGCTTCAATCCCAACACCCTCGGCGGCAACGTGGACAAGCACCGTCCGAACGGTAACAGCATCAAGGTGGGTGTAGAGTTAGGTTGCGATGAGGGTTTTGATTGGGATGTGTGTGCATAGTGGACGGGAAATTCCTGTCTCAAATTTTCACATAATTGCTCAATGTGGCGTGGAGTTTCCACACCGCTTAGTTCCACGTGACCAGCCCAGTCGGGCATTTACTTAATGGGACTTTTCAACGCCATGCGACAGTGTGCGTGCTCTCCTGATTTGTGGGGGTCAAGCTTAAGTGGCCATTGAGGTGGAACTGAAAAGTTGGACTTACTGAAGGTGGTTAAATTGTATTAAAGAAGGTTAGGTCGAGTGAAGAGAAAAAGTTCTATTCTTTTCTATTTTAAATAGACTAATACAAATATAATATTATGTAATAAATAATATTCAGGCAAAGCCATGGATTAAAATTTAACCGGTGAACTTATTACCCAACTTCAAGGTTCAATCCAGGCTTTAAATGTATAAGCTCCTTAGCATTGGGAATCTGGCAAACTAACTATTTCCTCAATTCCGTGCTCTTTCAGGCCAGCGTGGACGACAATGACTCGATAGGCAAGAACAGTCTTTACCACGAACCATTCAATGTTAACATGTACACCAGCGGCGTGAACGGCTATGCGGCGGTTAATGATTTACAGTGCAATATGACTCCAGACTATACAGGTGTGTAAGTCCCTTTGACCCTCCTCCTTAGCCCCTTTAACCTAGGCGGAGGACGTTTCCGCTGGCTGGCGCGTAGGTCCATAAAATATGGCGTCGCCGGCAACTAATGCAAATAAATTTTTGTGGCAATTTCCCTGACTAAGCAGACATTTCCCTGCCCTTTTCTCCCCGTGCCCTTATACCGTGAACAGATGTGCCGGAAGGTGGTTACGCCGTGCCCCACATGCAGGACTATATGCCCTCATCGAAAATGGCTGGTGGAGCGGTGGGCGGAGGAGGCTATGTGAACGTGCGTCGCACTCCGCCACCACCGTTGAGCAGCATTTTTCCTCGACCGCCCACAGTTCCTCCGCCACCCATGGAGAAATATTACGCCACCACGGCCATCTTTAAGCCTCTCAAGGGACCGGGCTCGGAGCGCAGCGGGTGCAGCAGCAACACCAACACGGTGAGCAGCGGTGGCGGCAAGAGCAGCCACAGCCACAGCAGCCACTGCAGCACTGGCGGTCAGGACCACAGCGGCATCTATGATGACGGCATAGGCACCATGAACTCCAAGGCCACCGCACCCATGATCAACCCATATAGCAGCGGGAACAGCTCCTCGGCCGCGGCGGCCGCTGCAGCGGAGTTTCAGCGGGCCCGGACCTACAACTTCCGAAGCTACCCCGACAACCTCTAGTTCGAAGCCTCGCTCAAGTTGGTGACCGCAGCCCCCAAATGGGGTACCGCGGCTCCCACCGGCAGCACCACCATGCCGAAGAAGCCGCAGCACCTTAGTCTGGCCGCCAACATGGTCGGCGGATACGGAAGCGGCCCCAGCAAGCCCAAGTACAGTCTGACCCTGCACAACAACAAGCTCGCCGCAGGAGGCAGCGGCGGCACAAGCGTAAACAAACATCTGCGCGATGGTCACCTGCAGCGCCAGCATCTTAAGGCCATGGAAGGAGTTATGCCCGCCGAGGATGTGGTGGGCGTGCACCTGAAGGCCACTGCGAAGGCAGCGGCTGCCACTGGCGAAGCTTCGAGCAATATCACCAGGTCGATGGGGGAAAGCATCGTTGAAAAAGAAGAACCTAAATACGGAAATGACAATGAACAGGGAAGCGGATTGGCAAACGGTGTCATGAGGGCACAAAGCAACAGGCTGTGGTATCATTGATGAAAACCCCATATTGAACGGAATTAAGGTGAGTTACCGCATCCTTTTACCTACCAGTTCAAATGCGTTCATTAAAGTCCACTTTTGAGGAAACTTTCTGACTTAGTCGCGAATAGGCAGATAATATCCTGCAACACCTTTATTACATTATATAGTACAGTACACCAGCACCATAACTATTATTATTGGTTTTCATTATTCTATTATATTATTTAAACTGTAAAAACCTTTTAATAAATCAGCACTGTCTCTCGTTGTTATTTGATCACCTACAGTGAGATCGTCTGCACGGAGATCCAAATGCTAATGCCACCATAACTAAGAGAAGGATGTTACTCTGGAATTATATTCACCGACTTAATGCCGTCGGCAAAATGTCGAATCTGACACAGAGTCGCAAAGTTGGAACTAGATTTAAGCCCAACAATTGAACCCACTGAGCAAACGATAAACGCAGCGAATCGAAATCGAAATCGAATTGGAAAGAAAGTCGCCTATCAATCATTTATAGAGTAAGGTCGATAATATGCCAACACTGTACGTAGGTAATGGAGAATGCTAGAAACACCCTGTAAATATAGAAGTCTAGGAATCGGTAGCGAACAACACGCATACGAGTATACACACATGCATCATGCAGGCATGCATACATACATAATAGCGAGCGAATTAAATTTCAAAGAGAAACCAGGGCGTCTATTGTGTATCATGCTTTACTCAAGAGAAACATTTAGACGAATAAAGAGAATATTGAGACGAATTTAAGGTCTAGCGTTTAGCGACACAATTTGTTTATAAAACGAAACGAAGCAAGAAATCATATTTAATATAACACCTATACGACTAACTAGCCTATAGTAACGATTAACTGATTTGTAGTACTTTGTCAGGAAGAACACTGAAAATCTGCAAACTAACTGTACATGCCTGTGAACCTACCCCTGAATAAACCTGAACTATCTGACCCCTGTAAGCGCCTACACTCACACTACTTAAGCCCCTCTGTACATTTTCTGTGTATAAACTTATAGAAATAGATTGTTTGCTATGGATGGAAACGACATGTTGAGCAAAATTACGTAGGGAAACCTCGGACGAGGGAATGATGATAAAATTGTAACGGAATTTAACGGACCAAGAGAACGTGCGAGCGACTTCGCCCAAACCAAGTAATGTGAAGTTTTCATCAATGATTTGTGATTCAATATTCAACTATTTATAGACACGCAGACGCGAGTGTTCAGTTCTTAATGCTAAAATTTATTTATCAAAACGTACTACCCGCAAACAAATGACTCTGACTATAAAAAGCACTATGAATATTAAAAGAACAAATCGTATTTATAGTTAATATTAATGGATAATCATGTATATGTTCCTTTTTAGTTTAATGCGCATTAGTATCACCCAAAACATTATTAAGAGTTAAACGTAGTAGCTTCGTAGTAGTTTTATAAAACAGCAGCAAAGGATAACATAATTTTAAACAACCGGATACATAGGCAAACAATAGGCGAGTTGGAAATAGCATTTAATATGAACGAAACAAGACACTAAGAAACACTCATTACTCACACTAAAAACTAGTTTAAATAGTAATACAGTTAAACAATAGGCATACGCTCCACACAAACAACTTTTGAAATGTTTGGGCAAGAATTTGCGAATTTTAACATGGAAGGGGATAAGCAACTTAAACTTAAGCAAAAGGTTAAAACAATATTTAAGATTATTTAGCAAAATAGGCTTCGCGATATGACCGTAAATATTTCTCAACTTTCTGCACAAATTCTTAACTTTCCAACTTTCCATTGCACCAAAAGGGTTGCCAACACTGGCCTACACGACACAAAGAACCACTGCAAGACAAAACACTGTCCGCCACTGAAAATTACTATCGAGCAAAAACAAATCACGAACCTACCTACAAGACTTGTGTATATTAAAAACAGAAACGAAAGCTAATTAAAACGACTAGAGATTAAGTTAAAAATACACTTTGTAAAAATTAAAAACTACACTGTAAAAACTTATATACTAATGTAATGGTTATCCGGTCTTTTGGAAATCACGGCAATTGTCATAAAAATTGTTTATTTACGGTGCGCTTGGTGGTCGATATACCGACTAGTTTAATTTCTAAATTAATTTAAATGCATTTATTATGTGTACATTTTTCAAAGGCAAATATATAGTATTCAATTATTTAAACCGCAAGAACCCGCTCCTTTCATTCAATACTCATGATTTGTGGAAGGTGCTTTCGAAATGGTATGTATATATGAGCGAAGGCCCTAATCAGTTTATCAGCTTACTTTGGGATAAAGGTTAAGCTTCAAGAAATCAAGAAAACAAGATGGAGAATAGTAAATCGGTTCCTATGCAACTCATATTGTTCTCCAAAATGTTTAACCTTTACCCTTTTTATACCCTTTAAGAGTGGTGCCAGAAGGTACATTGTATTCGATAAAAATTAAGATTATTATTTTCAATCAGTACCGATAGTCGGATTGATGTAGCCATGTTAGCCTGGCTGCATGACCGCTGATATCCCGGAAAGAACAAGAGCTTAGTTTTTCAAAATGTATTAATAAATGTATTAAACAGGGGTTGTGATGTCACGTTCAGTTAATAAACATGCTTCATTGCTTCTTTGTTTTTGCTAGAAAAAGGTTCTAAGCTACTAAAAATCTTTGTATTACCTTCAGTTAGCCTTCATCTAACATGACCTTTATGACTTATGTTGTTGAGGGAGTGAATAATATCAATAAAAGTGCAGCAAAGCAATCGAAGACTCCACGTACACAAGATGGGCTATTTAAAGGCACTGCATAAACAGAAATACTCTCCAAAGATAAACAGATGCTCATCATCCGTTTTTGTAAACAACCTTTCAATAGCCGTCTCCTTTGGGACCTAATCTACGAAGTTAAACAAAACATAAGTTGGTGTTTAAATAGTACAGAAGGCCCTTATATCCCTGAAGCCTTACCCGAGCTCTTGCGCTCTATCTGGCACCCACCAGGGGGGTGATAAACCTTTCACTGACCATCTGTTTTAATTCCACATCAATGCTGATTGAACACAAAAATCGGAAATAATATAATTGAACTATTCACCTCAAATTGACGTCTGCTCGCCACCCAGCACGTGGGTCAGTCGGCAACAGAGGCCAGAAGAGCACACACATTAAACCAACAAAGCGAAATCACCCTAACCCAACTAAGGCGTTATTATTAAAGTTAATGTGAAGCCTTATAACCTACATTTCTTCATAAATGGCGAAAAAGTGTTCCGAATTAAAAATCTTTGGTAAATTGATAGACTTTGACAAAAATATTTTATACAAGGTCAAACAAAGTAATTCACTATAATAATATGGACTCCCCTTTTTTTTGCGGTTTGTGGGCGTCAGAGTGGACGTGGCCGGATGAAAACTCGTGGCAAGTTGCAGGGACATCTCTTAAAGACGTATTCATAAGCATTCTAGCATTAAAATTTCCCGAGATTCTTGCATTTTTGGTTTTCCGATTTTTGTGGGCGTTAGGGTGGGCGTGGCTTGATCGAAAAAAACAATTCGCATTTTGTAGCTCTTATAGTTTTCGAGATATTTGCATGTTTGGTTTTTCGGGTTTTGTGGGCGTTAGAGTGGGCATGGGAGCATCATAAAAACCTACATGCTTAATCCGAACTTTCTATCTCTTTTAGTTACAGAGATATCAGCTTTTCTAGAAAATCCGAAAACCGTCTTTTGAGCCTTGTGGGCGTATGGGTGGGTGTGGCCGGATAGTAGTACCACTTTAAGATGCGCTGGCATCTAAAGATTATACTTTCTGAATTTCAACTTTCTAGCTCCAAAAGTTCCTGAGATTTCAGCTATTTTAGTTTCTTGCGATTTGGGGGCGTTTGAGAGGGCATGGCAGGATGCTGTAATAAACTTGCGCTGCGTAGGGACCTCAAGAATCTTCATGGTTAATCTCAATTTTGTATCTCTTATAGTTCCTGAGATCTCAGCGTTCATACGGACAGACGGACAGACAGACGGACATGGCTCATTCGTCTTCTCTATTCATCCTGATCAAGAATATATATACTTTTTAGGGTCGGAAACGCTTCCTTGTACCTGTTACATACTTTTCAACGAATCTAGTATACCCTTTTACTCTACGAGTAACGGGTATAAATATATCTACTCGGAAAACTTCATTCACAAATCAGAGGGGGGTGCTATTTGAAACATTTAAATAAAGTGTAATAAGAATAATAACACACAATGAAAGGCACGGCTGTGCTTTAATTGACACTTTCGATTCTTCGACACCAGAGAACGAATAAATGGATGGACTGATGAACGACTGATTGACAGCCATCCGTTTCGCGGGCAATTCCAGCTGTCCCACCTGTCAAACATGCCGGGCCAAATTAGTTGAAAGCCGTTTGCGAAAGGAAAAAGGAACAAATGTATTTATTTCCTCCTCTCTGCCTACGGATTTTGGCTGCTGCTCTTAAAAATGCGTGAAAACTCTCAACTCGACGCATTGTCTGTCAACCCGCTGTGTTTGGTCCGAACCCTTCGCCTAGTGTTAAACGATTTTATTTGATTTTATTTTACCTTATTTATTTTCATAGCACTTTTCGGTTTTGTGTCCGTTGTTCTTTTTGCAGGCTTTCAATTTGTAACACTCGTCGTCGTCGTCGTTTGTCGTCCCACTGAATGACTTTATTTGTTGCACGATTTGGACCTTCCGAAAATATTTGCCAATAAGGGATAGTCCCACCCTTGTCTATCTGAGTGTGTACTTTGGACTGGATCCTATATGACAATGTAAAAGCCAGTTTATTTGCGTACTAGAATTGTTGATCAAGACATAACCTATCTATCTGTTTTTATACCTACGTTACTTTAATAATTCCCTGTTAACGATCGACCAATAATACTTTCCCTTTAATCTGAATTCAGCAAAATATTAATGACATTAAATGTCATTAGACACCCATGTTAAGCAAGAATTTATTATTGCCGAAGACTGGGCCCCTTTTCCCCTGCATCTCTAATTTGTTAGTAATGCTTAAAATATCAGTCGAGGCTGAGTAAAAATGAGTTAATACGAAAGTCGGCCTTTTCACCCTTTCCCCAATATATATTTATCGAGATATCCTTCGGGTGCTTGTGAAGGTGTCAGCACACTATTGCTGAGCATTTAGCAGGGCTACAGAACTAAATCGATAAATCGTGGACAGCAAGACTAAGCCATTCGAATAATATCACTGCATAAGGGGGCGGGAGTGCGGGAGCAGCAATTAACACACTCGAATCTTGAGTTACGCAAGCAGCATTTGATAGTTAGATAAACAAATACAAGTGCCTAGCCACACACACGCGGACAAAGGAAGCCGGCAAGGACGTGCGGAAGGAAGCTGCAGCAGATAAGGTCTGGGGGCCAGAGGGAGCGAGATAGGGACTCCGAACCGACAGAAATGCAAGGTAACATGCAAATTGACAGACAGGACGTTTGTCAGGACATGGGCAAACACAAACACTAGAGCAAACAAAAGTCGGATAGGTGCGGGGTGGGTTGGATCGAAGGGAAACGTCATCACATGAATCGCATTAGTTGCAGTGGACACAGACAGCCCAGACGGACAGACAGTTGGACGGACGGCTTCGTATTTCACTTTGTTTTTAAGCGGTTCTGCATCGAACGAGCTTTCCTATGCAAATACACCATCCTCGGCGGGCTTTGTGTGTGGCGGGACTAGAGCGGTAAAGTGCCAAATTGCTTCAATTTAACGCTTCATAGATAGGTGACTCCATGGTAGGCTTGCTGTGGTGCAGATCTCAGCGAAAGACGTATAATTCAACAGGGTTGCTTGCGCTCATATATGAAAATATTTCAAAATATACCCTTACTGGGCAAAAAAATACTCTTCTGAGGATCCGCATCTCGCTTAAAATCCAGAAACAAGCTGGAGATTTGTTTGAAATTATAGCTGACCTTTTGATATACATTTTAGAGTGTAGTATACGTTATTGCTAAGCGTTGGCACCCCTTTCTAGCTCTTTTTTTCTATATCTTTTTTATAAAAAACAACTTTCGAATTGATCATCCGACTTGGAACTGCCGTGTTTCCCCGAGGCTCTCAGACACAGTCTTACTCTGACGGTGAGTATAAAATCATTATCGTGGGCATAAGCTTTATTTGTATAATTCACATCCAGACATACATTATTTACTACAAGGAATATTTTTAGTAGAAAGAAAGGTCTCATAACTTTCAATTTTGCGGTGGGCACAGGTCGTAGTTTGTCCGTCTAAGTGGTCAGTTATACTCGCATTGCTCGGAAAATCCGCTCCGAGCCTTTCTCTCTCTCTTGTCTCGTCCTATTCATGCATTTCATTTTGTTAGGTTATCCCTTTTATGGCTTGTTCGGGGATTTACATGATTATCTTCTTCCGAAACTCGAGCACTGGCAGGCTGCCTCCCCAGCTACAGTGCCCTTGTCCATGTTTATTTATAACTTGCAATTGTAATTAGGATTACTTTTTACTTATTTGCACAGTTGTTGGAGTGCCTGGGCAGAGGACAACAAACACCAAGGACGAGAACGCGCCACTGGCATAAAAAGCATATTTCGGCATTTTTACGTAGCCGGATTTTCCAAAATACCGAGTGGGGGGTGAGGGGGTATTTAAGTATTTGTCCGGGCGACTTAGTGCGAAGCAGTGCGCTGCTCACAGTCTTTTATCTAGTTAATGGGATGCTTATGTTGGTATTTTGGTAATGGCAGCAGAATTCTGTAATAAGAACCACAGCTGATATTGAGGATTTGAGCAACATTTCAGGGGCGGGGCTCTAAATGGGTCTTCAGTTTTATTTCAAAGCGTAAGAAATTCTTTCGAATTCGTACAATATGTCTGGATACCTATTGCAATGTAAGTAAGTAATGTAAGCGTAGATATGCAATTTATCTGAGCGATAATAAAAGATGCCCTACAAGACTGTACATGATAAAGAGTCACGTGGAGCCTTAAAAACTAATCTTACTCGCATATAAATTGAATTATCCTTATCGAAGAAGGAAAACTATAACATAACTCTTTGGTCGACTTAATTCCTGAGGTGCCGTTGTCCGTAGGCCAGCACGATTGTTTTCCACGGGTAAGCGGGGCAAAGGCGCTAATCATGTGCTTAACCCACAAATTTATCACACACCCCGGCACTCAGACCACGCCCTTTGGAAAAGCTATCCTAAATCCTAAAAAATGATAGCAAATAGTGCCAGGTCGTTCGTGCTCAAAACCCGATCACCGTGATTAATGAACAGACGCAACGCCTTTAAAAACTCGGAGCACAATGGGAAGTCCCCGAAATACATTTCCGTAAATTAGTATGAGAAATTAACAAGTGCTCGCCATTGGTCATGTCAGCTTAGCGGAATATATTCCCTGCCGGAGGAGGGTTCGTAATGTGTGGTCGTGATCCTCCTCACAGATTGGCAGAGTCAGCAGTGAGTTAGCGCGCAAGACCCCTCCGCTCCTAAGGAGCAGCTTTCCCTGATCAAATTGAACTCAACTA
Organism: Drosophila eugracilis; assembly: GCF_018153835.1. NCBI lineage: Eukaryota > Metazoa > Arthropoda > Insecta > Diptera > Drosophilidae > Drosophila > Drosophila eugracilis. The sequence continues at coordinate 278,565 of NW_024572675.1, read as the reverse complement.
AAGCGCAACCAATCAAAAACTTCAAGGCGAATTGTCAATGCCACTTTTCATATCTTTCCTCAATCTGTTTCCAACCACATAGCACTTTTCACTTAGTGTTTCCTCTCCATTTGTTGTTTTTCCCGTGACGCCTGCAGTTGTGCCGATAAAAATCTTTTAAGCCGACCCTCTCCATTTCCGTTTCCTCCACCAAGAACCACACGACCTTTGTCCTTCAACATTCAACATTCGAGCATATTCGCTAACTCTGCGGATGGCTACTAAAACTCGATTTAATCCAATATTTGTAATTGTGCCCCTTCCCTTTCGCATAGCTTCCCTCCCCCGGTCAATTTGCCATTGCATTAATCGCATATCGCATATAAATAAATTTTTTTCTTTTCGCATTTGCCTTCCCCGTGGATTTTTCCATTGCTTCCTCAGCGCGTATCTCTTTGCTGTTTGTTTCCTCACGCTCCAGTCAAATCATCCCCGATTTTTCCCTGCCAGTCCCAGGTGTATATGTTTGATTCATTGCGCAGTTGTTGCACAGAATGAGTTTTCATCCCATCCCTCGGAATCCACCCTGCCACGGGATCTGGGAAATGCATCATGTGTGCGACCTATGCTGCAATTTCATGGCCTCTGTTTCTGCTATTAGTGAATCGATTTGCAAATTAATACAACGCAACCTATTTTTGTTTCATCAATTGGTCTTTTTGGTAATTTAGTTTAGTCGTGAATTACCATGTAACATTTCTTTTAACTTATTTCTTTGTTCGTAGTTGTTATTTGAATTTGAATTCCTTTGCCTAAGGAAGGAATGCGATGTTCATCTTTTTTTTAAACGTTCACGAAAATGTAAACTTATACAAACTCCCTGTATTACTTTTATAAATAGCTGAGATTAACGATATTAAGTCGATTCCTAGTACAAATTCTCCAAGACTAGTGGATGAATGAGGAGAGTTAGAGCTTCAGGGTTATCGATTACGGTTACCTATTGAACTAGTACCAAGGCGGAAATCGAATATCCCATACCTTTCACCAAAACTGGACTACTTTCATAGAAAGCTAAACTTCCTTCATTTCTGGAGTGAGTTGTCGATTTATTTTTTGTAGGCCTCTGATATCGAACACTCTCGGAGCAGAGACTCCGGATCCATTGTTTCTACCGGGCTTCGATGTTTCTGCGGCATCAATTAAGTTTCCACATGAGCTGGTCTTAATATGATGCTGATTCTCGACATCTGTTTTCATTTTCAGATTTGCTCGAGCTCGTGGCCACAGAGGCAATGGAGAGGAAATTATCCAGACTCCGTCATCCGGCTGGTCGCGTCTAAGTTTAGAAGCAGAACAAGAAGAAACGCGAACTATAAGATACCCATTACTGTTTTACACAACTTTAAAATATTCATTTTGGTTGTGGAAATTCACAAGGCGCCACCTATTGTCAGAGAAAGCATAATGAGTAACTAATAGTGACGTCTCTTATAACCTACATTTCTTCATAAAAAGCGAAATAATGTTCCGATTTGAAAATTTTTTGGTAAATCAATACCTATATTGACAAAAATATGTTATACAAGGTCAAACGACATACATTATGGACGCCACAGTTTTACGCGGTTTGTGGGCGTTAGAGTGGGCTTGGCCGGATGACAACTTGTGTCGAGCTGCAGAGTCATCTCTAGAATACGTATTCTTGGGCACAACTTTCTAGCTCCTATAGTTCCCGAGACTTTTTTAATTACTGTTTTCCGGGTTTTGTGGGCCACGCTCACCGGCTCGGATTCGCTAGGATTAATAAAAACCTATGTGCTTAATCCGAACTTTCTATCACTTATAGTTACCGAGATATCAGCTTTTCTACAAAATGCGAAAGCCTTCTTACGAGCATGGTGGTGTGGCCGGATCGACTTCGCTATTGGTCCTGATCAAGAATATATGAACTTTAAGGGTCGGAAACGCTTCCCTCTATCTGTTACATACTTTTCAACGAATCTAGCATACCCTTTTACTCTATCAGTAACGGGTATAAAAAGTGTCAAAAACCATAAATCCAATGCGTAGCACTCAGCGGACCTCCATACTCCAGAGCCCCTGCTTTTCATGTCTTTTTTTTTGGATCTCATTGCTCTTGAGAAGTATACATATTTACAGAACTGTTAATTGGCCCCAGCCTCTAGATGTCTGGCTGTCACGGCTGGTAGGGCCATCTGCGAGAAGAAAACTGCGCAAATTCTTAACTTAAAGAGACTTCTTAAAATCATAAAAAGGTAGCAAAGAGTTACTGTTCGAAATTCACTATATGTCATATGCTCGTATATCCGAAAGCTTCTACGTCGCCCTTTTACCCTGGAAAAAGGAACTGGTCAAGCTAGTCCTTGAAGCGTATCAGACACTTCCATAACCAAAGTGTCGCACTCGCTCGTCTGTGCAGTTATAAAGTAGCCGACTCCGAGAAGTTTATAGGGCGTGGAGGACAGGGAGGCGTTGCCGGCGACAAGTCGCCAAACACTTTGGTTGCTCATTAAAATTCATCCACGCAGATTATTAACATTTGCATCTAATTTGCATTTGTAAGATACATGGCCGACAATTATGTGGCTATGGCGAATAAATCGGAGTAGAGGCGTTCGGAGAAGGGGGTTTTAGGGGCGGGCTAGGGGTTAGGTGCTTGGGATTAGGGGTCGAAGGCGTAGCGAGGCCTCTGCGCTCAACCTATGTATGCATACGCTTCCAGTAGTAACAGTAGTAGGAACAGCTACAGAAGCAAAGCACAGACGCCCACATCAGCAGCTGCAATAATTATGCAAAGAGGAGTGTCACGGGCGGAGAGGGGGCTCAGTTGAACGGGGTTAAGTGTAATTAAATTATCAAATTATTGCCAAGTCTGAGCTTGCTGTTCATAATCTGGTAAGTCAGCAATCTCCGCCTCCATCTTACCTTATGCCTTTGTTTGGACCATAAATAGGTATTAGGCAAAGTTTCAATTAGTTGGCGTTAAGTGGACTCCTCAGGTTCAAGTTTTAGACAATAATTGACATCATAAATTTACGGGACAAACTTTAATCATGGAAAGGCGGGGACTGGCTCAACCTCAGGGAAAACTCGAGTAAACCACACATCTGGCCAATGTACTCAGTGTAGGCCCCGTTCCCCAGGAGTCCTGAAACACGCAGTATAAGTTAGAATTTCAATAAACTGAATGAATTTTGAGCAAGAATGAAGCTTAGAGGTCAGGCAACTGAACTATTATCACACCTAGGAATGTTTTTACTAATCAAATTGCTTCCTTAAAGTGGTCCTTGAGGAAAACAGAAGAATGTTCTCCTAGACTGTTAATTGGGCGACATTGTTAAGCGTATATAAAGGATGGGTGATCAAATCATCAATTAAGATGTTAAGCTTGTATATGATAATTCCATAATATCGTTAGAACCGTGGCTTCTTTCCAAGCAATCAGAAAGCCGTCACTCTAGCAATCCCGCTTCAATTTGCAAAAGTATTTTAAAACCATTTCTTTCAAAATGGGTCTTCGGCTGTGGACCCCAAACTGGACTCAGGTGGGCAGAACTTAAAATCCAAGACACGTAAGACCAACTGTAAGTCAGCCAACCTGCCATAAAAAATTCATTTGCCTTAAAAAACTTTGACGGAGAAGAAGTTACCCGAAAAAGGGAAAGTGAACGCGAGTCAGGAGGAGGAGGGTTGCGGTCGAAATTGATATTAAGTCAGTTCGCGCGTGTCCATTACACGCATTGCAGCTTGGAACGTTATACAAATTCGAGATGCGAGGTTAAGTCATCGTCAACAAATAAATTTCTCACTACAAATATTTAAGGTGCGATATTTGTTAAATACGATTTTTTTGCTTATATACAAAGTGTTATTACAAAAATATAATAATAGGATTTCATTTAATGGTTAGCGTTCAATACGAGAACAAACGAAATTTGTAAATGAGTTTTATGAGCTCATGGCTGAAACTGCGTGATTCAAAGGTCAGCTTCTACGGGACAGACTCACGATTAACCAGCCCAATCACGCTCGCATCTCCAATTATCAGAAGCGGGGAAAGGACAATACATATTTCCAGCTAAACTGACAGTTTTAAGTCACGTGCCTTCCTTGTGCGGCATCTGCAAATCAAATCAGGCAACTAAATTTACTTAGACCGCCGAGAATCGGGCCAAGCAGCGCGGAAATTGTGGTCGGTGGTTCCATTGCCAACGATGGAGGGCCAACTCTGGAGGGGGAGAGAGGAAACGGAAGTACTGGGATAGTGCCTGCCTGAAAGTGGCCGCCCCCATCCCAAATCCGAACATCTTGGAGCTGCTTCTGGTCGGCGTTTTGTCAAAAGCAGCACGTGAACTATTAAAATCACTTAAGTCCCATTCCCGTCACGTTCTCGGCGCGAACTGAAAACATGCAACCGATTGATATAAGCGATATCTATGAGCGTGGGTGGGGCAAGACCTTTGGGGGTTAGATAAATGAACTAACTCGTTGAACTGACTTGCCAAAAGTTTGAAAAAGTGGAAGGCTTCAAATAATTTGCATATATTTTGAATTTTCTGCTGCCGATATTTTCTTGGTATGTGACAAGTTTTTAAGTTTTTGTTGTGTTTTCTACGTCAGCTTTCACTTTCTTTAAAACCGGCAAAACATTTCTATACGTGCCATGCAGCGCCCCTATAAAATGGAATGACATACCGATTTGGTCGGGATCCTCGAACTTTACATTCCCATAAAAATTTGAGAACATTTTTCTTTCCATTGAAGAAACCGAATCAGAAACAAGAGGAAACGCTATAGCCGAGTGCCTCGACTAAAATATACCCTTTACTATTTTACACAATTTTAAAATATTCATATTGCTAGTGGAAATTCCCCAAGCGCCACCTATTGTCGGAGAAAGCATGTTGAGTAACTGATAGTGACGTCACTGCCCATGTGAGGCCTTAATTTCTTCAAACATAGCGAAATAATATTCCGATTTGAAAAATCTTTGGTAAATCGATAGATATTAACAGAAATAAGTTATACAACGTCAAACGAAGGCATTCATAATATTTTTATAGACGCCACAGTTTTCCGCGGTTTGTGGGCTTTAGAGTGGGCTTGGCCGGATGAAAACTCGTGGGAAGTTACAGTGGCATCTCTAAAATACATATTCTTAAGCCTAACTTTCTAGCTCTCTTTTTTCTATAGGTTTTTGCATTTTTGATTTTTTGAGTTTTGTGGGCGTTAGGGTGGGCATGGCTTGATAGGAAAAAAACAATTCGCATTGGGAGCATCATAAAAACCTACATTCTAAATCCGAACTTTCTATCACTTATAGTTACCGAGATATCAGGTTTTCTTGAAAATGCGAGAACCGTCTTTTGAGCTTGGTGGGCGTATGGGTGGGTGTGACCGGATATTAGTACCACTAAAAGAAGCGATGGCATCCAAAGGTTATGCATACTGAATTTCAACTTTCGGGCTCTAATAGTTCCCGAGATTTCAGCAATTTTAGTTTTTCGTGATTTGGGAGCGTTAGAGTAGGCGTGGCAGGATGCTGAAATAAACTTGCGCTGTCCCGGGACCTCAAGAATCTTTATGCTTAATCTCAATATTGTATCTGCTATAGTTCCTGAGATCTCGGCGTTCATACGGACGGTCGGACGGACGGACGGACAGACGGACATGGCTCAATCGACTTCGCTATTGATCCTGATCAAGAATATATAAAAAAAACCCATTTGCTATTTTTAGTATTACCACTACTACGGTATATATATATATTTATTATATTTAGGATTCTGATTTACGATTTAAATTATCGCTGTCATAACAGGCATCAATCTGTTTGTATAACGTTTTTTTCCTCTGACCCCTTTTTGGCTTAATGATGGGACATTTATTAAAGGACCAAGTGTGTATCCATATTTTGAGAAAAACACTAGGGTTTATGTAACTCTTTTGTTTGGCATTTAAAATATTTATGAAGAATGGCACTGGCATCGAAGGGGGCGAAAACTTGATTAGAATATTTGAATGCATTTTGACGCTTCACAGAACTTGCTTTGTGCGAGTCCTGCAATGAAAAATGGTGCAAATCTGCATAAAGGCAAAAACAAACAGCAAAAGCAAAGTGAAGCATGAGCAACCTGCAGTGAATTGCGCAAATGTTATGTGCACATGATGCTTGGTTTTGGCCAAAATAAATTTGATCAAAGCTGCTTATTTGCAGGGGCTGCTAAAGTTGTTGACCCAATTCAATGGGCCGGCCATGTTTTCGCCGCCTCAAATAAATAAACGTACGAATAAGTACATTGTTTTGATAAGGATAACAACGTAGCAGTAAGTGTGTGATTAGTTTGAATACCACTGTTGCTCGCTAACCAGCATTTTATGTATGCATTTGAATGCCATACGTAATAATATGGCATGTGTACTCGATAAAAATATCTAGTATCCCTTCCCTAAATTATTTTTACCGTGGCCTTCTTCTTTTATTATTAATTACTCTGACAGTTTGTGCCTGCGCTAATGAGGACCGAAATAGAACTCCATAACTCGAGCTAAGTTTATGGGAAATTGGAAAATACACTCCTCATCTGTTTCTCTCCTTGCGCGGCAAGTAACTTTATTTGTCTTTCGGTTACCCACACCTTGACATGCACAATTTATGCAAATGATGCTGTGTGCGGTTGGCTCGAGGAGGTTGGGGCCCAGGGGCTTGGGGCTGCCCGGGAGCAAACATAACCTCATTTTATAGCAGCCTTCTTGGCTAATATCGCTTTACTGGCCGTGCTAAGCCGCTGTTGTTGTCTAGCAAGCGTTGTATGAAAAATGATTATAAGTGGGTCACAGGATATGCAAATTTTTCTATTTTTACGCTCAGCTTAGTCCAGCACAGTTGCAGCTGTTACCACCAGAGGGTGCTGCCAAGATAGATGGAGCCAGAGGGGAAGCGAGCGGCTTCAGGGGAGACACTGTTGAGTTATATGCACCGTTGACTAGTTGGCAAAAAGACATTTTGCTCTGTGCAAATGCAACGGAAAGTTAGGAAAGAAAATGGGGAAAGTTTTTACACTCTCTTGCATTTTATAGCCATGTTTCTAAGTGGAAACGGGGAGGAAAGTGTCCACCTTGTGCAACACTTTAAGTCGAACCAGTCTTAAGTAGAAGACCAGTGCTCCAACCGACCTTAATGCGGAAAACTGATCCGCCCAATTATATTGCACAGATAAACGGAAAAGCCAAAGAGTGTTATCCAAACATCAATATTCAAATGGAAAGCAGTTCTCAGAATGCGAAAGTTCCAATAAAATTGCTTCAAATAACAACATTAAAATAACGCGTTAACTATCTTCTACATCCAGCAGTTTGGCTTAGAGAGGAGTAAGTCGTCAGTCGTAAGAATAAGAAACCATAATTTTTACAATTATTGAAGAAGCTGTGGTCAAGATGAAATAATTAATCTGTAAATTGCACATTGGACTTGAATGGGATTGGAATCGTAATTTTAATAAAGTTGCAGGCGCTGCCTGATACATGGTAGAATGCCCCTCAGCCGTGACTTTTACTGCAAAATTCACAACATCATCCATAAAATAGAAAAATAATATGTTCGTACAAACACACAATGGCAACATCTAATCAAAACTGCGCTTGTGGTGGTGAGGGTGACCATGCGCAGGGAATGTGTTTGTTTGTTCTGTTGATGCCCACGGCCATTTGCTCTTTTCTCGTTCACTTCCTCGCCCGCCCTCTCTTTACGTAGTGAAAGTTTATTTCATTTTTATCCCCTCTCCTCCCGCTTGGTATATTTTTCCGTATTTTCGGTATACCTTGTATCCATGAAATTGTAGGTGGTGGTAGGCGTCGGGTCACCAGTACAGTAAACTCGCCGAGTTGGGTATTCTGGACCTGGAAGTTGAAATGTCAGAAGCATATTTCCTGGTAGCTTGACTGACATAGAGTAAAGAGGAGCTTGTAATCCACTAAGAACTCGATATTCCAATGCCAATGCGTTTTTAAAACGAAATGCATTAGAATAACAACACATTGCGCCAGCTTTCCGCTGCTTTAACAAACTTTAAGTATCGACCGTGGCACACCGATGACCTATACACCAACCCCATTGCAGTACTAACTCAACGGCTTTCCTTACTCCTTTTGCTGTGTGGCTTTCTCTGCCCTTATGGAGCATTTTTCGAGGTTCGCTCCTGGTTTTTTGCTGCTTAGTTTGGCAAAAACACGCAGCGACCATTTTTCATATTTTCATTTATAAATTTATTATAAAGCCAACAGCAGCAGCAGTGGGGGAGAACGAAGGAGTGCAAGCTTGTTTTTGGATGCCTTTTCGGGGTGGGCTTAATAGCCAGCTCTGGGCTGAGAGGCTTGAGGTCCTGCGGTTTAGACCTCGGCTACTTTGGCATTTATTTTAAATTATAGTTGGTAGTAATAACTAATGCTCAGAGAAGGGCAGGAGCAGCAGCAGAGGGGGGATCAGCCTGTACATAGTATGTAGTACCTAGAAATTATAGACATTTCGGTCCATATTCACATTTAGTAGTTACACTCTAATGCCAGTGTTCTTCAGGGGCTAGAAGAGGAGGTCTATCATAGCAGGGTGAGGAGTGAGATTAGGAGCAAGCGCATTTTTGATATGACACGGCCGGCTAAGAACTGGTTTTCTAATTGAATTTACTACAACATTAACGTAAATTCAACAACTTCCTGGCAGCTCAGCATAATTATGGAAATTCCATTTATACAAGGTCCGTGAGGGTGGGAGAACGGAGAGCTGACATTTTTGGGTTGCACTAATTGAAAATTCCTCAACTCTAGCACTTCAAGCTGACAAGCTTGAGCACTCAAACACTCCGAGAAGATAAATTCGGTGCCTAAATTAAAACAAGTCATAATGGGCAATGCCAATCGATCCATCCCCTTCATACGTCAGCTTGAGTTCGGTAAATGAAATATGAGTAGGGAAAGTGAGGGGAAAGTAAGGGTCAGCCGCAATTCAAAAGCAATCATATGTTTATCAAGGACAGAGAACGCAGAAAAGTCTGTTAGGAAAGGGTCAAAGGAAAATGATGTGGAGAGGGAAAGTGGTATTGAAGCGGAGACTTCGGCAAACGAAGCAAACACAAATTACAATGCTTAATTATGAAAAGTGTTTTCCCTTTTTGTTGGTCCTTGCCGAGAACCGAGGGAAAAGTTGTTGCGAGCTTACTAACGGCCACATGGATCCATGGGCTAATGAGCGAAAATCATAATGAATTATTCCGTGGGCGAACGACTCCAGACCTCGCATATGGGTCACTCGGAGGATGAGTTGGGACTCCAAGAGCCGCGCGAGGGGTTGTTCTAATGGGGTTAGTCAAATATTTGACATTTGGTAACCGGCGTTTTCTTCATTAAATTTTGCCTAGTTGTATAAGCTAAGCGGCACATACAGCGCAAAGGATAGCTTATAGCTTTATAGCTTACCATATGGATATTCGAGAACAGATGAAATAACCAAATCAACTGTCCATCATTAAGGTTTCAGATCGGTGGAATGCCCATTGCGATACAAGGTTTGTAGTGCAGCGACGACTTGGTGGCCCAACTGCGGACCCAATAAATATTTATTTCCGTGAGAAGGCGCCTTCTTCCTGCCTTCCTTCGAGGGTGCGTGTTAATTATGAATTGGCAGGGCAAACCGACGATTAAGTGTGTACCAAAGTGCGCACAAGAGCCCCCTGGATCCCACCCATTGCCCTCGTCACGCACATGGCAACCATTAGTTTTTGTTTGGCCGGCAGATAATCGAATGAATTAATGGCGTGCCTCGAACGAAATATAAAATGATTCTTATTGATAAATCAGTTTTACCCACTCGGGTTCTATAGAGAAAGCAATCTTTAAGACCTAAATTGCTCATTTTGCTGGTTTCTGAAATATGAAAGAGTTTACTTTGCTAACGTTCATTAATATCGTATTAAATGACCTATCATACTGCGGTTATATATTTTAAATGTCAAAAATTACACAAATATTATTAAAATGTGAAATCGAAGCTAACTGATTACCAACATTTTACTCTGTTAATGGCCACTATCAGCAGGTGTTCACATTAGACTAAGCATTTCATCGTGAATCTTGTTATCGGGGAAACCGAGCACAACAGGCACGACTATTAAAGACTGCTGAGTCACCTGAAATTGGCCCATATGCATTAACCAACTCAATTACCTGTTTGCCAGTCAGACCTACTAGGAAATATTATTCCTTATCAGACTCAAGTTTGGTGAGTATCTACATAGATCTAGACAAACTAAAGAGAGCATAACATTAATAATATTCGCATTCATTTATAGATTCCACATGCTCTAAAACTATTGTGCATATATTCGACGAGAACTTCATAGGTCCAATCTACCTAATAAAAACTATTCAGTAAGGGGTATTCAAGGGTCTGACAACCTGTTTGATAAGACTTATCAGTTATTTTCATGCTGATTAAGTCAAGACCTATTGGCCCAATGAACCAGTTTACTTCCGATCGACGTCGCGGTCAGATGGGTGGAAAATGGAATTGCTTTGCCCTCCAGATTGTGGCTCTGATTGCGGCAGCACATGGATCTAATATTCTTGGCCTATTCACCAGTCTGAGTCCATCGCACTTGGTAATTCAGATGTCGATGGCCCGAATTCTGGCGGAGAGAGGGCACAACGTGACTGTTGTGACGGTGATAAAACCTCCGTCGCCACTGAAAGATATCAACCACATCCTTGTGCCCCTAGAAGAGGATGATCTCCAGGCATTTAATTCCGTTGTTGCCAGCTTAACCAAGACCGACAATAGCAACGCATACGCCTCTATGTTTCGATCGGTCAGGCAGATGAGCGAGGCGTTCTCCAAGATGGGCAGCGTTATGAAGCATCAGGTTGTCAGAAATCTGTATGAGCACCCCGACAACAGGTTCGATCTGGTCATCGTGGGCTACTTCATGAACAGTTTCCAGCTGGCCTTGGCCTACAAACTGAAGGTTCCTCTGGTGGTTGCACTCTCGAATCCGCCATCCCTCTTGGGCGACGTCCTGGGAAACCCCTGGGAAGTTTCCTATGTGCCGTCAATGCATTTGACTGCCAAACAGGGCGAACCCATGAGCTTTGCAAGGCGTGTCATAAATCTCTTAGGGAATTGGGGACAGCGATTGTTCATGTTCGTGATTGAGTACAGAAATGCAAGGACGTACAGGTTGGTTCAAAACTTTTCGTTCGGTCCAAGTGTCTAATTCGCCGAACTTTTATAGGGAGATCTATGGAGACGATCCTACTCTTCCCAGCTATGGTGACTTGACCAAAAACATTTCACTTGTCTTCTTCGCTTCCCACGGCATAAGCGAGGGACCTATCAGGCCGAACGTACCGGCTGTAATTGAGGTCGGAGGAATACAAGTCAAGGATAAACCCGATGTTCTACCTCAAAACATTGATGAGTTCCTCAGAGAATCCCCACACGGAGCAATACTTCTCAGCTTGGGGTCCAACCTGAAGAAGGCCCACCTACAGCCCGAAACGGTGCAGAAAATGTTTAACGTTATCTCGAAGCTGAAGCAGAAAGTGATTTGGAAGTGGGATGACCTGGAGAACACCCCTGGAGAGTCGGAAAACATACTCTATTTAAAGTGGCTACCCCAGGACGACATTCTAGCACACCAGAACATCACGCTTTTCATCACCCATGCGGGAAAGGGCGGAGTCACCGAAGCTCAGTACCATGGCAAGCCCATGCTGGCCCTACCCGTATTCGGAGACCAGCCGAACAATGCCGATGTCATGGTGCAGCAGGGCTTTGGACTGAAGCAAAGCCTCCTTACTCTGGAAGAAGACAGCTTCCTTCAAGGCATTCAAGAGGTGCTCGAGAATCCGAAGTATGCCACTGCTGTACAGTCGTTTTCCACCCTCTATCGCGATCGCCCACTGAGTGTCCGACAGACGCTGATATACTGGGTGGAATATGTGATCCGATACAACGGAGCCCCGCACATGCAGAGTCCTGTGGTGCACATGACCTTCATAACAGCTAATAACCTCGATGTATATGCCTGCGTTCTAGGAACCATTGTTTCTTTCTGCTTTGCCATTAAAATGTTGGTCAGAATGTTTGGAATCGCCCTTAGAACCCACTTTAAAACGTCTCAGGACAATCCAAAACGTAAGCTCAACAAAAAACGTCAGTAGCTTGGAGATTAGCTTGATGCTGATTCCCACTCTGTAGGGTATCGAGTCTGATTATGATGTGAGAAGTAATAAGTAAGAAGTAAGTTTAGCTTTGGTAAGCCACTGATTACATACTCCCATTTGTCTATTTGTGACGAATAAAAAGACCGCTGAAACCATACAGAGATATACTTTATGCAGCTTTAAAAAAATAACATGTTCCTTGGCAGCTTATTTAAACTAAAGGCAATTATGCTTATTGTTTATTTTAAACCACTTGATTTGATCTAATAATGGCCCTAATATCTATCTATCATTAGACCGATTCTGGAACTATTAATATGCAGCTTTAAAAATACATTTATTTTCAATAAATGACTTGGAAACAAAATTGGAAATTTTTTAGTGATTATTTTGATAGTTTTTTGGGTCAAAAGAGTAGTCTTTCGAAATATTTAATAATGTTATGGTGCATTTCTTCGATTCTTGTACTTCCTAAAATGTAATAAATTAATTCTCTTAATTATTTTTCTGGCGTTTTTGGCCAGTTAATACTTTATTTAGCTGGAATGTGGAAAAAGAGATAAGTATTAATAAAACGCATCCTATTTTCAAAAAAGAAAGACAACGTTTCAAAGAAGGGCTATTAGGTAAGTATAGCCTGATATCGAACGTAATTAATCGATTGTTTAATTAAAAGCGCCCATTTGAATAAAAATATTCAGCATTTTAAATAACTTTTCTGGTTTTCGGTTTGTCTTTTATTTTTAATATTCACTTTATTGGTCAACAGCTGTTGCTGCCTTTTAGCTTTCGCAATAATATGTCTTTTTACGAGTGAAATATTTTGTTTTTAAAGATTATGGATTTTATTTTACCACTATGGAGTGAGCTAAAGACGTGCATAGCGACCCTCTGCATTAACCCTCTGTTTAACAGGTACTCTTAAGTTCATCACGTTTACCCACTTCTAATTTTTCCAAAATTTGTACTTAAAGACCGTTATTCGTTAGTGTAATAAATCCGAAATGATTGATCACAAAATTGTAATTCCAGAGAAACCTACTGCAGTGAGGCGACAGCAGATAAACTGTCTAACACTTCGACGAGCATTATTTTTAATCGAGCTTGGAGTATTTTCCGTAACATTGAATTCCAGAACTGAGAATACAGACCGATAGTAGAGTCTTCTGATCAGCAGTAAAAGGTAGAGGGAAGATTTAACTAGACGTTGCAAGGTTGGATATCCGAATTCAGCAGGTCGATGAAATGACACTTCAGCCGAGTAAGTTCTGCTGGTGCATGCTATCCACATTGCCATTTTGCTTTCTTCTACAAATGCCATTGTAGGACTAGGATAAGCTAAATTCTAGCTCTTCTAGGTCTTGAGATCCCAGCTTTAATACTTCTCGCCTATTGATTCTTATAAAAATATATGTATCTCTATAGGGTCAAACTCAATATGCCCTTTTCGTTTACGAATAAGCTGCTGTGCAGACCAACAAATAAGTCATAAATAAAATAAGAAGAAACGCTACTCGTTACTGCTTTACACAATTTTAAAATATTCATTTTGCTAGTCAAAATTCAGAAAGCGCCGCCTATTGTCAGAGAAAGCATGTTGAGTAACTGATAGTGACGTCACTGCCCATGTGAGGTCTTATAACTTAAATTTCTTCATAAATGGCGAAATAATCTTCTGATTTGAAACATTTTTGGTAGATCGATAGATATTAACCAAAATATGTTATACAAGATCAAACGAAGACATAATATTATGGACGCCAAAGTTTTCCGCGGCATACTTTATAGGGTCGGAATCGCTTCCTTCTACCTGTTTCATACTATTCATCGAATCTAATATACCCTTTTACTCTACGAGTAACGGGTATTTATGATTAATATTTTAAACTCAGAAGAGTTTAGAGAAAGGCTCATTCCATAACTCCATAATAGATCGCACTAAATGAGCTTGCCTCTAATGTCCGACCTGTTCAGCAGCGCCAAAATGGAAATGGAATGCAACGCTTACTCACATCGATACCAATTGCGGGGGCAGCACCTTTCAGCTTTAACTGTGGGAAGTTGCGAGTTCGTCAATTCATGCGTTCGCTACCTCTGCTGTCTGCCCGCATGTAGCCCTCAACCAAACGATGCAGTTGCAATGCATAATTCATTTGCCAACAAATTGATTGGAATGCTTATGCGCTTTCGAAGCATTTCAATTTACGCACAAACAAATTTGAACTACCTACAAGGCCCTGACCAGGCCAAACGTAGTGCCACCCACCCCACCCTTCCCGAAAAACAAATGAAATACAATGCGAATTGTTTTAGCGAAAATGAAAGGAATGCAAAATTGAATATGGCCTCGTTAAGCTTGTCGCTATAATTTAGCACAAAAGTAATTCAAAGCCGTAACCACTCCCCTGGAAAGCCGTCGTCTCAAGATCAGGGATATAGTAATGGCGCCCTTGTAGTGTGGTGAGAGGTAGAGGCATCAACCACAACCAGCCCTTTTCCCACGCAGGGAACAACTCTGATGAGTCTTATTGAAATAGAGTTTCCCCTAAATTGCAGTGCAATTTGTGTTTTCCCATCGTTAGGTTTCGGTCTCTGAACATAATTGCAAATGCACTAAGTCGAGGGAAAGCGACCTGACACGTGCGGGGTGCAATTTCACACAGATCGACGAAAACTCTGATTGAAACATATCGGTTTCGCATCCCACTCACTTTTCCTTTTAACTTAGGATATGGCTATGGATGAGGTTGATTCCAACCTTGATTGGAACTCTGAGTTTTTACGTTCGCAACTCGGTTCGGTGTTTTATTAATTAAGCCAGCTTGGCAGCTACGTTAAGATTATTTAGATTTTTCAATCCTTTTCTTACTTGGTTGCTTGACCTTAAATCGTTTGGTATATGTTCTTGGAAAGTTATCGGTAGCTTAAACTTTCCTACTTCATTCCATAAATACTGTAGATATCACCCAGTAAGAGTGCAGCTTTAATCATTTTTAAATAGATTTTTGAAGTCGCCCAGCCTAGTTAAACCGCTGACAAAGTACTAAAAAATCGTTTTGAATTTTGATGGGAGCCAAATTGACATAGAAAGTTGCTTCATTTGTTCTTTGGCCTTAAAACAGTCTGTCGAATTTTTTGACAGCTTCTCTAATTGCTTGCCAAGCGATTTCCGCTCGTCAGTGCGAGTGAGCAAGAGAAAAAGAGAGAAAAAGAGAGAGGAACAGAATAGCGTTGCATGCAGTGGCAGATGATGGGGGATGGGGCTGTTTAATCGCCAAGCTAATTTGCAATTAGGCCAACGAAAACTGAAATGAAATCAATGCATTGCATAACCCGGGGCGCTTTTGTTTAATTGAAAACTGAGCCAGGCAGGAGCAACTTTTAATGAAGACGCAACCCGGGAGGATGCGGGACCCTCAACGGGGGTGGAGCTTAGATCAGGAGCTGTGGAGAAGGCTGGGTGGGGGCAATTGCCATGAATAGTGAAAAAACGAAAAAGCAAAGAAGTCTTCAATGGCCCAAAACATTTGAAGAGTTGTTGAGAGTTGTTTCTTAGTTTCAGATGCTTGAATCTTCCTTTCTTCCTTTGCCATCAAAAAGCGTATGCAGTTTGCTACAAAAATAATTTTACATTTGATTAATCCTTTAGAACCTAGATATATAGCTGTCGAATACGAATCCTTCTTTTGGTTTATGCATTTAGCTTTCAAAATTAAAAGACAATTCGACATAGAGCCTGATAGATAGACAGATCAAGAAGAGCAAGAATGTTAATGGATATCTAAACTTTATAGGCTCGGATGTGTCTAGGAAACTTTTTCTGCTGCTATATATGAACGAATGACTATCCATGTTTTCAGCTCCAAATCTGAATCCGTCACGCTCTTAACCAAAAAATGTAAGGCATTGATACTAACTTCTGAAGAAATCAATGTACATTTGCTAGTAAATGTGAAATAATGATCGACAGGTTATCGTAAGCCAATGGTCAATATCAAATACAAGAATATTAAAGGTCAACCAAAAAAGAGTTTTCGTGACTTGTCGGCGTTAAAGTGAGCTGCAGAGGTGTCTCCTGATGCTTTTCCCGTCTTTCTAGCTCTTAGAGTTCCTGAGAACTCAGTGATCATATGGCCCATCCAAATCGACTCGGATATACCCGTTACTCGTTATGATTAAATTCGGAAAAATTCAAAGAAGTGGGTACATACAAACCCCAACAATAGACTCTTGCACCCTTTTCACCTTTTTGAACCCTTTTCTAAAACTTATTTCAAATTTGAAATTATTCCCATTCTGCGAAACTTTTAATTGTTATCGCATCCAGCAGGGAATGCATTGGCCGTAGCTTTTAGTACGTCGAAGACAAGGGTAATTGAAAAGCTGAACTTTGTTGTTGAATGAGCTAAAAGTCATAATCAGAAATCATTGCGGAATCGTATGCTCCCATTATACCACGCTTGCATATCTGCAGTCGGAAGAAAGTTTTCCTACGTAGAAACTGTTTCGGGGGTGATATACTTTTTTATTGATACCCTTTAATCGAGAAATGAAAGTGCATTGAAAACTGAAATTAGTTTAAGCTCGTTTCATTCTGACCACCAATACCACTCTGTTTAACTTAATTATAAAAAAAAATAAAAAATTTTTTTTTTTTTAATATTTTTTAAAAAAAAAAAAAGAGAGGGGGTGGGTTTTTTTTTTGAAAGTTTTGGGGTTTTTCTCTGCTTTTAGCTTATAGTTGTTCTTATAATAGCTGGCTTAAAAACGACTTTAACAGATCCACCACATGCATTCCTATAAATACTCTTTAATACATTTAGCAGGATGCTCAGATGCGCCGATAAAGGGAAAGAAAGGGAGAGATATTTACTCATGTCGCTGGCTGGAATGGAGCAGACCTTGACTGTCGGCATTTGATCAAGAAGCTTTGAAATGTACTATATATACTATATATCTATGTACGATATTCGCGATTAAGGAATCGATGGTTAGGAGCATAGTCCTCAGTTAGGCTTTGGCCAAGGAAGGGGATTAGCTAAGTGCTGATCTTAGTTATTATATAGCTTTGAATAAGACTTAAAATCCCAACTCTTTTAAATAATCATAATCAGGTGGACTCGGATGATAATCTTTATCAGGAATACACTGGTTTGAGGTGTACCTGTAGTATTCATTGGCGACGACGCCACTGGACATTCAGTACGTCTGATGTCAAGGACGATTATGCATTCAAATAAATTAATTTCTGACTTTTACAGAAGATTTCTGTTATCGTATCTTTTCTTCAAATTTCTCGCTTAGTAAGTTAGTTTTTGTTTGATTTTGTAACATTTATTCTTTTTTTCGCACTAATTTTTAGTTAATTAAAGCACTTGAAGCCCTCGCCAAATTCCCCGCTACCCCTGCTCTACTCCAATAATTTTGAGCTATAAATCATAGCACCCTAGTGCAAGAACACGGTCGGCCGTCCTACCAAAAGGGTAGCCCCTCTCACAAACGCTTCCTTTGCCGAATGCATCCAATTCAAAAACCAATACTTCACTAATTGCTAGGCTTAATAGGCATTAAAAGCAAATGCCCGGCAGCGGCAACAACAGCGCCCGTGTCCTGGGACAGGACAATGCCCAGCTGAGCCAGCGGTGGTTCTTGGGTGTGGTGGGCAGGGGATGCAGTGGGAGGTTGGCAAGTTGCAGTACGCACAGGATAATAAGCGCCACGATGCTTTTGTATAGTTGCCTGGACAAATAAAATTAGAAATTTTACGGTTTCAAAAACCTAGCATTGAATGGGCTCGGTTCCCGCTTTCCTCAGTCCCTTGCCTTAAATGTGAATGAGAGCTGCGTGGCAGGGGGCTCTCGGAGCTGTGAGCCGTGGCAAATTGCACAGAATGTATGTAAAAGTTGCACTTGCAGCTGCTACAATTCCCCTCCTCCCACGCACCCCGCCAGTCCATATCACCAGAATATTCCATGAAATTATCTAAAAGTTCTCGTTCTCGTCAAATGAGTTTCGAGCGGTGCAGGAGGCGCAGGGGATTCTCTTTAAAGGCTCAAGCCGCGGGCCTTTACTGCTCGGAAATTGTACAAAAGATGAGTTTCCTAATAGTCGTCAAGATCCGAAGAAGGGAATGAAAGGTACCGGAACAAGGAATGGATAGTCCAGAAGAGCAAGGAGAAACATTCAAGAGAGAAAATCTTTTGAAGGGAAAATAGCGAACGTCTTAGACGAAGTTTATAAGCTGAACAGTGGCACATAAACTGGAAAAAAAGGGAAGACGGAAGAAAAAACCAACAACTGACAAGTTTTAGCTAAAAACAATGATTCGCCATTTAAAATGTTCTCCGATTTTGCAATTCTGGCGGGCTTACTCACAAGATTGAAGGAAGTGATAGGGGGATTTCCTCTTGGAAGCCTATTCTAAATTATGTTTAAAAATATGAGACTCCTTAATACCTAAATCGTAGCATATCAGATAGTGGGAGTGCGATGGAAGCCTTAAAAGTCCAAAAGTCATACTAACCGCCTGATGAGTTGCACTTTTTGCAGTTCTCATAACCCCTATACCATATCTGGTATACTCGTATCAACAACAAGCTTTTTATGCCTTGCAGACCTTCCTAAATTTCAATCAATCGCAGTCGCAACCACCCACTGAACACCCAGGCAGCAGCCGCGTCATCAGCACTCACTTGCTCAGTCACCCTGCAACACCGGAACCTTTTACACCCACAGCCAAACCGTAGCCTCGAACTGCTACCATGGCAATCACTTATCAAACAACAAGCTCCGTAAAATTCAATATTTTCCCTGGCCTCGCTCCGTCTTCGCCCAACTTTTTCAAGGCGCTCGAGCCGAGCATGTAAAAAATTAATTAAATTATGAAATTGTATACCCCAAAGCAAATATTTAATTTAATAACATTATTATGCAACCCCGTAGTCTTCAGTGCTGCGGTGCCGGGGACCAGCAACAAGGGACAAGGCGGCACGGGCGTGGTCAGGTGGGCGTGGCGCACGCACCAGCACGCACAGCTGGCAAAAAATGGGAAATGTGCAACCAGATAATTTATTCCCGAATCCCTCAGGTTGCAATCGCCGCAGCAGGATAATAAAGCGGACGCGTGTCGGCGGCGGAAAGAAGAGCGAGTACAAGGCGGAAGCCTGTTGTTGGGTGCGCAGGCAGCCAAGGGGGAATATTTTCTTTACTCTTGGCGAACAACGTTGCTGCTAATTGCCAAAAATCATTTTTCAGGAGCGTCGGCTTTTTAAATAAATATTTTTCAGGCTCAACTGCAGCAGGTCCAGATCTAAATTGCCGCTTCCAGAGGGGCGCACACGTGCCGTTTTCGAGGATTGTGTGAGTCGAAAATTCGCTTAATAAAAAAATAAACTAACCTTATAATCCACATTTTGGCTGGGCGGCTTTGGCTTAGGATTCGTAGAAGTTTTTGGTTTCGAGGCCAAGACTACTCAGTCAGAGACTACTACTACGCGAAAATAGCGCTAATGCGTCCTTGCCCAAATTGGATTCAGCTAAGGGGTCCCTCAGTTGGGGTCCACCTTCCCTCGTCCCTGCTGCCGGTAAAACAAGGGGAAGCTTGTCGGTTGTCGACTTTTGACTCCTCCGACTTAAAAATGTGTTGTGTTGAGTTTAATTGAAAAAATGATTATTTGTTCTGAACTTTATTGGCTTAAAAATATCAAATTTATTGACCAATTTAAAATCGATTTCTGTTGTTTATCTTACAGTAACTTGATAACAGCGAGAACGGGAGCTATATAGAAAATACGCAACTACTTCGAAAAGGGATTCCCACCATGGACATGGGTAAAAGATCTGCTCAAGAAAGTATATACATTCAAAATCTATTTAAATACGATTTAATATATGCAGAAAGTTGAACTTAAACCGATCTACGGGACACTAAATATATTCTATAAGGAAAGTTAGGTCTCAAGCAATGGAATCTTATTAGTAACAATTTCCATAAATTGCATCTACACTTTCCACTTGCTTAGAAATGTTATGAAAGTTATTACAAGTTTCCTAAAATTATAGCTATCAACGTAGAACTTGAGCAACAACACCAAACCAAATCAATGCACTCTTTGCGGAGTTCCCACGTTCCCTCCGAAGTGCTGCCTGGCAGTGCACTGATTGCTTTATAACCGCAGTTGGCGGCATCCCTATTATTTTACAATTATAGTCCAATTTGAGCGCGAGTAGGGGAAGAATCAGCCCCTAGGACAACGAAGACGACAAGCTATCTTGGAGCGAACGGAACTGGAATTGCATTCAAGGATTCATAATTAGAGCACCAACTGCACACTTTTCCACAGCCGAATCGCAATTAACCCTTTGGGCGAGTTCAGAAAGGCCTCTCGCATTCAATATCCCGTGTTCTGCCTACCCCGATTGACTGCTTTAAATGGGCGGGTCTGGCAGTTAACTTCCCTGACAGCCGGCTAAAGGAAAAGAATTGCAAAACATGACAGCAAAATTGGCATATGCGTTGGCATATATGCAGTGCAGGCAGGCCCCCTTATGAGGCAACTTCCAGTGTCCTGCATAAAGCACAACCTGAGTGGTTTGTGTGTGTGACACGCAGTCACAAATCCTGCCAAAACTGACATATTTCGCAATACGAAAATCGGAAATTGACTACAGTTGCTTTCAGGCTCGTCCGCAGGACTTTCTCCAGCTCCTTGTTGCATATCTTTGCAGACGGACACGACCCAACATCCGCTCCCCTGCAGATTCTTTGTTTTGTCTTCTCTCTGGCAGATTAGGAGACTCTATAAATTTTAAGTTATCTTCAGTAATTTAAAAAGAAGAAGCTCGTTTGCTGAAGTAAATTTGAAAATCACGCTCTCCTGAAAAACATTACCCGTTAAAACTGATAACTATCCTAAACTAATCAGAGTACAAGAGAACACCTTTCCTATCTATGTATTCCGGGAACTATGCTTTTATAATAAAGATGTAAGGAACTAGAAGCTTTGTCTGTTTTTGTATTTTGAATTGTTTGTAACAACAATATTAAGTAATAAGGCTGTTTTCTTATAGTCCAAGCAAAGATATTAAGTAACCGCTTTAATATGGGTTTAATTGATAATCTACACAATGACAGACAAATTATGAAATATTTTCACTTTTTAATATAGAATTTTATTACTTTAATTAAGCTACGACCAGATGTAGTTTTGTAAAACGGCACCATCTCAGAATCCTTTTTTGCCGACCCCTGACCTCTACTCTAACCCTTAGATTGCACATGCAGCCAAAGTTATGACGCCCAGCAGTTTTCCGTTCTCTAACGGAATCTTCTTTTTCATGCGCTGTGGCTGGGGCACGTCTGACGTACGGTCTAAAGTCGAACCCCACTTCTCTTCTCCCAAAATACGGGGGGGGACAATATTAAAAGGTAAACTTTATCCAGCAACAATAAAAAACCAAGTTGTTTGAAAACCAATGTCGAAATTTTATGCACTTCTTGTAGGGCATGAATTACGAGACATTTTGAGGGGGAGTCCCATAAATTCCAGTGAACCGTGGTCCCCCTGTCTCCTTCCCCTCCCAGTATGACTGTAGTTGTTGTTGCCCCCACATTCTCAAGTGCATTTAATTAGAGCGACTGCGACAGCCACTGCGACTTTCCCCTGCCATAGGCGAGATTTTCCCCTCCATACGCCTCCCCATGCAGAGGGAGCCCCAGCTAGCATGATTTTTCCGTCTCTGCTTTCTTTGTTTGGCATATTTTCCATGTCTACCAATTAAAATGAATGCGTTCATTGATCCGCCCTGCCGTCCCCAGTCCTGCTTCGAATACTATATGGTTGCAGGGGGAATGGTGACTGCGGCTTCGGTTGCTTATCGGGCGCTATAAATCGTGATACGCTGTCATGTTCTGTCTAATTAGCAATATGTCAATAAACTTAAATTAATTTGGTTCTGCTTTTTAACCCGTCTCTTGCCAGTGGAATGGCCTGAAGAGGGAAGCGATGGTCCTTTTTAATTAAACATCAACTTTCTTGAATTCCAAATCACCAAAAACTATTTTGGTAAGTATTTCATTGCTTAGTAAGTACAACTATCACATATAATCTAATATTACTAATAATAATTTTAACAGAGCAACCAAAACTATGAGATTACTGTGTGATTTAAAAGGTTTGTATTAACGCTGAGATATCGGGAACCAAATGAACTAGAAAGTTGGGAAAACCAAAATTTGATTCAGCCTAAGGCCACGCCTACTGCAACGCCCTCAAGCCGCAAACAACTTGTAGTTCAATCTTCATTGTCATTCTCCTGGCAACATTATTCCACATTTTCTTAGATATGAAGATCACGTTAAATATTATACTATGTACGGCTTATCTGATTATGGCCTTGTGGTATAGTTAATTATCTCCGACTGACGCTCTTGTTTTCCCAACAAACTCTTCTTTTTCTGAGATCTCACAGTTTTGCTGAATTTCCACACCAATCTGTAAAGTTGTCAGTCACACAACTTATTATACCATCGCGAAGGATTCTAATTATTAAACTTCATAGAACGGGAAGTAATTCCAATGCTTTCTTCAACTGACATGAATGAAAAACCTCAAAGGGTGATTTATCTCTGAAATGCGGTAGGGTAATAATCATATCAATTTCTCCAATTATAAGACATTCTTGTCTGCGGGACATTAGTTGATTAGTCATAGTTATATAGATAAGAGCCGTGTGTACTGTAAAGAACCCGCTGCTGCAATGGAATCAATATATTTTCAGAAGAAAGCAACAAAAACCTCTGTTTACAAAATCTAATATGCATGTATATATCACCAGCAGATGTAGCAATGATAATAAATAATTTTGTTTCGTATTCGTAGTCTTCGTATTAAGTCTTATATTAATAATATTATAATAACGTTATCTTCTAATATTTTTAATGGAACTTTTATCCACTAGCTGGGTGCCCAACTAAATTATTGCACTAAGAACCGCAGGCAGCATTAGTAACCGCATAAGTGCGGCGTGCAACAAAATGTAAGAGTTCCAAATGTGGAAGTGGCTGACAGGATGTTGAAAATGGAAAACGATACGTTATGAGCATAGGCGCAGATACTAGGCGAGGAAGATCGAGCTAGCAGTAGGCGTGGCCTCACATAAATTAGCAAAGTCTTCCAAAATGCCAGCCATGAAAAGGGGAGTTGTTTTTTTTGGCTGATTAATATCAAACCTTCTTTTATTAACTTTGACCTGAAGATGAGACCATTGAATCAAACGCACAATGAAGCACAATATTTCATTGGGTTCGACGGCCGAACAAAGTGATATTTTTAATCATTTTTCTGTAATTTGTCAGGAGTTATGGACGAGGAGAAGTGAGGAGAGGAGAAAACGATGCAAGGGTCGTGCGTAAATAAAAATTATAAGCGCTGATAAATACATTTAATTTGCGACCAAAAATCACAATAATTGCATTACCCGAGGCAAACACGGAAACGAAACCTCAACCAGGACCGGTGACCAGATCAAAAGGACGCACGCCAACCCCCAAACAGGAAAATGAAACTCCTGCTGAAGAGGAGCGGTGGTGAGGGGTTAATGCAAGTCACCAAGGGGAGAAGAGGGCAAACCCAGAATTCTCCACATATCCTCCGTAACTAGTGGAGTCGTTTGGTCAGAGAACTCGAACAAAACGAGCACGGAGGGGGCAAGGTGCGTATCTACCGTTGTCAACAGTTCATCGAGTGAAACGCGAAATTAAAGCCGATAACTGCACCCTCCAATGTCCTTGTGGTCCTTCGAGCTCCTGTTGGCCAAACATCTGCGCAAATCGAATTAATGTTCACGCATGGCTCCGTTGTTTGTCTGGCCTCAAAGTTCTTTTTCGCCTGGTGGGTGGGTCGTTTTCGATGTATTTGATTAGTTACACTCAACGGCGAAACTAATGCTGTTTGTAAAGAGTGGAACTCTAATTAAAAATACAAAATATTTATTAGTGACGGGAAAAAGAAGTAATTATTTCGTTAGGCTGAAGAGGCAGAAAGGCCTCAACCGGCTTTGTTGATCGAATAACTGAATTGATTTCATTTCAGGGAACTCTTGCTCCAGTGCATACTGCGATACTGCAGGTAGTATTCAGTTTACGAACGGAAATACTGCGCAGAAAGCACGACTCTCTTTCTGACTTCCGTTCAAGCACACATCTGGGCTTTGTGCACTTCTGCTAACTGGCAAACTTACTAATTTTTAGCATCGACCACCGCCAGTTTCCCTCTCTTCGACCTCCATCAATGCCACTGCCAAAGTCAAGCCTTCTCTTCGCCACTCCGTCGGAAGCTCCGCATTTGGTTGCGTGTCGAGCGTCTGCCAAAGTCAGTTGCAGTTACCAAGTATTGTTGCCGTCTGGCTGGACTGAGCTGGATTTCAGAGTCATTGGCAAAATGTAGGCGCTGCCGTTCGAGCTGCCAGCAAACTGCTGATAATTAATATTTTATGCACTCGTCTGCGTTGATTTCTATCTGTATTGTTGTTTGTCTGCCAGACAGTCAGTCAGCTACCCATCGCAGTCAGCCTTGACTCGCCTTCCTCCTGCTCATGGAAGTTATTATCCCAGGGTGGTGGTAGTGGGGAGAATACCCTACAGCGGAGTTAGCCATTGCAGCCTAGAATATAGACGAAAAGGAAAACACAGCTTATCCAGAACTCGCCTAGAACAAAATCTAATAAGCAAAAGATTGAGCAAATTAAATACTTTAAGCCAGATTATCCTCATCAATTGAAATCCGTAGTACTTCGCCTATATTTCGACCACATTTGGTGCAGAATTTGATAAGTAGACTAGTGTCGACTACCGCCAACCTTAGCTCTATGCTCTTTTTCCTATCTATTTTTCGCAGCTATTGTTTGGCCATCCAAACGCCTTGGGTGGCTTTTCATTTGGAAAATGTCTGCGCAATGTGTCCTGCGGTTCATTACACTTTCTGTTTAGCTTGCTACTCCCAGTAGCCATCAATGGGTAAAGTTCATAAAATTATTAAAAGCTCATTAAAACTAGATCGAAATCTCGCCATTTTGTCCGTTACTATCTATATGTGGAATAATTGATGATTGATTACTAGCAAGGCGTCAACTCGCCGTCTACTTTCATCCTGTACGTCTATGCTATCAGTCACCTCTGTTTTTGGTTTGACGCCGTAGAAATCGTGCCTTAGAGTTAAAGTCACCTGCAACCTACAATGACTATTTTGCCGTTCCCCTGCTTCGTGCACTATTTCCACTTTCCACTTTTCATTTTGCCATTTTCCAGTTCAACAAACTAAGAACAATATACGGCGACGTCAATTCAATTGAATTAACTTTTTAAATATTGTTCCTAATTGAAAAAACTTTGCTAGGGCGTTTGGTAGTGACAATAATCGAAGACTCTCATCGTTCGAGGGCATTGCAGGGGACATAACCGACCATATACTTCATACATTCGTGATAAGGAACTAAGTCCCGACTTTGCCAGTGGTTTCACCAATAGACGCCGCGAGGCATTATTAAGTAATAATTATTTGTTTATTATAACTTATTTAGTTGTTTAGATTAGGTAACATATTTAACTTTTTCTTTGCGGTTTCCTCGCATCTGTGTGCCACATTACTCAGCTTTTTTTGTCGGACATTTCCCTCGGTGGAATGTTTGAAACTTTTCTAAAACGCGACAATTTTCTAAGAAACAAAATTAATAAGAGTCAGAAATCCAAGAAGTCTTCAGCTTATTTCAAGCAGTCAAGAAGTAAGTTTCATATTGCAGAATTTGAATTGTAAATGGTTTCTATTTCTATTCGATTCCACAAGATCTGACAAGTTTAAGAATGAAATGGGAAACTAATGTTATTTCGTACTTTATTGATTATTCAAATAGAAGAAATTAGGGTCCTAGGGGAAAACTCGTTTAAGACGACATTTCAGTGCGCTTCCAGGAAAATCAAAATTTACAAAACAATTGAAGGCGACGCTACTGAAATATGTCACTGAAACTAGCAATCCGACCCAAATGCAACCACTTGAGTTACCAATGGGCCCTGCCTGCATGAAGTTCTTGAAATTATTTCCTGGGACCCTCATCCGTAGTCGTACCCAACCCAAACAATAATAATAACTAGAAAGCGTGTTAAATACGACTCGAGCGCTGGAAAATTGTTTATCCAAATAGTGCTCGGCTGTGTCTTGAGTCCTGGCGCCTTTCCCTTTTCCCTTTTATTTTTGTCGGCGCTATATAATTTGACACCTTAGCCATCTCCACCGCTCTTCTGGTGCTCGTAATTTGCTGTCGACATTCCGGTCCCCGGCACAGCGGGATATGTTGACTAAGAGCGTCTAACTAAGGGAACCTTGTGCCCATTTTGCCGAACGTTCTTGTTTGAATATCTCAAAGACCTTGCTAATTTGAACATGCTTAAAACGAGTATTTTTCATAATCATCCATATACATATAATATGTATATATATGTATCAAATCCATCATATATAATTCGTATGTTGCTAGGTATGTGTTTTAGGTGGGGATGTTTGCGGACCATATCATTTAGGAGTGCTTCTTCGAGGGAGTGGCATGCCTCCCCATTTGGGTCTTATGTAAAACGATATCTCTTTCCCAGATCTCCAAGTCCGAGATCTTTCTGTTCCTGAACCCTTCCTGTTTCTCCCCCGCTATTTACCGCTTCCGCTCAAGCAAAACTCTATTTGTTCTGAACAATTTCTGTTTATCAGTTCGGGAAGCCTTTTATTTGTTGCACGACAATAACACTTAACTGATAGGTCCACTTCATTAAGTTGCCCACAATATGAGTCCACTTCAAAGCACCCACATGGCGGAAACCCTTTCTAGGCAGAGCTTTCCGCAGGACACTTACAGCTGACCGACGGCCGCCTCTACTTTGCTGGAACCCGCATAAAAGCGACGTCTTCTTTGAGAAGCAACCGACAACAGCGACCCAATAAGCCAGAGCTTCTGACAAAAAACAGGGTGCGCTGAGCCCTGGAATCGCTTAGAGGTCTGACAACTGTTTGCGGGCTTCTGGTGGAGGGTGCGGACTGCTGTGATGGGTAAAATGGTTCCCAGTTTTCTTGGCGAGGCCTCGATCGGCCTCAAGTGCAATTTTCAATCATGCAATTTCCCTTTTTCCAGCTGAGACCCCAGAACGTTACATAAACGTGCGAGGATGTGTGCTGACGGCCATGTACGTATCCTTTGTTCTCATCCTGCCATCGACATTCGAGGTCCCGTCAGTCCGCTCTGTGTCATTCATTCATTCGGCCGTCTAAAGGCTTTTCATTAAAAATCGTTTAATCCACGCTATCATTTTCCCTTGCCCCCCGCGTACTTTCACCGCCCTGCACCACATCCTTCTGCTCGTTACCCATCTTGCCAATTGCTCATTGATGCAAGCGTCATTTGATTGTCGTCATTGTTGCACTGACAAGGACAGGCGTCATCGACATCGGCAGCTGCGTTTTTTGGTTGGGAGTGGGCCTCTTCGATTTGTTTTTTATCTTTCATATCCCGCCACGCCTGCAGTTGAAACGGGCCACTCACACCACCGCTCGACTACCCTTGGAAAGTGGAGATGCGGTTGGTTACATCTAGGATTTCCCACGTACTAACCCAAGGACCGCAACTCATTATATTGTTAGGGAAAAAGCTACATCACAACCAGTTTAATGATCAATGATAAAACACATGCTCTGCGTTTACTTTTATGTGATATGTTAGTACTTCTTGGTAACATTATTATTTGTTCTTTGGAAGGTAAAGCTAGGAAAAGTTAATCCGTGCCTAAAGACATTCTCGCCCAAGATGCTCAAAACTTTCAGCCCACCAATTGGTGCATAAAGTTAAAGAAAAACATGAGCGAGTGAAGTGGAGTAGTAAATAGTAAGATGAGTTTAGTGGTAAATTAGTAATTACCCCACTTTGCAGCAGTTTAAAAAGTTCTTTACATTTCCGATAACAAGCATATTGAATACAAGACATGGATTAGTAGTAACGATTCAGTAACTATTCAAACCCTTGTATACCATATATGAATTCATTCGAAATATTGAACACGTTTCAAAAAGTGGAATGGAAAACATTTCCAATAGAAACATTCACAAACTTTATAAGGCAGGGAAGTTTATAGGTTCTTAGACGAGTCATTTTTTTCGTTGAAGCGCTCTTAGAAATTTTCGCCTTTTTCACATTGTACTTTCATTCGATTAGATCGGCTTTTAGGGACACACGTGCCACGTATAAAAAGACGGCACGCATCCTGCTTGTCCTCTTTCCACTTAAGCATTTGCACGGTCATGGTATGCAGAGCTCTTTCGGCTTATCGGAAGGCACAACTTTCCTCATAATCAATATAAAAAAGTACTCAAGTCAGCCGCATGAACAGCTATCATTATCTCCCGTGTAACCATAATCAGTGCGCTCGAAGGGGAGTGAGTAGAGGGGATGTTCTCCTCGCAAAGGCCATCAAACTTCTCGCAGAGAGGCTGATCAAAATTGGGTTTGTCATACCGATATGGTATGACTTTTAACAGCATTTTGCCGCTCATCACCGCTTCCCATGCGATTGTTGAAGTTGAATAACCGCCGCTTGTGCTCTATCAGCTTTCCACGAGCTAGCCATCTCCCCAACAAGGCCTAGCGTTTGCCGACTAATGGCACTGCATAATGAAGACTGAGCTTGGGAAATATTATTTAAATTTTTATAATGTTTAGCTTACTGGCAGGAAGCCACTGATAAGACGAATTTTAATTAGTTTGCAGGTAAGACACCTTAAAACAATTTTATTAAATCAAAGAGCTGAGAGGCAAGCTTAATTCGTGGCCAGTCAAGGGTTTGAAGAGGTTTCAAACTAATTAATGCAATGTCTAATTTGAAGGAGTTATGTTGTACTAAATAATGACAACATTCATAGATATTATCCGTTTTATCATCTTTAACTCATTTGACAGTTTTTGTTTTTAGTTTTTTCGGACAAAGATGCCAGCGGATGTCTTGAGTTGTAAGAGGGCGTCACTGCATCCGTGGTGTGTGGGCGAAACCAACGTCCAAAATAATCATTATTTTTACAGTCATCCCCAGAGTCACCATTCCTAGATCCATAATTCTTTTTATCCCCTTTTTATTGTGCGAATCGAGGCAGAGGAACAACGCTTTTTCCCACCTGTAACACGCCCTCAGAAGCCGAGGAAAAGAATTTAGGTATTTTTTAATTTTTTTTCCTTTTTCCTCGGTGGCTTGGTTCATTTATAAGAGGGCTGAATCTGGGACAGCCTTAAAATATAAGTTTGCAATTTTTATAAACACTTTTGAAAAACATTTATTCCAACCGAATTCGTTATGTGGCTCATTTCTCTGCTCAAATTAGGGAATAATATAAAAGTTAGACAACCCATGATAGGGCTATATCTGAAGGGAAGGGAAACGCAATCCAACAGCTTATGCTCCTGCGGTGATTCTCGCTTCTGCCTTGGGAAGTTGTTAGCTTTAAGTAATGCTTTCTTTTCACCTGATTCCTTTCGGATGCCTTATTTGGCTTATTTAAATTTCGCCCTATTTGTCGCGCACGTCGCCTTCTTAATCAAGCCTTGCTATATCATATTCCTAGCCTGGTTACCTCCAAAAAACCAAAGCAAAATCCGCGGCGTCGCTTTGCAGCCACGTGACTGCAAACAAAGTTTTATGCTGACTTTAAGTTTAAAGCCCTCGTGCAGAGAGAGAGAGAGACAAACTGTGGCAGAATGGGCGGGCACAGCAGCGCCCCGTCGCCCCAAATGGCTGTCATATGCTAATTTCCATATGGTCAACCCTTTTGAAGGCAACGACCCAACGAAAATTTTAATAATTTTCACCGAAGTTTTGCCAGGCTTCAGCTTTCCCAGTGCTTTCCGACGACCCTCCCACCCCAAGCTTTTTTTCGCTGCCTCTTTCAGGCTAATTGTATGCTAAACGTTTCTGGCCGGTTCAGGGCAACGATGGGCGGCGCAGAGAAGGGGAGGCTTTCTGGGGACTCGGGGGCGCGGCTGAATGGTTTCATCCAAAATTTTTGTGGCACTTTCCGCAGCTCCACCAGACAAAACCCACAGAGGGACACATGAGACATTACCGGCCGGTGGTGGGTGGGCAGCACAACTTTGATGGCCCCTATCAATGTGATAGGCGGGTAATGACTTTAATTTTCCTAGTGTGTTTTAACCCTAAGAAGCATATATAAAATACTAAGCTTATGTGTTTCTACTAAAGCGATATGAAGAAAAATCTCACACTAGAAACCTTAAAATCACAGTCTGGCTATAGTAAATTCATAGGTACTATACTTAATGGTTTAAAACTAAAATTATTTATTCTTTAAAGTTATACTTTAGAATGTAATCTGCACTCCCAATTTCCTAATTGTTAACTGCTGTAATGTGAGAACGATGGGTCGTAGCCGCGAAGCGTGGTCCCTCACATTTTAGATAAAAACCTTCAGAACTAAGCCCTGCCGAACCCATTCCGGAGTGTAGCCCATTCGCAGATGCCTCTTTAAATGCACCGCCAAGCGACAAGGACACTTTTCGTTTTACTTTCCTGCCAACTAAATGAAGGAACAGGGCGAAAAGGACGAGAAGGAAAACAGCGTCTCTCACATGGCAGCACTGAGCGGAAATTATATATGGAATTCATGGCCATGGCCGGAGCCACTTGTTGGCCTCGTCATCGTCCTTTTGCTTTTCCTCTTTCCCTGGCGCAGACACTTCCTCAGTCCTGGCTCTTGAGTCCTGGACTTCCGCCTGTGATGTTGCCAATGTTAATCGAAGTTCTGCGCAGGCAAAGAAAAATGTGTTCGGTTCGTGGCGTTATCTCACGTATTGAGGCAGACATAAAAACAAATTACTTGTAGCGGAGATGGGGTCCCGGATGGGCAGAAGGGAGAGCTGGTTAAGCGGCTTTTATTTGCAAAAATCGTAAATAGCATTTGTATCTGTCGCTGCGCTGAGCTATTTCCGGTGTTATGCATGTAGCTTCCGGCTGGGCCGTAGTTTTGTGCCTGCATGGGCGAGCAAAGTGCAGAAAAAGTTTATCAATATTGAAAAGTTTTGGCTTGTATTTGTGGCCGTCTGCAATGGCTCTCGCGGAATAAGCTTTATAGATGGAGACAGCTCCGAAAAGTAGTCATAACAATAAACTCGTTTCATGAATAAGTTATTGGTCTCTTGCATTGGGGTGGAAATTGGTGGAAACGCTACACTAATATGGAAAATACATTTGACTTGCGGTTAATCATTTATAGGAGTAATAATATGATTCATCTTATTTGTAAAACCTTGATCAGCAGCAAGTTACCCATTTGGATTTAGGAGATGTTATAATATTATCATTATACCCGTTACTCGTAGAGTAAAAGGGCATACTAGATTCGTTGAACAGTATCTAACAGGTAGAAGGAAGCATTTCCTTCTTGCCCAGGATCAAAAGCGAAGTCGATTAAGCCATGTGCGTCTGTCCGTCCGTCTGAGATCTCAGGAACTATAAGAGATAGAAAGTTCAGATAAAGCATGAAAATTCTTGAGGTTCCTACGCTGTGCAAGTTTATAACAGCATCCTGGCACGCCCACTCTAACGCCCACAAATAAAGAATCTCATAAACTATTAAAGATAGAAAGTTGAATGTATAGTCCTGAGGTGCCAACGAATCTTACGGTGATACCATCATACGGCCACACCCACTCTTATGCCCACCAAGCTCGAAAAACGGTTTTCGCATTTTTGAGAAAAGCTGATATTTCGGTAACTATAAATCATAGAAATTCGAATTAAGCATGTAGGGTTTTTATGATGCCCCCAATGCGAGTTGTTTTTTCTCCATCTAGCCACGCCCACTCTACCGCCCACAAAACCCGGAAAACCAAGTATGCAAAAACTGTGGCGTCCATAATATTATAGTGTATGTCTGCGTTTGACCTTGAATAAAATATTTTTGTGAATATCTAACGATTTACCAAAGATTACGTTTTCAAGGCCTCACATGGGCAGCGACGTCACTATGAGTTACACAACATGCTTTCTCTAACAATAGGTGGAGCTTTGTGAATTTCCACTAGCAAAATTAATTTTAAAATTACATAAAACAGTAACGGGCATCTTTTAGTCGCGGCACTCGACAATAGAGTTTCTTCTTGCTTATATTAATTTATTTAAAAGGTTGATTTTGTCAGTGGAAACTTTCGACCGGCCCAGAAATGATAAGTGTCCCCAGCTAAATTTTGTAACTGAACTCCTGAAGTCGGGTGGATGTACCTTCTATAACATCCACTTTGGGAGTGGGAATTCGTTTTATTTGATGAGATGGTCTCATTGCGTGACAGTAATTACAAAATAAATGCAAACATCTGCACGAGATCACAAGGAAAGTCACGAGAGGACCTTCTACTTTCCAAAGGGATGGGTGCTGCACATGAGGCTCGGGTGTTCCTTGGGCGACACGATGAGAGTGGGTGCTTTCCGTTGCCGAGGGTTGGCCCACACGGCTATTGTTGGTAATTTGAGTGGCACTGCACACACTGGCACTTCCCTTTTGATGGATTGGCTTGCCCAGATGCAGTTGGACAAAACAGTGGAAAGAGTATTCGATTACATGTGTAAGTTGAGCTTTAGTTCTTTTCTTATTCTTATCCTGTGTGACAAATTTTCGACAACAGCTGAGACACTCCCAATGCCCAACTACCCTCGTGGTTTTCCACCTTTTCAATTGGCTCGGCCTGTCAGTCAGCGGAAAGAGGAACAATCGTAAAACTGCCATTAAGCCAAGGACACGCTCTGCCATAAATCTCAATCGACTGCAACCGCCTCACCCACCCCTTGGAATATTTACGGTATTAACATATTGTTTACTCTCCTCTTTATCTAAGATTATTGGTTTTCCAATTTATCATATGGAAGTTTTTATTAGCAGAAACGGAAACGGCTCTAAAAAAGATTTAAAAAGTGGCCACCAGTTGTTGCGTTGTAGGCGTAGAAAAGGAACGGCTTTTTTAATGCGAAAATAAAGAATTTCAGGTCTCGCTTAATAATTCAATATATGCCTTCTTGACATCAACCAAAACCAAACCATTTTTCGATTAAAATAACAAATAAACCCACATCGTAATTTGACATTTGTAGATATAAAAAAATAGAAATAATAAGTAGATAAGTAGCCATATAGAAAGGCAGATGGACTCGGAAAAGTCGTTCCGTATCCTTTCAGTAATGTCCAGGCTTTGAAGTGTTCTTCGAGACGTTCAATTAAGGACTCTCTAATATAGCCCCACCACGACTGGCCCTATTAAGGCCCAAGAAAAAAATCAAGAACAACACTTCTACGAGTGTATCCAAAGTTTGCTCTCGAAAATGATGCGAGTGCTTGAATGAGTGAAGTACGTGCATCGGACATTTTGATTAGCTCTTTGACTGGACGTCTGTCGGAAGTGGGAACTCTACACAAGCGGGCTAGCGGAAAGGAATAAGTAAACAATAATCATTAATATACAATATTATGGAATTGAAATTTCTGTAAGTTAAGTTAAATATGTTGGTAGCTTATATGGTTACACAGGAGCACACCTAAAATGTCCATCACCCAAAATAAAGCCAAGCTAGTTTTACCTAGCTATCCTAAAAGTAGGCCGGAAACGGACCAGAAATTGTTACTCCTCATCCATCAAAGCCGTAGCTGCTTAGGAGCCAATATACCAAACTCCAAATCACACTTCTCGACTTATGAAGGGTCCTGGACGAGAGGCGGATAAGGAGGGCCGATTCGACAGGTGCCAGGTGCCTGGTGCCTGGTGCCTGGTGCTTGGTGCTTGGAACTCATGGAGCCAAAAGAACCTCCCTCCGTCACCCAGGCAGCTGATCCCGACTCTAGCTTAAGTTTGGCATGAAACAACAATAAATATCACACCGCACACTGGGTTCCAGCACCCATCCATCCCCACATGCATACCGCACACACGACGCAAATTGCTTAGCATACTTTACGGCTTCAATTGGCAATTGGCAGCCTTTGAATTTTGTTCTACTCTTCCCCTTCCACGTCCTCTTCCCCTTGCCAACCACTCACACCCACACATCTTGCCTTTTCGCTCATATCCCACTGGCAGGGGGCCTTTGACAGGAGATGGTTGACGGCTTAAGGGGGTGGGGACACCTTAAGAACGCCTGGCTGTCAGCTGACAAGTTGGCAACTTCTGTTGTTGTTTTTGCTGGTTCCATGGAATCCCCTTCTTTTTTACGGGGCTTACAGAAAATACTGGTTCGAAAAGCGGAAGAATTGCTAAATTATGCTAGTTCTTTTTCGATTTGATTAAGCAGTTACTAGTTTAAGGTGAGTATTTTGAGCGAAGCTTTCATTCCTCTCACTAAACGTAATTGCAATTGATTAAGTCCACTACCGGCTCAACATGAAAACCAATTTGTTTAATACTCAGTACTAATAGTTTCTCCAGTTAATGTTAATGTTATTCTTAAAATTGTAATCCTTTTGATTGCACTTTTAGGAAATGAAAACGTTTCTAGTATAACACCAGAAATATAGGAAGCTGTTTTGAAAATAATAGTTTTTCAGTAAACAATTTCGAAGTCTTTTACACTATTTGGGAACTTTCAAGTATTCGGTTTTTAAATCTATAAATGTTTATAGCTATAATCGGCTCAATTCGACTTATCATGTTTTGTGGAATTGGTTCTCTAGACTCCCATAAACAAGACGTGGAGAAGTCACTTTAATTTATGATATATTTCATATATCCCGACGAAAACATTACTACAACGATAAAAACCAAATTGGCTTGCTATAATTTCCCACTATACTGATAAACGATATTGATAAATAACCTATTCAAATATACTATAGAATTTAGTTGAAGCAAAATGAAAAAAGATCGAAATTTTCGAAGTTCATACGTCATAACGTTCATATTTTCCGTTATATCCAAGTTCTGGCCACTAAATGTAGACAGTGACTCCACAATGCGCCTGAATGTGCAACGCGGATCAATATTCCGGTGCGGGAGGTCTGCTAGCTGAGTTTGGCCTGTCCATTCTGAATTTCATCGACCTTTCCAATTGACTTTCAACAGCCTACGACAGCTATAGTCGGAGCGTCAGGGCTGTCTAAATGGAAACCCTTCCCCCAGACCTGTCTAATATCTTCATTAGGCGGGGCGCTCGTCTTAAGCTCTCCCTGCTCGCAGCCTTTAAGGGAGTTTCTATTTGTTTTTCCCGAAGTCGCAGCGGAGCTCTTTTTTGACAGGTCAGACAGTTCAGGTGTGAAACAGTTTGCCACGTTAGGCGACTGCGTTTCTAGTTGCCTATCTGCGTCTCAGCCTTTCGCTGCCTGTTATTGATTTTCTACCGCTTAAATCTCAGGAAATCAAAAGTTAAATGTGGTTATAGCGTACTTTACAATATTGTCTAACCTGAGAACTTATAATATTATAAATTAACCCCTAATAAGGTTTTGATGAGTTAAATTTATACCCAATTGCACAGTTTGATAACTTTGCATACCCTTAGCCGCTCAAGACATCACGACGCCATGGAAGTAAAGTCATAGAGAAAGCTTTAAAGAAGTTGTGATATGGAACTCTTTACCCTTCTGCATTGAGTCGGCTATTTGTATGCATTTTTGCTTTCAAAGTTTTAAAAGTTGCGTTAAGCCTCGGTGCTACAACTTCTGACAGCGTTTGATTGAATGTTTGGCAAAGACAGCGGGGATTAGAACTCCGTATGGCATTCCAGGCAGCTATCTTTTCCGACCAGCCGTTGGGTGGCGGTGACCCCAATTGAGGTGGGACCCAATTTTGTTCTTAAAACTAAGAATCGAAGTACTCTCCGTTGACAAAAGTACACCTGTCAATTTCGTTATTTAGTAATTAAACAGCTTTAGCCAGGTGCCTATAAAGGAAACAATAAGGAAATTCGTTACCTTTCCGTTTTTTTAATATTATAATAAAAAATGCATACATTTTCTTTCAGGTTGTGCCGGAAAAGCTTCTTGTAGTATTTGGACATCATTTCGAGGAACCGAAATAGAAAGTTTTTCTATTTAATTAAATGATTATTGTTTTCCTCGTTTTTAATAATGTTTTTTGTAACCGTCCTGTTTAACACCTCGCTACCCTTTCCTCACCTTGGCTACCAACCCTCTCCTGATGGAATCCACAGCCCTTTATTTACAGTATGTAATACTTATCAACAGGCAGCCGCTACTCTCAGTCATGCTCTCTTACCCGCGCATTATTCGACGCGCACTCTCTTTGCGAAGACGGGACTAGTGTTCCATTCCTAGTGCTTCGTCTTATACGCCCCACAAAAAAAGCAATAGGCGAAGAGAGTGCTGACTGAAAGAGCGCCAGACCGCTCTCTAAACGAACTCTCACTGCCACAGTTGAAGTTAATACAAAGTAACGTTGAGTTTGTTTTGCCTGTGTGGGCGGGTGGTCACTGAGTAGTGAAAGGTGAAGCGGGTACAGAAATGTAATCAATAATTTTAAATATTTAATGCGACAGTTAAATTGGTTTTTGGGGGAGAGAAGGAGCCTCTGTCAATGTGTTTCTCTTTAGTCGAATTTAATGCCCTAAGTTGCAAACTTGAAATTGACGCCGTGTTTGGGGATATGAGTACATACCTTAGCTGTATTAACAGGCTAGAAATATGAACTCACCTGTGCTAGCAACAATTCAAATGCCATCCCTCCCTCCCCCAATACGATCCACAAGCCAAAAACTGCTCTCGTTTCAGGTCGGCTGTTGCTCTACGCGAGCGAGTTTCGTTGAGTTGCGCCAATGGCAAGCAGAATAACCACTCTTCGGCCAACTCTCTTCGAAGTCCACTTTTCTTCAGCTCTCTCTTCGCGGCAACAGGAAAAGTCGCGCACGGAAATCGCAAGTGTTCCACCTCCATATGCATGTTTGTATGTGTGTGAACGACATTGTGGCGCTCGTTGAGGCAGCTCCACTTGGCGGCCCAGTAGTCGTTTCGAAACTTTTGCTGGGGCAACGCGTCGCACGACAGACGGTGTGTTGTCTATCGTTATCGGGTAATCAGTATCGGATATCGGGTATCGCCTATCTGCCATCGAAATCGATAGTATGGAGCATTTGCAACCAATTAGTCAAGAACTGGATCACCCGCATAATTCTCCAAGCGACCGAAAGTCCAGGTGAGACCAGATGCTTCAACCGATTTCCCAACTTTACCCCCATACACAAATTTCCACCCCGAAAGCTGGCCCCCAAGAACAGTTAACAGATGTTAAACGATTCATAATGTCAATTTAAAAATGTGGAAATAAAAGTTATGTTTCTGTTCTTCTTGACGGTCCTAACGGACTACCGGTTGTCCTCGGCGGTTGGGGTAGATTTAATACAAAAAGTTAAGACCTAATAGCAACTGATTAAAGCCTGCGCGCCCGAAAACCTCTACAATAATGATGTACACATTAAATTGAGTTATATTATTCCAAGTGGATTGAATTAGCCAGAACAATAATAAATTAAAGAACGAGGAGCCCAACAATTAAGCTCTAAGGAAAGTTTTGTAGGATAAAATTACCTTGAAGTGTACAAGATTTATCAGCTTGCAATTTATCCAAATATTCTTAACATGATTCCTTATATACTATAAGCCTTATACAATACAGTACCAGTTGGTAACAGGCTACAATTCTTAATCCGCCAGGATGTGATCGTGGGAGCTCGCATTCTCTTTCAATTAAAAAAGAGATTTTACAGTGGAGGCCAAAAGTGACTGTCGAAATGGTCAAGCAGATAAAAATGCAATAACTATAAGGGGGATGTGGAGTAAATGATATTGTCAGTGGAGGGGTCTTGCACTAGGCGAATCGAAACACGCACAAATTTGTTAAGCTAGTCACGTACCTCGGGAAATCCCATCCACCCCTGTGGGTGTTGTCATCAACACGAAAATAAAAATAGAAAATTAAACTTGAAACGCGCCAAATGGCTACAAATGTTACTACTCCCCAGCGCTTTTCCAGTGAAAATCGATTTCAATAAACTTTAATTTGTGACCCTCTGAAGTCATCGAAAGTGGGAACCTTGAAACACCAATCGGCACGAATTAAAAGCTGATAATTTCAAACAATTGCCGAGTTCATAATAAAGAGGAAGAGGAAACGCTATAGTCGAGTGCCGCGACTATAAGATACTCGTTACTGTTTTACACAATTCGGGTTTTGCGGGCGTTAGAGTGGGCGTGGTTTACTCGGAAAAAACAATTCCTATAAGGGGCATTATAAAAACCTACGTGCTTAATCCGAACTTTCTATCACGTATAGTTACCGAGATATCAGGTTTTCTAGAAAATGCGAAAACTGTCATTCGAGCTTGGTGGGCGTTTGGGTGGGTGTGGCCGGATAATAGTACCACTATAAGATGCGCTGGCATCCAAAGATTATACATACTGAAGTTCAACTTTCTAGGTCTAATAGTTCCCGATTTTAGCGGTTCTAGTTTTTCGTGATTTGTGGGCGTTAGAGTGGGCGTGGCAGGATGCTGTAATAAGCTTGCGCTGCGTAGGGACCTTAAGAATCTTCATGCTTAATCTCAACTTCCTATTTTTTATAGATCCTGAGATCTCAGCGTTCATACGGACGGACGGACGGACGGACACACGGACAAGGCTCAATCGACTTCGCTATTGATCCTGATCCTATATATACTTTATAGGGTCGGAAACGCTTCCTTCTATCTGTTACATACTTTTGAACGAATCTAGTACACCCTTTTACTCTACGAGTAACGGGTATAAAAAGTATCAACTAAAAAGCGTCCAGAACGAAGTAGAGTTGCGTTTATGACTTTTAAATCTAATTAAATTCTCATAAAAGCCGCGAGCGAAGCCAAAAAGAATGAAACCACGCAACAGTAAATAAATGAACAAATTTATTTTAAAGTTCAAGCGAGCTTGACGAGAGCCAAACGGCGTTAACGGTTAGATAAGACAACTTAGGGTGTGGAAGGCAAAAGTTGAGGGCGACATAGGGTTAATGGGTTGCAGGGAGTGCGTGCGACAGTCAGCGAGGACAAGCTGAATGGGCAGGGCCTGTATGTGGGCCGGGGTTGGGGTAAATTGCACTAATGACCTGCATTTTGTGTTTAAGCAGCGATTCATAACTCATCCAAGTGATTTGTCGGAGGTAGGGAGTTACTCAGCCCCTGACATTCGTCGCACTGGAGCACGCGAAGCGCAATACGTCTCAAACCTGTTCAACTTGTGGTTCAGCGACCACTCATTGTTTAGTGAATAATTCTAAATTCGAAAGCGGAATCAACATCTTCCGATCTTAATATCAACTCATACTGGCTTTTTGCCATGTTCTAGGCATTTTGATTCAATGTTAGTCTAATGTTAATCTCATTGCTTTCCTTACAGCGCTGAAAGGGAATTCACATTTTGACAGGCCTGCGAAACCAGGTTGCACCACCACCACGACTCTTTGAGTAACCAAATACCTTGCCATATATCTATGTTATAAACATATGTTCGCAGGCAGATCTTCAATCTTAGATTACATTGAGGGCATAAGTTATCTTAAAATAAAAAACACAAACAAACGTAACTATCTTTCTGATGAACCGGCAAGACAGCTTCCAGAAGAGCCAAATATATTATATGCGCAAGCTCATACGTACGTTTTTTTTGGAGAAAGCTTTTTATCTATGCTTTTAGAATTTAGATCAAATCTCCGAATATTTCAAACGCAAGAGCGTAGCTCTTTTTGGGATAAAACGTGAAAATATAAAACACAACGTTAATGATTCTAATTAAGATGTAAACTTATAACACTCGGCTGGGAGACCTGTATTAACTCCAACTAGTATTAGAAGCGATACCACCCGTTTTAGTAGTATCAAAGCCCTGAGCAGCCCACACTACATTGTTGAGATAGGTGTAGTATTGACCTATATGATCAACAATCTAGTTTGCAAGAAACGAATCCGATAGTTAGATGCAGTCATTTTGGCATCTCAACTAAGCTTCTGAATAATTTGCGTAATCAGGGGCGTCAATCGGATCTCGAAATCGTTTAAGAACATTATTTACACGCTCAGAGATTCAGTAGTGTCATTCAACCTCGCACAGGGAGCGACGTAGAGAATTCAAAAAAGCTTTGATAAGAACAGTGCGTCGGGTCAGTGGGTGGATTGGTATGGGTGGTTGGAGGTGGAAGGTAGGAGGTGGAGGCCCTCATCTTTTAAAAAGCTCAAAATGAGGCGAGCAAGCTCACTGCGTGTTTAATGGCATATATAACAAGTAAATTACGCTAAATTTCTCTCAGTCTGCGAGAGGCCACTTTGGAAGATGTCAGCGATCATCATACGCTCTATGAATGTCGGCGATTTCGAGGAGGTCGAGGCCTTTCTGGCAGAGCACTTCTTCAGGCAAGAGCCGCTGATGCTGATCCCCCAAGAGGATCCCAGGCAGAGCGAAGTGACTCCGGAAGAGTCGGAGCTGCACCGCTCGCTCATCCCCCAGGGCCTCTCCTTGGTAGCTGTAGACGGAGACCGCATTGTGGGCGTGGTCCTGGCGGGAGAACTGGTGCCCGAGGATTTGGAAAGGGAGTTCCAGCAGACCGAGCAGAAAGAGGTCACGAACCTGCTGGACAAGATTCACAAGTTTCTGGCCATGATTGAAAGGCAGGCAAACATCTTCGAACACTTCAGAGTGGAGCGAGCCCTTTACCTCTACATGCTAGGCGTGGACACCTCCGTTCGTCGACAAAGAGTGGGCTCCCGCCTGGTGGCCGCCACCATTGAGCTTGGTAGACAGCGCGGATTCCCCGTGCTGACCTCCACCTGCACCAATATGCACTCATTGCGGCTCATGACCGCCCTTCACATGGAGTGCGTCCTTTCTAGGGATTATGCGAGCTACAAGGACGAGCATGGCGAGGTAGTCCTTCGAGCGGCTGATCCTCACACCTCGGCCAGTGTGGT
Source organism: Drosophila eugracilis (assembly GCF_018153835.1). NCBI lineage: Eukaryota > Metazoa > Arthropoda > Insecta > Diptera > Drosophilidae > Drosophila > Drosophila eugracilis. The sequence goes on along the minus strand of NW_024572675.1, from coordinate 237,323 downwards.
GGGCTTCCGACTGTAATGGGGGAAAGGGAACTCATCCAAGAAAATTCAGACATAAATACCTAAGCAAGTACCATAGATTTAAATAGAAGGAATGCCAAATAGAAAAAAAATTGTAAAGCTTAAAAAAATTGGAAAAAATTTTCATTTGGTGAAGGTTTTGCCCCAAGATTGCTTTGTAAACTCTAAAGAATTGCAATCTAAATAATTCAACTCTCAGATTGGTTTTCAGTGGAGTGCCGCGACCATCAGATACCCTTTGGTAGCACCACGAAGGCAAATTTATTGACTGCCCGTGTGAGGCCTTTTAGCCTAAATCTGGTAATAAATTGTGAAACAATAGTCCGATTTGAAAATTTTTTTGTACAGACCGTAATATTACGGATGGCTTAGTTTTCCGCGTTTTGTGGACTGAAGAGAGGGTGGAGTCAACTGGTGTATTCCCAACTTAACATCTCAGCGTTCAAACAGAAAAACGGACATTTCCAGTTCTCCTTTCCAGTTCTCCTGCGACCCTCATGATTCTTCTCAACGAATGTCTGATTATAAATCACACTACAAGGTCGTCTGCAGATGTCTGAGTGATTTTGATCTTTAGGAAAGTAATCCAAATAAGAGGTGGGAAGTTTTGCTTTAGCCTGAACCCACAGACTATTTCTGTTGGTCAAGTTGTTCATTTAACAATTGATGTGGAACCCTGACATTAGTTAACTTACGGCTTCCTCAAATTCCTTCAATCCTTCGAACAACATAGGTCTTAGACGAAGACAACCTAGCTCATGGCTAAAGGTCCTTCAATCCTTCGCACAACATAGGTCTTAGACGAAGACAACCTAGCCCATGGCTAAAGGTTTAAGTTTTAATTAAAACTGACTGGCTGTTCCCAGCAAAGTGGTCAAAGTAATTCGCCAAAAATTAACTTAAAAAAAACAAGCCGCAGGCATAGCAAAAAAACACACCCACGTTACAGTGAACTGAAGCTATGTTTGCCTGGAATATTTTCAGACCACCACAGTTTTAGGTGCACTGAAATTTTCCCAAATATTTGCGCAAGTGAATTTTTGATTTATGCCAGCAAAGCGTGACCTAAAAATTTTTGCGTACTGTTCCAAACTAATTAAAAGTGAAAAGTTGACATTTTTAGTTGAATTTTTGATTTATGGCGTGAACTACCCAACCGCAGCCAAAAATGTTATGAAAATTCAATCAAAGTTTGCGGCTCTTCGTGAGATCGGGAAATACCAGGGTGGGGAACTTGCAACATGTGCTTGGCCAGCTGCCCTGTACGACCCGACCTCTATCATTGTTTAAGTGACTATAATGAAGATTAATTTAGAACGAATGCTACACTCTCTGCGTGAGCTTCTCGCCTGACAAAAATATAAAATGTAACTTCGCTCTTAAAACGCTCCGAACAAGTGAGTTTACACTGTATAGCAAAAGATATCAAAGGGAGAAAAGGGCACATAATTCAGATAAAGATAAAGAAAGTTCAATAAAGATACAGAACAAGTGAATGAGAAAAGGGTTTGCTTATAAAAGATTGAGTTTATGTCAACATCTGAGTTTTATAAATACTAGTAACTCATTGATGAGTGCAACAAAGCTTAGAGACATGAAGTATCAACTTTCATGTAGATCAAATATTTAAAGAATTACATTTTCACAATCAACTCGGGAACCTGTTTCTTAGTTTGGTTTGTTCAAAAGCCACTCTCACCAATTTGTGTTTTGTTAATTAACGATAAATTTACTCACTGGACGGCAAATCCAATGCATAATTTAAGTAATCCAAGTATTGCTTCGATCGATTTCAAATACGAATACAAATCGATTAAGCTGCCTACACAATGTGCAAAAAGTTGGTCGTTCAAGAAATTTATCAGATTTAATAAAAGTGGTTAGTCGACTCCTACTTCATTTTGCCCGATATTTTGAATACCTACCTATAAAAATTACAAAAACTAATAATTTTGGTGCATATCATTCATAACTTATCTAAACACTTTTAATGTTTTTCAAAAACAGCGCAGGTTACGGAACCAACAGTGGACAGCTGTGAATGCACATATGTAAAAAATGCGCAGTCCCTTTAACCCCTTTTAAGGAACTACAAGCCCAGAGGTCTCTAGTTAAATAGTTTAAGTTTCGATAAGTATCGGCATTTAGATGGTACTAAGAATCCTTATTGCTTATTTTATCACTGTTCTCATCAATTTATGTCGTAAATCCATAGAATCTTACGCTTGCTGGGAGTTTAAGGGTGTAGGCAGATTTGAATCAAATTATTATCTACTGAATGAAATTAAAACAAGAAAAAGCGCTATATCGAGTGCCGCGACTATAAGATACCCGTTACTGTTTTATACAATTTTAAAATATTTATTTTGCGAGTGGAAATTCACAAAGCGCCACCTATTGTCAGAGGAAGCATGTTGAGTAATTGGTAGTGACGTCACTACCCATGTGAGGCCTTACAACCTAAATTATTGTTCCGATTTAAAAAATCTTTGGTAAATCGGTAGATATTAACAAGAAAATGTAATACAAAGTCAAACAAAGACATTCTTGATAATATCATGGACGCCACAGTTTTTCGCACAGTTTAAACTTGCGCTGCGTAGGGACCTCAAGAATCTTCATGCTTAATCTCTACCTTGTATCTCTTATAGTTCCTGAGATCTCAGCTTCCTTCTGCCTTGTACATACTTTTCAGCGAATCTAATATACCCTTTTACTCTACGAGTAACGGGTATAAAATCGTAACATTATCATTTATTCCATAAGTCATAACTTTCATCAGACGGTGGCCATCATTTCGGCAGGAAACCAAAGAAGATAGATAGATATTGATATAGAACAGATAGATATCGATATAGCAGAAAGATATGCCCCTATACTCAGCTTGTTACAATTATAACGTCTCCGACCTTAAATATAAATACAAAACGACCAAACATTATTTGGATTTAAAAAAAGTTTGTTACGACGATATGTATTGACCTCAGAAAATATTTTGTAGATCAATGCAGAGCGTTAACCTTTAAATTATGAATGCCACAGTATTTTAAGGTTCGTGGGCGTGGTGGAATTATGAAACTGCGTTAACAGATCTACAATCTGTATGCCTGATCACCTTTAGTTCCCGGGCAAACTGGCCTCGGTATAGTACCAATGGCGCTTATAGAATTTAGCATAACGTTATCTGTTTTTAGACTCTTATAGACGATTCTTAGTGTTTTGTTTCTTTTACGTTTTGTTACAACAAGACATATGGTACATGATTAATCAATGTTAATCAATGTTCACGGGTAAAATGAAAATATTCAGCATACTTACATCCTCCATAACATGTAGATGCCCTTATATATGAAAACTTTCCGTCCTCAGACAGATACACCGCGCTGCCATAAATGCAGGCACACCCAGACATTGCTTACCTCGCCAAAAAGAGGAATCTAACTGGAAAGGGCCGTGCCTCCCGCTCTGCCGTAGCCATATCCTTTTTCTCTGGCTTTGAACAAAAAATGGCAAAACGGGATTCTCAAACATATCGCATATACAAAATGCAAACATGTCTGGCAAACACAAATCCCATAAATGTTTTGTGCCCCCCTGGACGGGCGAGGTTGGGACTGGGTCTGATGGGTGTGCGGGTAGTGATAAAAACTTGCAAAAAATATTTTCATATGTGAAAATGTGTAAAGTACAAAAGTGCTCTCCTCCGTTCGTGGTTCCTGGCTTTCGGGCTGATGCCTCTCGGTTGTTTTGGCTTCTATTCCATTTTGTTTTTTGCTTAGTGTGCTTGCCGAACTCCTAGCCGTTTTTTTGCGCTCCTCTGTTTACACTATGCACGCTGTGTGAGCATCAGGTGCTGTGGCAAAAGAAATTACAACAAATCCATTTGTAAAATTGCAAGCCGAGACCGAGGCATCTCCTCCGCTTATCCCGTTGCCTTTGATGGCCTTTTCGGTCTTCTTTTTCGGCCAGTCGCCGGCATGGTGAGCTGTGTCAGAGGATGACACTACTCTCCGATGAATATCGTTTTGGGTACGTTGCTGGGAAAGTAGTTACTCGCAAACTTCCTGGATTCTTCTCTCAGCTTATGTGCAGTGGCCTTCTGGAAAAGTATTCTATTCCTTCCCCCAATGAAATGCGGGTCACTTTCCGCTAATTATATTAAACACAGCTAAACTGATTTTTAATCAATCAGCTCTCACTATCCATTTTAAGTAGCAGGCACTTCGGCATGCCGTGTTGCTCAGCTTACCCCTGTCATTATGGCCACAAAAATCAAAAGGGAAGGTAGCCCCCCTTTGCCTGCAATTTTTCTGCACAAACTTCAAACTTACTAAAGGTTACACAAGCTTTGATTAATCACCCACCCATTCAGTCTTCCCAGACTCAATCCCTGAGCCGACGCTTTCGCCAATGGTCAGGCGAAGCCATCGCAAGCAAAGAACCAGTGGATGAATCATCACATATTGGGATCGAAAATTAAAAATTCATTTTTTTCAGATACTGTTTCAATTTTGTTGGTAGAGCGTAGACCGAAGGCAACTACCTGGTACACAAATTGCAACGAATCTAACATACGGCGAGTTCCCTGTTTAAAGTGAAAATGAACATTTTTGAGCTACTGTGGATGCAACGGCAGCTTGGATATAAATTTATAGGAGTTAAAGCCGCTCTCTTCCTTACAGCCCAGACTCCGGAGTCCACCCCAACCAACGTTCTCGGTTGCCTCACCCCATCGCCCCTGGTCAGCAAACTACACACGTCAAATTTCAAACAAGTTCGCTTGCCGCAGGACATGCAACAAACGGCCAACTTCCAGACACAGGTAGCTGGAAAAAATGCCAACAAAATGCAGGAGCCATGTTGCAGACTCCGGCGGAATTTGTGCCAGAGCGGTGTTGGTGGAGCAGCAGTCGTAAAGCGGGTACAACACCTGTTATCTTTTTTCTACTGCCTAGCCACCTTCTATCTTCCTTATTTTATGGCAGCAGCCGGGTCAACAATGAAAACGCCCAACTACTGAGGTTGGGGAAAAGGCATTCCTCAGCTCAGGTTTATGCATAGCTCCGGCACAAGCAACCGAAATGCCTGTGAGTTAAATTTAAAAAGCCATAGGAGAGGCTTGGGGTTAACAGAGCGACTTGCCTAAACTTAAATTGCCAAATATTTTAAAATCCAGATGGGAGGGATCATTAACGGGCAACTTCAAAATTATTGAAGAACTTAATCTTTCAGGCACTGGTTCGAAGCACAAAAGGGCATAATTAAGCCTTCTTGTTTGATAAAGCGACCGAAAAGGTCGATGCTTGTGGTCATCTATTCTCCGATTCGCAGCAAATAATTTCAAGTTGCCTAGTCCCGACGTGCCCCATAGAAAAAGTTCCTCGGCCGAAACAATAGCTGCAGCTGCTCATCAAGCCCAACTTTTACTTCATAGACTCCCGGCCGCCCCAACCCCACGGCCATCACCAGTGCCACCTGTCATTGGAGGCAGCAGCTCCTTCTCGTTCGTGGCAGATCCGGGCTTACGTTTGCTTGGGGAATTGCAAATAAATATTTCAACTGCAGTTGCAGATTATTTTAGTGCTACGGCAACTCGAAAATTCGCAACAGAGCGGAACGGCTGCAACTAAGGCAAGCAGGCAGCCGAAACTGCTGAAGGGAGAGAAGGAGTTTCAGAGGAGCTACTGGGGAGCAAGCGACTTAACTTAGATTTCTCCTGGGTTCTACCAAAAAGTGCGACCATAATGAAGACAAAATATGGAGCTGCAGAGGGGAGTCAACTCTATGGGGTGCTCTGACGAGGTTCCCGCTTTTATTTAGCCTCACAAAATTCCAATTCGTATCTGTCGGCGCCTGTCTGGTTACTTTCTGTTCAGGTTGTAGTTCCTCAAGTAGATGCTAGCCAGGACCTCCTGGATGCGCCGACGGCGCTTGTCTTGCATCAGGATCGAGACTAGATGCTTGGGACTTAAGCCTCGGTTGGTCTGGCGCTCAAGGGCCTCGACCTCGTCCTCGCTAATGATATCATCGTCGCGATCATCGTCCGCTTGAGCGCTCGGTCCTTCCGAGCTAGGATGCTCCGAGTTACCGTCCTCTGCAGCGTTGACCACCTCGGAATCATCCTCAAATAGGCTTCCATCGGCTAAGTCCTCCAAGTTGAGGCCCTGCAGCAAGTCGTCAATCGAGGGCACGAAGGCGCTCCGACGGGAGCTTGTGGAGTTCGAGCTGTTGGAGCTGCTGGCGGGCAGGTAGATACCCTGCATGTTGTTGGGGTTGATAATGAGGTAGGTGGGTCCGCCCGCCATACTGTTCATGTAGTCCATTCCGGGAAACTGGGGTGGCGGACGACTAGGCGGAGGGGGTGGATAGTACGGGTAGTAAGGATAGTGCTGACTGTGGTGGTGGTGGTGTCTATCCAAGTCGTGATCCGAGTTCGAGCTGGGCTGCTGCACTATAATGATAGGCTGCTGAGTGTTTCGATGGCTCTCCTGGTTGTCCCCGCGCTTGATGTTCCACAGCAGGCGGGGAACGATCTTGGAGAAGGCTTTGGTGACCAGTACGGAATTAGAATATGCTTAGTTGTAAGGACCTTAACTTACAATTTTCTTTTCTGCTCTTTCCTCCGGCGGAATGCTGGGCAGCACCCAAGGCAAAAAGGGATGCGAGAAGGAATCAAGACGCTAAGGGATCTCATGGTTCGTCACTGAAAAGCTTCCGTTGAAGACTGTGGTTACCCACTGAATTTCTACCAACTTTTATATCCATTACCCACGTGACTAGATCTGCTAAAATTTCGCCATTGTTTAGCCGCTACATCCATCGCTTATTTAGGAGGCTGTATCGGGTCATAAATCAATTTTAGCCGAGTACATTGCTGCCTTCGTTTTATGACAGTCGTAAAGTCCGTCGAATGAGTTCGCCCTCTGCCTCTTCAATCATCGATTTAGCATTAGTGGTCTTCTAAAGATTCTCCCAGATATGCGTACTTTCAGTCCCTCTGGGCCCTAATGTGCCAGTTTGCCCGATTAGATCGTTTGCAAACAGACTTGGGGGACATTAACCCCGAAAACTAATTTGCTGATACGTGTACATTGAACTTTAAAAGTAGCATCAAACTTCTGTTTAGAATACTAGTAGCAAGTAGAAAAAGGGAGTGCCATAAAAGAAGAAAGTTTGACGAATTTAATAAATATCACTTTGGCTATCTTTGTCGCGTCTTAAAAAACACCCAGAGGCGACGACGACGTCAGTGCTCTCCGCTACTGATTCCATTTGATGCCCAATAATAAATCCATTTCCTGTCCTCGGACTAAGTAAGCAGGGTAATGTGAAAAGAGTAAATACTATCTGATCGAATATCCGTTACCACACCCGGTAAAAGTAAGAGTTTCTTCGAGACCATTTCATCCTGTGTAATCAAAGACCCAAGACAACAAAAAGTCCTGGATACCACACGAGGTAAATATTATTTAAGAAATCAAAACACGTAGGCTACACAAAGTAAAAATCGCACTCAATCAAAATCACCTCAGGACGGCACTCAGTGCCAAAGCCTTTCACCATGAAATCCCACTCTGCCGCCAGGGCAGTGCGGAATCAGCTATAAGTAAAAATAAATAAGAGGTTAGAGAACCAGCGCCCGACAAGGGGGCATCCGCAAACATCACCGGCATCCAAAACAGAGGAACCAAAGACTCAGCACAGAAAGCTTCCATGCATGGGGATTAAGCAGATTTAAATTCTATTTGGCCAAGTCCAAAGACAGGGAAAGTGGAAGAGGGAAAGACATTTACTTTCCTATGTCGAAAGAAATCGGTTTGGAAAATGACTACTAATACTGACTTCGGGCAACATGACAACGAATTCTTCTAGGAAGGTCCTGGCTTCTCTATAAAATGCATACCAATTTATATAAACTAACAAAGTGACCTGGTAAGACCTTTTACAGCTTTAAATTCTGGCAAAAACCTAATATTGCTTTGAAATTATTAATCATGTTCCTGTGTAGGAAATTCAATCCTAGAACTTCTGAATATGAATTTAGCCGATAGCCGTAGCTGGGCTGAGTTTCGTCTTGCTACATTCTTACCTATTACATTGACTTAGTGAAGTTTTGTCGATCTAACAATATGCCTTCATATATATTCTTAGAAATGGGTTCTGGCAGTGAAATTGTACATCGTAATTAAACATTACACCTATTTTGAAATTGGTAACTGGTATCTTATTGCAAAGCACTCCACTATAGCGTTTCTTCTTGTTTTTGATTCAGTTTCCGACCATTGTTGCTGCTCAGCAGGCAAACAGATTTAAAGCCGTCATATAGGCTGGGTGAGCCTATCAAGGAGGGAGGGATGGTTAGGCGTTCAGTTCCTCCTTGACCCCAAATTTGAGTCTGCTCTCGCACTTTGACGCAAGCCGACAGTTGAGGCGCAAATAAATCCCACCCCACATAAAATAGAAAGCTCAGTGATTTCAACCACAGAAGAACGAATGTTTTGCGTTAACTTTCCTGGCTTGGCCAGCATACAGACGTGTTAGTCTTCTTGCCAATGGCTCCAATGGTCTGATACTAGGTTAAGTGATGGATTCTCTAGCAACTCTAAAAGCGAATAGCCTGGGACATGAGGTTTGCAGCACCGCTATACAGTTACCGTATGATTTCGCATGGCTTTATCACAATTATTTCGAATTTAGGGTTATCTTCAACTCATCTGTTTTGGCAGTTGCACCACCACCACAGTTCCCACTACTGCGACTGCTGATCCCAGATCAGCATTTCTGCGCTATTCCTCTGGCTCCGTGTTTGTAGGCGCTTCTGTCGAACTGCCCATTTACATCCGGCGCTGGAGAGCCATGTTTAGCATCGTATGCACTGCAAAGAAATGTGTCTGACAAAGCAAGCGAAAGAAAAATGAAATCGTCCCAACTAAGTGGTGAAAATGATGTACTTTTTTAGGCAGTGTAGAGAAGAGCTATCCCGGTGGCCACTCAGCAACACACATTTTCGGCAGCACGCTTTTCCGGTTTGCCAACGCTGCAGCAATTGAGGCAAAAACGAAGCAGGTCCACTCCCTCACCACCCACCACCCATCAGACACAACCCAGTAAGCACATTCAGCACACTCGACCTTCCTTGGAGACGGGGCCTCACTCAAGTTCAATAAGGATTTCCGATCCAATTCGTGCGCAGCGCCTGTGCTCTGCTGCTGTCCATTTTCATTTATCGAATTTTTTACTTTGACGACCTTTAGGCCCCAGTCCCAACTTTTTACACTTTCAGCGGCATCTGCCGTGAACCACCCAACGTCCGCATTATTTATTTATTTTTACTTTGTGCTGATTTCATGCGTTTGTCCTGCGACTTTTTGGCGTTGCTCTTTGTGCTTGATTTGCTTTCCAATTTTCAATGTGTCACTTTATGAACACGGCCATTAATCAAAAACAAAAAAGAAGGAGGAGAGTGGGACAAGAAATTATTGCTTAAATAAGCGTGCTTTACCCTGGTAATGGACAGAACCTGTGAAATGAACCCACCACAAAAAGGGTCTAAGATGGCAATTTTCCCTATGGCAGGCAGGAAGCTGTCCTCCCCTCCCCCAGCGAGCTGCTCTTATTGATTTTGCTTTCATGCGTCATTTACGCAGACACTGTTTTGCATGCCAAGAGCCACGCCACAACGCCCCGAGTTTTCAACGCAATCGATTTATTTCGTGATCATAATTTATTGGGCTTATCCAGCGAGGACATCATCAAATAAGTGAATTATTTGAACTCAGCTTGATCCAGACCCAGATTCTGAGATTAGGAAGGATCTAAACCGGTCACCTTCTAACAATTACACCTAAGAGTACAGAGACTGGAAGCACAAGGGTATGTTGTTGGTTTTCCTTTGCATGGAGCTTAGACCAAGATCAAAATACCTTTTATAAATTAAAATTTAAGCCCCCCCAATATCATTGATGTAATCAGCTCTCAGCTTTCTCTCGTTACCTACCATACTCACAGCTACATTAACTCGAATGCATTCCATTTTGTAAATAAAGAACAAACTAAAACAACTCTCTAAGTTATTCCACTAAACGAGGCCAAGCTGCTGTTAATTGCATGAGGAAAACAAGAAATGTTATCTCGATCGATTATTTTTCTTTTCTTGCTTACTTGTTCCTCTGTTTTTGATTCACCCTAACCATCATGACCATCATGACCATCATGCTCAGCAAAGAAAATTATTAAGTACCCTATGTCGGCTGGCCCAGCCCGCTAGGAATTGAATTGGATTTAAATCGGTGAAAACGAGTGCCTCCCGCTGGAAAGGCATCAGCAGGAGAGAAAAAGAATGTGAACACTAAGCTTTTCAGGTGCCAAGTGCCAGCACGCAAATGAATGAGATCAATATCAGTTCGGCCTTAGGAAAGCCCAGAAAATGAAACGAGAAATCTTATTACACGGTCGGACATTTGGACGTAAAGGAATTTGGAAAAGAGAAGGATAATTAAGGCATCGGGCTTATGGTGCAGTTTTTGATTTAAAATAGGGTGAAGCCGTCTTGGCCGGCAAAAAGATATTTGTGTTGCTGTTCCTCATTGTCACCCAAGTCACGGGTCTTCATTATTCATATTTAAGCATTTTTCAATGTTGCACTTTCTAGAACTGGTAAAGGGATCACCCCACTGCCGTTGTTCAGGATTTCGGAAGAGGAAAAATATGGCCAAGGGTTCCTCTAAAATTTTCAATCGGACAATCTCCTGCGCGGAGTGCGTCTGAGAGGGCGGATGCAAGCCCGGAAAAGCCGTCTTTGCTCTTGCGTGGTGCTGTTACTAACAAACACTGCGGGCGAGTGCTGACACTGTCAAATACTCGTTAGTCATTCGATTGGCGGAGGGAAATCGTTTGGATATTCATCCTGATCAGTAAAATATACATTTTATAGGGTCGGGAATCGGTCAGTCAAAAACTTAACTCAATTTGCTTTACGAAAAGGGAAAACTCGGAAAAATGTATACACACAAACGATTAAAACCATTTTGTAATTAACACTTTGTGGGCGTCGCCCTACGGCATCGGCTCCAAAAATTATGCATAAGCCAGGCCATTTGTGGATATTTTATGCGAAGAACAAGAGGCCCAGACTGTAGCGAAAACCATCTGAGTGCATTCTTGAAAATTTATAGAATTTTTAGATCGTTAAAAAATAAGCAATAAAACAAGCAGAAAAGCTATAGATTATTGCCCCGACTATCAGATACAAGATACTCAGTTTCAGAGTGATTTCAGAAACTAAATGCCTATTATCACTTTCTATCTCTTAGAGTTCCTGAAATCTCAGCGTTGATAAAAGTAGTTCAAGTATAGCCTTATATTCTAAACTAAATTAAGTAACACTAAGTCCCGATTACGGTCATCGATCTAGGGTGAAGACCGCGTGCGCGTCTTTGGTACCACAGAGTTGTCGGAGAAGCCCGTCGTACTGCCCGCCTTCTTCGACTGCACCGATATTACAAACATCAATTACATCAATACCGTATCCAGCTACAGCAATAAGTTTTGCCTTTCATGTCAGTCAAAAAACAAAGCCTTTACTTTCTAAGCCCTTACTGGCTAGCAACAAATAAGGAAATCAATATTTTGTTATAATTTATACATTTATACTAAAAATTGACTTATAAAACTGTGCGCCTTTCAAAATGAATATTTTGTCTCCTAGCCGTAAAATATCTGACCAGGTGGTTAGCATGAAGACTCTCTCAGGTCCGGATAAAGCCGCCTTCCAAACAAGTTGCTCTCCGTCGCTTTTGTCACATCCAAACTTGCATTCGCTGTGGCACCAGCTACCGGGCAAGTTACAGCAATTTACAGACCGCGGGCAAGATTATTTGCAGCTCCAACTCCAGTTCCAGTTCTCATCCCACCAGCTGCCGTTGTTTCCCCATTGCAAGGCAACTCGGGAGGAGAGACGAGTTGGGATGTTGGCGTTAAAATGCCGCTCCGTGGCCATAAAAACTATGCACGACTCCTACTACTTCAGCTTCGACTGCTCTGCTCTCTGTGTGCTAAGGAGGAGAGCGGAATGGGATTGTTGCTACAAAACTGTATGTTTTTTATTTTTGACGACTTCGGCGACGAAAACCAGAAAGCCCCGGTACCAGCAACAGCTGAATTGCGGCACATTTGCAACTTTGCTGCCACTTACACTGTCGGGCTGGCGTAAAATTTGTATTTCCCATATGAAAGGAAGTGTGGGCGCCAGTTTTTCCTCACTGCTCCCATCGCGCGATTTGGCAACTCCCCCAACCTTTCTTTTGCCGTTTTCAGTTCTCATTTTATTAATTGCTCGAGTGCATTTTTGCGTCAGGAAATGCCAGCGAAAAATGATATTTTTGTTTCATGGATCCTTTTGATCTTTTCCCCTTGGGAATGTAAGATAATTATAGCTCCCGGGAGTAGTGCTTTTGTTTGGGCAAATGCTCATTTTAATATCGGGAGCACTTGGCGGATAGTTGCATTTGTGACTGCGAAAGGCCGAAAATCGGAACGGCCGAGACCTCTATGGAAGTTTTTATTTTTTATTTTGACACGTTTGGGCATCCCGCCGAGGGAGCCAGATGGGGATGTAGGGAGTTTTAGTCCCTGGAGGGCGTCTGACATTTAACATAAATTCTGCCTTGCTCAGCACTGTGAATCGTGCTGGGGTAACTGCCGCCCCGTTTCCTATCATTCTGCCATGTGTCAAAAACGCGACAGTTTGCAAGGTCACGTCACATTAATTTGCTGACAATGATGTATTTAGGAAAGCCTGCTCCTCCTCGTTCTCACTTACCGATGTTTCCAAGAAATTTCAGTCTATACGATTCAACTGGGCCCCAAATTTACCTTAATTTCTTCACATGTCGCTCACCCTCTTTTCTTCCAGACTTTAAAAATGAAAATGAAAATGAAAAGTAGAAAAGAGAAAAGGGAACCGACGATACGATTAACGTGTGAAAAGGGAAAGATCTGAGAAAACAACGCAACAAATCAAAATGCCGGCAATAAAGTTTAGAGAATTGAATTCAATTCATTTACGACGCGGCAGGCAGAACCACATCCGACAATACTGCCTGCCAACAATTGAAGGCGAAATCGTGGCACGTGAATGGGTCGAAGACCGCCACTCCTGGCGCCCTGCAACAGATTATTTAAAAAGTTATCGCCGCATTAAGCGTCGTGATGCTAATAACAGTAAAGCTTTATGTTTGCTGACACTGACTTTGATTTTATTGGATGACCGCTTGGGGATGGGAGCACCAACTGGAACGCCGAGCCCAGCAGCTGGCGGCGGATCGAATGGAGGCTTGCCGGAGCTACAAATCGGTGAGTATTATCGATTGGATATTATTATTTTTAGCTAAAAGTTTCGAAATGTAGGAATAACAAATTGTTGCAGAATATTTATTTTAAACTAAAAGAAAAATCTTACCTCAGAAATTGTTGATTCTTCGACTACTTTGATTCCTCTTAACCTCAAGTCTAAGAAGTTTTTAAATCGTAGAAGTCGCAAAGTCCTTTCCATTAATCGAGCAAAAGTAAACCAATCTTCGGTAAGCCAAAGTCAGATATAAACTTTGAAGTCCGTCTGTCAATATGAAACTTAAGATCTCGGAAACTATGAACACCTTATAGTTGGGAGTACTCAGGCAGATGTTACTCTTGTCGTGGCCACCACGAAAGATCCAAATTCGAAACCCCTATCTAATACCACAAATAGTCCAAGAAGACTGGTTGGTCGCAGTAGCATTGAACAAGCCTTACAGATCATAGCATAAGGGCTGAAGGCAATCAAAATATAAGCCCAAGCAAAAGCAATCGGATGTCGTTACTTGCGGATAAATGTCATTTGAGTCAGATCCATTCTAGATAATAATCAAATAATTTACTTATTCTTACTACATATTCCTAATTTAATTTTGTAATTATTTCAAAACCATTGGCTGTCATTCGAATCAGTGAGGTATGTTCTTTTAATTCCAAGTCTATTTAAATCTATCTCGCCAAAATGATATTTTCTCATGCAAAAGTACTTCAATCACAAATACATTTCCGTCTTCCATTCTGAATTAGCAGCAGATCAAGATCGAACTGATTCCATTTTAAATTCAAAGTTCCTAAATCATAGGTTCGAGATGCACTCAAAATCGGCACACACAGAGCATTCTGCATTCGCATTTATTACTCAGCACGGAAATCAATCAACCGCAAACCAGAAATGGTCGTGATCCTGAAGCCTTAACTCCTGTTTCCGCTCTACCCAGCGCCTGCTTCTCAAGTATTTACTAATAGCACAAGTCGCTAGCTAATAATTGTGGGCTGGGGGAAGTGGACCAACCAGGGACCCCGCACTCACTCGACAACAACCAATTACGTGAAACGTACGCAAGAGTCATTGATCCGTAGACTACCACTCCGGACTCTACCCAACAATGTCGTTAATAAACATGAGGTTATTCCCAAACCGGAGAGGGGCTGATCGCAGGTATCAATGGGCGACCAGTGACAGCGTCGTGTGGCGTTAAAGGTCGAGATAGATGCTAAGTCACAGCCCCCGACGGCTTTTGCGATAGATGTCTGAGTCTTTGCTCGCTTGGACGCAACTGCAAGTCAGCGTTTTAGCTGCTTATTACCTCGACGACAGGCCAACACGGACCCGGACTTACTATACCGATCTGACGACCTTGGTCACGCATAGCAAATTATCTTCCTGCTTATTGCAAATATAGTTCAATGTGAAGAAAGAAGTAAGTCAAAGCTCATTTAATTAGAATTCGTTTATCTTTTAATCTTAAACCAAGCGGGTAAAAAGTATGCAACAGGTAAAAGAAGGCGTTTCTGATCATGATCATAAGGGAAATAATTCAATTCAATTCAATTGGAAGGATATTCAACAATTTAATAACAGATTTTAAGCATGAGCTACCGCCAGTTCAGACAGTTGCCTTAGTGATACATTATATAAGCATTTTCTGAGGTTTTTTGTTATTTACTTTTATTTTTACTTTATGGACCAATTTAGTATTAAGAAATCTTTATCGAATCACCTAATCACCATCTCTAAACGAATCCTTTAACTATTTTTTATGTCAATTTGCAGATGTCGTAATTTCTATTTTTATTTCTTTCGTTCCTCGCTGACATGAACTTTCTAACATGGTTTTGATATGTGAGGGCTCACCTCAACTAATATACACAGACATCCATTATAGCTGAAGGACTTAAAAACAAAATGCGGGCGGAATTTATAGACTATAATACTGATTTTCGTAAGGCTTGTGACTCTGTGAACCACTGTCTTCTATACTTAAGTTGCCTTCAAACATGACTTAGAACTTTGCTTGCTTCGCGTGCACAGTTTTTCTACTGCGCTAGTTAGCCACATTGGTTGGTTTGAATCAAAAGATCCTTCTCAAAACAGCAATTGAAATTATTGACAAACTGTATTCACTGTACAGCCACACCGACCATCGAATGCAATACAAATCAAATTTTTAGCACTTTTGTAAACATTTTTTAGAACATTTTTATTAGTCAGGAGATGACTGATTCCTCTGATCCTCCAGATCCCGTTAAAAAGTTGCAGTAATAAAACATATAAAAAGTACAAATTAAATATTTGCCATAACCTTTTACACCAAGTTTACAGACGATTAGGTAATTAATATGGATGATAGGCCTGTTATTAATAAACTTTATTACTTTTTGCTTGAATTAACCTTTTAACATCACCAACAACATGCTGTTCAGTGTATAAACCTTGCGAATTTTGGTTCAATTACACAGACTATGCAGATTGAAAAAGCAAAAAAAAAAAGGTATATGTTGAATAAGCGGGTTAAGCTCTTCAAGCCTTTTTAAAAATCTATACAAGTTTTCTAAGGTTAGAGTTGTATTGATCGCTTATTGGCGCTTATTGGGCACTTCATGATGCTATCATTTCAGTGGTCAGCCGTGTTTTGAACGCCTTCGTAAGATTCGCCTGCTTGTCGCCCTCACTTGAAAGCCAATTAAAATGCGTTCGTAATTTGTTTACACAGGTCTTGAATCCTTTTTTCAGCTTCAGCTTGCTTTCGGCTTCAGCGAGCCGTGGCCAAAAGTTTTGTTTGGCGAGAGGTCGCAGTGGGTGGGTGGATGCAATGCATGGGGCTGTGTGAGGAGGTCGGCAACAAGCTGCTCATAAAGCACGCCTTGTTGCTTTTGTTGTTTATGAGCGCCAGCAGATACGCGCCATTAAGCGCGTTTCTGGCGCGCTTTGCTCGCTATTTCCTCGCTGTTTCGACCGCACAGAAACTTCACCCAGTGCCTTCGTGGGCGTGAGCCTCCAACGAAGGCCGAATACCCTTTATTGCCTTACCACAAGAGTTGTGATCCCTCGGAAAACCGTTTGCATTTCGGCTGGCTGTGCATTAGCTTTATTAGCCATTTTCAGAGAGGCTTAGTCTGGCACATATAGTATTTACATACAGCCCATTCGACCTCAGCATCCTTTCGCCCTGCATTGAACTGTAAAATTGTGTTATTTTCAATTTGATAAAGTTTCGCGGTGCTTTCCCTTGTGTGTGTGCATGAGTTGTTTTACCCGCCCAAAAGGGGTGGGAGTTCTGAGTTCTGATTATCGCACACGCGCAACTGCAGCGGACAGAAGGGAAGCGGCACACTCAAGTGCAGTTAATTAAATTTTACACAATTTATTCTGCTCGAAACTTTTCCAGCAGAAACGATTGGAGTTATCCCTGGCACAGTGTCACGTTTCCTACATATAAGTTCAACATTTATTTTCGTTACTCTTAATAAAACATTCACCATTGTCTAGACTTCTATATGGCAAAGGCATTCCTTTTATTTTATTACGAGCTAAAAACCAAGTATCAAACGTAATTAAAATCATAAAATAATATTTAAATTCTAATCTGAGTTTATCATTTATAATTCGTTTGCTATTTAGAAATACTTCATGATAAAGGGCGCCGTGTGTTGCTTACATTCCACTCTGCAGTGCAGTTCGCCGTTAAACTTAAGCAAAATAGATTTCTCTCAGGGAAATGCGTACTCGGTTCTGCCACCTTTGTTTACTTGTCCAAAAATAATACGCTCAAAGCCACGAAGCATTTACCAGGCCGTCGCCGTTGTGGGCATATGTTTTCCATCTTCCGAGTTACTGCCGGTAACCAACCATCGGGATCATCAATCCGTTAATCTACAATCTAGATGCCTAACTAAGTCTACTTTCTAGCAATTAACCAGAAGGAACTCTATCAGATAAAAGTTACCACCTAACCAATTTCAAAATAATGACCCTAACAGAAATTGTTGGCCTGTACAGTTTAACTCTTTAGCTCTTTAGTTTTCGACTATTTCAGTTTGACAGACTGACAGACGGGCATGGGTATTCCTGATGGAGAATACATAAACTCTTCAGGTAAAGCCTAGGGCATACCAACACGCATCCTGCTTACTGCTACTTTACATTGCACTAAGGATACATGAATATTGCATGACTTCATTTCTGGATGATCTATTGTTAATTTATTGGTTTGTACTTCGTTTATTTAACATTCTTTAAGGGATTTTATTTAATAATTATTATCATTTCATTTCATAAATAAAAAAAAAACCTAATTACAGCTTACTCGTCGAGTTAAAGACGTTTAAAAATATAACATTTGTTTGTTTGTTATTTTTTCTGAAAGATTACTCGTACACTAGAAGCACCAGATAAAATCCCCATAAGAAACTCTAAGGATGACCCTTATGTATACGAGCTTTCTCCGTGAAAGTAGACGAGGCTCCGCCCTGCCTTCACCTATGGTGCAAAGGCACTGAGTGCTTGCATCTAATTATTTAGCGGGTAAAATTTTCGATATTTTGTGGAAACAGAGAGAACTCAGACAACGGTTAGGAGAAGTGGCGAAAATGCAACCACCTCGTAATGTCCTTTATGTGTTCTTTCAGTACCCATCTTCATAGAAGTGTGGGAGATGAAAACAACATAAAAAAGGATTTGCTAGCAGCAGAGTGTTACCTATAACTTTATCTATAACTAAACCTATATACCACAATAAATCCACGAACTTGCCAACGATTTTTATTTATTTTCAAATTAGAGAAATTAATTGTTCCCTTTGATTGCATATCTCGTTTGAACTCGCTGTCATTTTTCTAATGTTTCAATATTTGACAAAATGTATCCCTGTTATAGGAACCTGCAAAGAGGCATTGGGGATGGAGTCCGGCGCCATTGCTGATTTTCAAATAACCGTTAGTTCGGCCCATGACATGGGAAATGTTGGTCCTCAGCATGCCAGGTAAGCTGCCTTCCCCATTCATGCTCCTTTCGACTCGAGTTAGTAGACTACCGCAATCTGGTTTTCAAATACAGGGGGCTAAAAATGAAAAACATTAAATGCTGACTTGTAATGTGACATATATGAGTGGGACATACATCACATTTGCATACACTTTACATACATACACAGCATATAAGACAGCATCCCGTTTGCTACATGTAGATGAACATTATTATTATGAATTATTTAATGGCGTGCTTAAATGCCTTTATGTCGTTTGTGACAAAAAACAGAAACACCAAAAACACAAATGACATAAATTAAAACACAGCAGCAGCAACGAAATGCCTCACAGCTAACATGTGCACACAATTTACAACCAAGTCAAGAATAATGATACAACTTATGGCCATATTACATTTGGCTGACATTTATTCTGTTGCTGTTAAGAGTGGAAAAGTGCATTCCTGATTTAACATTATCCGAGAAAATTTGCCAGGTGAAATTCCCTGGTAATTATTTAGAAAGTTGAGCGCTTCTAGCTCTGACTTTGGGTATCGAGCTCTGTTATAAACTCTCTAACCACCTACCACTTTAGCAATTTCCTCAACTATCTCAAAACAAAACGAACAGAGTCGACTAACGTGTCTTATTATTTTTCGTTAATCAAATACACATCAAGCCATTTAAAAGTAGCAAATATGATTAAAACTTAGATCCTCATGGAGAAATGTAAAATGACAGTATGAAAAAGAAAGCATACCCTTTTACTCCTCGAGTATCGGGTATAAAAATGGAACAGTGGCGGAAAGCGGAACCTCCCCAGACACAGCCGGAGCAAGGCGCTAGAACTGCTCCGAAAGCAAACAAGCGGAGTACTGTGTCTGGAGTAACAGAAATATTGATTATAATGTCAATGCCGCCTGCGGGGAGTTGGTGAGGGTGCCACGGGAAAAAGGAGACCTCCCATAAAAATAAAAGAAAAGCAATAAAATTATGCAAAGTCAACAGAAAAGCGGCCAGCGACAACCAACGACAGGCAGGCGACCACGACCACGGAGCTCTGGTACGTGTTGGCTGCCCCAACTGCTCCCTGCTCCCCTTTATTTGTATTTTTCCGGCCCCTGTTTCACCGTACCACCACCACTTCGCACATGTGTGCTAGTATGTACTTCGTGAGGCAGTGGGGGCAGCAGCTCCGGTGCGCAAAACAAATGTTTGGTAGTAAAAATGTCACACATGGCGTTTTGCATGTGGCGCCCTCTTCTGAAGGAAAATGTTTTGCGATACGACTGCACTGAAAGAAAGCTTAATAGGATTATTGTTGTGTCCAAAACAGTAAAATGTTAACTTACAAGTTTTTCATTTCCATTGCACAAAGAATGTCAATGCTGCACATTGCCGTGTCTGATTGCAGTTTCTGATTGCAGTGTTTAGTCTTAGATTATACTTTTGAAGCTATCTTTAAAAAGTAGTGGAATATTTTTATATGTGCAAATGTGTGCGTGACCGAGCCTAATGACCTCGACCGTCTTCGAGCGGTGTTTTGGTTAGCACGCGCCAAAGTCATATGAATTTTATTACGATTGCTTCATAGGAGAGACAAAACAAGAGACGAAAGGGTAAAGGGCAAAGAATTGAAGGGAAATCACTTTCTTGTAAGATAAACGAAAAACTTTCTCTTCCTCATATAGGCGGTAAAGTTGGTCTTTAAGTTTCGTTTGGACAAGATATATATCGCGCATTTGGAGGACTGCAGGAGTTGATGAAACTTATTACCCTGGTACCCTACTTCCAAGCCCCTAGTCAGGGAACAAAAACGAAACTAAGGTTAGAGTGCAATTTATGCCATTGGAATTCTTTATGAGCATCTCGTGACGGAAAACTCTTTGCCCAATGTAGCAAGAAGGAGGTTGTGTGTGTTCATATTTGGCAACATTTCGCGCTATTTTTTACTTTTCCTAGTGGGAAAAGACAACGAGCAGGAATCATTGTTTAGGAAAGCATGGAAAGCTCGTGCGTGTTGTTGGACCTATAAATATGAGGCTAGCTCCTGCTTCATATTTTCAAACACTACCCTTTTTGTATGGACATCTTTTTGCCATAAATTCTAGATATATATTATATTCGAGCCGCCACTTTAACCGCCTTATTGTGGACTATATTTAAATTGTTCGACCTTTCTCAACAGAAAACAAGAAGATACTGTATCGTCTAGGACCGCAACTAGCAGACACCCTTTAATAAAATGACTAGAATACCCAAATTTGTTAAATTGTGTATCGATTATATCCCTCTTATTAAGAGACTTAAGTTATTAGGGGTATACATAATATATATACGAGGACGAAAGCTAACTTCGGCATGCCGAAGTTTTAATACCCTTGCAGATTTCACTAATGAAAATTTGACTAAAATAGCAACAGGAATTAAAATACAGTTTTCACTATATTGTTCCTATGGGAGCTATAGGATATAGACAGTGTTGAAACAGACGGACAGACGGACACGGCTATATCGACTCCCCTATCGATCCTGATCAAGAATATATATACCTTATGGGGTCGGAAACGTCTTCTTCACTGCGTTACAAACTTCTCACCAAAATTATAATACCCTCTGCGCGGGTATAATATCATGTTTATCTCTTCTTGTGTCTATATTTACTTGGCTTTGAATTAAAATTTTTCTGTTTTCGCAATACCTATCGATATGTTGCCAAAGGATCAAGAATTTCTTTGTTTGCCAATTTTTAAATAACAAAAGTATAAAGTGGCAGTCCTTCAGTTCTCCTTTTGAAATATGTTTGAACGCCTTTACTCTAGTTTTGGGTAAATCATTGTTCTTTTTTCAATTTTCTTTTGAAAATTCGGTTTCTTTAAAGTCCAGCCCATCGTTAGTTGAGGTTTAATTCGATTTTCTAAAAGACCTGTAAACAGAGCTGGTTGACAGTAGGACCGCATAGACTATCTGAGAAAAACTGAGCTAGTAAGCAGAGATGAGCTAATGATCAATAAGGAACAACTGGGAAGTTTAGAGAAGAACTATTTTCTATTTACTCACTTTACTCACACTTGGCACTTGACTGTGTTTGTTTCTAATTACTGGATATTTGGACAGCTGGCAGAATTCCCATTTAAGGAACCAACTTTCTGGTGGTTTCAACTGGAATTTTTGGCCATTCTTACAATAACATTCTAAAAGTTCCCGCAAATTCTCAATACAATTTAGGTCTGATGTTTCTCCGCATGAGGAAAATGCTACATAAGCAAAGACTTGTCAATCCCCCCTGAATTCTTTGGATCGTTGTCCGTTGAAGAACCGAAAGCCAAGTTTACCGGTACTTTAAAGATGTTCTTTCAAACCGCCAAAAACTGAAAACTAGGAAAACTGGTTTGACCTTGTAAAAGAGTTTTTTACCTTCCTACCAAAAAATGAACCAACAAATTTCCAAAATCGGAATAGTTCTTAACAAGCTTTATGGGGTTGTAGCAATAAGTAGAAGTAGTCGAATTGTTCACGACGTCAATTTCTGCTTTCAAAATTGGTTTCTGCGTACGATTATCGGACTTTGACCCCCCATTTCAAAACTGATAAGTCTTGAGGGTTATATGGCTGTACAGCTTCTACTATATTTTATGCTAATACCATAAAATAATTTGCGATCACAAACAACGGAAACTACTTGAGTATGAGGCAATGGGTGTAACAAGCCACTTCGGTAGTCCGCTGTTGGCAACTCTCAAAGAAGACAACAGAGAAAAGCAGGGTGACTTTGTCTCGGCTTTTGCGACCAACAATAATGACTTAAGAAAGCAGCAGGAAAACAAGCCACAAGGGAATAAGTTAAAGCTGACTTGAAATGCTGGAAAGCAGCTACCCAAGAACAGCCAAAGCAAATGGAAAAATGGAAAATGACATGCAGAGAATTCAACAGGAAAAGAGAAAATATGAAGGAAAACCCTACGGAAGCCCACTGTACAAATGCAAGCCGCGAACGCTTTAGAAGCCGGCAAACAAACGAGAGGCGGTCGTGGAAAGGGGCAGCGCCTAGTGGGCTTGGGGAGTTTTGCATTTTGTGTGCCATTGTGTCAAGTGGAAATTGCAAAGCAAAAGCTTTGTGGGACCAAAAAAAGGCAAACACGCAGACATCGGAAAAGATGACAATATAGCCTCAGGCGCTTAGGCAACAGAAACAACAACAACCATAAAACAAGATGTCGGCTTAAAGTTCAATTGAAAATATGAAAAGTAAAATGGCGACAACAGCTTCTGTGGGAAAAGGAAAGGACGGAAAAGAGTGGCAGGGAAGAGAAGGAGGCTTGGGTCGACGAAGAGTCGGCCATTAGCGTTTTACGGCCAAAAAGAAAATCGATACACACGACAGCTTGCTCTCCGCTCTTGTAGCTGGCCTCCATTTGGTGTGCAATTTGTGAAGTGCAAGGGTTGAGGACACCTTCTACATGTCCCCACCACCCTTCTGTCATCACTTCAATCATAAAAGCATAACACAAAGCCATTATTTCCTGCTTGAGGGAGAAGGCATGTTGCTTTCTCCACGGCAGCAGGATCACAAGTGAATGTACGAGGTGTGTTCAAAAAGTAAGGTGACTTTTCAAATTTCTCGGGCAACATATTTTCGATTATCGTTTTTTTTGTTTTGTTATATTGGTACACTCTTCCCTAACATCTGTACCAAGTTTCAATGGAACATCCTCTTTTGTTTGGTTGTGAGAGGCGTAAAGTTACAAGTTGTTTTGCGAGCTCGGCGATTTTTTGCTTTTTTCGGTCTTGGCTCGTCTGGGCTCTTCCATTGGGACGATTGGGCTTTGGTTTCGATATCATAACCATATACCCATGATTCGTCACCAGTTATGACCCTTTTGAGTAAATCTGGGTCGTCGTTGACGTCATTCAACAGCTCTTGAGCGATGCTCATGCGACGGTTCTTTTGCTCAAAATTCAGCAATTTCGGAACAAACTTCGCTGACACACGACTCATACCCAAAACGTTTGAAAAATTTCATGGCACGAGCCAAGCGATATACCGACATCTTCAGCAACTTCTCTGATAGTGATTCGACGATTTTCCAAAACAATTTTCGTCACTGCTTGAACGTTTTCATCAGTTGTTGACGTGCTTGGGCGTCCAGAGCGAGGCTGGTCATTGGCATCTTCCCGGCCATCTTGGAAGAGTTTGTACCACTTGTACACATTTTTTTTTACTCAGAACAGTTTCACCGTATGCCACTGTCAACATTTCAAGTGTTTCAGAGCACTTAATTTTATTTTTACACAAAATTTGATGCAAATCCTTTGATCCATATTTTTCGATAGCAAAAAATCGCCGAGCTCGCAAAACAACTTGTAACTTTACGCCTCTCACAACCAAACAAAAGAGGATGTTCCATTGAAACTTGGTACAGATGTTAGGGAAGAGTGTACCAATATAACAAAACAAAAAAAACGATAATCGAAAATATGTTGCCCGAGAAATTTGAAAAGTCACCTTACTTTTTGAACACACCTCGTATTCTGCTCCTGGAGCGTGAATTAAAATATTCAAGAAATTCGATTGGACTCTAAGTAATATTCCAACTCAAGGGTCTGCACTCAAAGGGTAAGAATATTTTTTGGCTTGAACGTTGAAAATGAAATTATAAAATTGTTGAATAAAGTTCAATAAACCATATTTTGACAAACTTTTCAAATTAGTCAATTTTTATATGTGCGGTAAATTGGTTCTCTTCTTTTCTGAATACCTTTTGTTTAATTAAATAGCAAATTTATTTTATTATTAGATGTACGGCAAAAAGGATAAATATAATATATAGCTAAAGCAGACTGAATTGGACAATTTTGGAAAGGTTATTTATTTAATTATATCAAAAATAACATATTTGTTGGCGAATTAAGTGGGCTGTATTTCTCTTTTCTAGGATTCGAGTTTATTTCTTAATTATAAGCGGGTTTACAAAATGTTAAGCGGGGCAGGTTGCAAGCGGTTGCAAGCAAGTCCAAAACTATATACATATATAAGCGGGGCAGGTTGCAAGCAGTTGCGATCGAGTCAAAATCTATATAATAACTACCGAAAAAACGTGCAGAAAAGATGATGCAGAAAAACGCTTGATACTGCAATACCAATGCAAATTTACTGCAATTTCGTCTATGCGTGTGAGCTTCAAAATTTGAGACGAAAAAGAAAACAATGATGTTCATTTAACTAGCTACGATTAGAACAAGAATACAATGATGGGCATTTAACTAGGTGCGATTTGACAATAATAATGATAAATGGCCGATCTATTCTTCAAAAATATTTATTTATTTATATTTATATATATATTTCCGAAAATATATTAGCAATCCGCATAAATACTGAATTTGTATATAAACTGGGATCAGTTATTATTTAATCGGAGGGCCATTCTAATCTTTGAAGAACTTAGATTAAACTTGATTTTCGACTCCGGAATGCATTTCTAATCTACTCTTTTTCCGATAAGTCTGAGACCTATGTGATTTTTTCAGGAGGGACTCTAAAATGGTCTCAAACGAAATTTAAAGATTTCCGTAAGCTGGTTTATTTAAAAGTTATTTTTGTTTGCCTTTGCTTTGGCAACTTAACTTTTGCTCCGAGGGCCAAACATAAGCTGCTTAAATTTATTTTTCCGTTGAAAAACCTACGCACCATATGTACCCTATCCTAGTCTATCAAAGCATGCCAAGGAAATCTGGGTTGTGCAAAAGAAGGGTAGCAGAGTTAGTCTGTCTTATTTTGTTGTGTCTCTTTGCTTCGTAATAATGAATATGTGTTTTCGATAATCCTCAACAGGTGTGTGATATGCTTAAAAGCCGTTTGCTTCTCCTTACTTATTTTAAATAAATGTGGAAGTTTTCATTCGGGGGTTTTAATGATACTTTTTGCTATATAATTGGCAAGACAACAATTCCTCCTAAATACAACTCGAAAGCTTCTAAAATTATTTTTTACGATTGTCAGAAAGTGGCATCTACCGCCCAACTTTGTCCACAAAACCTCAAAAACCCTTGCCAAAACGATGAAGCCTTGTCTAGCGGCTGGCAGCGGAAACAAACAAGCTCCGACGAGTTTTTAATTAAATTTTTTCCCCGTCTTCACTGCTCAGTAGGTAATAAAAGAAATAAAATGTTAGCCCCAAATAAGGTGCTTTCACCTACTTAAGGCAAAAACTTATTAACATTGCAAAATGTTGCAAGACAATACAAAAATTGACTAACAGAAACCGATTTTACAGTGTCGTACAGATTTAATGTTCCAATTTGAAAAATTGTTGGAAAATCGATGTCAACCACAAAAATAAATTATTATGGAGGCCACAGATTTTCGCGGTTTATGGGGTTTAGAGTGGGGATAACCTGATGCTGTAACCATTTTGAGCAGCGATATTTGTGAGGCCTAACATGGCCAGTGAAGTCAACGTCAGTCAATAAGTATTTTTTGTACTTTCATCTCGTGTGCTAATGTTATGCTTTGTTCATCTTACAAATGTATACAGCCGTGTTTCAGTAAGGAGTCAGGTACTGATTGATTTACAAATGTATTCCAATTCTTTACATTTAAATAAAACAAGTAAATAAATATAAATGCTCCCAAAACGAGGATAATTTAATTATCTCCGCCTACTAAATGCGTGCTGCATTCGATTATTTTGCAGGTGAATATTAATGCAGGGCTTTATTTATTAAATTAAAGTTTATTTTATATTTATTGATTAACTTAAGTTTATGCTAAATTTTATTTTCTCATTGGCTCGTCTGATTGCCGTAACTTCTTAAATCGAACTCTGCGTCTTATTAGCTCCTCACAGAGCACGTCTTTTCGTCGTCGCTTCTTCTGACCAACTCCGCCATCCTCATGTCGCTTCTCTCGTCGTTAGCATCGTTCATCTCGTCTTCGTCATCTTTGCCTGCGTCTTGACCATCTCCTTCGCCAAATGGTCAATCGTCGGTAAGAGCTTCGTTGTCTAGGGTCTTCTTCTGTTCTTCTAAGCCATTCCCACATTAATATGTATATAAGCTGCATTCATAAGTTATCGGTAATAATAAGCTCTGTTTATACAGCCTAAATTTAAACTAAAAGAGTTCTGCTCTCCGAAATGGAGTATGTTACTTATTTAAAATGGGAAAATACCTAAAAACCCTAAAAAATTAAAAAAATTATCCATTAATATGTTATTGAAGGTTTAGGTATTCATTGTTAAAGAAAAATTAAATGCTATCTGGTCACCTATCTAAGTCACCTTTACCCGCCTTCGTCATGTTTTATGGTCAAAGACACGTTCCTGTTGAATTTTTGAGCACTGCTTAAGTCGATCTTGTCCTGTTCGTCCTTATGTTTTTCCATCTGTTTGTATGAAATCAGGTAAGCTTTTTAATACCCGTTACTCGTAGAGTAAAAGGGTATATTAGATTCATTGAAAAGTATGTAACAGATAGAAGGAAGCGTTTCCGAACCTATAAAGTATATATATTCTTGATCAGGATGAATAGCGAAGACCATTGAGCCATGTCCGTCTGTCTGTCCGTCTGTCTGTCCGTCTGTCCGTATGAACGCTGAGATCTCAGGAACTATAAGAGATACAAAGTTGAGATTAACTCATGAAGATTCTTGAGGTCCCTAAGCAGCGCAAGTTTCCTACAGCATCCTGCCACGCCATTTAGGTTTTTATGATGCTCCAAATGCAAATTAATTAATTTCCCATCTTGCCACGCCCACCCTAACGCCCACAAAACCCGGAAAACCAAAAATGCAAAAATCTCGGGACGTATAAGAGCTAGTTGCTAAGTTACGCTTAAAAACACGTATTGAAGAGATGGCACTGCAACTTGCCACGAGTTTTCATCCAGCCCCGCCCACTCTAACGCCCAAAAACCACGAAAAACTGTGGCGTCTATAATATTATTATGAATGCCTTCGTTTGACCTTGTATAACTTAATTTTGTTAATATCTATCGAAGAAGGTTTAGGTTATAAGGCCTCACATGGGCAGTGGCGTCACTATTAGTTACTCAACATTCTTCCTCTGACAATAGGTGGCGCCTTGTGAATTTCCCCTAGCAAAATTAATATTTTAAAATTGTGTAAAACAGTAACGGGTATCTTAAATGTAACTTAAATAAGAAAAAGGGGTAAATTTAATAAAATAATTTAATTTTTACTTTAGAACTGTATGAAATACGTTGAAATTCAGAAATACATAGTTTTCCAGGAATGAATAGCCGAGTTGATGAGGCCATGCCCGTCTGTTTGTCTAAAAAGTTAGGAAGCATAAGAGCGAGATTATGCTAGCGCAGCTCAAAAAGCTTTTATCCTTATGGCACCCCAGTCTTACGCCGAAAAACGAAAAAAATGTGGGGATGCCATCATATTAAGATTCATATTTTGATTTGACTTTGTATTTCATATTTCGTAAATATTCTATAAAAGAGACCCTTAGCGTTCTTCCTGTTGGACTTCGCTGCATTGATTTGGAAAAAGGTTTGTCCTCAGCATTTCAAATTCAATCGATCCAAATTCAAAACCACAATATGTGCAACCTACTTGAAAGTTTTTCTTTTATTGAAGCTTTAGTCCTGCAGTGCCTCGATTTTCTGCGTATGAAAAATAATTTTAGGAAAATGGCTTCTAATACTATTAAAGAACTTCACAAAAAATTACGACAAAATATTTATTATTATTTCAGACTTAAAATAGATAACAACGGAGGGGCATGGTGTCCGAAGCATATGGTGTCACGGGGTCTAAAGGAATTTCTTCAGATCGACCTATTAAATGTCCATCGTCTCAGCGCCATTCGGACTCAAGGTCGCTTTGGCAAAGGTCAGGGCCAGGAATACACTGAAGCCTATGTTCTTGAATACTGGAGACCAGGATTAAAGTCTTGGATTCGCTGGAGGAGCTCCCAAGGAAAAGAGGTAAATAAAAACAAATAAGGAGCAAAGTTTAGAGCTAAGAATTAATTGGCAAACAGCAGAAAGCGCAGAAACTTTGCGTTGGGTTGCAGCGAAGTCGCTGCCAAGACGTTAAATTCTTAATTTCTTAAAAATAAATGCGCTAATTTTTGTATATAAACGACTTATCTACCTCCAATATGGGTGTTAAGTCCGAACTCTATTTGCTTTCATACACGAACAGGAAGACAAACCTACAGACCCAACCTGATCAAGCAAATGCAAAATACAGTTCAAAAGTAGGACCTTCAAATTCAAATTTTCAAATTTTCGATTATCTCAGTTTTGGGAACAAGAAAAGTCACATGGCAAACCGGAATATGGTGGCTGAGGCATTATTGTGGTGTTGTTTTTGGCCAAAATCCAAATCCTTTGATCCATATTTTTCGATAGCAAAAAATCGCCGAGCTCGCAAAACAACTTGTAACTTACGCCTCCACAACCAAACAAAGAGGATGTCCATTGAAACTTGGACAGATGTTAGGAAGAGTGTACCAATATAACAAAACAAAAAAATCGATAATCAAAAAATTTGAAATTCGCGAAATTTGAAGAGTCACCTTACTTTTTGAACACACCTCGTATATATGAGTGTATATTGTATAACTTTTGTAAAATTCCAAATTGTCAAAAATTCTGTCAGGGGCAAGAATAAGAATTTCTAACAGAACTGCCCTGCAAGTGAGTGTATTCATAAACCAAATCAACCTCCGGCTTCCTCATTCAAATACTAATCTTAAGGTCAGGGACATCATCTCAGAAGTTTCGGCATGAGTTTGGGAAAAAGAGCAAACAGCAGGTAATGAATTTTCTTAGCGAATCGCTTTACGTGTAAAATGAAGCGAATTGGCAAGTAGAAGCTACAATTGCGTGGGTGTTGTGGCACAATGTGAGCTCCAGCGCGAACCCGATTCATTGGTTTTCTTACTGACTCAGGCTGCCGCCCATACATACATTCCAAACGCCCATTTATAATGCCTGGCCGGATTCTCCTCTCTCTTCTCGTTGCAGATACTGCCCGGCAATATAAACACCTACAGCGAGGTAGAGAACGTGCTGCAGCCCAGCTTCATCGCATCGAAGGTGCGACTATATCCCTACAGCCAGTACGATCGGACCATTTGCCTGCGCGCTGAGATAGTTGGCTGCGCATGGGAAGGTAGGTGTTCTTTGCCTGCTTTGGACCGACAAACGAAAATGGTATTTTGGAGGGCAAAACAAAAAATGTTTATTAGGAGTCAGAAATGAAAAAGAAATTAGCCAAGTTAATGAGTAAGTTAGTAAATTAAATTATTATTTAAAGTGTTGAATAAACAAGAAAATAATGTAAGTACAACGAAATCAACCAGCTGCAAGTCGATGTCCACGCCGAACTCTAATAACTCCACTACCAGTGTAGATTTCACCTGTATTTAATGTTCACATAGACCGAATTCCACAAATATAGGAACTTTATGCCACAAATGTGGTGGAACGTTGATACACTATAAGCAGTTCTAACAAGTTCAAGTAAGTGGCCCACCGACATCAAACATATGCGTGTTATGCGCGAGGACCTTACATAGTTTGGCAAAAATACACAGACAGAAAGCCTTTGTAAATGGGATACAGATTTGGTACTCTGAAGACACTACAATTCTTGATTTCATGACGGGGATGGACATTGAAATAAAAATGACAGGGTATGCAAAGGTAACTAGGACAAATAACACAAAAAGTCTCATTTTATGTACATATAGGCAAGTTAAGAGGCTGAAAATACCGCCTTTGCCAAAATGATCGTGGAATTTACCCAACAATTCAACTGGATCAATATCATTCCTAAAAGATCTGCTGATTTGGGCAGAGAAAAGAAGGAATGTATGTAACTTTAAATTAATTTTAATTTTAAGTTTTTTTAATTCTTTAAATTTAATTTTCAAATTCTCTATGAAAAGTAGCCCCTACAAGAAATAGTGGCCCTTTATAATTGATAAAAGATTTTGAAAATCTATTTTTTGCGCATTGTAATTTTCAGAAGGAATTGTGTCCTACAGCATTCCCAAAGGTGTACCGAGAGGCATGGAAATCGATCTATCGGATAAAACTTACGATGGTTACGAAGAGGGCGATCATTATGTAAACGGCTTGGGTCAACTTGTTGATGGCCAGCGGGGCAAGGATAACTTTCGAACTGATATTAATGGCTTCGGCAGAGGTAATGCATACTCACGATTCCCTTTTTAAAGTCATATTCAATTTTAGTATCTACTTTAGATAGAGATATATTTTAGTTCAATACAATAAAATGGTAAAAAAATTTAACTCAGACGATAATCTTTTTCCAAGGTTAATGGAAAATTCGACCCACATTGTTCTTCCTCGGACTGATGGTAATAAATTAGGCAGTTTGGAAAAATGGGAAAAAGTAGAGGTGACCGCTATAAAATCTCTTATTTCGGGCAGCGATCAGCTGAGTGCTTTGTCGGAATTCAATCTGCCAGGTAGCTTTTGGTTGGGGGTCAACATATTATTACTAGGAAGTTATAAGAAAAAAGAAAGAACTTATACTTCTTAAGTGTAGAAGGTTTACTGGATGGTCACCTTAAGAGATAAGTTCATTCGTTTGGAAGCATTTTTTCGAAGATATTCATTAGCGAGTGAAATAAAAGGGTTTTCTCTCTTATACTTAGACCTGAAATTCATAGTTTTCCTTTGCAAAAGCCAAGTGCAAGAACTATAAGAAACTCGTTACAACCTTCAAATATGTCAAGAGCAGATGGCGACGTTTACAATTTTCTAATAAGTTATCTTCCATAATCACATTGGATTTGTAATTTCGGAGTCAAAGCTTCAAATTTAAGAGGAGAAATTAAGCATTAGGGTTTAGCTTCTAAATTTTAATTATTTTTCGTAGAGATACCAAAACTAAAAATGAATACTTATATTTTTTAGGGATCAATAAGATTGCTGGTCTTAAATTATGCCATTTGCTCTACTATAATTTTTATAGGGTACGAATGGATTGGTTGGCGGAATGACACATTTGCATGGTCGTCCTGTTGATATCATATTCGAGTTTGAGACTGTTCGGAATTTCAGTGCTGTAGTAATTCATACAAACAACATGTTCTCCAAAGATGTCCAAGTAAAATAAATCTATGGCTATTCCTCTTAAATTTTATTTACCCCCTCCACACCCCTTGATTTCGTGTACTCAATTTTACAGGTGTTTGTCCATGCCAAAGTATTTTTTAGCTTTGGCGGGCGCGAGTTCTCTGGAGAGCCGGTGCAGTTTTCGTACATGCCTGACCAGGTGCTGGATCATGCACGCGACGTGACAATAAAACTACACCATCGCCTGGGGCGCTACCTACAGATGCATTTATACTTCGCCGCCCGCTGGATGATGCTCAGCGAGATATCATTTATATCAGGTGAGCGCTACTCGTGATGCCGCGTCAGTTATATTAGTTTGTGTATTCGCAAAAACACAATTTTAACAAACTAAATAATAAAAAGTTCCACATTTTATATTCGATAATGCCATGACCCCCATTTCATTGTCAAGTAAAACTCAAACTTAGTTGACTCTGATGTCGTAAAAATCAGCCGAAGAATATTTAACTTACATGAAAACACGCCAGCGCAGTTAAGCTCTGCAAGAGCACTTTCCTACATTAATCAATATCGATGCAATATAT
The DNA here is from genome assembly GCF_018153835.1 of Drosophila eugracilis. Lineage (NCBI taxonomy): Eukaryota > Metazoa > Arthropoda > Insecta > Diptera > Drosophilidae > Drosophila > Drosophila eugracilis. The sequence goes on along the minus strand of NW_024572675.1, from coordinate 205,309 downwards.
TTGTCACAAACAAAGCTAAACCGTTCTTAGATTCTTAATGACCCTGCCCAGGCATTCGTTCAGTCATTTATTCACTCGTCGCCTGCATTCAAATTCATTTCAATAACTTGCCTGGCTGCTTTTTAAGTCCTTCTACAGATCATCGCTCTTAATCCGGTCTAATTAAAGAAGAAGAAGATGTTGATATATCTGGGGATATAAATATTTGCTGCCCATCTATGTTTTCTTGCCACATACTCCCTTGCTCCTGTGCCTTGGCAACTGATGACTTCAGAGACACTCAATACACTTTCACGAATTGAAAACCATTTCACCTCTTTAACATTGAAACTCTTGACTGGATTATCGTCATACTCATAAATGAGTTTTTCATGGTTACACCCGTTACTCGTAGAGGAGAAGGGTATATTAGATTCGTTGAATTGAGATCTGAGCTGATATCTCAGGAGCAATACCAGATACAGAGTTGAGATTAAGCAGGCTGATCCTTAGCGCAAGTTTATTTGACCATCCTGCCAAGCCCCCTCCAACGCCCACAAATCACGGAAAACTAAATTCCCTAAAATCTGAGAAGCCATTAGAGCTAGGAATTAAGTATGAATAATCTTAAGATGCCAGTGCATCTTATGGTGGTACCATTATCTGACCACGGCCACTCCTACGCCCACCAAGCTCGAAAGACGGTTCCTTCTCGTTTTAGATTGGCGAAGAGACAATAAGACAATAAGTCTATAAGACACACGTTACTGTTTTACACAATTTTAAAATATTAATTTTACTAGTTGAAATTCACCAAGCGCCACTCATTATCAGAAAAAGCATGTTGAGTAACCTTTAGCGACGTCTTTGCCCATGTGAGGCGGTATAACGTATATTTGTTCATAAATAGCGAAATAATGTTCAGATTTGAAAATTCTTTGGTAAATCGATAGATACGGACCAAAAAAATGTTATACACGTTCAAACGTAGGCATTCATAATAAAATTATAGACGCCACATTTTTCCGCGGTTTGTGGTCGTCTGAGTGGGAGGTGCAGGATGCTGAAATAAACTTGCGCTGCGCAAAAAATCTACACAAAACTTTGAGACTAAGAAGGTTAGAGAACGCTGGAGCGAACTTAAATAAGCAAGCTAAGTATCAATGGCGAGATCTGCAGAAATTATCATAAGCAAAGTTGTTTAATGATTTTTACCCTAAATGTATACAAATTTCTCAGTTTTAGGATTTTAAAAACCCGTTAAATGCTTTAAGCGGAATCGCAGTTTGGGAAAGCGTTTCAGACTATCGGTCTAGTCGACGAGTTTGCCGTTCTTTGTAATCAACGACTATCTGGTCGAAAGTAAAATTTCAGCACCGCTGCCGCCATACAAGTAGAGTTACAGCTTTTAGTCACGTCCCGTGAATTAGTTTCGTCGCCTGGACGCTGATATGACTGGGCCACTTGCCCATTTTTCATCATAATAATCGCTCTTCGTTGCGCCGTCTCACAGATGCCACATTACCCCTAATTGCTCACAGGACCCATTAGTCGAGGCAGTTCATCAAGGCGGAAAGCTTTCGTATCCAGATTCAGTTAGGCAAAACCTCTTTTTATGCGCCATTTCTAAAAGTTCCAAATAGAAATGGATAACAAGCATGGGTCTTAACCTTCTTATATATATATATATATATATATATAACAATATACTTTATAAGGTTATAACATTATGTTATTTATAAAAATATTATATAAGATTTAAATCTTAATATTGGTTTTTGTGAACTTGTATCTAAAACGTTTCGAGTTTGACCATTTCACCATTTATTACGAAAATAAAATGTAAAGCCCTATGTTGAGGTTTTACCAACATTATACATGAGCAGGGAGGCATACCAGAACCGCTAGACAATAGCGCTTACTATATCACTTTTAGACCTCGAAGAATTTTGATTTTTATACCCTTTACTCGTAGAGTACTTATACCCGTTACTCGTAGGATTAAAGGGTATACTAGATTCGTTGAAATGTATGTAACAGGTAGAAATAAGCTTCCGACCCTAATAATATATATATTCTTGATCAGGATCAATAGCGAAGTCGATTGAGCCATGTTTTTCAGTACCCGGCCACACCCACTCTTACTCCCACCCAGGCTCGAAAGGCGGTTTTCGAATTTTGTAGAAAAGCTGATATATCGGTAACAATAAGTAATAGAAAGTTCTGGTTAAGCATGTAGGTTTTACTGATGTCCCTAATGCGTTTTTTTCCGAATTCGACACTACCACTCTAACGCCCACAAAACCAGAATAACCAAAAATGAGCAAATATCGGGAACTATGAAAGCTAGAAAGTTGTGCTTAAGAATACGTATTTAAGAGATTCCACTGTAACTTGCCACGAATTTTTATCCGGCCACGCCCACTCTTAAGCCCGCAAACCGCGGAAAACTGTGGCGTCCATAATATTATAGTGTATGTCTTTGTTTGACCTTGTTTAACATTTTTTGTCAATATCTATCGATTAATATCTATCGATTTCATATCGGAACCTCATTTCGCTATTTATGACGAAATTTATTTTAGTGCTAAAAGCGTGAAACTTAGAGAAGTTAGATGGGAGACGGGGCACATAGAGCCACGAAGAAGAAATATTCATTATCTAAATTGATAAAGACAAAAAAAATTATTATTTTCAGTTCCCGCGGCCGTCAATTTCACAACCGAGAAGCCAAGTGACACCAAAGAGCTGGTCACTTCCGAAGATCCGCTGCAACGCGATCAAGTTGCAGTTAGTAGTGGAAGGGAGCGAAGCCAGCACACCACTCAGAGTAAGTGAAATTCATAGCATTCTATCATTTGTAGTAGAGTGAGCCGACGGGGTTCCCTTTCCTACATTGTTTTAAACTCCGAAGAAATTATTTATTCATCCTGTAGATGACTTTGCAAACTTTAAATTAACTTTAAAATTAATTTCAATGTTTTTAATACGTTGCTTAAGCAATTAAACTATTTTGGAACTTGAAAAGTTCCAACAACAATTTCTGATAACCAAATCATTCAAATGAATATTTTGTGTTATATTTAAGTTAATTACCCCCTTTCCGAAGAGAGGTATAAGATATTCAATGAAAAGAAAGTAATAGTTAGCATCCGACCCTCTAAAGCTTATGAGTTCTTGGTCAGGGTCAATAGCCGTCCGTCTGTCTGTGTAGACGCATAGATCTTGAGGACTATAATAATAAAATTAACCACGCGGTTTTCTAGAGATGCCCCCACTCAGCTCAGGGTTGTTTCCTTTATAAAAATACGTTAGAGGCTTGCTTTATTATTTTTTGTCAAAACCTTAAGAGTTTCCAAGACTTTTTAAATCACATTTTGTTTAACATTTTATAAGAGGAAATAACGTGTTAAGAACACGGTTAATGACGTCTCCGTCGGTAAATAATTATGCCTTACGTGGTTCTCGCAACATTATTCTTTACTGTGGAGTATCTTTGGAGAATCGGAAAAACTTATTTCAGCCTCATACATATTTTTAAACGAGTACAATAACCTCCTAAACCTGCATGACTGGATTATAAAAAAAAATGCAGACCTTTTATATGCTAATAAATCTTATAATTTATTGATGTTTTGTTTATCTTTTCAAACTTTTTGACCCGTACCGTAGTTATTTTTCCGAGACCCATGGACAAGCAGCAACCAGAGATGAGTTTCGTCGGGGCAATAATCACAGTACTGACCACAGTAATATTGCTGCTTGTCACATTTATATTGCTTATAGTGGCTCGCAACAAGCACGCCCAAGGCAGGCACAATGGTCTGGAAGTGTTTCAGCGTAATTTTCACCCGGACACAATCAAAAGCAGCGGTACCCTCAAGGTAAGCGCCCACAAGCAGATAAGTCCTGAAGTAGCAGGGGCTTAAACATGTAAAATCCATAACACGCTGGTTCCCTATGGCATCCTTCGCTGAACCCAGATCAGATACTTCGATCATTCGAGGTTTTTAAAAAACGTCCAAAAAAATATGATACAAAAAGTATCCAACGCACAAAAGTCCACCGCCGTCCATATTCCAAAATCATGATTAAACCGGACAACGGAATGAAAAACGACCCCGGAGCTACCCATGAGTTTTTCACTCTCTGCTTCCATTTTTTCCTCTAGGTTGTCACTACAACAGATGACAATGAGTCCTCCATTGACAAGAACAGTCTGTACCATGAGCCCTACAACACGAACATGTACACCAGTGCGGCAAGTGCTTGCCCCATGAATGACCTGCAGCGTCAGCATGTGGCACCGGACTATACAGGTGAGTCTATCCTGCACACTGATGCAAGTCAAATTTTTTGGGGAAAATTATGTTTAATGCTAGGATCAAAATAATGGGAAAAGCTTGATTTCCTATACCAAAAAACAATATATTTCAATGAAAATATATATTTGAATAAAAATATACCGATATAACTAATTAAAAAATCGGAAAGGTTTAGGGGGTAACAAATGGAATAAGATGTCGACTTGGAATGCACCTGCACCTGTTTTTAAAAATTAACAAGTATTTGCGTTAATACGGACAGACTGACGCTTCTAGAAAATATTTTTAATTTATTTATGAATATATAGTTAAACGTTATCTTTTACTTGTTACATGTTTGTTTATTATTAAAACACTTTAAATCAGACTTTATTTTTTGTTATGTTTTGTTAATTCAAAAATAGGGTCAACGACTCCCAATTGACGTTTCTAAGGACTAAGTGTTTTAATATTTTATAATTAAATTTAATACATATATATATATGCACAGCGTAAATGTGATTTACCATTTAAAATTGTTGCTAAAATAAAGTAATTTGCCCCTATGTGCTGAGTGCCAGTACATCCAGATATACTGTTGACGCCAGGGTAAATGCATCTATGACAATGATGTGTGTGTGGCCATTCCTCACCATCCATGGAACTGGTTTTCCAGAGCAGAACTTGACGGCACAACACTCCCTTCCCGACCACTTAGCCAAGCTGGCGGTGTCGCTGTTGATGAGTTTGATGTTTTGCGTCCTGCCTGTGACAGGACATGCAAATGTTCCTGCGGCGCGATGGCAAATGGAGAGAGGAAGGAGAGAGAGGAAGCCATGCTTAATTTAGCATACAACATGGGTCCAATAGTTTGGAATGGAATGGTAGGTCGCGTTGATGGACGCAAGATATCCAGAAGTGCTAAGCCGGGCAGAGAAAGTAAGAAAAGGGAAAAATTATTTTATTGTTATAATTTATATTTAACGTTTTGTTCAAAACTATCAGAATCTAAAAATAAATACAAACTTAAAGTTTCTCTTCTTTTCTGTTTATTGCAAAATTCACAAATTAAATGGCAGTTCGTAGAGGGAATCCAATGCCCACTCACCGTAATGGTTTATAATACGCCCCATGGCTCGTGGTATTTGCCAAAGTTTGCTGACGTTGCCCTTAGGTGCACTTTATAACTGGGCAGGAAATCTTTGTCGTAGCTCCTCATTTTTACCCGACGCTCCCTCGGCCTGAGACTAAAATCTTGCTCTTTATTAAATGAATTTAGCTGAAATAAATCTCGAAAACAACTCCATGCTGAATCAAAACTTGGTAAACTCAACGAACTTATCTCGACTTGAGTCACTCAAATTTAACTAAAAATTGAAGTCAACTGGCAATTTCAGATGGCCAAAGGCACGACCACAAAATGAAGTTTTTTTTTCATTATTATTAGAAATGTTTTTATATATTCTAAGCGCGGATTTATGCTGCTGAAGCACGAGTTGACTTTTTAGAAGTTGAAGCAGTACCGAAATACTTGATATTTTTACTATTTGCTCATTAGGGGTATTCCATTCCATTCGTTGAAATTCGTTGAAAATGAAATTTTATTTGAAATGCTTTTATATTGGGAATTTAAAGTCGGTGCTATGAACATTTATTATTTTTATTTACATTCTTTAAGAGTAACATAAATTAGCTATCTTATACCAGCACCTGAGGTTTCCTACCTGGTTTCCCTGATAACTTTAATGAAAAGAAGAAAACTTTCTCTCACACTCTTTCTCTCCAGAACCATTTTATTTGCGGAACATATGGACTGCTTTATTGGTCAAAGTATAGTGCCCTTAATTATATAGAAGAAGAAAGAAGTTCGTGGTGTGACATATCTGTTAGTTCGGCTGTAACAAACGACAACGATAGTTTTTATTTTGACCTCACAAAATAGTTTCGATCCTTCATCTTTGCAGTTTATAATACATTTTCAAACTTTTTCAAGGACATTTCGACATCGGTTACCATTTTAAAAAGTGAAAAGTTTCCACCGACAACCGCATTTGAATGAATGTTTATTAGGACAATGTTTATTAGGAAGGCTTTTATTTTTTGGTTTAATTGTAAGTAAACATCATTGAATCAACAATGAAATATTAGCATTACTACTTATTACTCAAGTCCTTTGTGTAAAATCTGTTCAGGTATTAAAGCTTTCGCCTCTCAAAGTAAGTATGTAAATATTATATTATCGAGAACGAGATGATTTAATATTTATGTGTGACTTTATACATATGTATGCGTATTGCTTAAAAAGTGAAGTTTCTATTTTAAATAGCTTGTATTAGTATATACTGCCTATTATCCCATTTTAAGCGACAAAGGTATCGAATTTCAGATGTCCCGGAAATTGTGTGCCAGGAATATGCGGTCCCTCAAATGCAGCGGATGCTGCCCAATCCAGGATCGGCTAATCAAAATGGGAGGAGTCCTGAAGCCGCGGCCACATTTCCTCTTTCTCCCCCTCCAGTGCCGCCGCCACCGGAAAAATTTTATGCATCAACGCCAATCTGCACTAAACCCATGACTGTACCGCCACCAGGGTCCCAGAGCAGCGGATCCCTGAGCTCCTCAAATACGACAACGGGAACACCTAGGGTTGTAGGTGTAGACCATCCGGTACATAACAATTTGAATCTGATCGAAAATATCGACGACATTAACGAAGAGTGGGCCAATTGCCAAGTTCAAGAGTTTCCACGTAAATCGCTGGTTATCGTCGAGAAACTGGGCTCTGGCGTATTTGGTGAACTTCATTTGTGCGAAACAAATGTTCTGAAGTAAGTATAGTCCGTAGCAAAAAGGCTTTCCTTACAGCACTGAGAAGGAAAACAAGAAGAAACGCTATAGTCGATTGCCGCGACTATAAGATACCCATTACTGTTTTATACAATTTTAAAATATTCATTTTGCTAGTGGAAATTCAAAAAGCGCCACCTTTTGTCAGAAAAAGCATGTTGAGTAACTGATGGTGATGCGTCTATCTATATGATGATCGATTTACCAAAGATTTTTTAAATCGGAACATTATTTCGCTATGTATGAAGAAATTAAGGTTATAAGGCGTCACTATCAGTTACTCAAAATGCTTTCTCTAACAATAGGTGGCGCCTTATGAATTTCCACTAGCAAAACGAATATTTTAAAATTGTGTAAAACAGTAACGGGTATTTTATAGTCACGACACTCGACTATAGCGTTTCCTCTTGTTATTTTCCATTTCGTTTAAAGGATATTTAAAATTATGATGCGCAAAAATCAATTAGAGTCAAGCTTCGAACAAAACCCAGCAAGACCAACATTCTGCTTGTGGCACATTTTAATATGTTACGTAACGTAACAATTCGATTTGCCAACTTGCTTTAATAGTTTTGCGGTTGGAAAGCCACAAAACGTATATAGTTTGCATAACATAGCCCTGGCAGAAAGTGGTACAGGAAGGTTCATGCAGTGGCTGTAAAAACTGGAGAAACCTCCGTTACTCCGACAAATGTGCGCAAAATAATTAGCACACATTGAAAGAGTATGTCATCCAGAAATACATAAAAGAATCGAGGGACTTTGTGGGAGGTAAAGGCAAAGGCTTTCGCATTTTCCACGTTAGAAAAAATAGTAATATTGATAATGAAAAACAGATACTAGACAAAAGTTACTTTTATTGTCTATAACTGCAGATGAAAACAAGCAGAAAGGGTAAAGTTACCGATTATTAACCATTTTCAAAATTCCTATGATTTATTTTAAAACCTAATAAAGACCTAACAACCTACATTTATCAATAAATTGTGAAATAATGCTCCAGATTGAAAAATATTATAGGTATAAACAATAGGATAGTAAAGACAACCTCACAAACATATGTCGTTTAGGACAGATGCATCCTAAAAAGGGTTACAGAATATCAATAAAGCTTAAAATCGATTGATCAACAAATTTGCTCAATTAACTCAGTAAGGTGCAGGCGTTATCAAATTGTTATCTTAAGAGTTTAAATACTGCTCATAATTGCACTTACAGCGCAGAAATGACATTCCAAATTCGAAAGGCAGCCATCCATAAGATGGAAGTCAGCGTTCCACTCCGCACACTGACACACCGCTTATCAACTACATTTGGAATTTCTCTTTGAAATGATATCTGTATCAATATCAGAACAATCAATTTGTTACTTATTACTTTCGCTGTGTCTACAAATCCTCTAAGTCTCCTTGTAGCCCACCTAAATACTAGGACAGTTGTGGCATTAATCCGGCGAATAGTTTACATAGTAAAGTTAACATATACCTTGTGACGAGTTGTTTATTTAGTCAATTAAGGATCTACACTTTTCCGTTGATGCTTGGGCGACCATTTACAACGATATATTTTGAACTTTTTAGATTGATAAATAACAGTGAAAAAATGTTACGCAACACTATTTTGATCTAATTCGCAGCGCTACCCTTGTGGCTGTGGCTACATTGCGCCCAGGGGCTAATGATGACCTGCGAAGTGAGTTTTGTCGCAAAGCTAAACACCTAGCGCAGCTAAGCGACCCAAACGTGGCTCGTTTGGTGGGGGCCTGCCTTTTGGACGAGCCCGTATGTATTGTGCAGGACTACTCAAATTGTCTCGGCGACTTGAACCAGTTCCTGCAGGAGCACGTTGCAGAGACCAGCGGCCTGGTGGCCAAGAAGAGTCTTAGGTAAGGTTACCCAGCAATACCCTCCACAGTGCTCTAAAACGAATGCTTTTCCCTCCCTTTTCCTGTGTACGTTTTTATCGTGCTTCCTGTACCGACCCCTCTTGCCAACGCAACACTTCCGGCCTCGTGTTCAATGATAACACCGATCCGGCAACCAACCAACCAAATGCGAAAACGGATGTCAAAACTTCGTTACTTGGCGCCCTCACCTTTCCAAATTCGGCGACGTTGTCGCATTTGAAAACTTTTAAAATTCCTTATTTCATGCTGGCATCTTCCGTATCCGCTTCCCCCACCATGATATTCGGAAATCTTACCCGTCTGTGCCACAGCTTCGGATGCTTAGTCTACATTGCCACCCAAATTGCATCGGGCATGAGGCATTTGGAGCAAATGAATTTCGTTCATCGGGATCTGGCAACAAGGTAAGTGAGTATAATGCGAACTTTTACGTCGAAAAAGTACATGTGAATTCACAGTTTTTCGCACTCCTTGCTGACTTAAACTTTTGGCTACTTTAACCAAATGTCTTAAGAGGATGCCCGTCTCTAGTAGACTTATTACCTTTTTTATTTTTATTTTTTTCTAATTACATTTTAAAAATATATTTCATAAGCCTCTTATATAAATTTTAACCAGAAAAAACGCTATAGTCGAGTGCCGCGACTATATGATACTGTTTTACACAATTTTTAGATATTCACTTTGCTAGTGGAAATTTGATTTATTTCTTTATAAATAGTGAAATAAAATTCCCAATTTAAAAAATTAATTTGGTAAATCGATAGGTACTGAAAAAAAATGTTATAAAAGTTCATACGAAGGCATTCGTAATAATATTATAGACGTTAGAATGGGACCTCAAGAATCATCATGCTCTCAACTTCGTATCTTTTATAGTTCCTGAGATCTCAGCGTTCATACGGACAGACGGACGGATCAAGAACATATACACTTTATAGGGTAGGAAATAGGGAAGGTACTACCTGTTACATGCTTTTCAACGAATCTAATATACCCTTTTACTCTACGAGTAACGGGTATAAATAAGCTTTTCTTAAGGAATTTATCTTATCTACTCGCAAACATTGTCAGTATCTTCTCGCATAGAATTCAATCAATTAATTAATTAATTCTGGACACTTAATGGCGAATTTGAAATGTTTGTCGTTTATTGTTGTTATAGCAGCCGACCAATGAAAATCCCATATCGTATGCAGCTCGACCTTCGGTTCCTTTTTTGTCATTACAAATCAATATACAGGCATATATAGCTCATCCCATCTCTGTCCACTTAATACAATTTTTCTTCTTAAGCCCACCTAATGGATTGCCTGCCAATAAAATATTATATAAAGGCTAAGTATAACAATATGACATTAGGCAGAAATAGCCAATAAAGCCACCAACGTGGCCAATAAGCGGTTCAAGTAGTATTTTTTATTTAGCAAAAAAAAATAAAACACTCATAGAACATTCCAAAAAATTAACTGTCATCGCTTAAAAATTTTTCAAATTAAAGCTCGATTGGTTTAATTTAAGGGACTAAGCTTGTAGATTATAGAGATGAATTGAGAAAGTTTTTTCAGCAGCCTGCCACACCCACTCTAATGCCCTCAGAGCACGAAAAGTAAAAACCAAGAAATATCGGAAGCTTTAAGAGTTCTGGCAATAAATTGCGCCATTTAAATGAGGAAGAGGAAACGCTATTGTCGAGTGCCGCGACTATACGATACCCGTTACTGTTTTACACAGTTTTAAAATATTCATAGTGGAAATCCACATAGCGCCACCTATTGTCATAGAAAACATGTTGAGTAACTGATAGTGACGTCACCGCCCTTGTGAGGTCTTGAGATCCCACGATCTATAAGAGATACAGCGTTCAGATTGAGCAGGCAGATTTTTCAGGTCCATAGGCAGCGCAAGTTTATTTCAGTATATTGCCATATATAGTGTATATATAGTGTATGTCTTTGTTTGACCTTTTATAACATTTTTTGGCAATATCTATCGACTTACCAAAGATTTTTCAAATCGGAACATTATTTAGCTATTTATGATATGGTCCTTATGTATTTAATTTGCAATTTATTTTATTTATCAATACCAATTAACATACCGAGCTTAAATTAGATATTTAAAAACAATAAGAAACTATGTAGGACACGACTGTTTTATACGCATTACTAAATAACGATTTCTTCCACCTAGTACACACGTTTCAATGAACCCATTATACCTTTTACTTTATAAAAATGGCGCCATCCTGAAAAAGTTGGTTTTTATTTTAGCAAAAATAACCATTGTGGAAAAATTTGAAAATGCTTAAAGACAAAACTGCTTTTATGACTGCCGTCACAGTACATTTTATTTCATTTCCCATTGGCACGCCCATAAATTTTCATAACACCTGCCAGGAACCCAACATGTTTAGCATGTACATGCATCGCACTACCTAAATTTCTTAACACATATGTATATGTTAGATATGTATGCTGTGCAAAACAATTCCCAAATGAAGCGGATTGTTAATCCAAGAGCTTTTTCTGCAATTGCAAAACAAGTCAAGGGTGAAAATAGCAAATGAAATAGGAGGGAAGGTAAAGTTGGGAAAACGTTAACTACCGTACGGCTCTAAAGGGATATTTTTATACCCGTTACTCGTAGAGTAAAAGGGTATACTAGATTCGTTGAAAAGTATGTAACATATATTCTTGTATATATATTCTTGATCAGGATGAACAGCGAAGACGAATGAGCCATGTCCGTCTGTCCGTCCGTCTGTTCGTATGAATCCTGAGATCTCAGGAACTATAAGAGATACAAAATTGAGATTAACCATGAAGATTCTTGAGGGAGTATCATAAAAACCTACATGCTTAATTACCGAGATATCAGCTTTTCTAGAAAATGCGAAAACCGTCTTTTCAGCCTTGTAGGCGTGGGTGGTGGGTGTGGCCGGATAGATAAATAGATAGGCCACTATACGAAGCGCTGGCATCTAAAGATTTTACATACTGAATTTCAACTTTCTAGCTCTAATAGTTCCTGAGATTTCAGCGATTTTAGTTTTTTGCGATTTGTGGGCGTTAGAGGCAGGATGCTGTAATAAACTTGCGCTGCGTAGAGACCTCAAGAATCTGCATGCTTTGTATCTCTTATACTTCCTGAGATCTCAGCGTTCATACGGACAGACGGACAGACGATACTATTCATCCTGATCAAGAATATATAATACATATAAACGCTTCCTTCTACCTGTTACATACTTTTCAACGAATCTAATATACCCTTTTACTCTTCGAGTATCGGGTATAAAAATAGCGAACATGCGAGGTCAGCTTAGACTAAACTAATTTAAAATCTATGATGCTTAAGCGAGATGGCACTCTGCAGCGCTGCAATCATATATATATATATATTTGTGTGTGTGCAATTCTTTTGCAGAGAAGTATTTTGTGCATACGGGCGAATTAATTCAATGGGCTGCCAACTCGGGGCAATGCTACACGATCACAACCAAGAACCAGCACCCAAAGGAAATTAGCTTGACAGGAAATTTCACATTATACAGGAAAGCCCATCAGACCCACATCAGCATCCCATCCAGCTGAATGCCGCAGCGACTTCACAATGCACGTTGACATATCCCCGCCCATTCCGATTTTCATTTTAACATTTGGTGGGGCTTCAATCCTGAATATGTTGGTAAGCCTACACACAGAGGCTCTCGTAAATCAAACAATGCTTAAAACTTTTTAAAACTTTTTGAACTCATTATTCCAAGCTTGCCAATAGAAAATATAAATCTTAGGTCGTTTGGTCCACCTTTAGTTAATACAACTCCCAATTTATGTTGTACAAGAAAATCTTTCACGACCCGGAATACCCAAATATAATACTTTGTATGTTTATGCAAGTAAAACGAAGATTAAAAATGGTTTGAGGTCACCGAATGTGTGAACATTCTAATGATTCCTCCGCCACACTTGTTTGCTTAAAATATTTTGCGATTGGAAAATTAACAATTTTAAAAATGGTCGGCAGGTGATCGTGATCAAGATTATATACATTCAACAGGGTCGGGGAAAGCTTCCTTCTACCAATTTGTAATTGCCAAGGGATATAGTATACCATTTTATCCTACGCTTGGCGAATATAATAAGACCCAATAGATTAGTCGGTAGGTCAGATAAATGAATTCCCCCAGCAAAAATTTGACTACTTATAAATTTATATAAAATTACCTTTCTTGTTTTTTACGTGGACTAATGATTTTGCAAATGCAAATCGTAGTGAAAAGTTTACCCTCCACTTAAACTTCGGTCGTTTTATTGCTGGTTATTTGTTGGTTTGTTGACGACGACGACTTATACAAATCCAATCATCCGCTCTCTCTGCGCTTCGTATTGGTTTTTTTGATTTCTTAGGATGTCAAAATTTTAATAAGAATGCTACATTGACCAACTGCCATTTACATAGCTTTTACTTTGCCGTTCTATGAATTTATTTTTTGTAAAAATAACACCGGCATTATTATATCGAATGCCATGTTTGCAAACTCCACGAAGCGAACACAAAAAGTGTCTTTATGATTCCTGGTTAAAAGTAATTTGTAAGTACCAAGTAAGCCAGTAGCCTATGAGGCTCGCATCCTGCAATCTAAGTTGTTGCCCATAGACGCCACCTAAACCTACTACTGGTCAGAGGGCATTCTTTCCTTGTTCAATATTTTGCGCTTTCGATGAATTAAAGCCTTCAGAAAATGTGATTTTTGTTTCATTAAAGTTTCTGGCTTATTTTTTTCTTTATAGTCGGAAATTAAGAGGTGCTTGGGGAAGTAAACATATCTGAAAAGGCCGAACCGCAATGACAATTATGATAAACTATAATAATATTGAAAACTGAAAATAAAAATGAAAATACATTTTCATTGCTATGGTATTTGTTATTGAACTTTATTATTTTCAGAAAAAGTAACACAAATATGAAGGTTTTCCTAAAAAGGCCAGAAAATGTAATTAAATTAGAAGGAATTTAAGGTTAACAAATCTTGAAACATAAAACTTGTGTTTCAGGCATTCCTTTACGTTGGTCTCAAGATTAAAATAAATGCAGTTTAAACTATTTATACGATTAGGATAACTTTGATATTCAAAAAAACCGTAATAATAGTTTGAAAAAGCTTAGTGGATGGCTCAGACGCGTTTGAGTGCACCGTTAATGAAAAGGGTAAGAAATTTAGTTTTGCATTTTAGAACAAAAATAACATACAACTCCCTCGCTTAAGAAATTAATTAACTTCCACATAATCTAATCCACAACATTTTCCAACACTTAAATTTGGACATGACTGGAAGGTTATTTCTTTTTTGACTACTTTTGGGGCCGTATAATCCCTAAACTGTCGCAAAACTTTTGGTACACAAAATAAAGAAACAAAAGAAATAACAAAAAGGGCAAGAAAAGTTTTTGCAGAAGATAAAAGTGCGAAGTTAGGAGCGCAAAAAGAGGGCAACTTGGGAGAATGTATAGGGAAGGAAATTAAGGCTAAAATTACAAACATTTTCAATTATCAAGACAAACAACAGGCCTGTAACGTATTGTATGCGCACCCATTATAATGTTATAATCATATAATTACGTTCTGATGTCTGTTTATTAAGTTGAAGTGACACCACCTCTGAGTGGGTTGCTTGATAAATGACTCGTTAAGATCTTTAGTATGAAGTGCCCCGCTACAAAATGACAAAGGCCAGCTTAGTCACCTGATCGCCATATTTGTGTTAGGGTCCCAAAAGTCGAGTAGACGGAAAAGGGTATCCTTTTAGATGAAGCTGTGTAATTTTTTCATGTTTTCTTGCGGCGCAAAAAGTATTCATTTTTCCTCATTATTCTTGAGTCCCACTTTTTTGTTTTTGATAGTAAGAATGATGAAACAGTCTCAGAGTAATTAAGGGATGAAAAGCCTTTTTAATGTTAGGTGAATAAATTTTTGTCTTGACTACTTTGTGTTCTTGAGTACATTCTCTTAGATAGAGGGTCTGATTTATTCGTTAAGAAGTATGATATCTTTTAAAAACCGTTATCAAAATGGTGTTGCCGTCACTATACGGTCCGTCCGCCCGATTGTATGAACGCTAAGATCTTAGGAAATATAACTATGTTCAATGACAACAACAACAAAGCTTAATATTTTTTCCGCACTTTTCTAACTCATTTAATCCTGAGGTCTCGGCGCTCATACCAAAAGACGAACATACACTGTAAAACGATATATAAGAGTATTCTTAGCTTTAATTTATTTTACTTGGATGTCGACTGGTGTCAAATGCGTTCTTAGCCAATTCTTTCAGCAGATTCAGTTCGAGTTGGATGTTACTGGCGCAATTGCTAGTTAGGCTCCGTTATTATTAACCCCAATAATTGAATCAGATGGTTTTAAGATGTTGTTAATGATTTAGGATATGATCTGAGCTTTATTTTTAATATTTCATATTTTATCTTTATTCTTAGACTACCTTAGACTTATACGTGTATATTACAAATAAGGGTTTACAAAAAGTGAAACTTGTGTATGTAAATATATCGTTAGAAGACCGAGGCTCTCTGATTTATGAGAATGAGAGGTTAACGAGAGATAACCAAATCTTCACCTCTTTCTTCGTCACTTTCCCCTCTAGAGAGTGGACACCAAATTATTATTTTAATAACAAATGGTTCGAATATAAAAATATTTTTAAAGAACAATAGTGTCAGAAAGCTTTTAAGAAAATTTGTTTCACAGGCGTATTTGAATACACATGTCAACATTGCATTACGAAATGAAAACTAAACACAAGGAAAAGGAAGGAAGAAGGAAGCGTTTTCGACCCTAAATAATATATATATTCTTGATCAGAATCAATAGCCGAGTCGATTAAGCCATGAACGCTGAAATCTCAGGAACTATAAGAGATACAAAGTTGGGACTAAGCATGAAAGTTGTTGAGGTCCCTACGCAGCGCAACGCATATTGCTACGCTCACTATAATGACCAAACCGCGAAAAACTGTGGCGTCTTCTTCGCAGTGATGTCACTATCAGTTAATTAACATGTTTCTCTGACAATAGGTGGGGCTTTTTTAAACATTTTAAATTGCGAAACGGGTAACGGATATCTTTATTAAACCCGTTACTCGTAGAATAAAAGGCTATACTAGATTCGTTGAAAAGTATGCAACAGATAGAAGAAAGCGTTTCCGACCCTATAAAGAATATATATTCTTGATCAGGATCAATAGCGAAGTCGATTGAGCCTTGTCCGTCTGTCCGTCCATCTGTCCGTTCATATGAACGCTGAGATCTCAGGAACTATAACAGATACAAAGTTGAGATTAAGCATGAAGATTCTTGAGGTCCCAGGACAGCGCAAGTTTATTATTATTACTCTAACGCGGAAAACTGTGGCGTCTATAAGATTATTATGAATGCCTTCGTTTGACCTTGTGTAACTTATTTCTGTTAATATCTATCGATTTACTAAAGATTTTTGAAATCGGAACATTATTTCGCTAGTTATAAGGCCTCACATGGGCAGTGACGGCACTATCAGATACCCGACATGCTTTCTTCGACAATAGGTGGCGCTTGGATAATTTCTACTAGCAAAGTGAATATTTTAAAATTGTGTAAAACAGTAACGGGTATCTTATAGTCGACTCGACTGTATCGTTTCCTCTTGTTTTCAAATTAATTAATTATTTTTACCTTGGCTTACCTGTATTGGTTATATTATATTGTTCTATAGTTATACCCGTTAATTGTAGAGTAAAAGGGTATGAGGTATTCGTTGAAAAGAAGCGTTTCCGGGAGTATAAAGTATAAAATATTTATTATCCTGATTAGGATCCATAGCATACCCAGTTAACTCAATATGACAGTCTGTCTGTCAGTTTGAGTGCTGAGATCTCAGGAACTTTTAGAGGTAGATAGCAATGATTCTAGATTCTAGAGATGCTTAGGCAGACCAAGTTTCTTTCAGCATCCCATCCCGTAAAAGCCCACGGTAGAGCATGCATTTTGAAAAGATGCCACTGCAGAGTTGTTTCATTATTTATTCAAACCGTTCTGGATGTACATATTTATTATTTTGAGTTCTGTTAACACAATAATGCGCATCCGATAGTCGCGCCACTTAACTATAGCATTTCTACTTGTTTCTTGTCAAGTAAAAGTGGGAATAGTCATCTTCATCTACCCTTTGCCAATACCTCATTGTTAATTCCTTTTTTTATTTTAAAGAATTCATCTTTTCGTTTAAGATGCTTTAAGTCCTTTTATTTATATTTTAATTTTTGGGGGAGGAGGAGGTGTTTAAAATTTTGTTTTCCTCAACGCGGACTAGAAAATTCTTAAAAGTTTGAATTTTTATCATTTTTTGTGGTTGTTTTTTTGTTTCTTAGCATGCTGATTTGTGGTTGGTTAATAATAATAAAAAACAGGACTTATCTCAGATAAATACAATTGAAATATATAAAGGATAAGTCTATCTCTAATATAATTGTATCAAGCTGGAATAATCTTATATTCATAATTAAGCAACTCGGAATCATTCTCTTACCGATACAATCATCCAGGATATTTCAGTACTTGTATTTATTTGAAAGTAGGTAGGACACAGTAACAGGTTCAATCTTATAAATTTAAACCGTGCTAGCACCCCCATCTGTATTACTATAAAACGCATTTTTCTCCCCGCAATTGCCTATTATCGACCATAATTTGCGCCTACAAGAACTATATTAATGTCAATTGTTTAAAAAGGTTCAATACCTAAAGTCGAGGAAATGTAAATATTTTTCCGCAACCAATGGCATCGAAAAGCTTGCATTAGCATGTAAATATGGCCAAGAGGTGGAAAGATTGTTGGTGTACTGTACTGTGTAAGAACCTCACAAAGTATGTTGTCGAACAAGTCAAAAGGAGCATAACTGGAGCGTCAATAAAGAAATCGTTTTCATCTGTCGTATATTGTATAATAAAGTATTGCAAGTTGACTTCGTATTAAAAAAATGTTGTCCAGTGGGACTATACATTTTCAGCACTTGGTGTACAATTAATAATTATTTATCCTTTAACCAAACCTTGGATGCATTTTAATAACTTAATTTCAAACCAGAAAATTATTTAAAGACAGTGGATTTGTTGTCGGTTTAACAATATCCTCAGTAAAACGAAAATAGCATTTTCCAATACGATCCATTATCTTATCATTAACTTAAAAATTGTTGTGTTAGCCTATACACCTCTTTATTGGCAGATGTATACAAAATTAGCTTGCTCTTTGAGACATTAAAATTGGTGGTAATAATATTTGTATAGAATAGTTTTTAACGCTATTATCCACATCCCAGGACACAGCTTGATCTTAAGAAGCAAAAGATAGTGACTTAACCATCCATTGGGAGTACTAAACGGTACGTCTGTTTTGCCTTTTTCGGTTAGAGAACTGCCTGTAAAGCCCCGTAATAATTGTATATAGGGGTATATTGTATTCTCCGAAAACTTCGTAAATGTAATATAGTAATAGTGACATCACTACCAGTTAATAAACAACAACACTACAGTTACAGTTAACAGTGTAATTATTACTCCGTAATGTGTATCCGATAATCCGCGCACTCGACAATAGCTTTCCTTCTTGTTATACCCGATATTCGCAAAAAAGGGATATAGTGTATTCGCTCAAAGGTAATTAAAAGGTAGAAGAAAGTAATTAGATTTATGGTCAAACCAAACCTTAAACTTAAAAATGATGGGAACCGAGTTTTTTGGTATTTAGGCTTTTCAACTCCGCAGGCTTAGCCTCAAATTTCTATTTCTTATAGTTTGGCGCCTTTGTAGTGGGAGTGGCTAGAAGGTGATTAAACTGTGGCGGCATCACTAGAATTAGCATTCTTAAAACAACTTTTTAGCTGTGAAAGTTGCCGATATCTCAACTTTTTATATCAATACCTATCGATTAAGAAGCTGGTAAGCGCGTAAACCTCTCTGCTGCTGCTTTCAGAAATAACTTTGAAAATACTTTTTTAAAAAAGGTTTTCTCTTGTTAGGCCTCGATTATCTTTACTCAATTATTCATCCTCATTTACCTCAGTAATTTGAATTTTAAATAAAGGGTGTTTTTTAGAGGTATAAGACTTTAATGCATTTTTTGTTAATTTTATTTTATTTTTCGGCATTTCACTTTAAATATTATATGATTTATGGCATATGACCGCCACGGCTGGCTCGGATGTAGTCCGATCTTCCATAAAGTGGATGGACACAGATTCCTGTGTTCGATGGCGGATGGACTCATTCGGGTCTTCCTTAATGCTACGCTCTACATTAGCAATACGCTACTACGCACTGTACGGCGTCTCTGGGGATACGAGTTATCAATAAGGGTTAACGTGGTGCGAAAACGTTCCATGGTTTATCAATCGGTTGCCTTCTTGAACAGAAATGCCAACTTAAAGTTCTAAACCTCTAAAAAACACCCTTTACATATATATCGTGATCAGGATCTATAGCTTTTTCAAATTAGCCGTGACCGGGACAGATTATAAGTTCTAAAATGCAAAATTTCTTACCCTTTCCCACTAATCTCGACCCATCCACTAATCTTTTTCAAACTATTATTACGGTTTTTTTTGAATATCAAAGTTATCCTAATCGTATAAATAGTTTAAACTGCATTTATTTTAATCTTGAGACCAACGTAATGGAATGCCTGAAACACAAGTTTTATGTTTCAAGATTTGTTAACCTAAAATTCCTTCTAATTTAATTACATTTTCTGGCCTTTTTAGGAAAACCTTCATATTTGTGTTACTTTTTCTGAAAATAATAAAGTTCAATAACAAATACCATAGCAATGAAAATGTATTTTCATTTTTATTTTCAGTTTTCAATATTATTATAGTTTATCATAATTGTCATTGCGGTTCGGCCTTTTCAGATATGTTTACTTCCCCAAGCACCTCTTAATTTCCGACTATAAAGAAAAAAATAAGCCAGAAACTTTAATGAAACAAAAATCACATTTTCTGAAGGCTTTAATTCATCGAAAGCGCAAAATATTGAACAAGGAAAGAATGCCCTCTGACCAGTAGTAGGTTTAGGTGGCGTCTATGGGCAACAACTTAGATTGCAGGATGCGAGCCTCATAGGCTACTGGTTTACTTGGTACTTACAAATTACTTTTAACCAGGAATCATAAAGACACTTTTTGTGTTCGCTTCGTGGAGTTTGCAAACATGGCATTCGATATAATAATGCCGGTGTTATTTTTACAAAAAATAAATTCATAGAGCGGCAAAGTAAAAGCTATGTAAATGGCAGTTGGTCAATGTAGCATTCTTATTAAAATTTGGACTTCCTAAGAAATCAAAAAAACCAATACGAAGCGCAGAGAGAGCGGATGATTGGATTTGTATAAGTCGTCGTCGTCAACAAACCAACAAATAACCAGCAATAAAACGACCGAAGTTTAAGTGGAGGGTAAACTTTTCACTACGATTTGCATTTGCAAAAACAAGAAAGGTAATTTTATATAAATTTATAAGTAGTCAAATTTTTTCTGGGGGAATTCATTTATCTGACCTACCGACTAATCTATTGGGTCTTATTATATTCGCCAAGCGTAGGATAAAATGGTATACTATATCCCTTGGCAATTACAAATTGGTAGAAGGAAGCTTTCCCCGACCCTGTTGAATGTATATAATCTTGATCACGATCACCTGCCGTGAGGATCAAATAGCCATTTATTCCCGTCTGTGTCTGTCCACTTAAACGCTGAAATCTCTTGCACTGTTAATGTGCCTATGCAGATATATTTCCTGCACAGTTAAAATTTGTTTTAAAAAAAATCTTATGACTGCAAGCCCAGCCAGACGCAATTTTTAAAATTGTTAATTTTCCAATCGCAAAATATTTTAAGCAAACATGTGTGGCGGAGGAATCATTAGAATGTTCACACATTCGGTGACCTCAAACCATTTTTAATCTTCGTTTTACTTACATAAACATACAAATTATTATATTTGGGTATTCCGGGTCGTGATTAACTAAAGGTGGACCAAACGCCCTAAGATTTATATTTTCTATTGGCAAGCTTGGAATAATGAGTTCAAAAAGTTTTAAAAAGTTTTAAGCATTGTTTGATTTACGAGAGCCTCTGTGTGTAGGCTTACCAACATATTCAGGATTGATACCAAATGTTAAAATGAAAATCGGAATGGGCGGGGATATGTCAACGTGCATTGTGAAGTCGCTGCGGCATTCTTAAGCTAGGCTTATGAACACGTATTTTAGAGAAATATGTATTCTTAAGCACAACTTTCTAGCTCTTTTAGTTCCCGAGATTTTTGCTTTTTTTGATATTCCGGCTTTTGTGGTTGTTAGAGTGGGCGTGGCTAGATCGGAAAAAACAATTCGCATTGGGGCCATTATTAAAAGCGAGATATCAGTTTTTCTTCAAAATGCGAAAATAGTCGTTAGAGCTTGGTGGGCGTAAGAGTGGGTGTGGCCGAATAATGGTACCACCATAAGATGCGCTGGCATCTCAAAATTATACATACTGACTTTCATCTTTCTTGCTCTAATAGTTCCTCAGATTTCAGCAATTTTTTGGTGATTTGTGGGCGTTAGAGTGGCCGTGGCAGGTAAAAGGAATGGAATCAGCATGGGATGCGACTTGGAGTTTTGGATTTGGACTTGGATACTTACTTTACTTTCATATATTTATTTTATTTTTTTTTTCATGTTTTACATGGCAAGTCATTATCAACGGCTAACGCTGCTCACTACGAATATTTGTCTGATTCAAAATTTGTAATATATTATTTAAGTTTACAGTTTTTTAAATAATGCCACTTTCTTAAACAATAGTTTTTCTCCGAAATTTTTTAATTGCTTTGCCAAAATCCTAATGCTTGTGTTGTTTTTTAAACACAGGTAGGTAGGTTACACCATACACTTTTATGATCCTCAATACTCAACTCCTTAAAAAATAAAAAATGCGAGTACTTGCTTTCTTTGACTAATTTTCAGAAGCTGTATTATTGGCCCAGAGCTGTGCGTTAAAGTGTGCTCCATTGGAACTGTGATAAATAGGTCGGCCTATGCTTCAGACTATTGCCAACTGGATGGAATCGTCGGCAGGCAGAATATTCCGATTCGATGGATGGCGTGGGAGAGTGTGTTGCTGGTAAGAATACGTAAATCATTCTATATTACAGTAACTTTTTTGTCTATTACTTTTAAATTAACAAGAAATGACACTATTCGACCATATTATGTATATGTATTTGGAACCCTGATAAGGATATACAGCCCTGCTGGTTTAGTCATCACCGTCTGTCCGTATGAACACATAATTCTCAGGAATTAAAAGAGCAACAAAGTTGAGATTCTAGAGATGCGTGTACATCTTAGTCTTATATCAGCAGCAACCGAAGCGTCAATAATACTAAGGCTAAATGTTTGGCTTAAATAAATAAGTAAATAATAAGTAAATACATAACTGTAACTGATGTTCTATTGAATAAAAACCGAGGGCTGTCAACCATTCGGTCGGTAACGATACTCGAAAAAAGGTTTAAATATATATCAGGATCTTTTTATTGTGTTCTCTTTCAACTTTCAATACGAACTAACTTGTTGCTCGCCGGGTGCTATGTTTCAACCCCCGTTTATGTTCAGCTTCTTACTCTCTCGAGAGAGATCAGAAGTGTGACCAGCGCTTACAAAATAATATAATAATCTAAGTTAGTATAAATAATAAATACCCAGCCAGTTACAAATATATTTTTATTTTATAGCTTTTTGTAATACGTTATTATGATTCGTTAACATTCCTTGTTTCAAAAATTATTTTCAGGGGAAGTTCACGACGAAATCTGACGTATGGTCCTTTGCAGTGGCTTTTTGGGAAATATTAACTTTCGCCAGGGAACAGCCATATAAACATTTGAATAATCAAAGCGTTTTTGAAAACTTTGGGAACATATACCGGGACTTAAAAAAGCAAGTATGTAGATCTAAAATTGTTGAATTCGTTTATAATTTATAGCCCATCTTAACTTCCTTCAGGAACTTTTGCCTATGCCTCTTATATGCCCGAGGGAAATCTACGATCTTATGTGCGAGTGTTGGCACCGCGATGAGTCGAGTCGTCCTAGCTTTCGAGAGATACATTTGTATTTGCAGCGCAAAAACTTACATTTTAAGGCAAACACTTATACACTCATGTATTAAAAGACTCAAATGAAATTAAGTTTGATCACATATCAATTAAAAAACGAATTAAAGTGAATCAATTCGAGTAATTCCCACAGGCGAAAATCACGTTTTTTGGTAGTTTATTTAAAAGTCTTTAAATGACCTTGATGTAAAATATGTTATTGAGTTCCTAAAAAGGTACGCAATAAGGATTCCGAAAGGATTTTATTTTATATAACTTAAAACTAAAAACCTTGCACCACGTCAGATTTTTAGATATATTTTTAAGGATAATTTCAGAAAAACTCTTGTGGTGGTTGTACTTTAATTTAAACTGGTTTTAATTTTTATTTTTAACCGCAATAAAAACTCCATTATTATTAATATAATTGAATTCGAGTTTTCCTTTTAGTTGTTACTAAACAGATAGATTCTCCAAACTAAAGCTATCTGCACGAAACATTCACAGCAGTCTTCCTTCTATTTCGGATGGATAGGCTTTCGATGTTTTTTCTCAAATAGTCTTAACATACTGATTAGTGCTTGCTACAGCATTCCTCGGCATAATTCCCGTTTTGAGTGTTTGCAACATTTATTACTTAAGAAAAAATAAATAAAATTGCTGAATTCAAAAAGTATGTACGGCACCTTCTCGGGGTCAGAATCTCCCGTCTTCTTCTTGATCTGATACCGCTGCTTCAACTCTCTGGGTTGAGTAGAAAAGGCGAAATTCGCTGACAAGAGTGATCAACTTTGTTGGTCGGAACTCTGTTCTTTGCCTTGCCAAACTGGTCCCTTAAGATAACCACTCAGTTCCCTCAGTTCCTCAGTTATTGCGTTCAATAATTTGTTTTTTTTTTCGAATACTTCTTTTATTTTATGAAATACGAAGTTGAATTAAGTGCAAGGGTTTAACATTCTGCTTTAACTCTGTAGATATTATTCGGATAGCACCTAACTAAATGAAATGAATGTTGAAGTTGAAAGTTAAAAGAACCATTTAGGACGTAGTTTTAGTTTTACTGCTATCTTTAAAAACCAAAAATAGACACTATTTTCAAGTTTTAATGTAAAGTAACCGAACAATTTTCCACTTTAAACAACGCAATCAATCCAACAGGTTATAAGATAAACACACTTACATGTGTTGTACATTTTATATAGTAAATATTGTACGTTTTCTCGACCTATAAATTCAATGGAGTCTAAAAACTTAGATAGCATTGGAATATGTCTGTACCTATGTATTGCAACTCAACCTGAACGCTGTTAACCAAATCGTGTATGTTTTATATTTATAGTAGTATATATACACATATTTATAAAGGTATATATATTTTTTATAAACACGAAATCATGTCCAACTGCCAATTCTGTCCCTGTTCCTAAATACACTATCTCATTATAATTAAAGTTAATGATATATCTCTATAGAAACTGGCACAAACAAACAAAATTGTTTAAAACCTGCATATAATTTTGACAATAACTATTCTAACACAGACATTGAAAACAATTAAGCAAAACGCTTTGTACTTCTGCTTGTCCTAAGTCTGTGGATTTCAAGTCTTATATTAATCACAGACATTAAATTCCAATGTAGGCACTGTAGTCAATTAGACGCATACCAAAATTATACATAATCGTACATTTCATAAAAATTTTACTGTGCCTTCTGCAGTTGCTTTTTTGTGATGTATGTATAAAAAAAGAATGACTACATTTTGACTCTTATTTATATTACCAAATGCTTCAAACTGATTTCGCTGTAATATAGAGTAAATGTTAATTAATTATACCGGGTACCGGCTACCCACTATATTAATTCAAATTAATAATAAAAAAAAAATAATAAAACATAGCCTTAAGATAGATATATTGAGAGAAGCTAAATTTAAAAATGGAATATATTTTGCATTTAACTATTTCGATTATTATTCAAATTTTATTATCATTTGATAAACACAAAGTAAAATATAATTTGTTAATTAGCACAACCAAAAACTTATTTATATGTTTCATTTGGTATAATTTAGCGTAACTTAAATTTTAAATAAATTCTTAAAATAAATTATTAAATTGTGATAAAATGGTCTGATTTGAAATAATTCGATGAGGTTTAACACGCAAAATTGATATTTAAGGAATAACTAACCCTATTATTGTGGACGCAACAGTTTTTTAGGTTATGTGGTGAGTCGTCGTCGGCTGCTGAAACAAACTTGTGCTGTTCTGACATCTCCAATATATGCATGCATATATTTCCCAACCTTCTAACTTCTTTAGTTATTGCGACTTCAGTGTTTTTAGTTTTGCTCATTTAGGCCGCGCTGCAATGTTACCGAATGGAGGCTAAATAATATTATCTTATTTGAGATCATATGCCCGTATAGACGGACTTAGTTATACATATATATCAGCTTTTGATTCCAATCAATAATAACTGAGCTGTATTTTTGGAGAAGCTTGCATTGTACAAAGAGTCGAGGTGCACCACATTCGTAGATCACATTCGGATAAAATAGATCATTTGTGTGTGACCATGGTCGGCGACACTGATCTGGCTGGCTACAATTAACTTGTATACTACGAATGAGAGTGAGAAACAACGTAGGGAAGGTTCTTCTGTTCTTCTTTGTGACTTAATTCTTTTAATACATATAATTGTGCATTTTTATTTTTTTACAGCTAGTTGGCGCTGAAAGCGAGTAGTTCTTGTTTTATTCGTCGCATTAGGTCATACTATACCTTTTTGGAAAGCTCATTTCGTTCGTGAGTTATAGCGTCGCAATCATTGAGCAAAATAAATAAGGGAAAGTATTGGGAGGTTCTTTTGCATCCACCGTATAGTCCGGATCTCGCACCAAGTGATTACCACCGGTTTCTGTCCATGGCGAACGCGCTTGGTAGTCTTGGTTGTCTCTCCGAGTTTTTTGCCAACAGGGAAGCGAGCTTCTATGAGAGGGACATTATGAAGTTGGAACCTCGTTGGGAACGCGTCATCGAACAAAATGGCGTATATTTGACTTGAATCACATTATTTTAACCAATTTTATATACAATTGAAAATTCAATAAAAATACCGCAAGACTTTTTTTTTATTACTTCCTATGGCTGCCGTCGGCGTATCTGAATGAACGCTTAGTTCTCGGGAAATACGAGGGCTTAATATAGGGTTAAGCGTGTAGATCTTAGAGCTTAGTAACGGTAACCGGTTCATGCAAAACTCTTAACTTTTAATTATAAGATTGTTAGAATCTCATTTCATCTAACTCTAGAGATGTTTTTAAAACGGCGAAACATCTAAATATATACATATATATTTTTGGTGTGATTTTTGATGTGGCTATTGATCCTATTCTACACCTTCTATTGCTGATATTTTGGAAAATGTGGAATCGGAAATTAACTTTGAGCGTCCACAAACTTTAAAGCCCCGGGGGGTACCGGTCTGATCCGGTATGTAAATATTTTGAGAAATGCATAAACAAATTGTTTGCCATACGGTCAATCATCATTTTGAAGTCGAAGTACGCACACGATCCAGCAACGATGTGCTGATAGCAACAACAAACAGAGTTTGGCTAAGCGGTTATAAACTAGACCGTCTAAACAGTGATCCCAAACAATATGCACAAGCCCCTAGAGTCTATTTCTACGACAGAAAATTCTGACTTAAATGTAATTCTGTCATATCCGTCGATATCAGGATTAGTTATAGACCAACACAATATATTCTAAAAGAACATCCCAACAAACAATCAACTCACAATAACAACATTTGCTAAGAACACAAATATTCTCAGCCGCTCCACATTACCCACAAAAGCATCAGCTCAATAGTCTTCCATCATCCAGACGACAAATCGCACGGTGGAACCACCATTTTGATAAGAGACCGCATCATGCACCATCGTCACGAAAGTGCAAGAAACCACTTACAAGCCACATCGATATCCCTACACTCACACAGTTGCTTTAAAATCTCGAAGGCACAATTCAAGGATTTCTTCAACCTTCACGATGTCAGATTTTGAGAAGATGAAGACTAACGACAAACATACGCACTTAGGATCGCGTCTCGTAAGCCCCAAAGGGAGACAGTTATACAATGCAAAAATAAATGTGATAAACAAACTGAATTGCTTATCTCCGGATATCCCAATGTACTGGCCTGCATAACCCAGAATACTGCCTGACTTAATCGAACTTTATATAATTAAAAACAGTTTACATAGTAACTGGCAGATCGCTCACGGACATCTCAGCTAACCATTACTCCTGAAATCATAAAGCACTCCCATAGGCTGACTCGCACACAACGAACTAGCTGAAATACAAAAGTATGTGAGATAAGCCTTGACTTAGACTCACAGCTTAACTTTGAGGAACACATTTACTGCTCTACCATTCCTCTGATTTCAGTTCTGGCCGCAGGAGCAAAAATTTGAATACCAAAGAGGACATATGAATCACCAAAGATCTGCTGGTTCTGAAGAATAGACGCTGCGTGGGCAGTAGAAGAAACTACTCAGTAACTACTACTAAAACAATATGCTCTAAAAGCCCAGCGAGAGTAAATAGAAAAGCTATCACCGGGGGCAAGCCCACAGGATTACAGGATTTGGCTACTAACCAGAAAATTAGAAAAGATCTATCATTATAAGGATTCCGGATTCCCTTTTTCCTTGTTCTATAGTTCACTGTTCTATAGTCACTGACGCTAACTTGACGGACATTATTTTATTTAACATACATATATATATTAATATTATTTATACAAACTAGAGCTGGATCTTTTTAAATGACCGCAAAAATCGATTCTTTTTTAGGTAATCGATGCATCGACAAGTATGCTCAGCTTAAAAAATTTTCAGGCGAATCGGAGTGGATTAATGTAAGTAAGCGAAAAAATGATTTTAAATTAAGATAACTCAAGTAAACTAATAAATATTTATTGCTTCTAGAATTAGTGTGTGTTGGTGTTAAGGAGAAAAATATAGATTGATTCATAAAAAAAAACTTTACGTTTTCGATCTCAAATCGATTTAATCGATCTTTTCAAAAATTAAATGGAAAAGAATTGATTCCTAAAAGGTAGAATTGTTTACAGTTCTCCGACAAACCATTCTTCAATTAAATCGGATTCGAGCACAATGATCTCTGACTTTAATGTAAGGTAAAAACTTAGAAGTAGAGGTGGAGTAAGATCGATGTCAAAATCAATTTTATCGACGTTTTTGAATGAAAGCAAAACATGGATGTTTTCTGGGGCAACATCAACGTTTTTCCATTTCTTAAGCTCGTAGAGGAAGATGAACGAAAAGAATGTATGTATTACTTTAATTTCATTAGAGCATGAACAACGACGAAATAATTGGGAATATAATTATATCGTCGTTGTTCATGTTCGGATTCATAATAGTCTCTTTTTAAGAAATAACTATAAGCCAGTCTGATTGACTGCTTTCTGCATGATTATGACTTTATCTTCGATTCCTCTTAAAATTCGCTGGTATCACTAATGACATCCTATTAAGTCTCACTTACACCGTACAGCAATGAATAGCTTTCTCACACCTACTCGTACTAGCACAGCATGAATAACATATGTACATATGTATGTGCATTTCTGCAGAAAAATACTTTCACATTTACATTTATAATAATAATAATAAATTACAAGACATACATTACAATATTATGGATGCCACATATTTTAGCGATTTGTGGACGTTAGAGTGGGCGAGGCACGTTGCAGTGACATCTCTTAAATACGTATTTTTAAGCAAAATTGTAGCTTATATAGTTCCCGCGATTTTACCATTTTTGGGTTTTCGGGTTGGGGGCATCATTAAAACCTACATGCTTAATCCGAACTTTCTATCTCTTATAGTTACCGAGATATCAGATTTTCTACAAAATGTGAAAACCGTTTTTCGAGCTTGGTTGGCGTAAGAGTTGGTGTGGCCGGATAATGGTACCACCATAAGATGCGTTGGCATCGCAAGATTATACATACTGAATTACATACATACATACTGAATTTTACATACTGAATTTTCTAGCTTTAAGAGTTCCTGAGATTTTAGCGTTTTTGTTTTTCGTGATTTGTGGGCGTTAGAGTGGGCATAGTAGGATGCTGAAATAAACATGCGCTGCGTAGGGACCTCAAGAATCTTCATGCTTAATCCCAACTTTGTATCTCATATACAAAGTTCCTAAGATCTCAGCGTTCATGCGGGCAGACGGACATGGCTCAATCGACTTCGCGTCTAGGATCAAGAATATACCAATTTATGTATGTTATGTATGGAGTCCACTCGGTGAATATTTTCCTTCTGAGAGATTCCCTCGTAGCCGTCTCCGTATAGGTTGCCGGCTGGCTGCTCCTATCCACTGAAAATTAGGAAGTTTATGTTGGAAGGGTGACTGCCCTTCTTAACCTGCTGGCCTAGAGACTCAGTCAGTTTTGGAATAATAAAATGTTTAACGGCAGTTGCCGGAGTTATTCAGTAAATGAGCTTGTGCTCTTTATTGAGCTTTGGAAATGGAACTGACTCCAGAGAATATTCTTATGGCATACAGAAGCTCACAGCGGCCACGCAAATATGCTGTGTTTGCCGTCTGTGCACGAGCGTCCGGCCCATGGCTTGGTCGGCAGTTTGGCCGGCGCGACAATGATGCCGTAACTATGGTCAACGACTCTGGTCTTGCTGAGTACAGTTAACTTACATATAATATATACTTTATAGGGTCGGAAATGCTTCCTTCTACCTGTTGCATACTTTCCAACGAATCTAGTATACCGTTTTACTCTACGACAGTGTTGCCAGGTGATGAGCGCACATATAAGCTCGATTTATGAAAAAAATAAGCTAGAATAAGCTAAAATTTAAAAAAAAAATATGCTAAAAAACAAGCTACACCCAAATGTGGGTGGCAATAGTCATTGGGGGCTATTTTTATGATTAAGTCCTTAAATTTTTATTGAAAGGGCTGCTTCCTGCCCCTGTGTTTTGTAACATTTTGCAGGGAAACTTATTTTGCCCAATTGAGCCCATTCTAGCAGGTGCTTCTTTGTTGCCGCTTGCTGCCTTTTTTCAAAGATTTTTGCTGAAATTGTTGACTTACAATAGGAGCAATAAGCTCTTGTATAATCTCCTGGCACTTTGCGTTACCACGCCTTGAACTCATTACTTTGGAGTCAAGCATCGCAAAAAATTGGTTTATATTGGACTTTCGGCATTTTACAACTCGCTTTATTAAAGTTCACAACTTCAAGTGATTGCTGGCAACACTTAAGCCAACATATCGATCTTCTATGGCACTATCGATTAGAAATATATTCATGATCATATGAAACGCACATAATCGACAAAAAAAGAACAAGCTCCGATATTTTCATGTCATAAAGCATATTTTTCTTAAGAAACAACGCGTTAATGACGTAAATAAATTTAAAGCTAGAATATGCTAGATGAATTTTAAAATAAGCTATATTTCAAGCTATAAGCTAGATCAATATTTTTCAAGCTTTTCCAGTTCAAAATATGCTAGAACTAGCTTATAATAAGCTAAACTGGCAACACTGCTCTACGAGTAACGGGTATAACAACGATATCCGTGAACAAATTTAGAAGTGTAAAAACATCGAAAATGGCGCAATCGGTAGTTACCAAAATTTTTTGGTGGAAACATTTATTTATTTATTTATTTATCTAAGACTAACAATTAGTTAAAACTAAGAGCTAACAAATGGCTAGGAGCAATAGCAGCTAGGGCCTTCAGCTCATGGTGGAAACATATATGTATATATGTATACCATAGCTATAATATCACTCTAAATAAGGTACGCTCACGCAGAAAAGTCTAATTACTAATTTTACCAAATTCCGAATATTGTATAATTTATTAGCATAGATCTTATATATATTATATCATTTTAATTTTAAAACTGTTTTATAACAAATAAGTATTAACATATTTACGACAGCCGGTTAAAGCATTGCACAGTGCATACAGATCAGTTAAAACGTTATATAAAAATTCTATCGGTTTAGGTTGATGTGGCCGGCACAGACTGGTAATTTGGCCCAGTGGGAGCATTTCATTATAATTTTTCCGAAATTCAGTAAGTAAAAAAATATAAATGTGACGAGTGTTTAAGGGTCACATTCATCCTATACATTAATTTTTTCAATTTACTTTGCAAAACATACTTCCGTAACATACTCAACATTTTTAAGCTTCAGAAATTATTTTAGCCTTCTTGAAAAGGGTATGAGATCTTGACGATGCACTTCTACGATGGTCTAAAAACAATCGATGGTGAACACCAGAGCGCCACCATAGATACTATCGATATTACCATCTATGTTTTTACAGCACTAGCGAACAGAGTGAAATTCAGTCTCTTTTGTAGACCTTTATTTAAATTAGCTTGATTAATTTATAAATACAACAAGCATGACATAAATATCGGCGACAAAGCAGCTGTTGATAACTTGCAGTGCACCAGTTTTTTTCTTCGTTAAGATGTGTGCGTAGTGAGAAAAATTACAACAATGCGTAGCACAGTACATATACACACACACACTGCCTGAATTTCTTTATGCAAAGGTGTAGGAAAAAGTGCAATTTAAAGCTACATACTTGCTACATATATGCTCTGCAACAACTATTAAATGTGCGTATAACAACTAAGTGGCTACGTAAGCACCTCCCATTGGAAACCCTTCCAGCCATCGAAAACATTGAGAGGCACCAAAAACGCCCATATTGGATGTCTGCGTGGGTGGTTCAAAATGTGTCTTGTTTACCACACTGAGATTTTGCAATGCTCTTATTATTTTAAATGGCTTATCCATCGAGCGGAAATAGTCGCCTACAATTTTTTTTTGTTATTATATTTTTGTGTCGCGCGACTCCGCTGACGCTACACGCGCAGCGTTAGTCGGACACACATACCAGCAATCATTTACTCTCATGTACAGTAGCATCACTGGCTGGCACCACACACGCACACCGCGGTGTTGCTACTACCTCTGCTGCAGCGTTAGCGTAGACACAATTCCATGAGAATTTCTGCCCGCTCTTCAATTGTTTTGTTTATCTTAATTTATTGGCAGCATTGCGCTTGTGTGTAAAAAACGAAAGTGTGTTAGTACGGAGAAAAATAACAACTTGAGTGGGCAACAAACTAAAAATCAAATCAGAATAATACTCGTAGTTTCTTAGTAGCTTTGATCTTACTTAATGCCTATTCTAAAACGTTGTTCTAGATTTTTTACAACGAAGCATACGTATTTCTTTGTTTTATTTCACATTAAAAAAATTAATCAAAATATTATTTTTTAAATTCCGGTCGGATGTATTATCTTATTTGTTAATTTCTTTATTTTTTTTATATATCTTAATATTTTTAAGTTAATAACTAATATCCTTCAAAGCTGTAAATATGGGGCATTCCTTTAAGCCTAAGTAAAATGTACTTCTTCAAATTTGCAGTTTGAAGTTATTTTTATACTATAAATCTATTAAATATAAATATTTTATTTTGTTTTTTTGAGTTTAAGCTGAAATAGTAGGAACATCTCTAGCAAATTTTTATTCGAGCTGAACTAGGACATTCTGACGCACATTCATTGTTTAAAGTTTTCAATTTCAGATAAATCTTAAGTCTAAACTCATCACTTATTACAACAGACAGGGTGAGGTTGGCATGCCGTTGTAGGCTGCATCCACAGCAAAAGTTACGCCCCATGGATCCATATCACCATATCAGACAACATGTCAGTTTTTCAGATTTTTAATTAACTTTATTTAAATGAAAAAGGGTTTTTTCTACAGTATCCACCCACAAGCATAGCAGGCCTTGGATCGGTGGCGGGAAACGCGTCGACAATCAACCGACCAGAATTGCACCAAAAATGTAACCGGGGATCGCACTCCAGTGATACTAGTTCGGCGTACAGCGGCAGCGACACAATGGCCTCAAACTATGCCTCGTCGCTGGAGGCCGAGGAGATTGACTTATCCGGCTTAGTGGAGTCTATAGTGGATTCTGACGAGGAGGACCTTGCAGAAAGCATGGATGTAAGTAAACTTTTTTTGTAGTCAAAACGTTTTTTTGTCTCACTTTTCTTATTTGGTCAAATATTGCATTTCTAAGGAAAGTTTAGATATTTAGAAGGGAACCGAGCCGTGATCTGTATAAATAGCCAACTTTTTGTCCAAAACAACGCAAATTCTCTCAGTTAAAGACCCTATATATCTAAATAAGGGGTAATAGACGGAGCTGCCAGGATAGAACTACTATGACAAATACATAACTATTTTATAATCACTTGGTGGCACTTGGATTAAAAGCTTATCTTCCTGATGAAACAGTTGTCCTCGATTGCCAAAATTCAGGTCCAAGTTTAGTTTTACGCATCAAGAAGTCCGTTTCAAAACAGATAATTTCCTATAAATTCCATCAAACGTAGTATACGTTCTTGACTATAAACATAAGGAACCTTTCTGTTCAGTATCCGATTTTGAAAATTTAATTATTTTGTTCCATCTCGTAAACGTCCTTTTGGTATGAGCCTTATTTACTTCAAACTTGTTTTCATTTGAAGCCACATTTAAAGGGTTCCACATAGTGGTAGTGCTATTTTCGACATTTCTCTAAGGATAACAGCAAAGAGTTTTTCTGAAAATAAAAATAAAAAAGAAAGGACTTATTATTATTTAATTTCTTTATTATACCAACTCTTTTTTAGTAAACAAAATTAAATCTAGTAAACAATACTATACCCAATGGATTTCTTAAAGAGTACTTGCTTCTGCTGCCAAAATAAATAGTTAATAAAATACATATTTCTTGCCCCTTGCTTAAAAAATAAACTCTTCTTGATGTATGTGCCTTCAAATCCATTAAAAATAAAGGTCTGTTAATGCCACAAAAAACATACAAATATCAATTTTTACAAAAAAAAAAAATATATTGTGTAGACAAGAACGCACTGGCTATGTTTTTGCAATGCAACCTAAAATTTTTAATAATTAATAACAGATTACCCTTGCTTGTATACTAAAGTGTGTTTGATATAGATATTATGTTATATAGTAAAAATTTTCAGTTAATATATTTTTTGCCAAAAAAAAAATTCCTGAGAAATATTTAAAAATGATAGCAACCAATCTATAAATCAAAGTTTAGAGTTTGCAATGTGACATTGACGATGTTCTAAACGGTTTCAAAATAATAAAATTTTTGCCTTCTATCCTTATTTATTCCATACCTGTGTATATTTATGATCACAATAGCTGAGTCGATTTAACCTGTCCGTTTGTTCGTTAACATTTTATTTGGCCATACAGGCTTTTCTCTTGCAATACAAAAAAAGTAACAATTAATTAATTTAATCTCTGAACTGTTTTTAATTTATTTAGAGCTTAACTGTACGAGATGCAGTGCGTGATTGCCTGGAGAAGGACCCGGCTGAGCGTAGTGAGGAGGACGTGGAAGTTCTGCTTGAGTTTACGCAGGGCCTAAAAGCATTTACTAACATTACCTTAGCAGTGCGAAAAGCACTATGCTCCGTGATGGTATTCGCTGTTGTGGATAAGGCAGGTACCGTAGTCATGTCAGACGGAGAAGAATTGGATTCATGGTCGGTGCTTATAAACGGGGCAGTGGAGATCGAGCACGCGAATGGAAGCCGCGAGGAGCTGCAGATGGGCGACTCCTTTGGCATTCTTCCCACTATGGACAAACTCTACCACCGAGGTGTGATGCGAACTAAGTGCGATGACTGCCAATTTGTATGCATTACGCAGACAGACTACTACCGTATTCAGCACCAAGGAGAGGAGAACACGCGGCGGCATGAGGACGAGAATGGATTTGTGGTTATGGTCACGGAGCTGCGATCCATTGGAGCAGGCAGCACTGACTCTGCTAGTGTTGTCGGATCAGCAACAGGAGCTTCAGCGTCCCTTAACATGAAACGTGGACACGTCGTTATCCGAGGTACTCCAGAGCGGCTTCTACAGCAGCTGGTCGAAGAAAACTCAATGACCGACCCCACATATGTGGAAGACTTTTTGCTTACACACCGTATTTTCATTCATAGTCCGCGAGAAGTGACCAGCAAGCTGTTGTATTGGTTTGACCTAGAACAGATGGATCCACACAAGACTCAAGAATTACGGGATCGCGTAACACGAGTGGTGCTTCTCTGGGTGAACAATCACTTCACCGATTTTGAGGCGGACTATGAGATGATGGAGTTTTTAGAAGTCTTTGAAGCACTGTTAGAGCGAAAGAAATTGCTAAGTCAACTGCGTCTATTGCACATAGCCTGTGCCGCAAAAGCGAGAATGCGAAGCTGTACTCTCACTCGATCATCACGTGACGAGCCGCTCAACTTCCGCATCGTAGGCGGTTACGAGCTTCGTGGCGTAGCCGTTGCTACTGGTAATGCAGCTGTGGGCATATACATTTCACATGTTGAATCAGGATCTAAGGCTCAGGATGTTGGTCTTAAGCGGGGCGATCAAATTCACGAAGTAAATGGACAGTCGCTGGACCATGTGACTAGCAAGAGAGCACTCGAAATCCTCACGGGCACCACCCACTTAAGTATCACCGTGAAAAGTAACTTACTTTGTTTTAAGGAGATTATGCAGGCTCTTGACTATGGTGGTGGATCTGGAAGTGCGTCTGCGGGAAGTGGCAGCTTTAAGTGTCTGCGGAGTCCTCGACGTATTTGCGCCAATGATATTGCTAAACTGCACGGTCGTTCAGATAGCACTAACGAAGAGTTGTCCAACATCAGCGACTCTAATCGGGCGCACATAGTGCGCCTTAGCTCCGTAGATATGCTTCTCGACCAGCCGGACTGTGCTCCACCGCAAACGCCACCAGTTAGTGGAAGCGGAAGCATAGCCTCTAACTTTATGCAACAGCTCCTGCAAAGTGTCAATCATAGTTCGGCTAAAAAGTCGTCTGGATCCAGTACAAATTCTAGCTCAGATCAGCAGGACACG
Source organism: Drosophila eugracilis (assembly GCF_018153835.1). NCBI lineage: Eukaryota > Metazoa > Arthropoda > Insecta > Diptera > Drosophilidae > Drosophila > Drosophila eugracilis. Next base: position 169,000 of record NW_024572675.1, on the reverse strand, counting down.
AAAGGTGGTTTTATGACTTTGGCGCCAAAGCGCCGATTACAGAAGGCATTGGCCAAAATGAATTTACTCAACAAACAACATCATCATGTAAGCATCTTAAACGATTCTTCGGACACCCTGCTCAACGATCCCAAGACCAAACTCTCATCAGGGAGCTCATGCAACAGTTCCACCCAGCCCTCGATCAACGGCTGTGCCATAAGTGGGAATGGCCGGCTCTACCAGTCTCAATCAAATCCGGATTTAACTAGCCTCAACTTTGAAGGGAGCAATGAAGCTGTAGCAAGTGGTGACGGAAGGTTGCAAGTAAACTTGGGCGCTCACATTCACCGACCATCAGCAGCCAGTACTTTGACTACAAACTCAGCACAGTCACACCTCCTGTCCGACTACCCAGATCACGTGCTAAAGGTTTACAAGGCAGACCAAACATGCAAATATGTTCTTATCTACAAGGAGACAACGGCCCACGAAGTTGTCATGCTGTCACTTCAGGAGTTTGGAATTCACGATCCTAGTTCAAATTTCTCACTATGCGAAGTAAGTGTTGGGGATGGTGGAATGGTAAAGCAGCGCCGTTTGCCCGATCAACTCCAAAACCTGGCGGAGCGAATAAGTTTTGCAGCGCGATACTACCTTAAGCTAAACGATAGCACTGAGCCGCTGGTTCCAGATGAACTTGCTTTGGAACTTGTACGCGAGTCGAGTGTGTACTTCTTGCAGCTGAACGCATACGAGCTGGCCATCCAACTGACTCTACAGGACTTTGCGAATTTTCGACAGATTGAGTCTACTGAGTATGTAGATGAACTATTCGAGTTAAAGTCACGCTACGGAGTGCCTATGCTCAGTAAATTTGCGGAACTGGTTAATCGTGAAATGTTTTGGGTGGTGAGTGAGATATGTGCTGAGCATAACATCGTTCGTCGCATGAAGATAGTAAAACAGTTTATAAAGATTGCGCGCCACTGCAAGGAGTGCCGGAACTTTAATTCCATGTTTGCAATCGTCTCCGGCCTGGGACACGGCGCTGTGTCGCGGTTGCGTTTAACGTGGGAAAAGCTACCTTCCAAATACCAAAGGTTGTTTAACGACCTGCAGGACCTGATGGATCCTTCGCGCAATATGAGCAAGTATCGGCAACTGGTGTCTGCCGAACTATTGGCTCAGCACCCTATCATTCCTTTCTATCCCATTGTCAAAAAGGATCTTACATTTATCCATCTGGGAAATGATACGAGAGTGGACGGATTAATAAACTTTGAGAAACTGCGAATGTTGGCAAAGGAGGTACGCTTACTTACGCATATGTGCAGTTCACCGTACGATCTGCTGTCCATTCTTGAGCTTAAAGGACAATCTCCCTCCAATGCTCTCTTCTCGCTCAATCAAATGTCATCCTCGCAAAGTAACGCTTCCGCGGGCACAGTAATCGCTGCCAATGCGGGCCAGGCAACGATTAAGCGGCGCAAAAAATCGGCAGCGGCTCCCAACCCTAAGAAGATGTTTGAAGAGGCGCAGATGGTCCGTCGTGTAAAGGCATATCTCAATAGCCTTAAAATACTAACTGACGAGGATCTTTTGCACAAGTTTTCGTTGGAATGCGAACCGTCTCACGGCTCCACTTACTCTGGCAGCATCTCGCACGGTAGCACCTCTCACCGAAGTGGAGGTGGGGGCAGCATCAGTGGTGGTGGAGGGGGCAATTGTAGTGGAGGTGGGGTTGGCAGTGGAAGCCTTAATGCCGGTGACCAACTGAGTATCTACTCACATACCAGCTCTAGCTCTGCACCCAACTCCTCCCTTTCGTTACGCAAAAGACATCCAAGTTCACCTACTCTTTCAACTACCAGCTCGACAAGTTCCACTAGCGATCACCAGAGACGACAGATGCACAACAACGGACCAAAATTTGGTACAGCTTCACCGCAGGCAGTTAAGAAGATGCTATCCCTCTCAGAGTCCTCAAAGATCAGGCCTCACCAGCCGTTCATTCCGCGGAACGGATCCACTATGGCTGGAGTGATTCCGCCGCTTCACATTCATGGAGCGCTTGGCTACAATGCACCGACAGTCGCAGCAGCAGGAGGGCTGGTCGCTTCACCAGCAACAAGCCTTGTTGTCAATGTCCAGTGCACCCCGAATCCTAGTCCCCTGCTTACACCGACGTCTGGCATCGGGAGGTAGGTGGTTACATAGAAGGACTTCTATCATTACTACTAGAGAAAAGGGGTATATTTAAATTACTGAAATGTACCTAACAGAGAAGGAATTGTTTCCAACCCTGGAAAATATAAATGTTCTTGATCAGATTCAACAGCCTTGCTGATTTAGCCGTCTCTCGGTCCATCTATCCGTCAGTTGGTTCTTCTGCATGAGTGCTTAGATCTTTTTAACTATCAGAGATAGGACGTGCGCAGAACATACATACAAAACGCAAATTTCTTTTTCTGTAGAAAAATTGTGTAGTAGAAATTGTGATCTCGGAAACTACATATAACTTATAGCTAGTTGGGGTTAACCATGCATGCATATTCTGTACTAAATAAGCTCAGGAGGTTTCTTCATCCGGTCACGCCCACCAACAGCAAACAACTTTGGCCTAATTCTGTAAGAAGTGTATGCGTTTTCCAACATTTGTCCACTCCTACAAAACACTCTAAACCCAAAAAAAGTGTATATACGCAGATACCGCAGATACCAGATGGCCCCGACACTCGAGTAGAGCGTTTCTTTTTTATACCAGTTACTCGTAGAGTAAAACCGTATACTAGATTCGTTGAAAAGTATGTAACAGATTGAAGGAAGCGTTTCCGACCCTATAAAGTATATATATTCTTGATCAGGATCAATAGCGAAGTCGATTGAGCCATGTCCTTCTGTGCGTCCGTCCGTATGAACGCTGAGATCTCAGGAACTATAGCAGATACAAAGTTGAGATTAAGCATTAAGATTCTTGAGGCCCGTACAAATCTCGAACTATTAAAGTTAGAATGTTGATATTCAGTATGTATAATCTTTGCATGCCTGCATATCTTATAGTGGTATTATTCGGCCACACCCACCCATACGCCCACGAAGCTCAAAAGACGGTTTTCGCATTTTGTGAAAAGCTGATATCTCGGTAATTATAAGTGATAGAAAGTTCGGATTAGGCATACAGGTTTTTATGATGCCCCAAATATGAAAAACCAAAAATGCAAAAATCTCGATAACTAAAAGAGCTAGAAAGTTGGGCATAGGAATATGTATTTTAAAGATGCCACTGCATCTTTTCATCCGATCACGCCCACTCTAACGCCCACAAACCGCTGAAAACCGTGGCGTCTATATTTATATTATGAATGCCTTCGTTTGACCTTGTATAACTTATTTCTGTTAATATCTATCAATTTACCAAAGATTTTTGATATCGGAACATTATTTCGCTATTTATGAAGAAATGTAGGTTACAAGGCCTCACTTGGGCAGTGACTATAAGTTACTATAAGTTACTCAACATGCTTTCTCCGACAATAGGTGCGCTTGGGGAATTTCCACTAGCAAAATTAATATTTTTAAATTGTGTAAAACAGTAACGGGTATCTTATAGTCGCGGCACTCGACTAAGCGTTTCCTCTTGCTTATTCTGTTTGCAGGCAATATACCGCCAGCTCGCACAATGCACGAGCGATCACACTCAGACACTCTAGCTGCGCCACCGCCATTACCGTCAGTTGATCTCTCCCTTGAGAGCAGTAGTGTTACTACTTTCCGCGATTTACCAATGCGCAAATCCGTAACTAACGGTGAGTGACTTGCTTTAATATTGCACTTATAATTAAACTAAAGGTATTCTATTAGCTGCTACTAAAACCGGATGCTAAGTATGCTCTATCTGTACAATAATTTTTTCTTTGGTACGTTATTAATAAAGTTTAAATAGTTGCCGAATCGTAATTTCTTGGTTTAACACTAGATAGCTGTGAAAATAATTGTTTTCTTCAGTATTTTTTTTTAACAATAATAACACAAATTTTATGTTTTGAAGTCCTTATTTTTTGGATTAACTTTTTAAATTTTTGTCGTTACCTAATGAAAGAGTAATAGTTAAACCAAAGAAAATTTGTCTTTATATTTTTTAAAAATATATAATTATATATTGCATCGTATAAAATGGTTTTATACCATAAGGTTTCTACATTCCTGACCAGGATCAATAGGCACTCTAAGATCTCGGAAACTATAGAAGATAGAATGTTAGGACTAGGCTTTTCTAAAATGATTGTTCCGCAAATTACTTTGGAGTTTATAATTTTTTTTATAATACTCGTATAATATTTTCTCGTCAATACTTATCATTGTACCAACAGTTTGTAAATCGGATATTTTTTCATAACTTATTAGAAACGGATTCACATAGGCAGAGACGACACCCTCGGTTATTATAGATGTTTCATGTAGTTCTGGCAATGAGTGGTATTAGTAAAAATGTACACGGTGTGGATTTCTGGTAGCAAAATTATTAGTTTAAAATTGGTTAGCACCCTAACATGTATCTCTCAGCGTCTCGACTGTATCGTTGTTTGTTTTTGTTATAAATTAATTGTTTAAGAAAATGAAATTAAAACTAAAATATTTTAGGATTACCTCTTTATATTCACTCACAACCTTTTTAATTATTTTATTTAAACTGTGCTAATGGGTATGCTTTGCATTCGGTTTATGATATTTACATAATAGCTATAATTCAGTCGACAATTACTTGTATTTGGTTATGCTATAGACTCTGTTCCCCGCTTGCATTTAAAATAATATAGTTTTTGGTGGTTGAATTGGGTTTTGTTGGCTTTCGGCTACATAAACGTACAAGCTTACAGAACATGGACACGAGTTGCTCGTGATACCATACCGTCATTTGAGACGATTTCTATACCCCGATTTCACAACCAACAGGTTCCATATCGTCCTGTGACAGCGGCTATGTGCATCAGAAGCAACATTATCTCTTACAGTATCAGCAGCAACAAAGCAGCTCACAACACGAACCACTCCCGCCGGTCTATACTGCAGCCGACTGCCGATTGCTGCAGCAAATATCAAACAATGCGGTGACCCGCAACTTGAGCTGTCCTTGTCAGATTTCACATTCACCCTCCAGCACAACACCACCTCCTCCTTCCCATTCCACAGCAACTCTACTTTCTGAACCGACTACGGTAGCAGCATACATGCACGTACGCAGACAACATCAGCAGCTCCAGCAACAACAGCAATCTTTGGCTATGCCACCTCCGCCTCCACCGCCCTACAATATCCCCCCCTTGGCTAATCTTCACAGCCATCAACAAGGCACTTCTGGAAGCAGGCACCTGAACCATGGTAAGCCAACCTAAATAGACATCGAAAAACATCATATTCAAATTGGTAACCGGCGATAAAACAAATGCAAAGCGGGAGTTGAGTCAGGTTTTTCTGAATTAGGTATTACCGTGCATTCGGAATTACCAGATTGGTATCAAATTCAAAGCTTATCTATCACTCAATTTCTATTATTATGTTTGTTATTCCCTAGGTGGCCCGCCAAACTTTATAGATAGCACCAAATGAACAATATGCCCCATGCCACCCATGAATCAATAATATATAAAATTGTGATGTTACTGCTAGATGTTATTCAATAAGTTGTAAGTAAGATGCTGTTCTCAAAAGTAATTTCATTGTTTCGTAAAATTATCCTATCAAATTAAAAAATTCAAATCAATCTTTTTTTAATTTCTTTAAAAAACTGAACCTTATTTTTAGTGATTTAGTTCCAAAACGGATATAAAAACTGATTAAGATCCACGTGTCTAATAAAATTCTTTTGTTTCTTTCAGCTCATAGAGTTGCCAAAATTTGTTAATGGTTTCGGTTTTAATTTTGGCAGTAACCAAGAACGAAAAATCCCCTAAATTCTTTCATCGGATCAGCAAAACAATACATGAATTAATTTACGCTGCTTATACTAGCCTTATTAATATACACTTTATTTTTACGTAGAGCCCTAAGATTAATTATTTAATTTAGCTAAATTCTTTATGCGTATTTTGTGACCGATTCATCCCCATTGTAGAAACTGAACTTTCTCTTTAAAGGAACAGTCTGCGGGCAGACCCCATAAACAGACCCAAACTAAACATTCTTGAAGAGTTTTCGCAAGCATCTACGAATGTAAGAACAAAACATAATAATTATAATGCCCAGCTCGAAAAACAAACGATCAATTTATTAGAAACACCTTTGGTCATTAACTTAAAACAATCAAAAATTCCATAAATGTAATCTCTCTTTTATACTTATGTGCAAGTTATTTTTACTATAGCTTGCATACTTCTCATACGAAAAACCTTCGCTCCAATTCCAAATAATTAGTTACTAAGCCCAAAAGAGACAGAGATAAAACATTTTTCGAATATATTAAATTTAAAATGCGTTCCAACAAAAACAATTAAGAAAAATTGACAAACATATGCAACTTCTGTGTAAAGAATTATCTATTTTCTTATCAATACCTGAATTAACTAAATCAAAGAAAATAAATCATTACAGTACAATTTTCTCGAAAGACAGAAATAAGTTCATAAAAGACAAACCAATATAACATATATTTGTGTATGTATAAATGCCTGTTATATGCATAACTTAGAAATATAATATATATACTCGTAAATTAAATATACAGGAAATCTCTATACTCGTATAAACATTAAATCCTACATGGAGTCGCTTTTATTACTTACGTTTTAAAGAGAAAATCAAATCAAACAACATGATACACAGTGCTTTTTTATATTTAAGTTTGACTAAATACCAAATCATTTTAAGTATTTGAAAAAAATATTAAATCGTAAATTGTATTGCACTGTATAAAAGAAAAACTTATTGATATTTCTGATTTATTGGAAAAGTAAAATGTCGTTTTTCTCAATATCATGTTAATAATATGTCACAAAAAGTTAGTTGTGATGTAAAATTGTTTGAAATCAATAGGGTGCGTTTGTTACATAGCCCTTTAAATGAATTTTCAGGAAAACATGAATCTGAAAATTAAACCTACCCATGTACATATATATCAGATAAAAGAACGGTGCTGATGAATATTTTCTGATAAATATATATGTTTTTAAATAAATCAATTTACATCGTTTTTTGGCTTTTTGTGACGAAGGGTGTGGAACGCAGAGACGGTACCTTAAAATTGTCTTATTGATAACATTATGCCTCTTGGGGAATACTTTTCTTACTCGTAAATATACAATTTTTGACCCTAGCGGATTTTTGGTAAATATTTTTTAACGAAGGAAAATTTTTTTTATTTTCACGAAGCTATTTATTAGTAGTATTTCAAATATATACAAACTTCGCCAAATACAAATTTTAGTTTGCTGTCAATTTTTAAGTTAACAAGATGTGCTGGAGCACAAAGGGTTAAAACTAATGTCCCACATAAAATGTTTTAACAAAATAAAAACTGAAATGTCTAGAAAGTGGTAAGAAGTGTAGTGAATTTAAATCTATTGTCGATTTTTTACTGTCTTTAGTCTGTGTTTCATAGAACTTTATTTAATTAGTTTAACATTTTTGGAAAATGTTCCATTTATGTACATGTGTTTTTTTTTTTTCATTATAAGCCTTGTCACCTATGTACAAATATTAATAGCAAAAGTGTATGATTTATTTAAAGAGATCAAAAATAAATTAAGAAGATAACGTAAGTGTGACAATTTTGGTCTTTGGCTTTGCTCTTATAAAGTTTATTATTCTTAGCAACAGCAACATGACATAATTAAAGTCTATGTTAAAAAAAAACAAATTTTCCTAAACGAAAATAATTATGTTTATTATTTCGAAAATAATTGGATAAAAATTTAAACATGATTATATTCTCAAAACACCAGTTGAACAACTAAGAGTTTTTACCGGCGTCATCGACTATCTCTCTTCGAGTGCAGACGTCGTTGTCTTCCTAATTGTCAGTGGTTTTTGCAATTTCGCTTCCTCCCCTTCCACTTATTTTTTCGCTTCCCTCCTTTCCATCACTCACGTGTGTTTTTGCATATTTTTTTCTTAAGTGCACAGCAATAATCTTTGTTATGGCCCGTGGGCCACCCAATCTTGGGGATAACCGCTTTGCCAGCCTTAGTATTAGCCCCAAAGCAAAAAAAAAGGCCCTATCAAAGAATCGATTTCCCTGAACTTCCCCTCACCCCTCAAAAGAACCCTCGATTTATCGTCGTTGCCTCCAAATCTACCAAACCGCTATCAGAATACTCTTGCTTCGCAGTCCACCGGGCTATTAAGCATATCAGCCAAGAAATCTCTACGATCTCTACTCTTCTGGTTAACTCCCGTGAAGTCGCCGATAAGTTCACTAAGATACAATCTTTGCCTGGCATAGCTGAGGTTGAGATCAAGCTCCACCAATCCCTCAATTTTGTCAAGGGCACCATTTTGCCCCTTGCTTAAAAATGTTCCCGAATCAGAAATTGTAGAAGAGCTTAAGTCACAAAATATGCACAGCGTCTACAAATTCACGAAAACTTTTGACGGCAAGCCTAAACCCTCTGAAAAAATATTAGTTACTTTTGACTCCTACAAAATACCAAGCAAGCTTGACGACTCTTGGCACACCGTAAAGGTTCGGGAATATTTTCCTAATCCTATGAGGTGCAAGTCTTGTCAACTATTGGGACACACAATGAAACTCTGCAAGAACACTGCAACTTGCGTTTCTTGTAACCTCTCCCCTCATCTACCAGTGCCCTGCACTCGCATTTCTTGTGCAATCTGTAGCGGCGATCATCCAGCCTCCTCTCCATCATGCCCAAAATATCAATTCCAGAGAGAACTTCTCTGCATCAAAACAAGCAAGAAATGCAGCTTCCGTGAAGCCCGCAATATTTTACAACAAAAAAACAATAACAACGCATCGACTACCTTCGCTTCTGTCGCCAGCGCAGCAAGCCCTCCGTCCACAACCGAAAGAACACAAAATACGATACCTACGAAAGCAACAACAAACACATTAACTCGGAAGCCCAATAGTGTAACCAACACGACCTCTCCCACGAACATGCCAATCTCATCTCTTTCAAATTCATACAAATCTTCTCTCTCAACTGCACCCGACACACAAGACACAAGCTCCTTAATCAGCCCAATCGATCGCTCGCGGTCGAATATTATTAAAGCTCTTATTGAAGAAGCAAACAAAATCAAAGTACCAGAATCCCCAACTAACTCTAACGCCTTAAATATATCATCCGACTCCGAATTATCAATGGAAACATTGGATTCATAGTCCAGTCTTTTCCATAGCATTTCCTATATCCAACAGAAATCTTATTGATTTGTTTTAATGCCAATAAAAATATTACAATGGAATATAAACGGAATTTTTAACAATTATCATGAACTTTCTATATTAATAAATGAACAACATTTTATGTTTACAAGAAACAAACCTGACCTGTAACTTTATAAACTTTGTCTGCCCCAAGGGCTACATTAGTTATTTCCACAATTTACCGCAGAACATCAGTGCTAAGCAAGGCGTTGGAATTCTTATCAAACAAAACCTCCCCCACTCACACCAAAATGTCGACTCTAATATTCTCTGCTCTGTTTTGGAGCTTAATGTAAGCATTGGCATACAGATTGTCAATGTTTACATTCCTCCAAATCAAAGTTTTACAACATCTGACTTATCCGCCATTCTCGATAGTGATAGACACCCCTTCATAGTTCTAGGGGACTTCAACTCGTGGAGCCCTCTATGGGGCTCTAGTCAGTCAAACACCAGAGGCAAAAAAATCGAGAAATTAATATCGGAACAAGATCTGATTGTCCTCAACAATGGATCTCCCACACATCTATCCACCCACAATTCCCTTACCCACGTTGACATTTCCTTGATTACCCCGCAGATAGCACACAGGTGCAGTTGGTCAATCTTATCCAACCTTCACGGTAGTGATCACTTAATCATATCTATTGATTTTTCCACACATTTTAGTACCTCCCCTACCTTTAAATTTAAAATAGATCTAGCCAATTGGGATGCATATAGATTTATGTGCGAAAGAAGAGCGTTGGATTGGAAGTCAGGTTGTTAAAACCACCAAGTTGCACAAATAACAAAAGCGATTAGGTCCGCAGCCAACTGCAGTATTCCACAAATACACAATTACAACCTTCAGAGGCGTCGAAATGAAAAGCAACAGCTGTTCGCAGTTTATAAAGCCAGAATGTCCGACACCAACTTGATAAATTATAAAAGAGTCAATGCAGTTTTTAAAAATTCTGTACTTGTGTCCAAAAGGACTTGTCTTGAAAATTTCACCTCCAGGATATCCCCTTTATCGTCTTCCAAAAAAGTTTAGTCCGACGTAAAGAGGCTGGCCGGCGTACCACCACAGCCGTTTCGATTTTTGAAGTGCTCTGAGGATATCGCAGAAGAGTTCGGGCATCTTTGGTCAAACTATTCGGCTGACAGTACCTTTTCAGCCGAATACGTACACCAAAAAGACACCTATTTATCGCCGTCCTATCTTCTGACAGCTCTGTCATCACCTGCCAAATGCTAAGAAAAAAACTTCACATTAGCCGAAATCGAATATGCATTAGCCGGCTCAAAGGGTAAAACCCCTGTGGCTGACCGGATATCCTACCCAATGCTTAAGGAAATGCCACTCTCCCTTAAAACCAGGCTTTTAGGAATATATAATCAAATTTTTAACTCCGGAAAATACCCACACAGTTGGAGATCAGCCACTGTCATCCCAATTCCCAAGCCAAATAAACCTCCTGTTTAGGAAAAACTATAGAAAAAATGATTGTCCGACGACTTATGTAGTTCGTCGTTTAAGTAGACATAAGGACATTTAACTCTCAATATACGGAGATGACGCTATTATTTTTTCCAAATTAAAATTGTAAATATTGTTAAAGATAAATTTGTAGATGTATTAAGTGAAATAGATTCCTGGGGAGCCATTTCGGGTGCGTCCCTAGCCATTGAAAAATGTAAATTACTCCATATTTGCCGCAAACACAGATGCACTCTCTCCCATATTAACTTTAAAAATAAAAGAATAGAAAATGTTAAGAGTTTAACAATTTTGGGCTTAACCTTCGATACCAAACTCCTATTTGCAGCATTGTATTAAACTAAGAAAACAACTCGAGTCCAGATTTAACATTATAAAATTTTTGTCATCCAAATACACTAACATCCATATTAATACACTAATATGAATTACTCGCGCCCTGATGCTTTCCAAAATAGATTACGATCTACCAGTTTACGGATGGTGTGCAAAATCACACTTAAACAAGTTGCAGGCTCCATACCATGGTGCAATCCGACGTGCTATAAACGCTTTTCCTACCTCACCTACCGCATGCATTTTGGCTGAGTCGGGCCTACCGAGCATTCAGGCTCGCAGAGAAGAACTGACCATGCAGCTCATTTGTAAAATGCATTTAACAAAAAATGCTCTACTAAATGCTCTCAGCCATGTTCAAGCAAAAACGGAATTACAAAGTCATATCAACGCTTAGGCGGTGTGCCAGCTTCACAACGCAGTTTGGCCTTCCCCTTGATATGTACAACGGCTCAAAAAACAATACCACCAGAGCTGAATATCAGACCCGCTTTCGATGCCTACAAGAAAAACTCGGCACAAAATCTTGGCTCTACACCGATGGATCAAAAACAGACGACGACACTACCTTTGCTGTTGTTGACAGCAATGACAAAATAATCTCGGGTGGAATGCTACCCCCTTACAACTCCATCTTTACTGCGGAAGCCTTCGCCATATTACAAGCCTGTCTCTTTGCCACCAAACACTCGGTAATCTTTGTAATCTGTACCGATAGCCTTTCCACCTTATCTTCTTTACGGAATTGGGGTCAAACAATCCAGAGAATGAGACCTATATGACCACCGATATTTTTCCATCAACAATACCTTCACAAAAATTTCTATTCCTGGGCACCTTGGAAAGCGGGCACGTTCAACATTCATCCGCCTTCGTATCGGGCACAGCCGTGCAACACACGAACATATCCTTACTGGAACACCACGTCCCGTCTGCCGTTGCGGCGAACACCTCGAAATTGACCATCTACTCAACTCATGCCGTCTTCTGGAGAGCGTCAGGGCCCTGATTTTCGGCCAGAAACCCTCCGATAGTTTAAATATAATTTCACAAGAAACCATTATGAACTTTTACCATTTTGTCATTAGAACCAACTTAAATATTTAAGTATCTTTAATTTAATAATTTTAATCTCGAGTCGTAGGCCCTACCACCTAGTACTCTTTAAGAAATGTATTAGATTTAGTATTATATACTAGATTTAATTTTGTTAAATAAATAAATAAATAAACCGGGGCAAAATTAAATCAACTCCGCAACAAAACCACGCCGAAAGAAGTAGCAACTTAACAACAAAAGCTGCGAACTACAGCAGTTCTACCAAAAGCTCCCAAAAGCGCATGCGCTACAAAATAACAGTAAAGCGCATGCGAAACTAGGAGAACCAAACCAAATAAAAACTGCTGATTAACCCGCCGCTGCTCATCCGTCTTTGTCTTTGGCTGCTTGGCCCAACAACACCCAAACATTAAATAATGTTAGTACAGGTTCAAAGACTTCAATGTTGGTTACATGGTAAATAAATTTTATTTCTAAATAATATCTACATGTATTTAATATATATATTGAAATTTAAAAACACAAACTGCCAAGAAAGTTCATACAAAAGGTGACCATTTTTTCTTGATATTGGTATTCCTACCCTCTCGAAAATTATATAGGCAGACAAACATACGGACCTGTCAAAATCTACTGGGCTTTTGATCCTCATCAAGAATTTATGTTTCGATTTGATAAATCTTTGGCAAATCGATCGATATTGACAAAAATATTTTATACAAGGCCAGACGAAGACATAAATACGTATATATATACGTAAAATACATATTCTCAAGCACAACTTTCTAGTTTTTATAATTCCCATTTTTGGTTTCCTGGGTTTTGTGGGCGTTGAGATGGGCGTAGCCAAATGGGAAAAAACAATTCGCATTTGGGGCATCATAAAAACCAACATACTTAATCCGAACTTTCTATCACCTATAGATACCGAGATATAAGCTTTTCTACAAAATGCGAAAACCGTCTTTCGAGCTTGGGGGGCGTAAGAGTGGGTGTTGCCGGATAATGGTACCACCATGAGAAGAGCTGGCATCTCAAGATTATACATACTTAATTGTCTAGCTTTAATAGTTCCTGAGATTTCATCAATTTTAGTTAGAGCGTTAGTGGGGGTGGCAAGATGCTGAAACAAACTGGCGCTGCGTAGGGACCTTAAGAACCTTCATGCTGAATCTCAACTTTGTATCTCTTATAGTTCCTAAGAGTTCAGCGTTAATATGGACAGACGGACATGGCTTAATCGACTCGGTTATTAATCCTAATGCTTCCTTCTACCTGTTACATACTCTAATATACCCTTTTACTCTACGAATAACCAGATCGAATTGGCATTCATTGTAGGGATGCTAGGATTTCCGGAGGGCATTTAATTTTGAAACCTATTTTTTTTAGATTTCCTTCTTACTTTTGTTTGAAATATATTTTAACACATAGTGATCTTTTTTTCAAAATTTTTATAAAATGTATTATTTTTGGATTTTATTGATACAGCCATAAATTTCTACTTAACTGGCTTACAAACACTGCGATCATGTCGATATTTCTTTACATATCGTATTCTTATAAATAGGTAAGCTATTTAGAGCTTAAAAACAAGTTGTTATAAAATGTAACAATTTCGTAAGCAACAGTAGGTCATGACTTCTTGGAGAAAACTTAGCTTATACCAGTTATTTTAGGAAAGTTCTCCACTATCTTTAGGTTCACGCTTAAATCAGCCTCGTACGCTTTAAATAGGTGATCAATAGATTGTATATAAACTTGTATTGTGCAAGTGATGGTATAATACTGTCGCGCTGATGTCGAAGCTGACCAATAACACGAGGTATATCTAGGTCCTGCAAGGCAAAAAGGAATGATTAAGCATATATTAAAAAAAGTATTTTTATTTATTAGCTTACCTCGTTATGGTCGAGAGTATAAAGCAGAAGATCAGCAGTCAGTGTTACACCAGAACGACCGCCTCCCTCCAAACAGTGGAGAAACACCGGTGGGTTTGTGTTGTGACCCGGGGGTACTTCTTGGGTGGATGCCAGTCTAACTGAGTTAAGTTCTTCAAGAAAGTCCAGAAAATGGTTTACATCGCGGGGACAATTTTGTTCTGCCCAGTCATCATACTGCAAATACCAGACTGAACGGTACCGTCTCGACAATACATGGTAAAGACGCAACTTAATGGTGGTGCATCTATCTGTCGTTTGTAAGAATTCCTGATATACTTGAAACTGAAAGAATAAAGTTTAACTAAGAAATCACAATCACAATTTGCACAACATTATAAATTACATACCTGACCAAATTCTAGACGCTGCTGACTGCTAAGTGGAATATAGCTCATATCCTCAGTTAGTTGAACAATCAAATATACATCCGCCTCCCAGACACACTGCCAAAAAATGCGCATGGTTATCGATTCTTGGGGAGTTTGGGCAACAATGTAAAATAGCTGCTTTGTACCCACAGTGGCCTTAAAAATAAAAATACAAATTATTCTTCCGAAGCTAAAATATGAAATTGTTATAATTTTGAATAAACGCACATTTATGTAGGAGGCATTAACGTAACCATGGCGATTGTCCATCGATGGCGTCAGTCGCACTCTATTGTCATCATAGGGTAAAAAGTGGGGGTCGTGATTCTTCGGTTCGTTTTCCTCTAGAAGGGCGCACTCGTACAATGCATTTTCCCGACGCTTCGGTATGCGTTCGAATTCCAAAAACAGCTGCGAGTCACTAAGCTTGTCATCTAGTATTTGGCACTGAAATTAAAAGCGCATTAATTAACGAAACTATTATATTTGACATGGAAAAGTTTTAAATTAAATTAAGGGCTTAGTCTTTTTACAATATTGCTAAAATATATAAAAACATCAGAAAAGACCAGACAACAACTGTAGTTGTCTAATGGAAAGTAAGTAAGTAATATCTAACAATAAACCCTCCTGTAGAAACCAATTTAAAAGTAAACATTTTCCGTCGCAGGCATGTAAGTCTACTTTTTATACCCGTTACTCGTAGAATAAAAGGGTATATTAGATTCGTTGAAAAGTATGTAACAGGTAGAAGGAAGCGTTTCTGACCCTATAAAGTATTGTATTCTTGATCAGGATTAATAGCCAAGTCGATTAAGCCATGTCCGTCTATTCGTTCGTCAGTCCGTCTCTCCGTATGAACGCTGGGATCTCAGGAACTATAAGAGTTACACAGTCGCTCTTTATGAACAAATTTAAGTTATTAGGCCTCACATGGTTTGTGACGTCACTATCAGTTGCTCGACATGCCCGACACTTTTCTACCACTAAAAGGTGCGCTCGGATCCAAAGTTTATACATACTGAATTTCAACTTTCTAGCTATAATAGTTCCTGATATTTCAGCGATTTGCAGGCGTTAGAGTGGGCGTGGCAGGATGCTGTAATAAACGTACGCCCCGTAGGGACCTCAAGAATCTTCATGCTTAATTTAACTTTGTTTCTCTTATAGTTCCTGAGATCTTAGCGTTCATAAGGACAGAGGGACAGACACACGGACATGGCTCAATCGTCTTCGCTATTCATCCTGTTCAAGAATATATATACTTTTTAGGGTCGGAAACGCCTCCTTCTATCTGTTACATACTTTTCAACGAATTTAGTATACCCTTTTACTCTGCGAGTAACAGGTATAAAAACTATTGTGTAAGGTTAATATACAACAAGAAGAAACGCTATAGTCGAGTGCCACGACTATAAGATGCCGGGTACTGTTATATTTTAAAAGACTCATTTTGCTAGTGGAAATGGACAAAAGGCCACCTTTAATCAAAAAGCATGTTGAGTAACTGATGGGGCCT
This sequence comes from Drosophila eugracilis, assembly GCF_018153835.1. Lineage (NCBI taxonomy): Eukaryota > Metazoa > Arthropoda > Insecta > Diptera > Drosophilidae > Drosophila > Drosophila eugracilis. The sequence goes on along the minus strand of NW_024572675.1, from coordinate 152,925 downwards.
CACTGCCTCTGTGAGGCCTTATAACCTACATTTCTTCATAAAAAGCGAAATAATGTTCCGATCTAAAAAATAAGTTATACAAGGTCAAACGGAGGAATTCATAATAATATTATAGACGGCACAGTTTTCGCGGTTTGTGGGCGTTACAATGGGCGTGGCCATATGAAAACTCGTGTCTAGTTACAGTGGCATCTCTATAATACTTATTCCTAAGCATAACTTTCTAGCTTTTATAGAGATGCAGTGGCATCTCCATAATACTTATTCCTAAGCATAACTTTCTAGCTATTATAGTTCCCGAGATTTTTGAGTTTTTGGGTTTCAAGGTTTTGTGGGCGTTAGGGAGGGCGTGGATAGATGGGGAAAAGCAATTCGCATTTGAAGCATCATAGAAACCTACATTCTTAATCCGAACTTTCTATAACTTATAGCTACCTAGATATAAGCTTTTCTACAAAATGCAAAAACGATCTTTCGAGCTTGGTGGGCGTAAGAGTGGGTGTGGCCAGATAAAGGGTAATAATGATGCGCTGGGATCTCAAGATTAGACATACTTAATTCTACCTTTCTAGCTTTAATAGTGCCTGAGATTTCGTCGATTTTCGTGATTTGTGGTCGTGGCAGGATGCTGAAATAAACTTGCGCTGCTTAAGGACCTCAAAAATCTGTCTGCTTAAGCTCAACTCTTTATCTCTTATAGTTCCTAAGATCTCAGCGTTCATACGGACGCTCGGACGGACATGGCTTAATCGACTTCGCTACCTTCTACCCGTTTTACTCTACGAGTAATGGGTATAATTAGTCGTGGCCATTAACTAATCGATCTTTCTTGGCTGACTTATCTTTTCTAAGGCTGTAAAAGAAATAGTTTAAAAAACAAATGCTTTTTGGATGTTCCAGACTACATATTTACTATATTTGGTCCATTTAACTATTACCTACCAGTTGGTCCTTGGAATATCTTCCGGAAATGGGCAGGGGTTTGCTGACGCCGGTGGACCACCGGTGTGGCATAGTAAGGTCATCTTGAGCCAGCTTAAGCTTCGTGACCAGCTTAGGATGCGGACCTGTCGCCAGCGCATTTTCCCTGCCTAGGGTTGCAGATTTCTGCTTTTCGGGAGTTTTACTACGGGACAAAAAATTCCACCGCTTTTTGCGTTTTGACTCCTTACTGGCCGCCGACGAGGACGTCGTATTAAGCGTGGAGTTTAAGACGGAGGAGGTAGAAGCAGACGTGTTAGCAGAAATATTTATAGTACTAAACTGCTGCTGAAGTGAGTCTCCAGCCGACATGATCACTTCGGCCTTCGGTGACTTATTCAGACTGGCTTTGGATCCCTGTCCATGTTGCCGTGGCGGAGGTGCTGATCCCATATCCGGTGCGGCACTTGCTGCTCTGGTGCGCTTAGGAGCCTGCGGCTCATGAAATAAGAGTTCTGTACTTAATGCCCGGTCCACCCCGTACTTTATTGTGTTTCCATCGTCAGCTTGGCAATTTACAGTAGCAGTGGCCAGGTTGTTTGAGCTAGCGTGTCGAGTAGCCGCAACAGGAACAACACCAGGAGCGGACTGTATCGACGATGCCCTCTGACGCATAGCATCGACATAAGTGGTCCCACTGCTACCACCCGAGGCTCGGTGGGGAAGGGGGACATTCTCGTAGATGGGCTCGATAGACCCGTTTACCATGCTCCTCTGAAGAGGCGACGGTGCGGCAGTTTTATGGGACGAAGCAATGATTGGCGGTGGTAGCGGGCTGCTGGCAGGCGGTGGTATAGAACTGCGATAACCACTCGGCGGAAGCGTAGGTGAACTAGAATGGTAATAGGAAAAGTATTCGTTTAGGACTATAATAGATAAATCAACAATTAATACACTGGTTAAAAAATTATATAACACGAATTCCACTTGTAATGTTCTTCCGCATAGAGCGGATGTTTGACCGTAGAAATAAATAAATAAATATTCCTAAAAAAAAATTTTTGTCGCACAGGGAGGGTACATCTTTAGAAATACGTATAAAATAACAAAAACTATATAAACATAGGTTTAGATATTGCAGGATTTTAAGAGTATTATAACGTTAAGGCTCGAACGTTTGTTGGCCCATATTTAAAGGGCCATGAAATGGGACAGAGTTCACACATAGTGTGCCCACAGACATGGTGAAATCAAAAGAAAAATTTAAGCTTTCGAAGAATACGAACTAAGAATTAATAAAGATATGTTAAATTTACATGTCACATGACGGGATATGAAACCGCTACTCATACACCACCAACGGCAGACATACCGCTTTTTTGCAGGACAAAGAAGAAAGCATTTCTAACCCTATAAAAACATATGTATATTCTTGTTCAGGATCAATAGACGAAGCGATTTACCAATGACTGCCTGTCCTTCTGTTGTTTGCCCTGTCCGTATCAACGCTGAGACCTCGGAAACAATAAGAACCAGAAACCTAATATACATGAAAATTTTAAGTAATCAAATAATATAATGGGTAAGAGCCATCAACTCAAGTTTCGGTATTACAGTATTGATAATCATAAACAAATTAAACTATCTCGGCTGTCAGACAGCCAGAAAGACAAACAGCTAAATCGTCACCAATCCGCTGAACCAACGAAACTAGCTGATACATCAAAATTCACATATGTACTCTGAAACTTACAGGCCAATTGACTCTGCTTGCAAAATATACTTTGATTGCTTCTTTATACCTACTCTTGTTAACCTTAGCATCTGGTACCCATAAATACGGTTAAGATTTTTCAATAAATGTTTCTCATTCATCATCGCAATCATCAAAGGCTCTCGCCGTGTCTTCTGATCCCCATCTTGCTAAAATCTGCCATCCAGCAGATAGTTTATGTGCTATATGCTAAGAGACATCCTATGACTAGACGCCCTATCGTCAGTCACTTATAGATCCACCATTACGGCACGTTAAATCGACGGCCAACTGGCCTAAAAAATACAAATCGGAAAAGGTAGTGAAGTCTTTGGGAGTTAGGTATGGTTCTTGTTTGAATTTCTGTTAGTATAATACTATATAATATAATATTCGATATAAGGAGTCATTTTATTGTTTTGACGCACCGCTATTGGAATTTGAATATTTCCGACGGCTAGATAAAAGGGATATTCGACCCTTAACAGCAAATCGACCAGTCAGTATTATTATCTCTGTAATGATGTTTGGCTTTTCTCCTGTCAGTTGAAAATTCATAACAATAATCTCTTTCTGGCGGGTTTGCCGACCCAGACATGTATAAATCATGAATACCAGCGTCATAAAAATTTGCTGTCAATGTATTATACCGAAGGCTCATCAAGATTTTCTTGCAATAATAACAAGTTGAAAACAAAAACTCACTAACGACGACAAAAGGTAGCGCTTTGTAAACTTTCACTAGCAAAATTAATATTTTAAAATTAGCTTATAGTCGCGGCAGTCGACTATAGTGTTTTATCTTGATTTTTAATTTAAATTGAAATTAAATTAACTATTACATTTTTTCAAAATGATTACAAACAGTACATAAATCCACCTAATGAAACATGTGTAAAAATCATTCAACATCACTAAATATTATATTACCTTTGAGTGATCAGCGCTCCTACAGTTCCAACTGCTGCCTGGCTCATCGCTGACTGACGCAGTTGAGACATAATGGACGGCTGCTCCTCGATCATGTTGAGATTCTCAAAAGTGCCATGGGGCGGAAGGTAGGGCTGCGAGTGCCCCATATGGCTTAGATGCTGGTGGAGCATTGTTGCTCCGGAGGATGTGGGAACGGTGCTTGCATGTCCGCCAGCATTCAGAGCAACGAACTGGCCGCCGTTAAAGAGGGTTCGGTTGGAGACTAAATCTGGCGATGAGCCGCTTACATAGTTTCGGTAGCCCTGTAGCGGGCGTGGAGTGGCCACGGCCAAGTCGGGCGTCGAGGAGGAACTCAAGCGGTTGACATATGGCGGGGGAGCCTTGTGACGCATCAATAGCATGCGTTGTGATAACTCCAGGTACGTCTGTGGTGTGCTCATAGCCTGTGGGTGGGACTGTTGCTGATACAGATTGATATGGTGGTGTAGAGCAGCGGCTGGCTGTGCTACGTCCGGATAACGATGGGCAGTCAGATGACTATATAGCAAGTTATCATTGTGCAAGCCCGGATTGTGAACATCCGGCTGCGAACCCGCATAGTATGCATTACTTGGCGTGGTCAATGTCAGAGTCATGTTGTGAAACTCCGCCGAAGGTGTACGGTACTTCAGTTGCACCGCCGTCTCATAGTCCGGGGCAGGACGATATGTGGGTAGCATCGACTTAAGACGTTCCCGCTCCTCAAAGTTATTGTTGTTCTTGCTGTTGCTCCCATTGTTCAACATACCTGTGCTACTGAGCAGGTTGTTGTTGCTCATATCTAGGCTTTGTCCCAACAATTGGTTGGCGCTGGTGGCCAATGAAATGTTCGACGAAATCATCTGCTGCTGCTGACGCAAATGCTCGGCAGACGCCGCTTCAGAGCAGTCGTACTCTACGTAACCTACGCTATCGCCCCCCATCGGACCGGTCCTTTCCATTTCTGCACCACTGCCCTGGCTCGATGGCGTGCCAGTGTCAATGTATCGCTTGAAGAATTTATGCTGGCTAATTGTGAGCTTCCAAAAATAGCGCGACGTGTCCGCTTCGGCGAAAATAAAGCTTCCCACGATGCTGCCGCCGCCGTCTAGCTTGTTTTGCTCGATCTTGATCGTTCTCTTGTCGATAGTTACAGTGTGGAAGTCCTTCCATGGAAAATACTGCCGCCCGTTATCCGCGTTTACCACCATCCCATCAATGGCCAGACCCAGCAGCAGATCATTGCCGAGTGTGTCCTTAGCGGCGAAGCGCTCTTCCCCATATCCATCCAGCTGCTGGCAACACTGAATATACATCTCTTCTGCCTGGCTCTGACCCAAATGTGCAAGGCCAGCATGTTGCTGCAGGACCTCCACGATAAGTCCGTCTAGCATACTGTCGTCATTCGCCAAGCCTTGCATATTGCGGGGTAGGACAAGTGATTTCTTCAGGTAGTCCTTGCTTTGTTTATCCCCGTGATAGCTGTCATACTCCGCCTGACGACAGTAGAGCGCCAGAAGTATGGCTGTGCGGATGTCGCAAGCGATTCGACCTTCGTGTATGTCGCTTTTAAGCTGTAGGAAGTAGTAAAAGCGTGTGGCCTCGTCGGTAAGGTGGCGCACTCCTGTGGTGACATAGTGGCGCACTCGCAAATAGATCTTTGGTCCTGCCGCATACTTTTCTAACTGCCGGCTGAGGGAGCGCTCTAGGTCAACCCATTTAAACTCCTCTTCCTTTTCCCTTCCCTTGACAAGGAAGCGCAATCCGAAAAACTCCGGCTGCTGTATCAGCAATCGCTGGCAAACGTTGTCTAGGCATTCCTGTCCTTTACTTTCCGAGCTGATCGTGCAGTCTACTGTGCTGGAAGTGTCTGCAATAGAGGTTTCAGTGAAAACAAGCCGCAGACACGATAAAATAACTCTAAACTCTATATGTATACCATAACAACAACTTGATAAACAATTTGTAATTTATTTATTTGTTTAATACGCGCAACTGTTATCATTGAAATAGTTCTTGTAATACGGAACAAATCTGTATTCTAACAGATTAAAGTATTGATTTTAAAATTTGTACCATTCTTTTCATTATTGATGGTTTAAGTTTATTATAAGTAACTCCATTTTATAATATAATATCTTGTTAGAGGGTTTAGGGTTTGTCATAACTGGCAGAAAGAAAGTTTTCCATTATATTAAAAAAAAAAGTTATCCATAATGGTCAAAAGAATTTGCTGGCCACTCCATAAGATCTATCATTTATGTTTTAGATTGTTATCCAATTGAAATGACCTTTTTAAGGGCATATCCCTTATAGCACATAGAAGGGCAACATTTTTGAGAATATATTTTACATACACTTTCATAATTGACGATTACCATGGTCACCTTGCTTTGGCCCTCTGCACTGGCTGTTTCGCTACGACCAGCAACTTGATGGGAAACATTTAAAAATATGTGTCGAAAATGACTTTGACTTCTGGGTTCAGGTTTGGCAGGTAAGCATTGGTCACAAGCTACTCTGCCAGGACCTGAGACTCCATGCAACTTACAGGTGAAGCTGTTGCTGTATAACAATTATAAAACGAAATATAAGATCATAACCGAAATATTACTTAGTAAAATTTTGTTATTGTTGTTGTTTTGTTGATAATAATGAAACAAAAAACGGTAAACTATTTTAAAATAAATTCACTATGATTTTGCAATAGAATTTTGTAATTTAACAAATAATCTGGTTATTAGAGTAACGGTGGAGTAACAGTTGCGTTTCTTCTAGTTTTTATTTTTTGGTCATAACGCTTAAAAATAACTTTACAAAATTATGAAAATAATATTTAACTAAATTTTCATTTACGTATTACAAATTACTCAATCTATAAGAAGGTTATTTTAGCGACTTGACATTGCATACTTAGTAAAATTCTATAAATAGTTTCAGTCCCTTTATTTTTTTAAACGTTCTTCCACTACGTTATATTACCAAAATGTCGGTTGAACACCTATTTTGACGTTATAGCGTTTCTATAAAGTCCCTTTAACCAGCTAGTAAAAAATTAAGTTTTAAAAGCATCATCTAGGTCCACTTCCCTTCCAGCTATAATTTGTTAATCTAAAGTTTTTTCTTTCTTGTAAATATCTCAAGACCTTGTCGAGCTTTGACATTACAATTTTTTCAGGAAAAATCGTATAAAACTGAAATTTTTTTACTGTAGTATTAAATAATAATTTTTTTGTTTTTATATATTTATTGGGAACCGTAAACGTAGATATCGTAAATATCTATAGTACAAAAATTATTTATTTCCCCAGAACGTTTAAAGGATTTGAAGGGTTTTAATATAAATGTTATTAAAAGTAAATATATTTTTAATTTACACAATTATGATTATACCCGTTACTCGTAAAGTTAAAGGGTATACGTGATTCGTTGAAAAGTATGTAACAGGTAGGAGAAAGTGTTAATAGTATAGCGAAATCGATTAAACAATTTCCGTATGTCCTATGAACGCTGAGATCTAAAGAACTATTAGAGATATAGAGACTAAGCAGGCATATTCTTGAGGTCCATACGCAGCTCAAGCCCAAAAACCTTCTTCGTTTAAGCTTGTATAACATATTTTTATCATTATCTATCGATTTATCAAATACAGTTAAAATCGGAACATTATTTTCCTATTTATAATGAAATTTAGGTTATAAGGCCTCACATGGGCAATGACGTCACCATCAGTTACTCAACATGCTTTCTCCGACAATAGGTAGCGCTTTGCAAATTCCTGCTAGCAAAATGAATATTCTAAAATTGTGTAAAACGGTAACGGTTATCTTATAGTCGAGGGCCGCGTCTCGATTCTCGTAAAGGCAGTAAACAAAAAATCTTATTATAAGTAATGACTTAATTTTACAATAAATAAATGGTAAATTATTAAAAAATATATACACTATAGTTTGTTTAATACTAAGCTTTATAAAAGGCTATTGCAATCTTTATCGTAATGATCGCACAGAATGCTATTTCAATGAACACAGCTCTATGTGAAAGACGATAGTGGGATGACATTTTCGCGGCCTCAATTAGATTACGAGTTCCAGTAAAACTGAAATTCTGTTAAATTGCTGTAAAACAAACTATTGTAAATGGAAAAAATTGAAAATTAAATCACAAAGCAATATACGATAGCTTTGTAACCGATTAGTTGTTGCATATATTGCCTCGTTTCTATTACTTTTGTTATTATTGTTGTTGTTATAGTCGTTACGCCCATCCAGTGGTGGGGTTTACTCACCCAGCAGGTGATGCACTGAAATAACAAACAAACTCTTAGAAGTAACATTGTACTGGCGACACTTTTTCAAGAATTTTAAGGGCATTTTTTGAGCCGAGCTATGACTTTTATCTGAATCTTAGTCAGCCTGGGCGCCTAAGGCTAAAACAACTGCACCATCTACTACAGGTATTGGTGTTATGTTGGTAATTGAACAACGGGAATTGGCCGAATACACTTAGATGCTAGGATAAGCAAAGCGGAGACCCGCAAGCTGACGTTGAATCACACAAAAAATAATTATTAAGTGTAACTTTAAAATAAATAAACGAATCCACTTCAGAAGCACTAAAACGAAGAACTGCAATGGTGATATCGATATTGAGGTGCTGGCCGACTACCTTTGTCGCTGGCATCGCACAGATCGATAGGCGAAATAAACTATCGATGTTGTACTGTGCAGTGACTACAAATATATAATTTAAAAGGAAATGTACTGATAAAGCTCCAGCAATAAATAATTTGATATTAAAAAAACAAAATCTGTCTCTAATAAAGAAAATTGTTGTTTTCTTAACAGTTTAAGATTGGGCTAGACATATTTATAGTTGCGCTATTATTAATATATTAAAATAAATATAACGTATAAAATTTGTATTATGCATTAATTTACATTCACAAAATGCTTTTAGTCTAGATTTATAGATTGTGAGGAAAATACATATTTATGCTGCCAACATCTTTATGAGGGGATTTTTCCTCAACGTTATAGGAAAAATACTAGAAGTAGATGATACCAAACTTAGTAAATTAAAAGATTTTAAGCCTGTCTATTAGCAGTCGATAAATTAGTGGCGAAACCTTTCGCAATTCAAAGGCGTTTTTATGAATTACCTTAGTGAAGAAAATAAATAGCAATGTAGTACGGATTGAGCTTCTTAAAAATTGCTTGATTGGAAAAAAATCGGCCTTCACCATTTATTATAATGCTTCCCTCAAATAGGTTGATGCAGGAGTACCAGACAAATAAATCCAGCGAACTAAACAAGTTTGGTACCATTACCTAAGTCTCATACGGAGACAGATTGTAATGTAATGTAAATTAAAACCTTTAAACAAATGCAATTACTTTTACAGTAAACTTTACATTTTTGTTAGTCCACCTGATCAAAATTGAAATGAATTAAATTTATATACACATTAACATCAATAACTGATTTGTGAAAATCCGTTTTTTTTCCAAAATGGTCATTTTGACACCCGATCACACCGTTCATGCCAGCTTTAACTATTAATGACCATTTACAGTAACAACAATGAGCTTAATTTATATGTAATTTTATAGTTACTTTTATTTAAAATGTACACTACAATTTTCAATCAGAACTTTTCGTTATCAAAAACAAGTGCATGAAAAGTAATTCAAAAAATAAACCGATATAAAAGAACGGGATCAATATCAGGTAGGAAAGCCGTTACCTCAATTTTGTTGGTCTGAGATGGGACGACGTTGATGGACGGGTTCGTTATAATTTATTAGCAACATGACGTTTAATAGGGCTTACTTACTTATGACTTACTGAAATTTATGAGCAAGCTGATAATGGCGTTGGTCGGGAGAAGGTAAATTTAACTTTTAAAGATTTCCGAAAAGCATTTCTAACTTGTGCAATGTAAATTATTATACATATATGGATCCCGTTGGCACACTTTTATAAAGACATAAAGTACTATTATTATTTTGATGCTAATTTTATTATTTGCATAATTATGTCTAGAAAATGCAATGTGTATAGATTAGATTCGCCCTGCATGTTTTTATATCTCTTGATAGACATATATATATTTATATGTTTTTTGATTTATTTATATTGAGAGTGGTAAAGACATTTTTTAATTTTGTGGAATTTTTATAAGATTAAAATCTAATTTACATTTTGCAGAGGAATTATATGTTTTTAAATGTAAAAGATATTATTAATCGATCACATTTAATATCGTTTCTTATTAGACTGATTAGAGAGACCAGCGATTGCCGTTCTAGTAGTTTTTCATGCAATCTGCATTAAAAACAATCTACGTGCGTTATTTCTGATTTGCTGTCTGCACGGTCACACTCTTCGTATTCGTGGTTTCTACCGTTTACCAAATAATACGGCTTACGAGAATAAAGCAAAAGAAAATTAAGATCGTAGATTCGCTTTGTTCTCTCCGGAAAATAGTGTAATTAAAGGCAGAGCACAAAACGGTCAGGAAGTGTAAGATACAGGAAGAACCTAAGAGGTACGGCATAAAATCAACTGATCGTTTACGACAACCAAAACGGCGCCATTAAATCCGGTGAGTTCGAGGATAAATACTTTTGTTGTAAAAACAAAGCCCCACGGCCACACGAATCCGAAGTCCGTAATGCATAATTATTCATAATAAACCCTGTATTGGTGGTCAAGGTTACAGCGACACGGACGGATAGACAAATCACACAAACTCCAATCAAAATCTTTCCTCACACACACAAGTGCGCATTTGAGCGAGTTTAAAGTTCAGTACCTGTTGCTCGGCTCTCTGGGTGTTTTTCTTTTGCAGCCTCGTTGCTGTATGGGCAATATCTCCATCTCGCTCACTCCTATCCCTATGCGCTTAATTCAGATTAATTTACTTCTGTTATGTTTTATTAGTAATTTGTGCTATTTGCACGCTGAATCGCTTTATTCCAAGTACTTGTGTGAGTCATAGACCGAATTGCATAACTAAAAACTCTACACGGCAATCGACAATCTTCCGCCTTGTCACTTATTTTTTCGAGATTTGATCTTTGGGTGCTTCTAGAAATGTGACCCCTTCATAACTATTTTAACCTTCAATTTTTTAAAATAAGGCTGATATTTAGTTTTATTTCCTAGTTATGTACGATTATATTATTATAAAGTTATACAGCTGGACAAATAAACTTCGATTAAAGCAAAAATATTTCGTTTACAAGGTCAACCATTACTAGACTTTTTAAATTTGGTTTAAAATTTCGGTTTTGTAAGCAATAACTACACGAGTAATTTTAAGAAATGCCACGTCATCAATCTAATCATGTCCGGTGGAAGAAAGCAATATACCAATAAACCTATTAGACCTTTCGAAGCATGTAATACCTTAAAAACATTGACTTCTTTATGCTTTTGAGTTATTTACATATTCGTGTATATATCAAGTCAAGTTAAATACCTAGAAAAGAACGATTAAGGTTTGTTTTCTTCATTCGATTTCTTGAATAAAAGATCGCTATTTCAATATTTTCAAGGTAAATTTAATCATGTCTCGATGTACATATGTATGTACCTGAAACTGTATGTACCTTTACTACCGGTTAGATTTAAACTTGTGATAAGGTTAGTGCGCGAAATAAAATAGTCAAGTCATGCTTACTTTATAAGTTTACCGCTTGATATTGAAACCAAGCGAAATTCTTGGCATTATCGCTTCTATTACTATTGTTTCCCCACCCTGAGCTTGTTTGTCATCAGCTTATTTTAATTAATTATTTAGCACTGAATCATAACGTTTATAAAAATTTCTGTATATTTTAAAATATTTTCTATTTTTTCTTTAATTTATATCTAATTCTAAAATGTTTGTAAAAGAAGAATAATAGACTTATTTTTAATATTGATTATTGTTGATACTTACGGTCATTTTGCAGTAAGCTTGACCTTCTCAAATTGGTTTCCGCCAAATTTGATGTTTAGTCGGCGTTAGGTGTCTAGATATGTACAAATAGCTGTATCTTATAAATGTATTTGGTATTTTGATTCTATAAAAAACGCATCCCCTTATAAGCGCTGAGATCTCCGAGTCTCCAAGAGATTAAACATACTTGTTTTAGAGATGCTGAGCAGTGCAAATTTATTTCAGCATGTTATGTTGATCTTAAAGGACATTACTAGAACAAGAACTACTATGTCTAGAAACATACCGGACCGTAAAAATTTGGAAACTGGTTAACAGTATACTGATAGCCCACAATAGCGATACTTCTGGTTTGGATTTGTATTAAAAGTTAAACAATCAAGAGATATGCAATGCTAAATGCTTAAATATTAATATATATAGATCTTTTGGGTGGTTTAAGAGGTAAGATAAATTAATAATGTGAGTACCATATATGTACATTCGCGGTCACTGCAATCATTTTTTAACAAGAACCAAACAATAAGGCTTATTTATCAACTAGCGTCAAAGCCAATGTATAACCTTAATTTCAAATTAACTTCTGAAAAAGTTTCTAAATTGGACATTTTTTTGTAGATCCTTAATGCGTTGAATAGCATTATCAAAAGTATTGCGGGTATCATAGTTTTTAGCGGTTTGTAGAAGTAAAAGTTTCGAAAAAACTTCCACCCCCCAAGCTATAATAGAATGTTGTATCTTAAGATTCTAGGTTTAAATAGGTATTCTTCTAAGAGTAAGATACTTTAAAGCTTTACTAGTAACGTGTATATTAACTTCAAACCCTAATATTAATACGCACAAAATGGCGAAGCCTTATCTTAATATCTTAGTTTTGTTTGAACTCATAATTTATCTCCTTGCAGTGTCGCCAAATATAGCGCATACATAGCTCACAGAGGCAGTAAGGTGACCTATAAATTCCAATTGCTCCAATTCTTTTTTAACCTCCGCTTGTTGTCAGTGTCTGGCATTATCGTGAGCGTCGAACACCTTTCTCAAACTGGTATCGGACGTGAATACCGATTATACTCTGAATTTGCATATGCTTTACGCAGCAATAGTCTGTCATGTGTTTAATATTTATTTTCTGCCATTGCTGACCACAGTAACAAGAACAACTATACGATTCTATACAAAGTACACAATCAGCCTAGTAGGGCAACAGAAATATTAAAGCATTAATTCGAATTCGAATTCAAGTTGAATCATGATAATTTCGATAAAATATTCCTCAATAAATCCTATGTAACAAAATTTTAATTTCCTTTAAATTTTATACAAATGTTGAACTTCATTAAAGGTACTAATCAAATTAACAACTGTTTTAAAAGAATATTGTAATAATAATATATAATGAAAATGATATCCCTCTATTTGTTGCGCTATATAACTAAATATGGATGTTTCAATATTTTTACATGTTAACTCAATAATAGAGGCGGCAATAGATAGGCGCTGTGTATAAAACATTTTGCTACAAGCCGATAGTTATCAGTGGAGGGAATCGAATTGTATTAATTGCTCAATCGCAATAGCGATTGACGTGAGCTAATAATTGGAGTTAAAGGTGAAATCGATTAAAATCCCTTATTATACGCTATTTCCATGTTATCCGCTGTTAACCAAACTTACCGCCCGATCGATACAGTGAATCGTTAAGACAAGTACGGAAGTTGACTACCGTTACACGCAAACCTATGCTACGTAAGTTTTGGCTTACGTGGAATATATTAGAGAATGTGACCAAAGTGCGCGGCATGCAAATCGGGTTAAATAAATGTTATGCAAATCAAAAACTAAAGCGCCGCGAATTCTGTGTCTTTTTTGCAGTCTTACACTTTCTACCATGGCCACCGAGCGAACAATTGAGGGAGCAGGCGTTCCCGTCGGAGAAGAAGCCTTTCTGGGCCTGCTGGATGTGGTCTTACTAGCAGTACTTATTGCTGGAGCCGCGTTTTACTTCCTGCGCAGTCGAAAGAAGGAGGAAGAGCCGGCTAGGAGTTATTCTATTCAGTGAGTGAATTTTTATCCTAACCTGATGAATATGATAAAAATAAGGTTTTCATATATAGTACAGTAAAATATTAAAAAATATCTTGTTACTCCTGTCCTATCATTGAGCTACGGTTGTAAACCCATTTCCTTATTTTATACAGACCTACAACAGTGTGCACTACCAGTGCAACGGACAATTCATTTATTAAAAAGCTTAAGGCCTCCGGACGGAGTCTTGTTGTTTTTTATGGTTCTCAGACTGGGACCGGAGAGGAGTTCGCCGGCCGCCTAGCCAAGGAAGGAATTCGATACCGTCTAAAGGGAATGGTTGCCGATCCCGAAGAATGCGATATGGAAGAGCTGTTGCAGCTGAAGGATATTACTAACTCATTAGCAGTTTTTTGCCTGGCTACCTACGGTGAGGGAGATCCCACCGACAACGCCATGGAGTTCTACGAATGGATAACAAACGGCGATGTCGACCTGACTGGTCTAAATTATGCGGTAAGTTTCAATGCTATCACTCCAATTGGTGTTATCTACTTGGTGATTACCCTATTCCCCACTCTGCAAACACCGACTCAGGCGTATCGAATGCATAGTCAGTAATAGATGATATTTTTAAATACAGCTAATGTAAGCGAATAAGAAACATTTGAAATTGCATATGTGAAAAAATTTTTTCATGAATAGAATTTGCTATTCATCCTTCTTATGCAAAAATAAGTAACGGCTTACGGGCGAATTCTGTCATGCAGAACCAGACCAGAAACGACTATAATCTTATAATTGTTGTAAAGATTGTGTGGAGATTAAATTCAGAAGAGTAATCGAAATATCTCTCTTCGTTTATTTAACTGTCTGTCAGCATGAACGCTGAGATCACGTAAAAATTTAGGAGGTAGAAACTTAATAACCGACCGCTTGGGTTCTAACGCCTACAAAATTTAAAACCTATAAGGATGATTATGATGATGGTACTAATAATAATAATAAAATCCATAAAATACAAGTATAGTTTGACTTTAAATGGTCAACAGGCATGGTAATGATTTGATGTTAATTTATTTTCATTTCCTTGGACATGGGTTAACCAGAAATAAAACAACTTAAAGGTGGTTTAGTCAGATTGTCTGCTTAAAGCGAGTTTTAATTTTAATTCTTCTATTAATAAAAAAAATTAAAAACGTTCGAAGTTGGGTTTGAACTCGCTATCCTTTGTATAGTTAAAATGGGAAAATTGCATTTTAATTTCTCGAGATCTGTTTCTTAGATCATACTTGTATTCGACAGCACACTCTTGTATGGTGTTGAAAGCTCTGTTATTTTTAAACGTTTTAACAAAGTAGTAGTAATTATGGCTAAGCACGTTAGAATGATATTCAGATACATTCAGAATCCGTATCAGAATTTTGGTGAAAAAATGGCTCACATAATTATAATTATACGGCATACATAAGCGACTACCTCAGAAATGCGTTGTTCGTGCTCGCGTGTTGCAGCATTTTGCATTTGCCAGCTATAATTTTCGAGAATTTATAGTTTGTTTTTGAAAACAATGTGCTTAATGTAAGATTGTTCTTATTCTATTTTGATACCTTGACCTGATAACTATTCGAATTAATTCCTTCGAATGGTGGTCGGAAAATGCAGAATACGATTGCCATATCTGCTCCACTTCTCGTCATGTTTCGTTACCAAAAACTGCAAGCCTTGCGCGGCATTCTGAACAGTTTACGTAATAAAAATACTAGGGTAAAAACTGATGGAATGGGAGAAGAATATTTAGTGAAATAATTCTATCAGCAGTCAATATAATGAATACACATTTTCACCTTTTATAAAGTTATTTTTACGTGCTTTCCTTTTTAAACTTCTCGTAATAACAGAAGTTGTTGTTTTGGGACGATACATTATTTATAATTAAATATATTATATATATATGTATTTTATTTTATTTAAAAAAAAATAAAAATTTACTTTACCATTTACTTTTTAGGTTTTTGGCTTGGGAAACAAGACCTATGAACACTATAACAAAGTTGCCATCTACGTGGACAAAAGGCTTGAGGAGCTGGGCGCCAACCGAGTCTTTGAACTGGGACTGGGCGATGATGATGCCAAGTAGGTGAAAGCTAATAAGGAAAATCATTTCTCATACTTCATTTTCGGCAGCATCGAAGATGACTTCATTACATGGAAAGACCGTTTCTGGCCCGCTGTGTGCGATCACTTCGGAATCGAGGGCGGCGGAGAAGAAGTTCTCATTCGTCAGTATCGCCTGCTGGAGCAGCCGGATGTGCAACCTGATCGCATCTACACGGGAGAGATCGCACGGTTGCACTCTTTGCAGAATCAGCGTCCACCCTTTGACGCAAAGAACCCATTTTTGGCACCCATCAAAGTCAACCGCGAGTTGCACAAGGGTGGTGACCGCTCTTGTATGCATATAGAGTTAGGCATCGATGGTTCAAAAATGCGATATGACACGGGTGATCACGTGGCCATGTACCCTGTTAACGACAAAAGCCTGGTGGAGAAGCTCGGTCAGCTATGTAACGCTGATTTGGACACTGTGTTCTCGTTGATCAACACCGATACTGACAGCAGCAAAAAGCATCCATTCCCTTGCCCTACCACGTACCGCACCGCACTAACCCACTATTTGGAAATCACAGCCATACCTCGCACACATATCCTCAAAGAGCTAGCTGAGTATTGTTCTGATGACAATGAAAAGGAGTTGCTGCGCAATATGGCCTCCATCAGCCCAGAAGGTAAGACATTTTTCAAAAGAACAATTGGAGCTGAATCTTTAAAACGTGAAATTTCGTATTGCGGGAGAAACCCAGATGTAAGGAAAGAAGCAATTTATTGTAAGATCTCTCTGAAAAAGAACTATCTCACTTTCTTACCTGTTCTTTGTATATATGGCATTTAAACAGTTCATTTGCAAAACAGAGCGACCAAACAAATTGAAATGTTAAAATAATATAATCTTACTTATTATAAGGAATATTTGATTGCTTTATAATTTACGATAATTATCCTCTCGAAGCTATCGATAACGACAAACACTAAAAACTATTACAAAACTTTTAACTTGGATAAAACTTCCTTACAACTCTATATGGTATATTCACAATTTAGGAGAACACGCAGTACAAAGGAGGAATTTCTTGTTAATTCGAATGCTTCGTGAAAGCCAACTAAGGAGTCCGTGGAGACCTCTGACTTCAATTAAAACATTTCAGCCAAAGCATATTCATTTTAGTTCCAATAGGAACTGGCAGAAAAATAGAGAAATTGTCCTATACTGACCACAGATCATCGTTCTATTTGCAGGAAAAGATTTTAATTATTCCATCTGCTACTGCCGTATTAATAATACCATCCTAGTCTTTTCAACTATATTGAATGATTTATTTGCTTTGGGCATTTCTTGTCTTATTACGGAAATCCTCAGATCCCTCTGTGTAATAAATTAGGGCTCAATACCCAATTTTAAACTTGGTAGTGAATCTTTGGTATGATTCAAAGAAATTAATTGATTGATTGCTCGCTAAGATTTTTCAACCCAATATTAAAATGAAATTAGAAGTTAATACAATAATTTGAGATCATCCCGTTGCTATTTGATTTTGAGTTAGTTTTTTAATTTTTCCCGTATAAACAGATGTGAATTTTTATGTTTTTTAGGAAAGGAGCAGTACCAGAGCTGGATTCAAGATGCATGTCGCAACGTTGTTCACATTTTAGAAGACATTAGGTCTTGTCGCCCTCCCATCGACCACGTTTGCGAGCTGCTACCCCGCTTACAGCCCCGGTACTATTCTATATCTTCGTCTGCTAAGCTCCACCCTACTAACGTGCACGTGACAGCCGTGCTCGTGGAGTACAATACTTCAACAGGTCGCACAAACAAGGGCGTGGCCACCACATTTCTGAAGAACAGGAAACCTGTTAGCGACGAAATAAAGGTGCCGGTATTTATCCGCAAGTCGCAGTTTCGATTACCCACAAAGCCTGAGACACCTATCATAATGGTGGGCCCGGGTACGGGCTTGGCACCATTCCGCGGCTTCATTCAGGAGCGACAGTTTCTGCGCGATGAAGGCAAGACTGTTGGTGAGTCAATTCTCTACTTTGGATGTCGGAAGCGCAGCGAAGACTTTATCTACGAAACCGAATTGGAGGAGTGGGTTAAGAAGGGCACGCTTACCCTTAAGGCCGCCTTTTCCCGTGACCAGGCGAAAAAGGTTTATGTACAGCATCTGCTTGAACAGGACGCAGATCTAATATGGAAAGTAATTGGCGAAAACAAGGGGCATTTTTACATATGCGGGTAAGTTTTTAGTGAACAACCATAAAATGCTGAAATACTTTATTTATTCTACTTATTCAGCGATGCGAAGAACATGGCCGTCGACGTTAGGAACATTTTAGTGAAAGTTCTGTCCACCAGAGGAAACATGACGGAGGCTGACGCCGTGCAGTATATAAAGAAGATGGAGGCTCAGAAGCGCTACTCGGCTGATGTCTGGAGCTAATCTGGTCAATAAGCAATAAGCGTAACTTCTTTAGTTAAATAAGCTATATAAACGTAATATTTGGTTTGGGAACATCTGCTACAGTTCAACAAACAAATTAGTAATGATTAAGAATATACGTAATTTAATTGACGCTTATTTTGACCGTGGACTGTTCAATTGGGCAAAATTTGACGAAATCTAAATAATATAATGAGCTAGTAACAGGTTGTTATTTAAGTAGCAAGTGCAGATTAGTTCAAGTTATTCCTCATGTGCAATTTAAAATGATTACAATTCTATTTCTGTCAATAATAAAATAAAATACGGTTGATTTTTTATAGCTAAAAAATTATAAATT
The DNA here is from genome assembly GCF_018153835.1 of Drosophila eugracilis. Taxonomy (NCBI): domain Eukaryota; kingdom Metazoa; phylum Arthropoda; class Insecta; order Diptera; family Drosophilidae; genus Drosophila; species Drosophila eugracilis. The sequence continues at coordinate 134,425 of NW_024572675.1, read as the reverse complement.
AGTCCCAATTCATTCTTTACAAAATTTCAGGTGACTTCCTACTGTTTTTAGCAGTATTAAAATCAACAGAATACTTAAACTATAGAGCTACCGTACAAGCATCGTGAAATCTTTTGTTCTCTAAAACAACACTTTTTTGATTTTGTTAAATCGAAACTCCATTTGAACGAATACACAAATCTTGTGAACAAGACGTATGATTGCCCGAAAATAAATGTCTGTGTAGCCTCCACCATACTTGATAATGCCACATTCCTGGTTAAACTGTAATTACAACAATATCCAGAACGACTGCACACTTATCGAAAAAAGTTATGGATGTGTTCAACAGACGAAAATTGTAAAACAGTTGTAAAGCACGTTACTCGGGCTGTAAAAGGGTATATTGAATTCGTTGATAAGTATGTAACAGGTGGAAGAAAGCTTTTCCGACCCTATTAGGATCAGGATCAATAGCCGAGTCAATTTGGTCATGTCCGTCTGTCTGTATGAACGCTGAGATCTTAGGAACTATAGGATCTATAGTTGGGTCTAAGCATGTATATTCTTCAGATACCAGCGCATCTCAATGTGGTACCATTATCTGGCCACGCCCACGCTTACGCCCACCAACGGCGAAAAATGGCACCCGCATTCTCTAAGATCCCTAAAATATCGTTATTTATAAGTGATTGAAATTTTGGATTAGGCATGAAGTTTTTAATAATAGCACCAAATAGTATTGTTTTTTTCTACATCTGACCACACTTATTCTATCCCCATAAAACGCAGAAAACCAAACCCGCTAAAATCTATATACTTACTATTAGAATTGCATCGCAACTCGAGTCGATTTTTCAATCGGCCACGCCCACTCTGACATCCACAAACGGAACAAAAGGAAGCGCTATAGTCGAGTGCCGCGACTATAAGATACCCGTTACTGTTTTACACAATTTTAAAATATTCACTTTGCTAGTAGAAATCACCCAAGCGCCACCTATTGTCGGAGAAAGCATGTCGAGTAACTGATAGTGACGTCACTGCCTTATAACCTAAATTTCTTCATAAGTAGCGAAAAATGTTCCGATCTGAAAAATCTTTGGTAAATCGATAGATATTAACAGAAATAAGTTATACAAGGTCAAACGAAGGCATTCATAATATTATTATAGACGCCACAGGGTTCCGCGGATTGTGGGCCGTTAGAGTGGGCGTGGCCAGATAAAAACTCGTGGGAAGTTGCAGTGGCAACCCTAAAATACGTATTCTTAAGCCTAACTTTCTAGGTCTTTTTAGTTCCCGAGATTTTTGCATTTTTGGTTTTTCGGGTTTTGTGGGCGTTAGGGTGAGCGTGGCTAGATGAAGAAAAACCTCAAGAATCTTTATGCTTAATCTCAACTTTGTATCTGCTATAGTTCCTGAGATCTCAGCGTTCATACGGACGGATGGACATACGGACGGACGGACGAATGAACGGACAGACAGACGGGGCTCAATCGACTTCGCTATTGATCCTGATCAAGAACAAGAATATACTTTATAGGGTCGGAAACGCTTCCTTTTATCTGTTACATCCTTTTAACGAATCTAGTATACCCTTTTACTCTACGAGTAACGGGTATAAAAATGTGGTATCACTATCAGTTACTAAACATGCTTTATTTGATAATAAGAAGGCACAATTTTTAAATTCTGGAAATTGTAATTCGGCTTTTAGGGCCTTCTGCAATTTTACGTTACTTCCTTACGGATACTGATCCCCCTAGGATTGTGCAGAAAGAAGTCAAAAGAAATTTTGTTATAATTTTATGGCTTATGTAACATTACGAAAAATTGGTTCTGTGAGATGGCGATTGTTATGGTGCAAAATCAAGTAGTTTTTTTTTTTAAATTCGCTTAGAGTATACCGTCACTCTCAACATTCCATGGGTTTTTGGGAATTGGTTTTATTTTTCCACAGATATAAATTATTTGATACTTTTTGTATATTTAACTTTAAAACTAAAAGTGAAGGTACAAATTTTTTAAATTCATTGAGTCCTGCAAGATGACTGACTGTTTGTCTGCCTGCCAGTCTGTCTGTCTGTCAGTCAGCCTGCCGTATATCTGTCCGCCTGATTAACTGTCTGTCGTATCCAGACTGAGATTTGTCTGTGTGTCTGTCTTAGTCACTTAGTCTGCCTAGTTTGACTGTCAGTCAGCCTGTCTGCCTTTCTATCTGTCAGTCTGTCTTTCTATCTGTCTGTCTGTCTCCCTGATTGTCTGACTAACTGTTTACTGTCTAGAGGAAACATTGGGCACCAACAATGAATATTAAACCAAACTATAGCATGAGCTACAAAAAAGTTATTCTATTGTGGGCTTTGATATGGAAACCCGCAGATTTGGCATACTCTCAGTTAGTCGGTCATTCCTGTTTGGGGCTGTGGTGTAGCGGTTAGAGGCTTCTACTCGAGCGGTGTTTAAGACAACCTTTCACTATTATATTCCTATTTTTTATTTTTTTTAATTTCAATTATAACTTTTTATCGTATTTTTTTAAATTTTTTAAAATATATTTTTAATATTAATAAGTAAAACTCTTAACCCTTAGATTGTGCAAGCGGCTTTTTAAAAAAAGAATATTGGGAAAGTTTCAAAATCATGTCCAGAAATTCTTCTTTGGGCGCACTAATATGTTATTTTGTTACAAAAACTTGTCTCATCTGTTTATGAGTTTAAAAACAATTCAATCGAAAACGCCAGCTCGTTCGAAGTGCGGCAACGAGTAGCGCAAAGTCTCTGCCAGTCGCCGGGACGTAAACATCTGACGAACCTTCTGCTTTGCAAAGTCTGCGTCATTAAAGTTGTTCAGATTGTTGTCAGTGGTTTGGGCCTTATTCTGACTGATAGTGGGAAGGATGCCGTAACTGGCGAAGAATCCGTAGGCTTCGCGGCGTTCGACTTCTTCTAAGATCTGCTCGAAGCTGGGGACCGGGACGCCCATGTCGAGATTTAGCAGAGTTTTTGACAGCTTATCGTGGTAAGACCGCAGTAACTTGGTCCGTTGGTTAACCAGCACATCCAAGGAAAGGCTGGTATAAAAAAAATAATTTAAGTCTATTCCTGGACTGCCCCATATGCTCAGCTGAAAGTCGATGAGGATAAGGTCCAGCGGACGATTCGCTGTGTCATACTTAAATAGCAAATTGTTTACCCACAAGTCACCGTGGTTAAGTACTTTAACCTCCTTCTCCAGCGGAGCTTGACTGCGTTCCAAATTAGCCCGCTGGTTCATCATATAGTTTTCGATCTTCCCGGCGATTCGATCGAAGCCAGGCCATGAACTCACAAGTGAATGCAGTTCCTTGCCATTGCTTGAGAAGAAACGCATCAGTAAGCCGTCCTCTTCAAGTGCTTTCGGCGATAGCATGCCGTCGGCGTAAAAATCAAATATGTGGGGATCCTGTAAACGTCGAAGTAGCCATATAAAACTATTATCGGTCTCCGTTTAAATCAACTCACCAGAACTGCCAAAGCCATCGAAGAGGCGTGAAACTCTGCTAAACGCTCCATGACCAGCTGACAGTGCTCCTCGTCCAAGCCTAATTCGCGGGAGGCCATTACGTAGCCCAAATCGCCAAGATCCTCGAACACAAGAGTGTTTTCCGGTTGTTTCATGCACTTATATAGTCTGTTTGAAAGCAAAAGGATTTCACTGTTTAAAACATACTAATGATAAAAAAAATCTTAAGAAACAGTAAGTCAAGTAAAACAACACCTTTTAAATTATGATTACATAAATACAAATCAAACAAACACAATTTTGCGTTGTCGAATGGACATCACATTACCTCCAAACAATAAGTTTTTTAAAGTTTTTTTTCCAGCCGAGTTTATTTTAAATAAATAAATATCGAAAATTCGCCGCTTATTTTATTCTATGAAATTCAATTTCTATTCCCCCATTTGTTATCTCTTGGCCTAGGGTCAATTCTGTTTCTGCGCGGTGCCTACGTCTAATTTGTCTACTTTTACGTATGCTTTGAAAAATATATGTTTTGTACTGTCAAACGTATAGTTATAACACGTACACTATTTTTATTTGTAGTTATGTTTTTATTACCTGTCGTTAAAAGAAATTTCTTTCTCGTAATTTCTTTAAATATCACTCACTTGGGTCCGAAGCGTCGGTTGCACCTCATCATAAGCTCCATCCGCGGAAGAACCTCGAAGTACGTTATCTTCTCTTTAAGGTACACTTGTAGATCAACAATAAACTCCACGGAATCCAGGTGAGGAATGCTCTTCACAATAAATACCATGTTCTGAGCAGGATGATCTGAGCTAGTGAAGGACACATTTGCCCGGTAGATCTGACTGCAGTAGTTTTCACCGGTGCTACTTCCCTTTCGAATATGTACGGCCACCAGCTTTACCTTTGTTGTTCGCAGGGCCGTTTCCAGCACTTCCTCGAAAAAGGGCACGTCCAGGTGGCTAGGTGGATGAAACACGTCCGCATCAAACACAACGCTACACATTTTGCAATCGTTTTAAAAGTAGCAAGCCTGCAGTTCACTATTTATATTTACGTGTCACTGCGAGTCTTGCTCAATTAAATCCAAAAATACAATTAATTATAATTATATGTATTCACTTAAATTGTACTTAAAGTATAAAATCACTTCTGATATTGGTAAAACACGCAATGTAGAGAAGTCAAGCTTCTGTTGCTTATATATACGGCATTGGAAACAATATATTAATACTTTCGTATTTTCTTGGCTTACACTTGCAACGATTGACCGCGTATGATACCCGTTACTTGTAAAGTAAGGTAGTATAACGTATTCGTTCAAAAGTATGAAACTAGTAATAAAAAGCGATTCCGACCTGACTAGGATTGGCAGCCTAGTACGATTTTTCGCATTAGTCAAAAGTCGGTCGATCAAGTATCGTCCCATTATATCTTGGATATAATATACAGATTGACTGTCCTTCTTTTGCCAGCTGTTTCCTTTAATACGAAATATAGAATTATATCCGTGATGGCCGAGTTATATGAGCTTATGCTTTTTAATATAACACAAACATGAACTACACTTTATGAGCGTATATACTTCTTGGCGGAGTGCCGACTGCACACAGCGCCATCTGGTCGGTATAAGAATCACGCCCGTTAAATTTACACATATCTGTCGGCGCCCTAAGCCAAAGCTGAACTTACCGCTAGGACAACGAGAATTTACCGAGTTGTGAAAAGATTTATTGTTACTCTTGTCTAGACTTAAAGGTAATAATCGATTCTCAGGGGCCCCCTGTGCATTTTGGTCAAAATGATGCATTAGCAGTTCCGGCCGGAGTTAAGCAATCTACTTCGACTGATTTCAGCATAAGTTAACAGATAAATCTTAACTGATCTACAAACTAAATCTTTACGGAATAGGACCGAAAATTAAAATTGAAGTTCCCTTTTAATTTGGAAACAAGCCAGGCATTATTTTTTTCTGTTTTGGACAAGCTCATACGTTTTTAAAGGTTGGCGAAGGAACCGCCGTGAACTCGCCTTCCCGTTATGATTATTTAGTATAAATGTTATCAGATTCGGTTAAATTTGGCGAATCTTAAACTTAGCCTTACTAGAGAGTCGATCGTCAATCCTTTGCGAAGACAGACGCTAAAGATCTAAGCCCAGAGATTATAAGGAAGCGTTTCCGACTCTATAAAGTACATATATTCATGATCAGTATCAATAGCGAAGTCGATTAGGTTATGCCCGTCTGTCCGTATGAACGCTGAGATCTAAGGAACTATAAGAGATACAGGCAGATTCTTGAGGTCCATACGCAGTGCAAGTTTATTTTAGCAACCTGCCACGCCCACTATAATGCCCACAAATCTCGGAAAACTGTGGCGTTCATAATATTATAATGTATGTCTTCGTTTGACCTTGTATAACATATTTTTGTCACTATCTAGCGACTTACCAAAGATTTTTCAAATATGAACATTATTTCGGAATTTATGAAGAACCATGCTTCTTAAATCCCATTGAAATAGCAACTTCTGATATCGTGAATCAAGTAATCCTATCCGGGTATGAATCTGGAGGTAGCCACCAAGATCAGGCTGCATGTGTTGACAAATGTGTGCCTTCGTCCGACTGGTCTATTAAATGATCTATTTTTGCTAACATATCAGGGTGTATACATTATGGATAGCTAAACTTATGATTCTGTTTAAACATGAGTACATTTAAAATTCACATGTCCAATTGTTATCACAAAGTTTAATGGCAAAACAACTTTTAATAGTCGCCAAAGACTCCTAGAGAATCTGCTCGTTGCAAGGCCCACTTCTGGTAGTTGTTTAAAAATGTTTGCGAAAAAATGGCATCCATCTTACGTTGCTTAAAAGCTTCGTCCTGCATGTTCTCTATGCTGTTGTCCTGAGCTAATTCTTTGGGCATAGTAATCATAGGTAGAAAAGCGAACAACCCAAATAGTCCGTAGGTCTCGCGACTTCGCAGTTCATACTGCAGGTCCTCGAATGTGGGGATGTCCTCAAAGCGGGCGTACTTTAAAGCATCCTTAAATGCCGCGTAGTACACCTTAATTAGATCCTCACGGCGCTCTTGCAGCAATTCAAGCTTAAGGCTGGTGTTTAGGAAGAAATTCAGGTCGCAAGCTGGACTACCGTAAAAGCTGAGCTGAAAGTCCACAAAGATAGCACGCGTAGGTACTTCAGGCTGTGAAGCGTTCTCGTAGGCGTACATAAAGTTGTTGGTCCACATGTCACCATGATTGAGTACCACGTACCGATCACCATTCTTTGGTTTGGCTGCAGCCACGCATACAGATCGAAAGTTGTCCATAAGGCGCTGTAGGTTTTTGGTTATTTTTTCAAAGCCAGGCCAACTGGCTGAACTTTTGATGAGACCCTTTAGGAAGCCTCCAAACATATGCTCAAAGGTGTCGCTCTTCATCAATATGTCTTCGCTGAGCATGCCACGTGAGTACTTCTCCACAATTCGTGGATCCTGTATGGTTACAAAACCTTGTCAGATAAATGTTTTATATTATACAGTGTTATCACTCTTACCTTTTTGGCCAGTACCATGGATGTGGCATGAAATTTTCCTAGCTGCTGAAGGATAAGGGAGGCATGGTGCCAGTCAAGGCCTGCTTCTCGTGACGACACTTTATATCCCTCGACTTTCAGATCGCTAAATACAATTGTCTGAACAGGGGTCTTTACGGAGTGATAATACCTACAATAAAATATCATTTCTTATCTGTATAATTTTAACTGAAACTTTTACTCAATCCACTTACTTGGCTCCAAATCTATCTCCACGACTCAGGATTTCCAATCGGGGCAGGACGTCTGTGTAGGTCTGCTTCTCCTTGATGAAAACACTGACGTCCTCTAGAAACTGAGTTGCTTCAGTAATCGGAATCGTTTTAACAATCAGAGAAAGCTTGTCCGTTGCTGTGGATTCAGCTCCATTAACCCACTTCGAGAAGGTAAGTTCGACCCGATAAATAGCCGAGCAGTAGTTGTCCCCAGGGTTGCTGCCCCAGTCAAAAATGATTTCCTTTACGGTTACTTTTGACTCTCTCAGACCGTCTTCAAGGGTCTCCGTGAAAAACTGTTCATTCAGATACTCAGGCACTGATATCTTCTGTTTGTTTTGTATGACTGCCATTTCAAAGTGTGTAAGTTATAACTTACTATATGTCGTTCGAGAGACACCCAAGGGCTTGCGTTTCGGAGCGAACTGATTTGACGGCGACGTAGAACGTCTCATTTTATATGTGTTCGTTATAGTGGGCACAATTTCGGGCTTTATAAATGTCCATCATGTCATCATCAAGATGTACTGATTAAGCGTTAAACAATACAGTGTTTCAATTTTATTAGAATTCGTTCTTCGACCATAGATACATTCTCAATAAGCTTAATATGAAATAGTCAGAATATAAATATAAAAAGGCACAGTAATTTATAATTTTTTAATTTGAATCGCCTTATAAAAAAAAATAATAAATCTAATTTAATTTAAAATAATAAATCATTTTTATTAAAATTTCTTTACCTTAACAATTTATTTTGTGGCATTATTTACTTCTATATTTTTTCTAATGCCTTAAAAGCATATCACTAAAATAATATATCAAAAGTAGTTTTTAGTTGGTCGAATAAGATTTTACGTTTATCTTTGATTATATATTAATATATCATCTCAATTGTCTAGTATCACCTTTTAACTTTTGCATAGTAACTTGAATCTAATAAAAGATATGGAAATACTCGTGCTTGTGGATGACGAAGTCGTAGTGAATTTTCTTTACTCGTCTTCTTTTTTTTTGTTGTGGTGGTGATAACCTGTTGGACGAATTCATACGACCACGTCATAACTTCTCAGCTAAAAGTTGTGATAGTTGATACCTCAATTCAATGACAGGCGGTGTTAGGCCGCTGGAACACCGCCTGTCAATGGGTCAACAGACCCGGTATTCGCTAAGTGTTTGTGCTATCAACTCTTCCACCTGATTGTGCTTTTGTATACGCGTTAGGGTGGACTGTATTTTCCGTACATTTGGGGCTTTTTGTGTTTAAAAAAAAGTTATTAGGCTTTACTTTTCAGACTATACTTTGTAGACTATATAATATTATTCTGATTAATTTATTTTTAACATATTAATTCTAATTTTTATTTTAGTGTAATTGAATAAAAGTAGTTAGTTTTAATAAAATAAATTTTTTTCTTTGGTTTTAAAACTTTTTGTTTTACAGTAGTCTACCTATAGGTTCAGCTACCGAAATTTCATATGTTTATTATTCATTCGCAGTGATACGACAGTTTTGCGATTCGCCTGATGCATAAAAAAACACTGCAGAGTTTAAACCAAAATTTAGCTAATCGTTGGCATCGATGGTCGTTAAATAACTTCCAAATGTTTTTTCTTATCAATTATTCTATTTATGTATTTATACTATAAAGTGGCCTACATCATACATCAACTGAAATCTAATTATTAATTATTTCATGTTTGTGTGATCTCCATCTATACTCTCTCTCGCACCGGTTTTAATATTTTTATACCCATAACTCGAATTGTATGTAACCGGTAGAATGAAAGGTATAAAGCAGGGGTGCTCAATTTCGCCTCTCTGCGGAACATTTACTAACACAAATACCAGAAAACGATCACTGAGCGAATGAAAAACACTTTTTTTGATAACCAATTTATCACTTACTTTAAAACTCTCACCTCGTCCAGTGAAAAATAAACTCTAAAATGCAAACAGAATTTATAAAGAATGAATTACAGTGCACATGTTAGAGGATAATCCATGAAAAAGAAACATAACAAGATCAAATTATATTGCAGTTAGCGACGGAATGAGGCGGAAACAGGGCGAAAATTTTTTAGAGGAAGCTTATGGGCGAGCATTTACAGAAAATAAACAAGAAGAAACGTTATAGTCTTTTTGCTAGTGGAAATACACAAAGCGCTATCTTTTGTCAGAAAAAGCATGTTGTGTACCTTATAACCTAAATTTCTTCACAGTTCACGCCACAGATATCCGCGGCTTGTGGGCGTTAGAGTGGGCGTAGCCGAATGAAAACTAGGGGCAAGTTGCAGTGGCATCTCTTAAATACGTATTTGTAAGCACAACTTTCTAGCTCTTATCGTTCACGAGATTTTCGCAGTTTTGGGTTTTCGGGCGTTAGAGTGAGCGTGACTTGATCAGAAAATAACAATTCGCATTGGGGGCACCATAAAAACCTACATGCTTAACCAGAACTTTCTATTACTTATAGTTACCGAGATATCAGCTTTTCTACAAAATGCGAAAATCGTCTTTTGAGCTTGGTGGGCGTAAGAGTAGGTGTGGCCAGATAATGATACCACTATAAGATGCGCTGGCATCTAAAAATTATACATACTAAATTTTCTTCATGCTTAATCTCAATCTTTGTATCTTTTATAATTCCTGAGATTTTTGAGATGGACAGACGGTCGGACAGACGGACATGGCTCAATCGACTTCACTATTGATCCTGATCAAGTATATATATACCTTCTAGGTTCGGAAACGCTTCCTTCTACCTGTTACATACTTTTCAACGATTATAGTATACCCGTTACTCGATAGATATGGTTAAAAACAAGAAGAAACGCATGTTGAGTAACTGATAGTGACGTCACTGCCCATGTGAGGTCTTAGAACCTATGTTTCTTCATAATAGCGAAATTATATTCCTATTTAAAAAATCTTTAGCAAATCGATAGATATTGGCGAAAAATGTTAATCAAGGTCAAACGAAGACTTTGACTATAATATTATAAACGCCCCAGATTTTTTTTCCGCGGAAAACTAAAAAAGGTAAGATTCTAGGAACTATAAGGTCTATTGGCTTCAGATTAAACGTGTACACTTATAATTTTTGAGATGCAAATTCAGCACCCGTTACTCGTAGAGTAAAAGGGTATATTAGATTCGTTGAAAAGTATGTAATAGATAGAAGGAAGCGTTTGCGACCCTATAAAGTATATATATTCTTGATCAGGATCAATAGCGAAGTCGATTGAGCCATGTCCGTCTGTCCGTCCGTGCGTCCGTCCGTCCGTCCGTCCGTCCGTCCGTATGAACGCTGAGATCTCAGGAACTATAACAGATACAAAGTTGAGATTAACCATGAAGATTCTTGAGGTCCCGGGACAGTGCAAGTTTATTTCAGCATCCTGCCAAGCCCACTCAAAAGCCCACAAATCGCAAAAAATAAAATTGCTGAAATCTCAGGAACTATTGAAACTGAAATTCAGAAAGTATAATCTGTAGATGCCAGCGCATCCACCCAGCCACACCCACCCATACGCCCACAAGGCTCAAAAGACGGTTTTCGGATTTTCTAGAAAAGCTGATATCTCGGTAACTGTAAGAGATAGAATGTTCGGATTAAGCATGTAGGTTTTTATGATGCTTTTAATGCGAATTGTTTTTTTTTCGATCAAGCCACGCTTACGCCGCGGAAAACTGTGGCGTCTATAATATTATTATGAATACCTTCGTTTGACCTTGTATAACTTATTTCTGTTATTATCTATCGATTTACCAAAGATTTTTTAAATCGGAACATTATTTCGCTCTTTATAAAGAAATTAAGTTATAAGGCCTCACATGGGCAGTGACGTCACTATAAGCATACTCAACATATTTCCTCTGACAATAGGTGGCGCATTGTGAATTTCCACCAGCAAAATAATATTTTAAAATTTTGTAAAACAGTAACGGGTATCTTATGGTCGCGGCACTCGACTATAGCGTTTCCTCTTGTTTTTTTTTATATTTTGAAAGAGAACGATGGATACGCCAATTTTCAATGTAAGAACGAGCGGTGGGAAGCCTGGTAAATAGGTGACAACTTCGTCCTGATTTATCACAGTTTCGATGGATTTATATGCTGTCATTTCGCCTGGTATTCCATTCAGAATAGTGATGTTCTTGATGTTGACATCAAGTTGGCGTAGATTCATCAATTTGCATTCGCCCGTTTTCAATATTCATTAATTGTGTTTGCAAATATTTTAGTCGATACGTCGTAGTTGTAGGTTTTCAAAGTCAATTTTTGTAAATGGCGTGTGTTGTGTAAAATGTGTGTGTTGAAAGTGGTATAAACGGCACTGTTTGTCGAAAATCATGTCCTAAGTTCGAAAAAATCAAAGAATTTCTCGTTCAATTCACAACCGAGCAGGTCATTAGCTGGTCGGTTTGGAGCAGACATTCCCAGTTGCACCAGTGTCTTATTGTCAACTAAAATAAATGCCTCGTTATACACGGTTGGTGTGAATAGATGACATAAATTTCATAATTTACATAAATTCTTATGCAAATCATATAAAAACCCCTTAAAAAAATGAACAACATTTCAATTCTAACTGTTTAAAAAAGGGCTGCCAGCTTAATTTATAGAGAGTTACTACACATGCCTTCAGCTGTTAAGAGCTAGAGCTGCCAACTAAAAATTTCCAGAAGAGTCTACAGTTTTAAATATTTATACCCGTATATTAGTTAGTATATTAGATTCGTTGAAAAGTAAGTAAGAGGTAGAAATAAGCTTTTGCGACCATATAAGGTACATATATTCTTGATCAGTATCAATAGCAAAGTCGATTAAGCCATATCCGTCCTTCCGTCTGTCTATCCGTATGAACGATTTTTATAGAAGCGCTGAGATCCCGGTAACTATAAGCGATAATAACTTGGGATTAAGCATGTAGTTTCTAAAGATGCCGCCAATGCGCATTATTTGTTCATCATCTGGCCATGCCCACTTTGACGGCCAAAAAACGCGCAAAACCCAAAGTATGAAAATCTGGGAAACCATAAGAGATAGAAAGATAGGCTTAGGAATACTTATTTTAGTAATGCCACTGCAGCTCGGCGTCAGTTTTTATTAGGCCACGCCCACTTTAACGCCCACAAACTGTGGCATCCATAATATTATAATGTATGTCTTAGTTTGAGCTTGTATAACATTTTTTTGTCAATATCTATCGACTTAATAAAGATTTTTCAAATCGGAACAATATTTCGCTATTTATGAAGAAACGTAGATTATTAAGCCTCACATAGACTGTGACGTCACCATCAGTTACTCAAGATGCTTTCTCTGACAAAAGTTGTCGATTTGTCCATTTCCACTAGCAAAATTAATATTTTAGAATTTTGTAATACAGTAACGGATATCTTATAATCTCGGCACTCGACTATAGCGTTTCTTCTTGTTTTGTTTTCCCAAATTATTTAAAAGATATATAAGAATGAAATACCATTAACAGTTGTATACTAATCAATGCATTTACTTAAAGGTTGTTATATTTATAAGCATTAAATTTAAGGGAGAAAAACTAAACTGTAAATAAATTAGTTTGATTTTATAATTTTGTTAGTTGTCACTTTAGAAGATGAAAAAAATTTTGCTCATATAATTCACTTGCGCATTCACTTATTGTGCTTTTGGGCGAACGTTATTCGTTGCCAATTTTGAAAGTTCACATTCTGCTCTTGCTGCTTTTCCCCTCTTAGTTCCATTATGTAGTTCTCCATTAGCTGACTAGGATTGGTTTGCTGGAAATTCACTGTTGGAGTAGGCTCTGCCATGGTCATTTCTAGCTGTCGTCGGAGCCGCAAGCGCTGACGTAGTCCATCGACTCCAAAGGCCGGCACCTCAATACATAAGAAGTAGGCTAACTCCATGCCACTAATTAAGGAGCAGCCGAGAAACAGACCAGCAATTCCACCAAAGCTAACTGAAAAGATTAAAAAACCAAAAGAGGAAACGCTATAGTCGAGTCCCGCGACTATAAGATACCCGTTACTGTCTTTCACAAGGTGCCACCTATTGTCAGAGAAAGCATGTTGAGTAACTGATAGTGACGTCACAAACCAAGTGAGGCCTTATAACCTAAATTTCTTAATAAATAGCGAAATAATGTTCCGATTTAAAAAATCTTTGACAAATCGATAGATATTAACATAAATAAGTTATACAAGGTCAAACGAAGGCATTCATAATAATATTATAGACGCCACAATTTTTGCAAGGTTTTTCGGGTTTTGTGGGCGTTAGAATGGGCGAGGCCGGATGAAAACTCGCGAAAAGTTGCATTGGAATCTTTAAAATATGTGTTTAACGTGCCTAACTTTCGAGCTCTTATAGGTCCCGATATTTTTGCAGTTTTGGTTTTTCGGGTTTTGTGGGCGTTAGAGTGGGCGTAGCTTGATCGAAAAAAAAAACAATTCGCATTGGGGGCATCATAAAAACCTACATGCTTAATCCGAACTTTCCATCACTTATAGTTACCGAGATATCCGCTTTTCTAGAATATGCGAAATCCGTCTTCTGAGCCTTGTGGGCATATGGGTGGGTGTGGCCGGATAATGGTACCACTATAAGATGCGCTGGCATCCCAAGATTATACATACTGAATTTCATACTGACTTTCTAGCTCAAATAGTTCTTGAGATTTAGGCAATTTTAGTTTTTCGTGATTTGTGGGCGTTAGAGTGGGCGTGTCAGGATGCTGAAATAAACTTGCGCTGTCCAGGGACCTCAAGAACCGTCATGCTTAAGCTCAAGTTTGTATCTGTTTATAGTTTCAGATGTCTCAGCGTTCCTACGGACAGACGGACATACATACTTTTCAACGAATCGAATATACCCTTTAATTCTACCAGTAACGGGTACAATAATCTTATATAGGACGAGTTCATTAAAAACAAACAACAAAAACAAAATGCTAAACAAAAAAACTATCATAACACAACTCACAGTTTTGCATTTAAAGAAAAAACTGCACAGGTTTTCAGAAATATTTTAGGAGATATTTTAAATTCTTCTTGAAAATTAAAGAAAAGAGAATAAGGAGTTCGTGAACTTTTTTTTGACATTTATTTATGAATTGCTGTTAATGAGGTATGATCTAAAGCAGGAAGGGAAGCGAGAGTAGAAGAGCAGTTTGCATTCGTTAAAAAGTCTAGTCTCATCTCATCTCGTGGGCATAGGAGTGGGCGTTTCAGGCTGAAATAAACTTTCTATGCGTAGGCATCTGAAGAATCTGTAAGGTTAATTCTAACTTTTTACCTCTTATAGTTCCGGAGATCTTAGCGATCGTACGGACTCGACTATTGATCCTGATAAAGAATCGGAAAGTGTAGGAAACGCTTCCTTCTTAACGAATACAATATGCCCTTTTACTCTATTACTACACCAATGATTTATCAAGACCCTTTGGTCGAATTGGTGTGCACTCCATAATCGATTAACGCTAGGATGGAAAAACAGGCTAAAGAATAATCAATTGTCAATTTGTCCGCCCGTCTGTCAGTCCGTCCGTCCGCCCGTCTATACGTATGAACGCTAAAATCTCAGGAACTATAAGAGATGCAAAATTGAGATTAAGCATGAAGATTCCCGAGGACCCTATGAAGCGTAAGTATATATCAGCATCCTGCCATGCCCTTCATAACGCCCACAAATCACGGAAAACTAAAATCGCTGAAATCTCTGGAAATATTAAAGCTAGGAAGTTGGGATTAAGTATGTATACTCTTGAGATGTCAGCGCATCTTATGGTGGTACCATATATAGAGGTATACGCCCACAAAGATCGAAAGACGGTTTTCGGTTTTTGTAGAAAAGCTGATATATCTGTAACTATAAGTGACAGTTGGGATTACGCATGTAGTTTTTTATGATGCCCTCACAGAACCCGGAAAACTGATCGTCCAGAATATTACAATGCATGTCTTCGTTGACCTTGTTTAACATTTTTTTTGTCAAAGATTTTTTAAATCGGAATATAATTTCGCTATTTATGAAGAAACATAGGTTATAAGGCCTTACATAATCAGTGACGTCACCATCAGTTACTCAAGATGCTTTTTCTGACAAAAGTTGGCGATTTTTTTTAAGAGTATAAGTTCGAAAACAATTAAGCTGTGTATAAATGTTTAACCGATTTTTTATTTACGGATTTTAAATTTGTAAAAATTAATCTTGGACTAACTACGCTCTATCGCATATAATTTAAAATAATAAAAATCGATGCGCCTTATTAGTTATATTTTAAATATCCTTTTCGCTAGCTATATACATGTTGAATTTTCTGCTTTCAGCGAGAGTAGCAACGAGTAGCATTTTCCGAGACTTGGCTTAACAGCCAATTTAGACTGATGTTATATATTTATATACGTATACATGATTTCTGATTTTAGTAAGTACTTTGAATATGTGTAGCATCCGCTTTTTATACCCGTTACTCGTAGAGTAAAAGGGTATATTCGATTCGTTGAAAAGTATGTAACAGATAGGAGGAAGCTTTTCCGACCTTATAAAGTATATGTATTCTTGATCAGGATCAATAGCGAAGTCGATTGAGCCATGTCCAACTGTCCGCTTGCCAGTCCGACTCCGTCTGTCCGTATGAACGCTGAGATCTCAGTAACTATAGGAGATACAAAGTTGAGATTAACCATGAAGATTCTTGAGGTCCATACACAGCGCAAATTTATTTCAGCATCCTGCCACGCCCACTCTAACGCCCACAAATCACGACTAACTAAAATCGCTGAACTCTTAGAAACAATTAGAGGTAGAAAGTTGAAATTTAGTATGTATAATCTTTAGATGCCAGCGCATCTTATAGTGGTACAATTATCCGGCCACACTCACTCTTACCACCAAGCTCAAAAGACGGTTTTCGCATTTTGTAGAAAAGCGGGTATCTCGGTAACTATAAGTGATAGAAAGTTCTGATTCTGATTAAGCATGTAGGCCTTACTGATGCCCCCAATGCGAATTGTTTTTTTTTTCATTTATGTATATACTCGTATAAGAGCTAGAAAGTTGTGTTTAAGAACGCTTGTTTAAGAGATTCCACTGCAACTTGTCCAACCGCGGAAAACTCTGTCGTCCATAATATTATAGTGTGTGTTTTCGTTTGACCTTGTATAAACAAAGATTTTTTAAATCGGAAAATTATTTCGCCATTTATTAAGAAATTTAGGTTATAAGGCCTCAAATGGGCAGTGACGTCACTATATGTTACTCAACATGGTTTCTGCGACAATAGGTGGCGCTTTGGGAATTTCCACTATCAAAATGAATATTTTAAAATTGTGTAAAACAGTAGCGGGTATCTTATAGTCGCGGCACTCGACTATACCGTTTCTTGTTCTATTTAAATTAGATCAGCTCGGGATGTCCAAGGAATTTATTAACTTTGATTTCCAGTTATCTAATTAGAAAGACTCATACAAAACGATTTATGTTGCATCTGGAGTGCCGCATATTCGTGTATCGGCTTACAGTCAGATATTGATTGCTTTTAAATTTTTCTATTGACTCTATGTCATTTGATATGTATATTAAAAGCAAGATTTATGTGAACCCAAAACTTAAATTCCATACCCACATAACGCCTATAGTGACGAGTCTTATTTAACTAAGTTACACTTCCTTGGCACAATGTGGAATATTGTTTTGCTCTTTGAAGTCCGAAATATAAGGTACATATTGAGCTTACGAATCTTGGAATGGGATCTAAACTTAAGGTTGACTTCCTACCAAACTACACTACTAGTGTTTAATTTACCTTCTCTTGTAAATCGTAGAATCATGCTTAGCACTATTTTCTTGTATGAACTTTTCAGGGGTGATATTGACTCTGTATAATTGATAAGAAGATTTAATGTGACTTTAGGGCTTACACTTATCTTCCAACCTTTTAACTTTCACATATATACTTCAAATATTGACCTTCATGAGCCCTTTCGTGTTATTTGCTGCAATTATAACATACAGTATCATCTAAATTGTTTTTTAACCTTTCTTTAAATATAGAATTTTAGCATATCTGCGTAGTAGTTAAATATCTGCAAATCTGTAATCCCTTTATAATAGGGTTCTGTGTGTATTAGATATAAGTTATTTCTCTGCGATCTTGCATTTTGTCCAAATATGCTTGGTGACATGGTGTTGCTTATCTGTTCTGTTAATGTTGTATCGTTCAACAATATATGTAAACAAGCATTACATACTGACCCATTAAGTCCACCCAACCGAAGATGAGGCTTGTGCGATATACCATAAGAGTCTCAAAGCGGTAGTGTACATCCAAATCTATATATGAACCATTCGCATAAAGGTCCGGTGGAAGAAATGCGGGGCGGACATCGCTAATGTAGTTCAAGGAGTAACAGTTGCGAAAGCATTTGCATGACATGCCCTTAATGTTGTTGCGAACAAAGGGCTTTTCTCCTGGTTGGTGAGAGTAGACTAGCAAGTCTGCGGGCAAAAGGTATGGGTTTCAGCTTGGTTAATAACAAAGGTTGATAAGAAACAAGAAGAATCTCTTTAGTACAATATATTCGTCAACTATCAGATATCCAGATAAAAATAAGTAAGATGTGAAACCACGAAGAACTATATACGCTGAGGTCTTAAGAACTTTAATTTTGGAATTAAAATTGCAGATTCTAATCGACTAATTGTGGGGTGCATACATTTATCAAATTAAAACATTATATTAAAACAGAAACTAGAAATGGATGGCGCTAGTAAAATAAACTTCGACTAATATCATTAATTTTAAATTCGTATTGGTATCTGATAGTCACGGAACTCGCTTCTTCTTATATAGAGAAGAATGAAAGCTAGAACCTGGAATTAAAGCCCACATCTTAAGTGGAAATGATGACGGGCAACTATATTTTTCTGGTGATGTTGTTATTGCACATGTAATGGGTTGATGTAAAACAGGAGACGAGTTCTGCACCTGTATTTATGTTATCTAAGGTCAAATCAATATAATTTTCAAAATTATTATTATATACTTTAAGAATAACTGGTATAAAAATGATGCTACCAGAAATTGACACGTACATAATTTTACCAGCGCCCCATATTGCCAGAACTACTAAATGTGTATTAAGCATGTAAATACCTATAATGTTCTGCTTTGAGTTTTTGACAAGAAATCCTTATTGAGGTCAAACCAAAACATAGTTTTTCGTTCCCGAGATCTCAGCGTTTTTAGTTTTTCAGCGCTCATATTGGCAGAAGGCCAGGCGTACGGTCGGTCAACCCTTCAAGACTAAATCAACACGCTATTGATCCGGATCCAGGATATATATACTTTGTGTGGTCGGAAACATGGTCTTCTGCCTGATAAATACTTTTTAACGAATACACACAAGGGTTTGTTACTTTCGAGATACGGGCATTCAAATGACTAAAAATTTGTTATCGGTTGTTGATTAACATTACGTTTATATAATCTGCATAATTATCCAAATTTTCTAGCTCTAATAGTAACCAGGAATACGGCTTAATCTAATTTGCTAGTGATTTTTGTCGGATACTCCCCATTCATCTCCCTGTTACATTATTTTGATCAAATGCAACACATGTTTCTAATCTCTTTTTGTGTACCTACCATTGTGCTCGGCAAGGCATAGCAAATCCTGCGCTCGGCATGACCGATATTGACCTGGACAGAAGTTGATATTATTGGATGAGTTAGAAAGGCTAAGTTCTAATTGTGCTCACCCGGTGGAAAGAGCAGGTCCATTGTACAATTACAGTATCGCACTAAATACTCTTGATGACACTCAGATAGGCAATTTTCAATCATGTAAACGTATCCTTGCAGGGATTTGAAGTCTTTGCTGTTATGTTCATCCTTGGGAAATGCCAAGAACACGGATCGAAGATAAGTACAAATTGGAAAATAACTTCATTAAGCTAAACCTGACCGCTACTCACATCGAACACACACTGGCGCTGGTCGGAGCGAACTCCTCGTGTGTCATTGTCATAGAAATATATGATGGGCTCTATCTCCAGGGTCGTCTCTGTATTTGCTGGAATGTAAAAAGGATTGTTGTGCCACACGTACGGCTCAGTTACCATAACATCGATGCCTTTCAGTGCGTCCTTTTCTTTGTTGCCCGGCCAGTGCTTTAAGGACTGGATAAGTACCCGTACGGAGAGGGCACTCATGGGACCGGCCGATCCCGTTCGCCAGGGCCACATGGGATCGTTCAACTGCATCCGCTTTCCCTCATCCGTCTCCAAGGAGTTGAACGCCCAGCACAGGCCGTTCTTGCTACGCCTCTTTGAGAAGATGTCGCAGCAGTTATAGGCGTAATGCCGCCACATACAATTTGAAAGCAATTCGTTGCACCGCCATGTCATGAAGTCCACCACCTGACTAAAATTAATGTAGTTCAGCAGCTCTGTAGGTTGGTTGCGCAACCGTTCAAAGGATTGGAAGTGGCCAAAGTAAGCGTTGTCGTAACTGCTCACAATGCGATCAAAGAGTGAAATTTGAGCGGAGTCGCTGAAGTTCGCCATAAACATTGACTTTGCTTCTGCAAGGCGCTGCCAGTTGAGGCGGTTTCGATTACAGATTGTAATTACCGGAAAAGGTATACGGTAAACAGGAAATCGCGTGCTATCGACAACAGTCTGGAAGTGGGCGGCATTGTAACGAGCCGATAGTATGAGGCACACATAAACCGCCCCCAAGAATGCACTCACAAATGTGCAAAGCCAGACAAAGCGCTCCCACCCACTAGCTTTGGCGCTCAAAAGTCTGTCCAGGCCATGGATAGTGGTGCGTTTGCCAAAGCGCAAGGCGAGTTGCCACGCGGACTGGACCAATTGATGGGTCAGGCGATTCGTTTGCGATGGCTGCTGTTTTGACGGAGGAAAGTAAACCAGCGTCATGTCGGCACAATACTCACTGAGTCTATTCGGACGCAAACAGAAGTTTTTATACCACTATCTATTAAAGAAATGCGTGTGAAAATGCAGAGTTAATTAAATGCCTTTTACGGCACAATACGCGATTGCCGTGCTGGCACCTCATTAACCCCATGGCCAAATAACCTAGCTGTCACCGAAAGGTCAGGTCAATCGATTGCATTCTCCCAAGGGAATAATCTTGATGTGCACCCAACAGCAAAGTCTTATTAACAGTAAAATAAAATTAATTAAATGCAATCAATCGAAATTGATTTGTACACAGCGATGTAAAATGACCGATAGTGGGATAGAATGTATAAAACGTAATGTGTATGCGACTTTTTTAATACCCTAAGATTATTTCATGAGTATGTTCTATACTTTAATCAAAATTTAAAACGACATCCAGCCTAATGCCACCTTAATCCTTTGTTTTTACTGATGCGTTTTTTGAAAATTTGAAAATTTCATCTCCTTAGCTGCCCTAAGTTAAGAATTGCATAAATCTATTGGATTAAGTGACTCATATATTCAAACCTTACAAGACTCAGAACTCCCCCAGTCTGTCTATAAAAGCAATGACCTCCCCAATAAGGGGAACTGATGTTTGATTCAATTGGTAAGGAAACGATAACCATGCCGGCCCATAAACGGCAAGAGAGCCAAAAAGCTTTGGCGGCTATGAGGTTAAAATCAAACAACGCGTGGACTCTTCTACTTAATAGTTACATATCCAGATCACACATACATGGAGTATACTTGCTCTTTTTACCGACGATGCGGCGGCGTATGCGGTGAGAATCTACTACTCTTAATCTGTACTTAAGAACGATTTCAGAATAAACCAATTATTGTCGACAGAATTATGTGGTCCATAGCATTAATCAGCGCCTGCAGTGTTCTACTCTATGTTAGTTATTTATTGGGAAAACGATATCAGAATCAACAGTTTCAAACCATTGTAGCCCATTCACATGCATCAATTTATAATATCGCTTTTCCAGTAGTCATTATCTGCAACAAGAATCGACTAAACTGGTCTCGGCTACCGGAAATTAAACGGCGATACAAAGTAACAGCGGCCCAAGGAAGTCTTTTTGATCTTATCCTTACTGCCTACGATGGATTAGGTTTCCACGGGTTCAACGTATTTGATTCATTGCAGAGTGAGCGCCTGGAAGATCTCAATCACCTGAACTTTACGCAAATTGTTATAGAGATGGCTTGGAGATGCGACGAAATTTTTCGCGATTGTTTCTGGCAGTCAGTGCCCCGAAATTGCTGTTCGCTTTTTAAGCCCCGACGCCTACCCCTTGGATATTGTCTGGCCTTTAACGAAGTGGAGCAGAGGCGGCGCTCGGAAACCGGTGTTAACACGGGGTTACTTTTAAAGCTATTTCTTCGAGAAGCACACCACGCTCCAGGAAATCCAAGTCAAAAAGGGTTCTTGGTACGTATATTGTAATTAAAAGCTTAGTTCTATCCATTGTTCAAGTTAACCAAATTGCTGATTTATTTTCGCGCAATTGTGTAGCAGTTAAAAATTAGTTTAGTCTTATTTTCTAGCTAAAATTTTTTTTTATTTTTTTTCCTTATAGAACAGGTTATACCCGTTACTCGTAGTGTAAAAGGGTTTACTAGATTCATTGAAAAGTATGTAACAGGTAGAAGGAAGCGTTTCCGACCCTATAAAGTATATATTCTTGATCAAGGTCAATAGCGAAGTCGATTGAGCCATGTCCGTCTGTCCGTCCGCCTGTCCGTATGAACGCTGAGATCTCAGGAACTACAAAAGGTACAAAAATGAGATTAATCATGCAGATTCAGATCATTCTGCCACGACCACTCTAACGCCCACAAATCGCGAAAAACTAAAATCGCTGAAATCTCAAGAGCTACAAAGTTGAAATTCAGTATGTATAATCTTTAGATGCCATCGCATCTTATAATGGTACTATTATCCGGCCACACCCACCCATACGCCCATCAAGCTCAAAAGACGGTTATCGCATTTTCTAGAAAAGCTGATATCTCGGTAAATATAAGAGAAAAAAAGTTCGGATTAAGCATGTAGGTTTTTATGATGCCCCAAATGAAAATTAATTTTTTCCCATCTAGCCACGCCCACCTTAACGCCCACAAAACCCGAAAAACCAAAAAAGCAAAAATCTGGGGACCTATAAGAGATAGAAAGTTAGGCTTAAAAACAAAAAAAGATGCCTATGCAACTGGTCACAAGTTTTCAACAGCGAAAAACTGTGGCGTCTAATTTATATTATGAATGCCTTCGTTTGACCTTGTATAACTTATTTCTATTAATATCTATCGATTTGCCAAAGTTTTTTTAAATCGGAACATTATTTCGCTACTTATGAAGAAATTAAGGTTATAAGGCCTCACATGGGCAGTGACGTCACTATACGTTACGCAATATCCTTTCTCTGACAATAGGTGGCGCCTTGTGAATTCCCACTAGCAAAATGAATATTTTAAAATTGTGTAAAGCAGTAACGGGTATCTTATAGTCGTGGCACTCGACTATACCGTTTCCTCTTGGTTTTACATGTAATCGCTCTCTCAAGATATTTAATTTTATAAGTTTATTTTATATCCCTTACATTTACATAATGCCATTAAGAGTGGTGATCTATTGTAGGAATAGTTGTGATAACGAATATAGGTATGCTGCTTGCCTTTCTTTCAACCTAAGTAAAAGCGAAACAAGAAGAAATGCTATAGCAGAGTACCAATTCTACTGTGTTATACAAAAATAAAAAATATTTAAAAAATAACGTTGCCCCTTGCGTCAACCTTAAGTTTGATCCCATTCCAAGCCTCGGAAGTTCAATATAAACCTGATCATTTGTACTTCAAACAGGGGTACAATATTGGGTCGGACCTGGGAAGTATTTAGCATCTAACTTAAATAAGATCATTGGTACATAACGTAAGTAACAAAGGGCCCCAAAACCACCCTGCGTCTGCAACGTAAATCGATTTGGATATACATACATAGAGAATTTAAGTACAGGCCTCTGAGTTCTTATATTTGGATGGTTATAAAGTTAATAGATTTTTGGGACACCCCAGCTGATCTAATTTAGAAAATTGTAGAAATTTTTACTAAAATATTTAATCATGTATTATAATATCAGACTAAACATTATTGTTAAGCTTAACTACAATTGATGTAACCTTGAGAACATTTTTATATTTTAATTTTAAGTCCAGTTACACTTTTAAGGCTTTTTAGTTTCTTTTAATATTAAAAACAACAATTTTTTTTTTGTCATAAAAGTTTGTTTTTTTGGTGATTGATTATGTTGGGAGCAGTTATCGCGAATACTAAAATTATTATTTACAATTTGGTCAGCATCACTGGCAAGAAGAAGTGTATGCTAAATTATTTGCTTATCTGAAGACAAGGCGGTTTAAGCGCACACTAGTCGCTGATTTCTCTCGCAGTTGTCGCGCTGCGTAACTGAAACATACAAACTCAAATCTTCACGGTATTTCTTTCACATCGGTCACAGCACCGCTGTTTTCGTTAAATTATAAATTATTTATAAAAAGGGTGGTATAAATTAATGGGCTCCTCAAAACAGTTTAAGTATACATAAGCTTTTGAAACTTAACGAAATGTATTATTTTAATATTTCTTAATTATGACTGTACACACTTTAGCTCCATCGTTTATAATTATTTAATAAATCTGTGTATTTGATAGCTTAATGTAGTGGAATCCTCAGTGTGGTTCGGGTTTCCCATCGATGTGGTGCCTTACACCCGCACTAATGTGGCCGTCACGGCGGTTTATCATTACTTCGACGACAGCACTTTGGGCCTGCCATCACGGTGGAGACGGTGCGTTATGGACTATGAGCAAAATAGCGAGCACTTTCAAACCCTGGAAGGCCAGAAGTACATGCTGGAGAACTGTCAGGCCGAATGCCAACAGCGATACCTGTTGCGATACTGCAACTGTTCCCTGGACCTTTTCTATCCACCATCTGACTATGCCGCCTGCCGACTGAAGGATCTGCCTTGTCTAGCGTCCCATAACCACCTGCTTCAAAACTTTGAGCAACCTGGGGAGTATCCTTATGTGCGCAGGGAAGAGTCCGGTCTGCTTTGCGATTGCATGCACAATTGCAAGTCATTGACCCTGGTTACCGATATGCGGAAAAGTGTACAGCAGCCTTGGATCCAGCCAAACTCAAGCATTACCGAAGGCATGTGGCTTAATGTATTTTTCAAAAAACCCTCAATGTTGGTCTACAAGACTAACTTAATTTACACATGGGTGGACTTGGTTGGTAAGTTACACTACATTTGCTCGCTTTATATTGACCAATTTAATTATTTAAATTTTAATTTATTCTTTCAGTTTCTTTTGGAGGCATTTGTCAGCTTTGTTTGGGATGTTCAATTATCAGCCTTATCGAACTCATTTTCTTTGGGCTTTTTAAGCTACCACAACTATTTTGGAATCGTTCGATAAACACAAAAACAATACAAGCTTAATATTAAAAGTTAATTTCGTAAAACTTAAGTTTATAAACCAAGTGTTGTTAAATGATTTCGGAATACAACAAGAAACGATGAAGACGAGTTCCGCGGTGATTAGATACTGTGCTAACCAATTTTAAAAAATTTGTTTGCTAGCAGGAATTGGTGCCGATTATAGTTTTACTAACGTCACTCATTGCGAGAACCATGAAAAGCGTTTTTTTTAACTGACACTGACATCAATATTCTAGTGACGACTTATTGTGTAATAAAATTTAATAATTATAACCGCTCCCGTGGTTATCACCTCCTTGCTGAGTTTCTCCTCCTGTTCTCTGAACGCCTCCACCGGGCATTTCCACTTTCTTTTATTTGTTTGCTAATTTCACAAGCCTTGCCATCATGGTTTTGAATTTCCGCCTAACACCCACAAACCACGGAAATCCAAAAATGCGGAAAATCAAACAGAAAAACAAGAGGAAACGCTATAGTCGAGTGCCGCGACTATAAGATACCCGTTACTGTTTTACAAAATTTTAAAATATTATTTTGCTAGTGGAAATTCACAATGCGCCACCTATTGTCAGAGGAAGTATGTTGAGTATGCTTATAGTGACGTCACTGCCCATGTGAGGCCTTATAACTTAATTTCTTTATAAAGAGCGAAATAATGTTCCGATTTGAAAAATCTTTGGTAAATCGATAGATATTAACAGAAATAAGTTACACAAGGTCAAACGAAGGCATTCATAATAATCTTATAGACGCCACAGTTTTCCGCGTTAGAGTAATAATAATAAACTTGCGCTGTCCTGGGACCTCAAGAATCTTCATGCTTAATCTCAACTTTGTATCTGTTATAGTTCCTGAGATCTCAGCGTTCATATGAACGGACAGATGGACGGACAGACGGACAAGGCTCAATCGACTTCGCTATTGATCCTGATCAAGAATACTATATACTTTATAGAGTCGCAAAAGCTTCCTTCTATCTGTTACATACTTTTCAACGAATCTAGTATACCCTTTTACTCTACGAGTAACAGGTATAATCAGAGTTAAAATTACTTCTGATTTCGAAGTTGACTGTATACACACTAGTACTGACGACCGCCCTCAAGACCTATTCCAATAATAGATGTTCGGGTGCTGGTCAATAACAATAGTTGCCTCAGATCCTTGGTCGACCAGGGCGGTTATGACTGCGTGCAGGCCGTTGTCCGGGTATCACACATTGATACGAGCAGTGGGAAGAACATTTTTCGAAGAAAAATTCTAAGGTGCACTAAGATCCGGTGTCACTGGTCGGACCGGACGCGGGGGTAGTGGCTCGGCGATTGGTTATAAGCAAGAGCTGGGAAATTCAACAGTGTGTGATGGCTCCGTCCACAAACTTGACAGCCTTTATAACTAGTGCAGCACGAAAGAGCATGCGACTTATTTAGGCAATTGATACATAATTTTGCTCTGCTTACCATATCCTCCCTCTGGTAGCGGTCTAGGGCCAATAAGGTTTTTCAACCAGGTACGACGAGCTTAGGTTCTCAATCGCATCCACTATGACCAGCAGATCGTTTAAAAATGATTCTTGTAAGATGGAACGGTTGCACCGCCTACTTGATGGTGCTGCCAAGCATTGCGGCTTTCCTCGGGTAACCTCGACGCCATGTATTATGCCAACCAGTGCTGCAATTCTACGTGCAAGGCTTGAACGCGGCGGAATACAGCCATACACTGACCGTGCTTAACATCGACCGTATTAGATCCGTACTGTCCTTTTGCAGTTTGGACAACGCGTAGATGGCGTTCATCGACACACGCACTGGAGAATTTAGATACTAACTTTTGCGGCATGTTTAGCCGCCCTTCAGCATCGGCGCCCCCTGACCCTGGTGGGCCTCTGGTCCAAGCTTGTCCATATCTTAAGCGAAAACGCACCTCCGACTGGAAATCCTTCGTGACATAGGTCGAATCAGAAAACCCTTTTAGGTTCACAATCATTGAATCCGTCTCCCTGAACGCGATCCGTCTTCAAATAAATCCTAGTTTTCTTGGATTGCGAATTCTTTTTAAAATTTTGAAACATTGATTACAGGAACTGGAATCGATTTGCCTGTAAATTGACCAACTTATTCAACCGATTCCGCTTTCAAGTGTAAACAAGAGGAAACGCTATAGTCGAGTGCCGCGACTATAAGGTACCCGTTATCATTTTACACAATTTTAGAATATTCATTTTGCTAGTTCCGACCTATGGTCGGAGAAAGCGTGTCGAGTAACTGATAGTAACGTCACTGCCCATGTGAGGCCTTATAACCTAAACTTATGAAGTAGCGAAAAAATGTTCCGATTTGAAAAATCTTTGGTAAATCGATAGATATTAACAGAAATAAGTTATACAAGGTCAAACGAAGGCATTCCTAATATTATTATAGACGACACAGTGTTCCGCGGTTTGTGCCGAGATATCAGGTTATCTTGAAAATGCGAAAACCGTCTTTTGAGCTTGGTGGACGTTTGGGTGGGTGTGGCCAGATAATAGTACCACTAAAAGATGTGCTGGCATCCAAAGTTTATACATACTGAATTTGGACTTTCTAGTTCTAATAGTTCCCGAAATTTCAACGACTTTAGTTTTTCGCGATTTGTTGCCGACTCTTACGCCCAACAAGCTCGAAAGGCGGATTTCGCTTTGTGTAGAAAGGCTGATCTCTCGATAACTATAAGAGATAGCATGATGTTTCTAATGACGCCTCGAATGCGTATTCGTTTTACATCATCAGGCCAGTGGCCACCCTAACCCTCAGTCTAACCCCAACAAAACACAGAAAACCAAAAATTGATCTGGAGAGCTATAAGAGCTAGAAAGTTAGGCTTAGGAATACTTATTTTAGAGAAGCTACTGCAAACCAATTCTTAAGGAAAATAAAGTCGTGACAATCGATAAATATAGTCAAAAAAATTTTTGTGTTACCAAAATTTTTAAAATTTTTACGCCTCGAATTGATTTTTACCCACGTCAATTTCGCACATTAAAGCCAACACTGTAAGTACTAGAGCTACAAAGTCCTTTATTCTGACCTCTAATCTTCGATTTTTAATTTAAAATTTAATTGACAAATTTCATCATCCTATTTTCTGACTGTTTTAAGTCATTCTATTAATCAGATTTCGGAAATAATTACAAGATTAAAAATTTGATTTTTGAACTCGAGGGGCCTACTCGTATTTGCATTTGAATAGAAATAAAATGAAATAGTTTGCCAAAAAATAAAAAAAGAAGCTCTTCAGACTTACTAATGTAACAGATAAGAAGTAAAAAAAAATATTTTTAATTGGATTCCAATATTTTCTTATTATTAACATAGCTCATATAGACAGTGACGTAACCGAAAATTAATAATTATGCCTTGAACAAGTGGCACACAGTGTAAATTTTTTCTAGCAAAATTATTATTTTTAAATTGTTTAACACAGTAAAACTCGAGTAACAGCATTTCGTCTTCTTGTTATTAACAAAAGGCTTTAAAGGAAAATTTAAGTAAATACTATGTACATTGTGAAATGTAAGATGTAAAGGTACGAATGTGTATAATAATAATATAATAATAATAATAATAATATAATAATAACAATATAATAATAATAATATTATTATATAATATAATATAATTAATATATTATACACCATTAATAATGGTGTACTAAATATAACACATTTTTCAGGATAAACATGGACAGGGTGGTCATCTATTCGTAGAATTGGTTATCCTTTATACCTGTATAGAATACTTTTTTCTTGTATAGTCGTATACCAACGTACACTGTTATACCATATAGAATAGATATATAAGAGCGTAAGCCATAATTGCCGCTCATTATATATATATATATATATATATATCTATACATATATATATTGAAGGATTATTTTAATATATACATTGTAAAATGTAAAAGTAGAGGGTATACAAAATATAGAATTTGAGTATTAAACTTTGTATAAAACCCACCCTCTTAATTTACATGTACAAAGCACGTAATTTCTAATGATGCCCCGACTGCATTTTATTTTTTTACCATCTGACCACGCTCACTCTTATACCCAAAAAAAAACGGAAAACTAAAAATCCGAACATCTCAGATAACATAAAAGCTTGAGAGTTAGGCCAACGCATTTGTATTCTAGCGATGCCACTGAAGCTCGTCGTGAATTATTATTCGGCCATACCCACTCTTACGCCCACAAACCGGTGAAAAATGTGGCACCTATAATATTAAAATGTATTAAGCAGGTCCCTGTTGTTAACAAGATCTTTAGCGATCCGGCAGCTCTTACACTCTGTTAAAACTTAAGAAGAGGCTCTCTAGACAGTGACGTTACCGACAATTAATAATTATGCCTTAAACAAGTGGCGCACAGCGTCAATTTTTTCTATCAAAAATATTATTTGTAAATTGTTTAACACAGTAAAGCTTGAGTTACAACAATTCTTCTCGTTTTTTATTAACAAAACAAACCTCTTTTAGTATAAAAAGGCTTTAAAGGAAAATTTAAGTAAATACAATGTACATTGTAAAATGTATGATGCAAAGGTACGAATTTGTATTATAAATAATTTTAGTATACGATGTACTAAATATAACACATTTTTCAGGATAAACATGCTTATACATGGACAGGATAGTCATATATTCGTTCAGAAAACTAAAATGTATTTCACATAATAGTATATAGGATTAGTTATCCTTTATACCTGTATATAATACTTTTTTCTTGTACAGTCGTATACCAACGTACACTGTTATAACATGTAGAATAGAAATGTAAGAATATAAGCCATAATTGCCACTCACTTTATATATGTATACATATATACAATGTAAAAAATGTAAAATGTAAAAATACAGTGTATACAAAATATAGAATTTGAGTATTAAACTTTGTGTAAAATAACAGCCCACCCTGTTAATTCATATTTTCACCATCTGATCACGCTCACTCTAACACCGAAAAAACGCGGAAAACTAAAAATGCGAACATCTTTAAGGTTAGGCTAACGCATACGTATTCTAGAGATAACACTGCAGCTCGAAGTGATTTATCATTCGGTCATGCCCACTCTTACGCCCACAAACCGCTGAAAAATTTGGTGCCCATAATATTAAAATCCATTTAAACAGTTCACTGGTGTTACCAAGAACTTTAGCGATTCGGCAGCTCTGACACGCTGTTAAAACTTAAGAAGAAGAAGAGTTACGTACGCAGCAGAGATCGTCAAGGATGCCTTTTTTCGGCACCCGAATCACACTTATACATTTCGAGTGTTTGTCGCACTCACGAACTGCAAGAAAAGAGTAACACACCCGAGTGCACAGATCCCTTTGGGTGTTTTGTGTATTTGCTTTTTTGTCACCCACTGAATTCTCTGAAGTCTGAAGCACCCATGTTTCGGGATGAGCGATTCGGGTGTCTTCAACTGATCTGAGTGATTTGGGTGTCTTCAACTGATCTGAGTGTTTCGGGTGAGTGATCACACTCTGAGTGCCGAGAACGCACAAATGATTCGGGTGCACTTATTGTCTGGGTGTACCCTTGCCGTTCTCTGGTCCGCAGTTCACTCTTTGAAAAGTTGCGAATTCGTCAAGTCGAAAACTACGTTGTGAAATAGAAATGTCGTCATTTCTTTAATATTAAATAATTATTAGTATTGTTCACCCATAAGTTAATCATGCATTATAATAAACATTTACTTTCTATAAATAAAATACTTTACATGTATGTACATATGTCTTCGTTTAAATTTGTGTAACATTTCTAGCTTGCATTTACGAATTTACCAAGAAACGAAGAAATGTGGATAAAAAGGCCTTACATGGGCAGTCACGTTACCATCAGTTAGTAAACTTGTTTTTTTGACAAAAGGTTGCGCTTTGTCAATTTCTACTAGCAATATGAATATTTTAAAATTCTATGAAACAGTATTTTATATATATAATCTTATATGTATATATCTTATAGTCGAGGCACTCAACTATAGAGTTCCTTCTTTTACTTATCTCTGGCCCCGAGTATTCATTGATCTGCAGGACAAAACCACTACATATTTAGTTTTGATTGTCACGTTTAAGCATAGGCTTCGTATTAGCCCATCGCTTGTGAGCGTTATGGTCTATCCCTTGCTGTGCAGTGCACATGTGTCCACTTGCTCATCCTTCCGATACAGCGTCACGGGCGGAAGCAGGTATAGCAGAATCCGAATCGTCAAAACTAAGGTTTCGGTGCTGCTTCTCTTGGAAACTTTTAACCGTTTGACTTTTATTTTTTATTTGCTTTTGCGCTCTTTGAGGCATGGACGAATTACTCACTATGGTTTCGTCATGAAGTGTGTAGGAATGCTTTCTCTGCCATCTGTGGGCGTTGCATCTGAGGCAGGAGAAGCATATCTAGAGCTTCTTACAAGCCCTGACTTCGTGGTGCCTCTCGTACATGAGGTAACCTATGGTGTGATATTTGTTTCTCTTCTGTACCACTCGCTTAAGTGCTGTAACCATCGGATAAGTTTCTATCATGGCCGAATGCTTGGCCCAATACAACCTTCAACTTAGGGAAAATTTGGCGATCAACTTTTTATTCCGAGTCGGATTTTCTAATTGCTGACCGCCACTAGCGATTGACTGTATTATCAATTTGCCACATTCGCTGTTCCATAGAATCCAGGCGATGGCTTAGGTACCGTATCAACTCAACCGTGCCGGAAACTGTACATCAGAAGATGGCCTCACTAACTTAAGTGGTCCTGTTGGCAAATTTCCACTTAAGATCTGCCTTGGCGTGGTTTCGTCTAGCTTTTCTGATTTTATTAAGGGTACTTTGAAGGTGAGCTCTGCAAACATTAACGATTATTTCTCTGTGTTAAGCTCCAATATTTCTTCTATCGGCATTGTACGTTTAAGAAAATATTATTTATGGGGGTGATGCGGAGGGCTCCAAATGCGAGTCTTAACACTGCGTCATAAGTGGTTCCTTATTTATGTATATATGATGCAGTAGATATCGCAGTTGTATTTCTCTTTGGCTAACCGTTTTACGATATTTAAACGTTTTGATACTTGAACTTACAATTAGTCGATGTTATCTTCGTTATCTTTTGGTGATGGTGATCGTTATCTTTTGGTGATGGTTAAGCGCAGAATTTTTATGTGGTGGCTATTGTCTTGTTGGTTTGTGATAGAATTGGTTCTAAGCTTGCATTTAATTTTTCGGCAAATATGCATTTTACGACGCGGATCTAACGTGGGACGCTATTTTCACATTGTACAAATTAACCCGATCTAGTAAACGTTTTTGTGAATTTGTCAGTTGGTGTTTGCTTTGCCAGGGAACCCCTCTTACAATGACCCTTTGTTGGTCTGAGTACAAGGGGACACAACTATACACCAGCTAAAAAGGTCAGTGAAAAGTATATTGACATACGATCACAAAATAATAATGCACTGACCATTGCATCATCTAGAATTGCGGAAACTTTTTTGGATGGTGGACGAAAAGCTCATTCATCATTGAAGCAATTTACAAAACACAGGCTCCAATATCCAAAATCAACAAAAACTCTGGAATGGGCAAAGATCTCAAAACGTGTCAAATTATTTTATGGGAAGAATGGACAATGTCTCACAAGAAAGCATTGGAAGCGCTTGATCGAACACTGCGATATATAAGTGGAAACGAATGGATTTCTGGTGGAGATCTCATTTTATTGTCTGGTGATTTTTGACAAACACTGCCGGTTATACCACATTCAACACCTGCTGATCAACTT
The DNA here is from genome assembly GCF_018153835.1 of Drosophila eugracilis. NCBI lineage: Eukaryota > Metazoa > Arthropoda > Insecta > Diptera > Drosophilidae > Drosophila > Drosophila eugracilis. The sequence goes on along the minus strand of NW_024572675.1, from coordinate 101,806 downwards.
AATGCATGAATCATCCATTTTATGGCGTCATTTACAAAAATTCACTTTGAAAAACCAACATACCTGTACAATTACAACATGATGCATCGGCTGAAATATTTGCAAAACAATTAGTGGATATTGGAAATGGACGAATGCAAATTGATGATTACATGCAATCTATCACCTTGCCAACAAACTTGTGTATAATCACAGAAAGCTTATACGAGTTGGTACTAAAAGTTTTTTCGAAACAACAATTTTCACTAGAAAATTCAATTCAATTCCCAATGATTCCAATGATGATATTATGGAGGGACAGTTTTCCGGGTTTTGGGCGAAACTAGCGAGCTGCGGTGGCAACTTTAAAATACGTATTCCTAGCATAACCGTGTAGTTCTTATAGTTCCAGAGATTCGCATTTTTGATTTTCCGGATTTTGGGGTGTCATTAGAAACTACACGCCTACTCCTAAATTGCTATCTCTTACAGTTACCAAGAGATCAGCCTTTCTACAAAAAGCGAAAACCGTCTTTCGAGCTTGGTGGACGTAAAAATGGCCGTGGCCGGTACTACCATAAAATGCGCTGGCATCACAAGAATATACAACTCTCTAACTCTAAAAGTTTCTAAGATTTCAGCGATTTTAGTTTTCCGTGTTTTGTGGGCGTTATAGTGGGCGTGGCAGAACGCAGAAACCTTAAGAATCTTCATGCTTAATTCCAACTTTGTAACGCTTATAGATCCTGCGATCTCATCGTTCATACGAACGGACGGACGGACAAACTAACGGACATGGCCTTATCGACTTCGCTATTGATACTGATCAAGAATATATATACTTTATAGGGTCGGAAACGCCTGCTTCTACCTGATACATTCTTTTCAACGAATATAATATTCCCTTTAAGTTAGCAAAAACGAGTGTTTTTCTTTCTCTCAAAGCACAGCTGAAAAAGTTGCTTTGTTAAAATGTCAGTTTCTATTAGCAAAAATTATTATTTTAGAATTATTGCAAATGCTCCTTGGTAAGCCAGAAATGAAGCCCTTGCAAGTGATCTCCACATTTTCTCTACTACGGAACAGAAAAACAGGCTTTCGAGTCGGTACAATGATTGCCTCGCAGCTCACACTAACCATTTAGCCAGGGGGCTAACACAAGAATTAGAAGACGTTTAAAGCGAAGATATCCAGCCGATCTTTGGACAAGCGCCAAGATTCTCGAGTACTAAAATAGTTATAAGCATTTGTTAATTTCCTTCCTGTTATATATTTATGTTATTTTTTCAATATTATGCTGAATGCATTATAGCCCTTAAGTTGGTTGATTGACGTTTAATAAATGCATTTATTTGTTATACCAACAAAAAGGTTATTTGAATACAAATGAAATCAGATATCTTAAATATTGTTGCCTAGAACAAACGATTTGGAGGATTTAAATAACTTAAATTTAAATATTTTTGTTTATTAATTCGTTTTCAATACTTTTAGTCAACTTTTAAATGTTGTAAAGTGAAATGTGATATTAGAGAAATATTGCTTTTCAATGCAGTCACCTATCTCAACTGATTAAGAAGCTAGAGTATAATAATTTGTACTTTGTCAAAAAAACAGATGGTTTCTTAATTTGAAGGTTAAGAAAGGTTATAAGGTTTTATCTTAGTAGTCATGACGCTATCAGTTATTAAATATGTGTTAAACGGCTCGAGATACAGTAATGGGTATCTGATAGTCCGTTTCTCGACTATAGCGTGTTACAGGTTCAAATCAGTTATTCAAGAATAAGTAAGATTTGTTTCTATTGCTTCCTCATGTTTATATAGATGTATATGTTATAGATAAGCTCACTATACAAAAGCCGAAAAGAAAAACACGTATTTAAAGCGCTGATAAGCTAACCAAGCAAAAAGCTAGCTACCGGAATTTTACAAATACTGAGAAAGCCGAAATAATACTCAATCGTAAAACAGTGTGCGTAATGTTTGATATAGCAACATTAGAAGACGTGAGTGAGTTCAGAATTGACATAAAATGAAAACAGCGTGAGTCTAGATTTTTGTTGAATGTTATCAGGGGGATCGCGCTGCAAATGCTTACACATCGATAACCACTTAAAATCGCGAGCTCGTCGGGTTACAATATTCAGCTACCTTCTCTTTTGAAATGTTCGTATACGACTATAAGGAAAAAAAAGAAATTTTTAAATTACTAGACTGCAGGTGCAGCTTATGAAACCCGCAGAAACAAAACAGACTTACCGAAAGTAAGTGCAAATAACTCCCTATAAAAATGATTCGAAATCCGTGGACTGCCCTTATTCTGTGCTGCACTGCCGTGTATGGTTCGAGTGTTCCGATTAATGCAAATATTATTGACCAAAGTTGTCCGTACTCTAGCCAATGCAATTCAGCGATCAATGAACAGCACATAGATACGCTAATGACTTATGTCGACAGCGAGAAGAATCCATGCAATGACTTCTATGCCTATGCCTGCGGTAAATGGCGGGAAAAACATGGAACCCAGTCAACGGCCACGGCAATAAGCGAAAGTCAAATCAACGGTCAGTATGAGGACTTATTTACCTACTTGCTTAGTAATCTAAGTAGCCCAGAGCACTTATACCCCATGTACGGGAAGGTGCTGACCCACTATCAGAATTGCACAGCCTTGGACAAGCCAAATCTCAGACGTTATATAGAGCTCTTGGGCGAAGATATGCTTTCGTCACTAAACTGTACGCACTGGATGAATGTTTTGGCGGTTTTGGGCCGGTATGGCTATCACGGACATTTTGTACAGCTGGAAGTTCGGTGGTACAACGCAAGTCAACACATGATATTCCTGCTTCCTCACAACCATCACGAAAGCCTGAGTCTCACTACTGAAATTTACAATGCCTTAAGTCAAGATGGATCCTATTGGCCACCTCTTCATCAGATTCAGGAGCAGTTCAGAAATCTTGAAAAGAATTTGGTTAGGTTGGCAAAGTCCCCCACAGCGGACGATACTTTCCGGAATTATAGACTAGATCAAATTCGCACGGAAGTGACAGGACTGAAGTGGGACGAGGTATTAAGAAAGCAGCTCGGGAGATCGATACCAGCGGATCACATATTCCAGGTTGATGACTTGGATGCCATCAACAGAATTGTGAAGTACCTCAATAATAGAGATACGCTTCTGCTAAACCGATATAGCCTAGCGAGATTTCTTAGCCATCTTATGGGGCTCCCGCACAACCCCCTGGCCACCTGGGATGCTAAGCAGAGATCTAGGGGTAGAGATTGCATACGCCATATGCGTCGTTCGCTTTATCTTCCGATGAATTATGTTTACGAAAGGAGTTTCTATACCCAGAGGCGTAATTCAGACGAATTAGTTATTCACAGTGTTTTTGAGCAATTGCAGGATCAGCTTGAACTGCGCGTCCAATACAACGAGTTCAACCTGAGCCAAGAGCTGGTGATGTCACTAAGGGAGAAGGTGCACAAAATGCGTATTAATGTGGGCAACTTGCCCACAAATGTTTCAGAGCAGTTCTACTGGGACAGCGACCGGCGGTGGACAGTTGGCCACAATTTTTACGAAAATCATCTCAACAGTCTTTTGTACTATTACACACTCGTCGCCGACCTGGAGGGTAGCACCAATATGGAGGATAGGAAAATCTGGTACAGCTTCAACATGCACACGCCAGAGTTCCCCGACAACATCGACGCCACGCCGTACTTCTATTGCTTGGGAAACATTATTCTTGTGCCGTACTCATATTTGAAACGCCCATTCTTCCACGCCGGCTTTTGGCCGGCACTTTTATATGGTGATTTGGGCAACACCCTTGGCCACGAGATGATGCATGCCTTCGACACGGATCTAGTGGATTACGACGGGCAGGGAAACTTAAGGAACTTCAGTGAGCAGCTCGGACAGGTGGAGCTGTATAACAGAGCAGTTGGGTGCCTTAACAGTAGCGCAGTTATGCTAAATGAGCGCACATCGGACGTCAGTGGATCCCGGCTCGCATTGCAGACCTATGGGGGCAATTGGTTGACCCACTCGGATAATGGTCGGCTCTATTTCCTTCAGTTTGCGCACTTCTTCTGCGGAGACGAGGGTGATAAGTATCACGATTCTGGTAAACAGAGGCTAAACTACTCCCTCAGCCAGGTTTCGCAGTTTGCCGAAGTTTTCGAGTGTCACAGTGGAACTGGCATGACCTCCTCAAACCAGTGCCCCTTCTGGTAAAAAGTTGTAACTCAAAATGTTAATTAATGTGTAGCTAAATTAGAAACCCTAAGTACTGTGAATAAATTTCGATGTTTGCCAATTGCAATGGATGCGTTTTGTAGGCGTTAGAGTGGTCGTGGCCGGATACTAAAACAAACTCTCAAACGAAGGTGACGTCCGTATAATAAAGGCTTAAGTGTTTCACCCCATATCTTGTCGATACCTATCAATGTACCAAATGCATTTCTTTAAAATTTGGATATTTGTGCAGTCTTTATAGCCATACATGGGCTGTGACATAATAATGTGTGGCATTACTAAGATTTTATGAAATTTCTAAAAAATTTTAAAATTATTATAACAAAAATGTATAACTAATTTAATTTTTGAATGCAGTTTTATTCCTGTTTTTGCACAAACATGTTAACGTGAGCTAATTAATAGGCAAGGGCTTTGTATTTGGTGGTGGTGGCGTCAATATCGCTGGTGACGACATCGATATCAATATAGTATTACAGCAAGAGGAAATTCAAAAATGTATATAAAGTTATTTGTTTTTGTAGTGTTTGTGATGTGCAAGGCGTTAAATGTTCCTAAAGGTCGGATTTGTACTACTTGTACATTATCGTTAAATAAGTTTCTCATGAATGTACGCTTCAAATGGTAAGAAAAGCAGTTTGATGTTAAATTGCACCTAAAATTGTAAATAAGTATTCTGATTTTCTATAATAATACAGTTATTCCTTTCCTTAAATTTATGCAAATATGACCTTTTAATTCTTTTCAATTATAGGTTGAGTAGTTGCGTGCAGTTCGTTACTTAAGTATCTAGTATCTTTTTCTAAATCACCACTACTGTATAAGTTAACACACCCAGTTCCCAAATTGGGAAACTGCCGAGTTGCGGGCCACATCCGGCAGCCAACACACGGAATAGGGAAACTGCCGACTCTGCACTCCGGGGACAATCACCCGGAGCCCGGCCAGAAGTGGTCAACATGCGCAACGAAGAAACCGCCGACTCTGCACTCTGGGGGCAATCACCCAGAGCCCGATCAGAAGTGGCCAACACGCGCATTAAGGAAATCGTCAACTCTGCACTCTGGAGACAATCCCACAGTTCCCGGCCAGAACACTCGCGCAGCGAGTGATCGTCAGCACCTGGATAAAAATGCTGATCCGGCACTTTGGCGACAGCGCTGCAACCAGACGAAGACTTCTAGCTGCGACCGGATCGGATATTTAGTTTAGTCTAAGATCGTACTCCGCAGCCATAGCTGTGTAATTAATAATTATACCATTTATGCTATCCTTGACCTTAACAGGTTTAGGGGAAATAAATGTGTAATAATTTAATAATGTAAAATCATTTATAACCATCCCTTACCTTAACAGATTTAGGGGAATAGTTTTAAATCATACTCCGCAGCCATAGCTGCGTAATAAATAATTATATCAATCACACTGTTTATATTATCCTTTACCTTAACAGGTTTAGGTGAAATAAATAAAGATAAATAATTAAACCAATCTCTTATAAATTAATCCTTGCCCCAACGGGGTTGAGTGAAATAATAAAGGTCGGTATTAAATTAATTTATATATTTGGTACATACCTTTTTAACCTCAATATGCTCCGAATTAAACCACTCAAGGCTCGCACATACTTCTTGGGCACACTAGGTATTGTCCATTTCGCTGGCCAGACACACGATAAGTGTTTTTATATACCCTGCATTCTCCTCCCCTACTATTTTGCGGATACATTTTTATGTATTTTAAAGGGTAGTCAAGCTGGGATCCGTTGCCACTCTTAGTTAGTTATCCGACCTATTCAATGGTTATATGCTCATGAGTTCCGGATGCCTCCTCATCCAGATCATCTTTCAAATGCTGGACCTTGCCACAAAGGGGAAGTGGGAAGATTCTCTCGCAGGAAACAGTGCTGACAGCCTGCCAACTTGGGGATCTATCGCTCGGTTTTTGGAACAAATCTGTCGAATACTTGAGACTGTGGATTTGGCTTTAGATCCGCATCTGCCAGCGGAAGAAGTGCGCCGACGTAGGCCGTTTAATAATCGTTCATGCATACTCCTTAATGCGCCGCCGGTTCCATGGGCCCTATGCGGCACATAATGTGCTTTCTTGCCCAAGGTTCCTCGTTTTGTCAGCTGAGGAACGATACGATGAAGTCGTTACAGCAGCTACGAGGATAAAGTCCGTCGTCTGCAAGAAGCCGCTGTACGGACATCCAACTCTACGCACCTAAATGCCGCTCTCAATGGTCGCGTATGTGAATTGGAACTCGATAACACTTGCGAGCGTCACGGCCAAGAGGTGTGTTAGCTCGACATGGAGCTTATTCGACTGCGCGAAGAGATGACCCATTAACTGCACAAATACCAGGACCTCATGGACATCAAGGTCTCACTGGATTTGGAAATCGCTGCCTACGACAAGCTGCTGGTCGGCGAGAAGGCGCGCATAAACATTACTTGTGCCCCTCAAGGACTCTGTTGAATGGCCAGCCGTCAACGGGGGGAGGATGTTGGGCTAAGCAGCCAAAGACAAAGACGGATGAGGAGCGGCGGGTTTATCAGCAGTTCATATTTTGTTTTGGTTTTTCCAGTTTCGCATTCGCTTTACTGTTACTTTGTAGCGCATGTGCTTTTGTAAAACTGCTGTAGCTCGAAGCTTTTGGTTGTTTAAACTGTACTTCTTGCATTCGGCGTGTTTTTGTTGCGGAGTTGATTTGGTATTGATTTGAACTCGGAATAAAATTGAACTGCCCCGGTTTATTTATTCTACAGTAATTTAAAACTCTTAGTTGCTCAACAGTGCCCGAATGGACTTAGCATCAGCGTTGGACAGCATCTAAATTTGGTTTAACTTATAGGAAAAAGTGTTTGTCGGTGAATAGCGTGTTGATATATACTGTAACGACGCCCGATTCCCGACTTAAATAATAATTCTCAAGTACGGTCTCACGTTCACTCTTTTATTTGTACCATCACTGTCGGCGTTACCAGGTCAACTAACAACTAATTTCATTGTGAAGTGTGTACATTAATGATTTAGTCTATTTCTTTTCTTTTCGCTCTTCGCTGCCGATATGGCTCTCCACATATACCATATGTTTTGTATGCCATGTTCGAAAAAATAATTGCTTTGTTTATACCCGTTACTCGTAGGGTAAAAAAATGTGGTTCTTTCAAGAATCTTGTTATCTACGATCGGTCATCACTTAATATCATCTACCAAAAAAAAAGCGCGTTATTCCCCGAATTCGGACTGCCACTCGCCAACGAATACTAGACATCACGCTGCGACACGGCCTTCCTGACATATCACACGTCCTCGTGTGCTATTTCTACCACCCAATCCAAGTTTTACAACCTCGTTTAGATTCTTTCAATTATTAAATATTAATTTTAATTTCATTATTTTCTTTTTCAGTTCAGAACTTATCTTACACAAACATCAACTGACAATTCATCGTATTTCATAACTCAAGCTTCTCATTTAATTTGGTGTGCAAACACATGCACCCAATCATCTTGATCATTATCACCCGCCATAACAATTTTCATCCCTGTCGGACAGCTGTTATAGTGCGGTCAAAATTTCCCCTCTTGGGTCCTAGACGCACCATCACCATTCATGTGACCTTAGTCAGCTATTATTTTAGTCGTCAATCCAAATAGGGACACTACCGATTTCACAGCTTCTGTACAGCTCTCAGTGTCTGTTTTTAGTGGATAGTGGAAATAGACAAACTTTGTGAAGGCATCTATTAAGACGATAACATATTCCTCAGCTCGTTTTTACCATTAATTTTGCCCGTTATTTCGATGTTTACGGTGTGCCATGAAACCTCTATCTTGGGTATTGGAACCGTTTCCGTTTGGTTGTTTTGCTAATTTACAGATGATACAATTTTCTACGAATCTACGTACGTACTTAGACATATTTTCGAACCAGTAGTAACAGTATACTTTATCTAATGTTTTTCCCAACCCAAATGTGGCTAATCATGCCCACCTGAACATCCTTGGAATTACCGGCAAACACCTAGTTTTACCATTTCTATGAATATTTCTATGTAATATTCCCTTTCTCAATTTAAACGTTTTATTTAAATGTTCTGGTAATTTGTTACTGCGTAGCTTATAAGTATTATCGACAATCTTTGGATCGCGCTGGTGCTCGAAAACCAACCAGTTTTCGGTTAGATGGATATGGTTCTGATTGATTTTATCTGCGCACTTATTTCTCTCGGGCAGTGGATTTCGGTGAAGGAAGTCAACACGCGCCATTCGCTCAGCTTTTCTAAATTCGAGATTAAAATCAAATGACTGTAGGAAACCCCACCATCTATGCACCCTTGGTGTTAAATTCATTTTAGTTCGACTAGCCTTAACATAATTGCAATCAGTGCTCAACAAATTTTCGCAACTGCAAATAGTGGCCAAAATACTTGATAGCATTGACAACTGCCAAGAAGAACTGCATTTACTATAATACTGCACTGCATATGATTTATTTTTTATTTTATGCAAAAATATTGCCCCATAACAGATAGAGCTTGCATCTGTGTGCAACTTTATTAAATATTGTGGATCGAATATGGTAAACACTGGTGTCTGTGTAAATACACCTATTATTTTTAAGAATATTTGTTCATGCTCTGGCAGTCAGACAAAATTAGCATTATTTATTGATGTAAGCTTCATGTAACTTCATCTTTCGTTTCTGCTATGTCCAAAACACCATCAAGGTAAACAATTGCGAATGTGTGTGCCAGCGGACTTAGGGCCTTAATTATGGCGTAACGAATGCCGTTCGGTAAATTGAATCTGGGTGTACCGGGATTTGGTAAAATCCACTTGCCATATCAACACATGAAAAAATCTTGCGCCACGAAGGCGAGCTATCTGATCTGATATGAGGTTCAATGGATATCTGTAGGCAATTGTATTGTTATTTAAATCGCGATAGACTCACAAAGACGATCGGTGCTATTTTTTTCTTGATTAACAACATTGGATTAGCGAAAGGCGAACAGATAGGTCAAGCGATAGGTTGAGCCTATAAGGACGGTGTTGCACGTTCTTCTGTGTTTATCAATCTTAGTTCTAATTGTCCTGTCGTCACACGAGTATGGGGTATTCCATCGATAAACCTATCAGAGTAACCGTTCAACATGTTGTTCAGCAATGTTTTATCGGGCTCAGCTAAATTGGCGAATTTATAGTTTCTTCATAACTTGCTAAGCTTAGGACACTTACTTGTTTTTTTTATAAAAGCAAAATATATATCTGCGTCAATCGATACACCAAAGCTCTAGCTTAGAACCTCACGAACCTCACGGCGCTACTGTACAAATTTAAATTCTCTTAGCGTAGGTCTTGCCATTTTCGCTAGCCCTTCCTTTAAGACAAACCGAAGCTACATGACCAATTCCGTCACATTTGTAGCACCTTATGGGTAAACGATCTTTCGCTCCGGACGTTTTCCTCCCATTATAGCATCTCCCTGTTGTGGCTGATTGTTTTTCCTTTCGAAAGCGGCATTTAGCAAGTTTGTGTCAAGCTTTTCCACAAAATTGACACAACATCCTTGTTTTCCTTTTTTCTGGTCCAGTCGAGTATATAACCCTACGCAACAAACTAGAGTCAATTTGTGCCGTGTGGGCGAAGGCTACTGATACGGCGATTCAAGTCCTTTGATTTCCATTTAGAGAGCAATAAAGTGACGATGCGACTGCCATACTCCGTAAAACCCTCTGCAGACTTTGGACGCCCGTTCAAAATGTTGATAAGTAGAGCAGCCGTTGTCTCAATTCCCACGAAACGTTGAATGAACAATTGCTTAAACTGCGCCCTAAGAATCACGCTGCAATATATATCTTTGATCAGTATTAATAGCGAAGTCATTTAGCCCGTATCCGTCTGTCCGCCCATCCGCCACCATTAGTTAGTAAACATGATTTTTTGACTAAAGGTAGCGTTCTCATGCGGCTACCTGCTCAATAGCCCCATGATTTTCTCTTAAGCCAAACTGGTGCGAGGGAATCAAACTTTGATAGGAAAGGCAGTAGGCTGATGGGTCTGTAGAAAGACAGTTGAAATTTGGTGAGGAAAGTAATCCCATTTTAGAATTAAATTAATATCGTGGTGATACATATGAGTTAAGTAATTCAATTATCATTTTGGGCGATATTAAGTTATAGCCAGTAGTTTTTTGGTACTCAGGCGTTTTTTATGGTTTTTGAAATTGTGCTTGCTTTAAAGATAATCGGAGAAGAGGGCTCTAGGGTTGGGACGATTGGGAGAGTGAATTGATTTATTCGCTGATGGGGCTTGAAGACATTTTGTTGGTGAGAGGCAAAGATTTTAGACTTTTCTTCGTCGCTGTGCACTCATGCACCTGTTTGGGATCTTAAAGGCAGATCGGGCTCGACTGGCGGCTGTAGGGGTGGGTATGGACGTAGGAAACCAGTGGGCTTGCCATTCTCTACGGAGTCAGCGCTTTTCCTGAAGGAGAGACTTAATCTGCTTATTTAATCATGTGTTTCTCAAGATAGTAGTGGCCATTGGCTCTGGCGTAGAGACTTTGGCAGAATATATTTGGTTCGATCAATATGTGTGCTTATACATATATTTTTTATACTTCAGCCAGTTTGTTCTGTTGGAACTTGGGCATTTCACAAGCTGCGGCGGGTAAAAGCGTAACAAATGAACAGATAAGTGGTCAGATAACAATGTTTCAGCGCGTATTATGCTTAGCTGCATTCTTCTTGTTATAGCGAAGTGAATTTTATCTGTGAGTTATCTTGGGTGAAACAAAATCTAACATGTTAGCTACGGAAGTGATACCTTTCTATAGTTGGCGAGGCTTAGGGTTCGCGAAGCGAGAGCCCCAGTGTTAATGTTTTGCATTGTAGTCACCGGCTGTTATGAAGCTGTCACCTATAAGGTTGTGTATTGTAGTAGTAGTATTGTAGTATTGTAGTATTTTCAAGAGAAGGTTTTGGTTTTGTGCCAGCTCTTGAATGATACTTTGCATCTGAACGTAGCTATAGTAGCTTCGAGCCCGCTCGGTGCTTGTGAGTCATATGTCTGTTCTGGGTTGACGTGTTTTTTTTGTTCTTTCAGCTTTTAAACTGAGCGATTGATCTATTGATTTTGGTAAAGATGGGAAATTTGCAAATGTGGATGGAGGATGGCTGGTCCTCATTGTTGGGTATCGAAGGTCATAAAATTGGTCGCGGAAGATTTGGATGGAAGGTTTGGATGGGTGGCATGAAATTTGAACTCTAGACTCCGTCCCTTCAGACCTTCCGCAATATCCGCTCCGGGACGGTTCGCTGTATTCCTTTTATAACCAAGTGCCTCTTACTGATTTTAATGTGATAGGTGAAGTTACTTACTGACGCACTATCTAGGAGTTTCGTACAGAGCCGAAATTTTCTTCATTGTTCACTTGCAGTTATGTTTCTTGGACGTTTCCTCTTTTAATAATTGTAATATAGAAAAAGTTTGCCCCAGTCTACTGCTTCAGCTTACATATAAGGTAAGAGCTGTTGTGCTTCTTGAAATTTGTTTCTATTGCTGTTGCTAATAGAAGACAATCATCAACGTTGTCTATGTCTCTCCATTCATCCGAATATACAGGCATTGATCTTAATTGCTGGTCGTGAATCCATGTTGTTGAAGAAAGACGCTTGTTCTTCAGGGTTGAACAATCTGTAAGTGCTCTTTTGTTCGTATCTGCTTCAAGGTTGGCAATGAAATGTTCTTCAGAGTCGAATGGTGACTGATGACTGAGGGAGAGGCAATGTTATTTATGTACTATACTAAGTGTGTATAGATAAGTTAGTGTGAATGTTTGTTACAAATTTTAGTGAGATTTAGTGACCGGAGAGCTTCTGTATCAATATCGAAGTCGATTAAGCCATGTCCGTCTTTCCGTCTGTCCTTATGAACGCCGAGATCTCAGGAACTATAAGAGATTCAGAGTTGAGATTAAGCATAAAGAGTTTTGTGGTCCCTATGTAGGGCAAGATTATTTCAGCATCCTGCCACGCCCACTTAATGCCCACAAATCATGGAAAACTAAAATCGCTGAAATCGCAGCTGGAAGCAAGAAAGCTAAAATTAAGAAGGTAATATCGTGAGATGCTGTCACATCTTATGGTGATACCATTATCCGGCCATACTCACTCGGATTAAGCTTGTATATACGTATTTATGTATTTATGATGCCCCAATTGCGATTTTTTCCCCCATCTAGCCACGCCCACCCTAACGCTCACAAAACCCAGAAAACGAAAAATGGAAAAATTTCAATAATTATAAGAGATAAATAGTTAGGCTGAGGATTACGTATTGTAAAGATGCCACTGCAACTTGACAACAGTTTTCATCCGCCAGCGCCCACTCTAACACTCAGCAACCGCGGAAAACCGTGGCGTCTATAACATTATAGTGTATGTTTTCGTTTGACTTTGCTAAACATATTGTTCTCAATATCTATTGATTTACCAAAGATTTTCTAAATCCGAACATTACTTCGCTATTTATATAGAAATGTATGTTATAATGCCGCACATGGGCAGTGACGTCACTATCAGTTACTCAACATGCTTTCTCTGACAGTAGGTGGAGCTTTGCGAATTTTCACTGGCAAAATAAATATTTTAAAATTGTGTAAAACAGTAACGGGTATATTATAGTCTCGGCACTCGACTATAGCGTTTCTTCTTGTTTTATCATTTGTTTATCCACAGGCGCATGTTTGATACTGCCCAAACACTATTATAAGGGTGCCTATACTGTTAAAAACCTTTGATACCTCTTAAACATATTTATGCTTTCTTTAAACTTTCCTCTCTCTGTACGGACCTTTGAACTTTGTAATGTAGTAGTTGTTTGTAGTGTTTTAGAAACCCCTTAGTGCGTGTCAAAATTTTCTATCAACACCAAATCTTCTTCTTTATATTTATAAGGACAGAACAAAACATGACTTGCATGTTGGTAAATTGACCTATGGATTGTATTAAATTCAACCGTCAAGTGCAAATTCAACCGTTTCTAGGACTGTGGAAAGTCCTTTGTCCAGTACAGTCCTTTGTCTGATTCGGTAAACTTGGCGATCCTGGGACCTATGGTCCTGTTTACCCTTTCAACTTGACCATTAGCTTGTGGGGATCCGGAACTTAATGTGCTTTACTTCTGCGTTTTTTTTTTCCAAAAAATCCTAAAAGTCTTTAGAGGTATAGCATGTCCAAGACTTAAAATCAACGCTGGTATTGCTTTACTGGATGTTGTTGATTTGGCAGGGTCGGGATCTACTTTCACCAACAGGACAATACTGTTATATTTACGACATCGAATGGAATTTTTACTTTGGGAATTTTAAGAAAAAATCTCTCATCTTTTCCGGAATAAGCGATACACTTTAAACCGTTGTTAATATGTAGCGGGAATTTTTCTTTGACTTTCGAAAACTAGTACCTTTTTGTGATTACTTCTAGCATTTTTTCTATACCAATGTGTCATAACTGATCATGATAATTAAACAAAACATGGCTTTCCATTTCGCATGGCATGGTAAAAAATTTTGATCTTCTCGCCTTTGCTTTCACGAATAATTAAATTTTCCTCAAATGAGTTGGACTCGATATTTAGTGTGTGTGCATGCGCTTACCGCCTCTATGTTCTAAAATGTAATCGGAATGTTGCATAAAACCTCCCACCTGGCTATTTACTGATAGTTACCCTAGTACTGCAATGTGTGACTATTTAAAACTGTATTCCTTAAAGATAAATCTTCAAGCGTTGTATGTCGTAAACCACCGCGAGTGTTTCTAACTCAAAACTATGGTATTTCGCTTTGAAATTAGTCGTTCGCTTAGACATATAGAATACCAGATAAAATAGATTGTTCTTCTTTTTCTGCATGATAATTAAACCGACTTTAAATCCCGATCGTCACGGTGTAATTCCGTTGGATCTATTGAGCTGTATAATGCCAAAATTGACATATTTGCATATAAGCTCGTAAACCGGCTTTGCGTTTGTAAAAAATCTTTATAAAAATCTTTTAAAATAAGAGCATAATCAAACTTAATCGTCTGAATTTGCGATTCTGTTGGCACAGGAAAATATCTTACTACTTGCATGATACCTGACATTAGGTATCCTAGACATTTTATTTCTCCTTGAAGGAATTCACATTTGCCTATCCTTAGATTCAATCGGATTTCTTTTGTTGCTATTAATAATAATATAATTGAGAGCATTGACTTCCCTAACCAAGTCCGAAAAACTTTATTTACAAATTTGGTACTTTTTGACCAGTTTATCAATAAGGTCGTCGTTAAGGGGTGGGGAACTGTCTTTTAGCATGTTTTTGTTAAGAGATCGATAGTCAATTCACATTCTTAACTCTCCTGACTTTTTCTAAACTAGAACAATTGGTGATGCATACTCGAACTCGAACTTTTTCTTAAATTCAATTTACACTTCTCGCATATATTATATTTAATTGACTACATTTAATTAGACCGCGGTATTCGATTGACAATATTTTAATGCCAAGTGTAAGTCATGTTTACTATTTGTTTCAATTTGATTTCTATAAATTTGTTCATAACAGTGTGACTTAAAGTTATCTTCACTAGATGTTGGTACCAATTTGACATTATCAGCATCAAGCATATAGTTTCTCTCACTTGTACAGTCATTTGCTAAGTGTATACCATTTCAACTATCATTTTTTCGGACTATCTTAAAGTTACAAATGTTCATAAAGTCTCGTCCCAAGACTTTAGCATATGCCATCGATATTTTTGTCACGATTTATAACTCAAAATTTATCTTTTCTTAATTGATAATGATATAAGTCAAACGACGTAGGCCAAATTAGTTTGCAGGAATCTTTTCATTTAAATTTTTATTTCTTTTTATTATGCTTTCAACATGTGATATCTTATCGAAAATAATTGAACTCCCAGAGGCGATTACGCATTCTAAAAACAAACAATGATTAGATTCGGTGCAATGGTAGACCAGGTGACCCAGATCTGCAGTCGGCAGCGAAATGCACAATAGAGTTGAAATTAAAACACCTCTTAGGAGCGGCTGAACCAGGTCCATTCCCGACAGAAAATTTCTCATTTTCAGACGTAGACAGTGGTGGCTTACGTAGATCAACCTCAGCGAATGCCAGCAATAGTTACGTAGACGAGTTAAAACAGTGCATGTGTACCTGTTGCTGTATTAACCGCAATTAACTTATCACGCCTGCATGGCGGATAAATAATAATAAGCTATACATAAGGACATGAAGTCACTTCCCTAATAAGTTGTAAGATAATAAATCCAATGAAGGCAGTAAAATTTACATTTTAATGCGCAGGGCAAACGAGCACACTGCCGTGGCAAAAGGAACGGTCAAACGATCACACCCTGTCACACTGTCCCCAGCCAAAGGGGTATATAAGGAAAACCGGTTTCTGAGGAAAGATCACTACGGCATCAGGTAAGATCAGGTCTTCGGATCTCTTCACACATCTCTGTCTCTCTCTTGTAGCGGGTCTCCGGATCTCTCCACACATCTCTCTCGCTTGTAGTTTGTCGACAGATCTCTACATTTATTTCTTAACTGTCAGGTTTACGGACCTCTACCCCTCTCTCACTAAGTAGGTTAACGGATCTCATTCTACCAGGTAGCTAGCGAAACTGGTGAGCGGTTCGGCCCCAACCCAAGGGAACCTCTAAACCCTATTCCTGCCGTTTCCGCCACACCATCCCCTACAGGAGCAGACCCACACCGCGGAGGAGCCATTCAAGAGAATAAAGACATGGGATGGCGATATACGCGAAAGATAGGGAGCACGTAGAACACATCAAAGCAAGGCTAGTGTAATTGGCGAACAGATACAGGAAAGTGGAAATGCCTGGCGGAAAAGTCCAGGTCAACGGACAGGAGGAGAAGCACAGCAAGGAGGAAGAAACCACGGGAGCAGAAATGCAGAGTGGTGGAAAGAGGGTGTAGGTAGACACTCTGGATAGAGTGAGGAGCTGGGGGATACGCTGCCAAGGAACATCCAACACGCTGGAATTTCTCAGCAAGGTGGGAGAATGGGCGCAAGGACGCACTTGTACAAAAAATGCCGCTCATTCTTGAAGGCGTCGCGGAGGACTGGTGTAATACAACGTCAAGCCGGATTAGGCCTTGGGAGGAGCTGAGGGGGGAGCTTCTAGAGTACTTCTTGACTCCAAGATATCAGGAACAGTTGGACATGCAGATCAGACAACTGCGGCAGAGGGAACAGGAACCTACACGGCAATACGGAATGGAGCTCAGTAAATTTCATAAAATATATGGGAACTGTAGAAGCAAGATAAAGCTTTCTGCACGGAGATCAGGTTTCAAGTCGTTAACAGAGTTCCTAAAACTGGCGGTGGAAGTAGAGGAAATCGAGACGTCGGAAGATCCAACCGGCAGAAGCAGGGAACCGCGACCGGAGACCAGAGATCTGCATAAGATGCTGGGGAACAGGACACAAAGCAAGAACGTGTGAGAACTCTCCTAGGCTATACTGTTGGGTGTGTGGAAGGAACGAAGTGAGGACGATGGAGTGAACGGAGTAGAAACCGGTCGGAAAACGCAGGAGGCCTGAGCAGGTAACACTAGCACCAGGGCCAGCGGTAGGAGATTGAATGAACTGCGATGGATTCCAAATAACAGCAGAGGTAAGAGTCGGGGCAAGAAGACCGAGAGAAGGAGTGGACACGGGGTTGATCAGCAAAAGGAAAGACCAGGAATTAGGTATGCATGGGAGGTGGAGCAGGGCGGGCTAGGACATAACCCTAGCGAACGGGGCAAGAGTGAAGGCAGTGGGGAATTTTACCGTACCCAAACGATTCGCGGGCGAGCAGTTCGAGTTTAAGTTCCTGGTACAAGAGTGTGTAACAGGCGGGATGTTGTTAGGAATTGATTTTCTGGCAAAGACAGAAACGAGAATCCAGTGCGGCATTTTAGAAGTGGAAGTCACAGAGCCTCGCAAAGTGCCCAGACAAGTCGGAGCAAAAGAAGCGAGAGTGGGAATGGAACCAGCAGAAGAGGAGATCGAGACTTTCCTGGAAGAGCAACGACAAAAATTCGAGAACGTGAGGGGGTGCACCGAGAAAACCCGTAAAGCGGTACTACCCTCGGAACAGAAAACAACAGGCCATCATAAACGAACAAGTGGATGAACTGCTGGAACTCGGGTTAATAGAGCCTTCGAGGAGTTCTTACAGCGCACCGGTAGTGTTGGTACGGAAGAAGAACAACGAGTAGAGGACGCGTACCCAGTGCCAAGATGACCCAAGAAATCCCGAAAAGTGAGCACGTGGTATAATCACTGAGCAGAATAACAGTGCCACGGAAAAGGAGTGCCTTGCCACGTCGAGTATCAACAAATATGTATCTGGAAGGCTATGAATTCGTGGTTGGTTCCCTGGGTAATACGGCAGCAGCTTACGGCAAAATACACACCGCAACAGAACTCTACGGAGCGCATCAACCGAAAGGTTAAAACCATGATAGCGGGACTTGTAGGAAGGAACAGACCAAATGGGACGAGGATTTGCCGTAGTTGATGCTGGCATATAACAGTAGCACTTCGGAATCATCAGGTTATAGCCCAGCGCAGTTGCTATATGGGAAGTAGTTGCGACTTCCCGGAACACTCTTCGATAGGGTCATCCAAGGCTCTGGTCTGGTAAAGGAGTCGGCCTCCAGTAGATGGGAAAGGCTAAGGTTGACCCGGTCAGATGCGTGTAAGAACATGGGGTACGCAGCGGAAACCCAGAAACGGCACTATGACTTGAGGAAAAGAGAATGGAAACCTAACATAGGGCAACAGGTTTGGGGTAGGTTGGAGGTCCGGGAGTTCATCTCGCCGGTGATCGCAGGGATTAGAAAGCAGGCCGAGAAGATAACGAAGCGGGCATACGTGGGGGACTTAAAACCCTATTATTGTACTAACACAGACCAATCCGATAAGAATAACGGTGAAAATGAGGACAACGTTCTAATCGTTTCAGGAAACATGGACCGATTCAAAAATTAAAAGAACGGTTCCGGGCCCACAGTATACAATTTGCATTGCACTTCAAAGCTATTCATGTAAGGGTACTTTTCAGTGATATAATTTTAGAGACTTTTTTAATGGTTTTAAACCTATAGATTTTCTAACCACCAGGATGAATATTTTATTTCATGTGAAATAACATTGTTGGGTGAACCATTAAAGACCATTAAAACCCATCAACGATTAAAGATTTACAACAAGAGAAAACGCTTTTGTCGAGTGCCGCGACTATAATATACCCGTTACTGTTTTACAACATTTTAAAATATTCATTTTGCTAGTGCAAATTCACAAGGCGTCAGAGAAAGCATATTGAGTAACTGATAGTGACGTCATTGCTCATGTGAGGCCTTATAACCTAAATTTCTTCATAAATAGAAATAATATTCCGATTTAAAAAATCTTTGGTAAATTTGGATATTAACAAAAATACAAAGTCAAACGAAGGCATTCCTAATAATATTATAGACTATACAGTTTCTCGCTGTTTGTGGGCGTTAGAGTAGGCTTGGCAGAATGAAATCTCGTGACAAGTTGCAGTGGCAACTCATTAATACGTGTTTTTGGTTTTCCGGGTTTTGTTGGCGTTAGGGTGGGCGTGGCTAGATGGGAAAAGATTAATTTGCATTTGGGGCACCATAAAAACCTACATGCTACATGAACTTTCTATAACTTATAGTTACCGAGATATCAGCTTTTCTAGAAAATGCGAAATCCGTCTTTTGAGCCTTGTGGGCTTATGGGTGCGTGTGATAGTACGACTATAAGATGCTCAGGCATCTAAATATTATACACACTGAATTTCAACTTTCTAGCTCAAATAGTTCCTCAGATTTCGACGTTTTTAGTTTTTCGTGATTTGTGGGCGTGGCAGGATGCTGTAATAAACTTGCGCTACGTGGGACCTCAAGAATCTTCATGCTTAATATGAACTTTGTATCTTTTATAGTTCCTGAGATCTCAGCGTTCATACGGACAGACAGACGGACATGGCCCACTCGTCTTCGCTATTGGTACTGATCAAGAATATATATACTTTATATGGTTGGAAGCGCTTCCTTCTACCTGTTACATTCTTTTCAACGAATCTAATATACCCTTTTACTCTACGAGTAACGGGTATAAAAATGAGTAAACGAAATATACAGACGCTGATTGTTATTTCTTTCAATTTGGAGGAATGCATTGATTTTTGGAATTAAAACAAAATTAATAATGGATTGCGATTAAACCAAAGTTTACGATTTGAAATTTACAATTTGATAATAGTTAAATAAATTACATCGTTGCTATCTCTTATTGTAAGCATTGGCACTTACGTACCTATTTTTGTAATATCTCGGTAACTATAACTGATATTAATGTGGGATTAGGTATGTAGTTTTATACACAATTATACCACAATGTAAATTGCTTTTTCCCTCTATCCACGCCCACTCTAACGCCTACAAAATGCGGAATACCGAAAACGCTTAAGTCTCGGGAACCATAAGAGCTAGAGAGTTAGGCTTAGGAATTTTTAGAATTTTAGAGATGCCACTGCAGCTCGACATGTGTTTCCATATGGCCACGCTGACCATAACGGCTACAAACCTCAGAAAACTGTGAGGTTTTTTAAAAGTAGTAGTAGGGATAATTCGAGAGGACTTATCAAGTAGTTAAGCTTATCTGATTTATATTATGTGAAGGAGATTGCTCATTTGATTAATAGAAAATTAGCCAGGTTAAACTGTAAAACGAGGTTCGCAAACACCGAGCACCAGTACCTATTGAGATCTGATTCTCAAACAAGAGGTACTTGCTTGGTGGCATACCGTGAAATAAGTCCTCTACTTAACAAGTTCATTGGAAACATTCCAGCTAAGCATCCCACCTTCATCGTGCATGCTGAAACACTGAAGGCGAAGGTTGAAAAGCACTTGGTTTGCGCTGATCTGGTAGCCCCATTAAGAGCCTAGCTCCGCCAGTTTCTGCCCCTTTTCTTAGTCTAAGTTAGACTCATTTC
Organism: Drosophila eugracilis; assembly: GCF_018153835.1. Classification (NCBI taxonomy): domain Eukaryota; kingdom Metazoa; phylum Arthropoda; class Insecta; order Diptera; family Drosophilidae; genus Drosophila; species Drosophila eugracilis. Next base: position 81,440 of record NW_024572675.1, on the reverse strand, counting down.
ACTGCTTTTAGCTGCAAAAATCCGAGGCTAAGGAGAGTGAGTCCGGGCTGTCTAGTTGATAACACTCCGAATGGGATTCCAGCCCGGAATCTGCAGTCAATATTTTGGATCAGGTCAGTAGACTCTACGATCTCTTTTACAGATTTTTAAATATAGTCCTGAGCGCCTTCGTCTGATCTATGATATATTCATTCAAAAAAGTTTCGAGACCTGAGATCTTGTAATCGATGTTTCCATATGGTTGTGGAATCTCGGAACCCTCTGAAACATTGGCCGCCAATTGGGCTGCTCCCACTACTGGTTTGCTAGCGGGGATTTCTCCGTACCCTTCAGTGGAAAACTAATGGCAAGCGAGAAAATTTTTCGCATTTCTCAACGGAGAGAAGTCCGAGCTACGCTTTAGCGTGGATCACATCGATTTAAGCAAAGTATCGGAGTTTTGGCCCACTACACAGAAATATTCAACTTTTCCCCGTACCCTTTAGTGGAAAACTAATGGCAAGCGAGAACATTTTTCGCATTTATCAACGGAGAGAAGTCCGAGTTACGCTTTAGCGTGGATCACATCGATTTAAGCAAAGTATCGGAGTTTTGGCCCACTACACAGAAATATTCAACTACTGCTTGCTAACGGGTCCGAGCACTGGCCTGAAGGGGCGCAGCAAATACTCCTGGCGCAACAACAGCAATAGCAACCAAACGGGGCTCGAGGTTGATGCTGATCATTTTAGCAATGGTGGTCCTTCTTTTCTCCAAACTTATTCTGCGTTGTCTACGTGACTTTTCTTCTGGATACAAATGCGGCTGAACCCATCATGCCCACGGAACAGATGAAGCTCTAAAGCAGCAGAAAAGAAAACTTAGCAATGTGAAACAGCATACTCTCATAACAATCGTATAACACTACTACAATACACCACAGTAAGTGTACAAGCAGCGCAGCATCATTCCGACTATAGATAGCATGGAACACAATGACGGCTTTCGAAGCTGTTCAATAGAGCACCTCGAGAGCTTCATGTACTCCCTCTGCGAGCATATAGGCAAGATACTTGGATCATCTCTATATAACAAGCAATATTACAAACATTTTACAAAATAAACTGAGGAAGAAAATTATTGGAATGAATTGAATTATTTAATTCTCAGTATTAACACTAGTCGGGTGATGGTTAGCTCCAAATATCTTTAATCATGGCGTGGTAAAAATCAATTAATGTTCCATTACCTTTTTTACTGTACAACTAAACATACCGAAGTTATTATTTTAAGACAATTTTTTAAGACAATTTTAAGTTCAGAAGTTGTAAATTTGTGAACTTATTGTGATTATAGGAACCCTACATAAATTTAGTCCACCAGACCTAAAGCTTGAAATAATTATATTAATCGGAAAAGATATGATTGGTATGGTATAACACAAAGCATGTTTATTAACTCATGGTGATTCTCTGTGCATGTGAGGATATAGAACGTAAAAACTAAAAACGAGCAGAGCTCAGGAACTATGAGTGCTAGAATATTGGGGTTAGGCACGTGTATTGTAGAGATGCCTGTACAGCCCCATTTTGTTTGTTCATCCAACGCCTACAAGACGCAAAAACTTTAGTGTTATACGTTGTGATTTTAGTTGGTTTGACCGTATATACCATTTTTTAATATAATAAAAAATATAGATTTTCACATGGGCCGTGATTTCAATATACCATAGCATGTATGTGGAACCTAGATAGACTATGACTTTAATTAGGATAGTTTAATTAGTTAAATAAACTACAATAATAAAGACTTTTATCGTGATCTTGCAGCAAACGATCGTTCACACCTCTCTCAATATGACGACTGACTCCTAGCTCTCTCTCACTGCCGAACGTTGAAGCTCGGTCTGTACTTGCGTCCCGGTAACCGATAAATTAAAGGAATCTTCCACTACGAGTAGTTCTGTTATTCTCTTTTCCACTCGATAACTTTACATATAATACCAACATTTGCCGCTATCTGTTCAGAATCAAGCTAGAAAGTAGGTATTAAGCATGCTTATTTAAGAGATGAATCTCCATCTCGAATGATTTCACCATACGGCCACGCCCACGGTATCACGCAATAACCACGAAGAACTGTAAAGAACCTCGTTAATATAAAAGTTTATGATTTGGTTTGACCTCATATATTATTTTTTGTCGATATCTATCGATGTACCAAACACCCTGTAAAAGGAATTATTTTTTATTAAAATATTTTAAAATTTTCCCTTTAATATATTTTGTGAAGTCAAGGTAAACATTTTAAACTAACGTAACTAGTAAAATTTCACTCGGCGTTGGTTCAAAAAATAACGGGTAACTGGTAGTCGAAGCACTCGAATAAAGGGTTTCGGTTTTTTTTTATATTTATTAGTTTGTTTCATTTAAATGCTTATGGTTCCTGGTTTTTAGAGCATCGATGACTGCCTTTTCTTTTTAATAACTACTTATTTATATGCTTTGATGTCCACTTGGACACAAATTAACATTTATATCTAATGCCTATAATGAGTTTACAATTTGCAATTTTAATTCAAGCTATTCATATAAGGGTTATTTACAGTTTTCTTCAAAGTAGCTGATTTTTTAAAAATAATGTGATATAATTTTAAAGACTTTTTTAATTGCTTTAAACCTATAGATTTTCCAACCACCAGCTAAGATATATTAATTAAAGACCAACAAAACCCATCAACGATTAAAGATTTATAAAAATCAGTATACTATACAGACGCTGATTATTACATCTTTTAATTTGGAGGAATGCATTGATTTTTGGAATTACATAGTTGCTATCCCTTACTGTAAGCTTTGGCATTTAAGTACCTATTTTTGGCTTTGTAAAGTTTTTATTTCAAATTTTTTAATGGCACTTTATTATTATTTATATAAGTATTATTCGATTTTCAACCACTCCAGTGTTTAACCAACAGCGAAAGGAACGGGAGTAGCCAGAAGGTAACAGGCAAGCGAGGGGCTGCCGTATGGCCCTGGCTTTCAGAATTCTTGCCTTTAGACCAGTCGAAACCTTTTGGGCTATTGCCCGTCAGCTTTTGTTTTGATTTGTCAATCTCGTTCAGATTCGATAGGTATTTTATGCTCGCTGGAAAAAATAGAAAACAGCATAACCTTAATCAATTGTTGGGAAAACATTGGAAGGACTCACATTTGCCGGATACCATCACCGAATTTGTTGGTCCTTCGACGACAATGCCGCTTAAAGGAGTGTTGGTGTAACTTTCCAGGGATTTTTCTGCTGTTATATTTGGTGTGCGCGGCAACGTTTTGGTTGTGGGCGGAGGCTGTGTTGTTGGCGGATTTGACACTACACAGAAAAATTAAAGTCGGTAAAGTGTCCCTTAATTTAATTGTTTAATGTGTCATAAATGAAATTTTAGAAAAACCAATTCAGGAGAATTAGATAAATTTTTAATTTAGTTTCAGATCGGTATTCTGCAGCTCGGTAAAAACATTGCTCATTTCTAAATGCTGTTCCATTAAACAAAACTATACACGAAAGGCGGAGAATGACTAATTTTCGTTCGTTTTTTATCGGACCCAAAAAGATGTTTTTAAAGAATGCAACCGACAAGCAACTCTAAATAGAGAATACTTATGTGTACAATGTAAGCAGTGATTAACCCTTTTTAAATTTGTTCGCAGATAAATTGTGCGAAACCGTTTTACACGCTAAGTCTTTATTTAATTTCTTAATTTTCGTAATTTAAAATGATTAAAATATGAAATTTTAATGGGTTAGACTTCAGATTTGATATATGGAAAAATAATATTCAAGGTCAAAAGAAAAGTTCTATCTTAATATTATAGATGCCACAGTTTGGCGCGGCTTATGATTCGATGCTGAGCAGGCATTCTCTAGAATCTGTATGCTTACTCGGAACTTTCTATCTCTTATACAAAGATGATATTTCAGCGGTTATTGAGACATCTGCGGTTGTCGCCGAACAATAAATAACACATATGCGTGTAGGCTTAGCTAAGAGACATCCATAGTTGATAGACAACCACTTACTGTATAGCTTAATATTGCCGTCCATGTCGCCACGAGGATTTTTGGCTACGCACTTGTAGTTGCCGTAATCGCTGCTTTGTACATTGGTAATCGTCAATCGCATGCTCGCTTTGTAAGACGGATGACCTGGAATAGTTTCGGTTCTGAAAGAGGAGGAGACAACAGAATGAGGAAAGTTTAATGCCAGATGATGTACTCGTTGTAGATCAGACGCAACAACTAGCCATTGGGTTTCAAGGCCAAGGTGAAACTGATATGCGCGCACTTATGTCTAATCAAAATGCGACAAAAATAGACTACTGTGGCTCCAGATACAGTTAAAGAAATAAAATTACACAATGCAACAAAAGTATTTTCTTTTATTTTATTGAAATTTTTAAATCAACCAAATGGACAAGTAGCCGACAAAAGTTCTTCAATCATTAACAATTTTAAGAAATTATTTAGTCTGTAGGTATGGCTGCGTACCACGGCTTCCTTTCAAGATGATGACTGACAGCGAGCCCAACTATATTTCACCGTCGTTGAATCGTTGTTTGACCAGTTACAATTTGTCGCAGATGAAACCATAATGGTGACGCTTAGCCTGGTGGCCTGCCTAATTTTTTCACTCTCATGGCGGACCACGCTTACCACTTGCCGCCAGACTGTCGCCTCCCGAAGCATCAAACAATCCTTGGCGGAGCAACTGTTGAGTTACATTGACCCTAAGGCGCGCCCCTGTGAGAACTTCTACCAGTACGCCTGTGGCAACTGGCTTCAGCAGCATCAGCAGCACCACTCTCCGCACCATAGGCATTGGGCAAGGTGGGTCAGAGGTCGTGAACACTACCAAACCCAGCTGCTGCCGAGCCATACTTTAGGTTTGATAGACCACTCCGTAAACAAGAAACTTGCACTCCTGCTGAGAAACAGAAATGAAAGCTCCTACATTTTAGAGCAGATGCGGCTGTATTATCGTTATTGCAAACGCCTTAAGCCCTACAACTTGAAGAAATATATTAATCTACTGCCGCCCACCAACTGCACGCAGTGGTCTGTGGGTCGAGGATGGAGTCCGGAGCGATTTGATTGGATATCTACCTTAGGACGTCTGCGTCTACACGGCCTAAACGGGGTCTTGTTGAGAGAGGATGTTTTGCCGAGATGGGACGACTCGCGCAGCTACAGCATATACGTGAACAAACCGAGTCGTCATGAGACTTTGCCAATGGGCCAGGGAGCAATGATCGAATTGCTTCTAGATATTGGTCTAACCAAGCGGAAGGCCAACGCCTTAGCTCGGATGGTGGATGATTTCGAGCGGAAATTGCACCGACTGCAAGAGCTGGAGGACGACGAGGGTGCGCACGAAATGCAACTTGGCTACCTGGACACTTACCTACCTCAGCTCCGATGGCTATCTTTCATGCGTCAGTTGAGCATTGATTTCGATTTGGATCTGCACTCTACATTGTTTATTGAAAATATCCCCTACCTTAAGGCTCTCTGTAAATTGGTAGATGAAGAGAGTCCGGATACCGTCTGCAATTATATTATGATTAAATGGTTGGCTTTCCTCAAACAAGAGGGTCCTTCCGATATATCGCGGGACGGGTGCATTGCCAGCCTCAGAAGGGCTATGCCCCTGACTAGCAGTTGGCTAGTTGGTCAGCAATTTTCTGATCCGGAGTCCGAGTCTAACGTCCGCTCTTTGTTTCAGCGCCTCAAGGGGCGCTTTGCGCAGATCTTGGCGAAGAATCAGATGAGATTATCGCAGCCAATCTTGCACATTTTGCAGCAGAAGCTGCATGCAGTGCGCATGCAGTTGGGATTTTTTCAGTCTGAGGAAATGGAATACGTTGAGCAATACAACGACCGTGTCAATCTGAGCGGTCATTCCTTCTATGCAAATCAGCTGCTGTTGCTACGCCTACGCGTTGAGGAGAACCATAATCTGCTCTCCTCAAACTTGACAAATTCTACGAGGAGCAGCATCAGGTATCTGACAGAAAGCTGGGAGGCAAGCAATTCGTCTCCTCTATATATCAGACCCCGCAACCTGCTATTTATACCGTACGGTCTCCTTCAGTTACCCGTATGGCATCGCAACATTACCGACCTGCAGCGGTATGCCGTGATGGGTTTTGCCTTAGCCCATGAAATGGCTCATGGCTTCGACTTATCTGGAATGGACTATGATGCTCAGGGAAACATAATAGGCCCAGTTGAAGAGATTGGGGACAACAGACAATTTCAACTAGGGCTAAACTGCCTACAGCAGCAGATGACCACCGGGTCAAAGTGGATTGACGAAACACTGGCTGATTATGTAGCACTTCGGCTCACTTATGAGTCTTTTTTCGATTCGCGGGCTGACACACAAAAGCCAAGTGATTTGGTTAAGCCACAGTTCAGTCAGCGGAAACTTTTCTTTATCACATTTGCCCAGATATTTTGCGGCCGGACGGCTGTCAGTACCATGACCTCACAGTCCGAGGATCATTTAAAGCATGCTGTGGATGAGTTGCGTGTGATGCAGACTCTGGCAAATTTTGATGAATTCTCAAAAGAGTTTAATTGCGATACAAGGCACTCTGTCAAGATGCAGTTTAGCCCTCAGTGTCGTCTTTGGTGATTGCCCATTAAATATTTCCCAACAGATTCAATATACACTCTAAAAGTATTAATTATAATAAAAATATTAAAAAAGTTTAAAGTAATTATGGTAGGAGAAAATTATAGTGTGCTAAATGATAGTGTCGTCGTGAAACATTTTTACGTTTAGAATCCATAGGTATTGGCAAATAAATAATATTATTTAACCAAAACGTAAACCTTTATGAGACACTACAGTTTTTTAAAGTTTCTTTTTTTTACGGGTTGCGTTGATCTAATTACTGTTATCATTATTTGTTAAGCAACTGAGAGTTTTTAATTGCTGTAGAATAATTAAACTGGGGCAGTTTAATTTCCAAATTTTATTCCGAGTTCAAATCAAACCAAATCAACTTAGCAGACTAAACCACGCCGAAAAGTACCAGCTTAACAACAAAAGCTTCGAGCCTTAGCAGTTCTACAAAAGCTCCAAAGGGCATGCGCTACAAAGTAACAAACAAACACAACCTTGACAACACATGCCTTGTCGTTCCAATAGCTGTCTTTAGTACGGCAACACGGTTCAGTTTTTACAGGCCGATGGAACTTCTAGGTGGTCGAAAGACCGCCCTCGTTGATAAAACGCTTCGGCTGCCAGCCTCCAATGGCCACCTCATCGTTGCCCTTATTGTACAGCTTCACAAACTTGCCCTCGGGATCGATCTCTTTGTTCTCCACATTGCCTTTGGCACTGGCTGACACTCATTAGTCCAAGATGCTGCGATCTTCAGATTCGTCGACCACAGCACGCTTGCCATTAACAACGTGAGGGTATGGCACGTGGAAGTACGCAGCGATTAGCTGAAGGACTGTACCGTGACCAGGCTGGCGAAAGGGGTAATGTTCAGGCGTTAGCTGGCTGAGCCTGAGAGTACGCCACGCCAGCCTCATTGGCAGGATCCAAGACGGACGAGGGAACGGAAGCAGTGCTGGATAATTGCTCGCAAGGATGCAAAGAGCATGATGTCGGCGATTACACGTTGGACAGCCGAAGGATGAGCATCCGCGGGCTAAGAGCCCAGACTTGAGGCATACGAAGGTCGGATAACTCCCGAAGAGTTACAGCGGATCCCGGCGCGACTTCCCTTAGCTGCAAGATCTTATTGATATCTGATATATTAACCGTCGATTATTTAAACGGTTGCGCAAAAGATCAAGGGCAACATCATAGTTAGAGTTATTAAGAACAAGAATGAATGACTCCAAGAATGACTCTCGCAGACATGAAATCAGCCACTTGAGCTTCTCCATCTTGGTCAATTCAGGAAGGCTGTCAATGGTCGTCTTAAACAGGGCGCAGAAATCGAACCACTCGGCATAGCCACCGCTGAATGTTGGCATCGGCGTGCATGGAATGGGTAAAATACCATCACCACTGGTACCATACAATAACGTAGAGTGATTCTACTAGAGCGCTTGGCAACTTCCACCTGGATGTTGACGTGCACGTTCGTGGCTAGCTGAGAGAATTTCCAATATAAATATAGGTCACTTTTTCTCGTCTCCGCAGCATCTTTACCCTGCTTGCAACAGTAGATCCAATGGCTTCAGCTCCAGACTCCATTATGTTATTTAAGTGCACGGTTATGACAACAAAAACAAGTTTCCGTCACTTTTAAACTGACCACAATAATCAAAACGGCGTGCGATCACGTCGGGGTCAGCACACTAAACCACGGCGGATGCAAAAAGTACCAGCTTAACAACAAAAGCTTCGAGCTACAGAAGTTTTACAAAAGCTCCCAAAAGCGCATGCCCTACAAAATAACAGTAAAGCGCATGCGAAACTGGTAGAACCAAAACAAAATAGAAACTGCTGATAGGCCTACCGCTGCTCATCCGTCTGCGTCTTTGGCTGCTTGGTCCAACATTATTATTATTATTGTTATTATTAATTTTAATTATTAATTTTATTATTATAATTATTATTATTATTATTATTATTATTATTTCTATTATTATTATTATTATTATTATTATTATTATTATGCCCGCAAGGGCACCCCATCCGGGGTGACGGGCCTGACACACCCGCGATCCCTAGTCACGGCACGACCATGGATAGCACAAGGACCAATGTCTGGACGCAACGTTTTGAATTGAAGATTGCGGGCTGACGAATGCGGCATTCTGTTACCTTAGTAAGCAAGTGTGACATCTTGCAGAAATGGCTTTGAGGATAATGCCCCCTTCGCCTCCGTTCAATTTAAGTTCTCCAATTAAGTTCGAACCGCACACCGATGGCGCGGTGCTACAGGCGCAGTTGAATGCATTCCTGCTTTAGAGTCTGTCCTGGCTCTGAACACAGATGCCCATGAAGCTCTGTGTCAACCCTCGCGTGAACCTCACTGCCTCACTGTCATTTTGGACTACCGCACATATGCGGGGAGATAGCGGTTTACAGTATGGACCCACTCACACAAGATGACCAACGTACGACGAAAAACTGACAATGAAGTAGACGTATTTAGGAAGAGTAGCTTGATGCCAAGATCACCGGACAACAACGAGACGATGATAACCCATCCAAATCCTAACCTTGCGGACAAGGACAACTTAGAGGCCACACCGACGCAATAGACTCCTCCTCTTACACAGACCTCCACGTTAAGCTCCCCACGACAGAAGCTGATATATGTACAAGATGCAGGCATTAGAAGAGAAGGCCTTATCACAGTGCACATCAATCTTAAACATCAGCATGGACGTTAAGGATGGCACTTCAGAACTGAGTGAGCTCTTTGATGTTATAGAAAACTAACGATCAAGTTGGAAAACCGCAGAAATAGAGCGCCCAAAGGAAACGAGAAAGCCAAAGAATACATACCTGGCAATACAACGATGGAAACGTTTCGACACTTAAGAAGAGGACGGCCTCTAGCCCGGCGGCACAGGAGATGAGCAAGAAGGTGCGAAATAAGTGGCAACGAGACGAGCAAGCAGTGCAGCGTGACGACATCGTTGCGTTGTATGAGCTGAAGTAGCAGAGTGGACTGGATTGGAAAAATTCAAGCAGACGTAGAAGACAGCAAAATCCAATTGGGTGTGGTGAGCGACTGAGGCGATTTCATATATGATATTTTTCGAATACACGAATTGTTTAACGTCAATTAAATTCTTACTTTGTTGTATCAAAACGTTTAAATATTGAATTGTATCACTGTTTGTAAACGGCTTGAACGCATTACTATGGATGCTAGAACGATCCTCGCTATGACTGTGCCTCTACTAAGGGCATAGTTATCTGAACTAGGTTTGGATACAACTGGCAGAAAAAGATCTTTGCAGGATCGGTTGTTCGATCATTATGCATTAGATGTGGCTGACGATGAGGACAGCGAGGCTGATGGGGAAGTTGCGAGTATTAGTAGTGCTTCCAATTACCAAGAGGCGGCTAAACCTAGTAGCTCGAGATTTACACTACGCTATATTCAGGACAGTGTTTCATCATTTTCAGGCTCCGAAAAGGAAGACGTTAATCACTGGCTGTCTGAATTCGATGACGTTGCAGTTATCGTGAGTTGGGATAATTTGCAGAAATTTATTTATGCTAAGAAACTTCTGATTGGAGCAGCCAAGCTCTACATTAAATGTACAAGGGGAGTTAGGGGTTGGATTGAGCTGAAAAACGCGTTGAAGGAAGAATTCGGTAAAAAGCGATGTTCCGCAGAGATACACAAAATTTTGCGCAAAAGGCAAAAGCAACCAAAATAGACATGCATCGAGTATCTCTATAGTTTAATGGAGATCAGCAAACCGATAAATCTTGATGAGGAAAGTCTAGTATCGTACTTCATAGATGGCATCCCAGATAGCCAGGTCAACAAGGCAGGGTTGTATCGAGCGAATTCCATTAGGGAACTTAAAGCCGAATTAAGCATTTACGAAAAGATGAAGGGTAAGGGAAATACTAAAGACAATTTGAACAGGGAATCGACAGGTAAACCGACTCAGAGCAATTTTAAAAGGAAATGCTTCAAGTGTAACAGCGAAGGCCATATTGCTAAGGATTGCAAAGGCGAAGTAATATGTTACAAGTGCAACAAGAAAGGATATATCCCTAAAAATTGCGATGAGAATAAAGAAACTATTTCCGTTTGCAAACATACTGGAAGAAAAAGCTGCGAAGGGACTCATTTTCAAAAAGATGAAAGCTGAAGGAGTGACATTCATAGCCATGATTGATGGTGTATGCTTCTCGGTAACTTTCCATGTCGCCAAACAGAACGAACTCGAGTACTCTGCGGTTGTGGGAAACGATGTGCTACAGTCAGTCGACGTAATGTTCAGTTCCAACGGCGTCGAGTTCAGGGCAAAAGAGAGAGACTTAGCATCGACATTTAATGGAATGTGTGTCACGGAGATAGTCGAGAAAAGTTCCGTCCTAGATAAAATTAATTTATCTCACATGGCCGACAATCAAAAACTAAAGGTACAGGAAGAGGAGAAACAGATCGCAGCTAGCCAGTCGACCTCCAAAAAGACTAGGAAGCAACCAGTGAAGGAAGTTCCACCGTCGAGCGAAGAAGAGTCCGACGCTGAGGAGCAGATCGACGATCAGGTTGAGGACGATATCGACTCCGAGGCAGAAGTCGCGGCTGAAGATGAGAATAGTGACGAAGAGGAAGATGATGACGAAGAAAGGCAAGGAATATAAGATACCCGAGGAATCCAACTCTGAAGGATTAAAAGAAAAGAGCGGAATTCCTAAAGAGTCCGTTGGTAGGATTCCCATAGGAACGCCAAAAAATCAGCGTCTATGCCGCGAACTTACCAAATGAATACAATTGTTTACCAAGAGCGGCGAAATCGAGAGCATTCAGATGTTGGGCATTAAGGCCGTAATAAAGTTCACAACCGATGAAGGCTTCTGTAAATCATTCTTGGCCAACGAAACTATCGTCAACCGCGTACCTATTTTTATCGAGCCCAACTCTCTGCTGAAGCACAGATTAATGAAAAGACGCACTGCAAAAAGCCACGCCCCCGGAAAGTTCCAGAAGAACACATTTGGCCACAAACCTTTTAATAAGCGTCCGTCACATGCAATCCGTTTATAAAAACTTAGAAACTGAATATGCCGTAGAAGAATTAGTTGGCATAAAAAGAACACAGTATGTAACTGGAATGAAACTTCGTCCAAAATTTTTCGCCCCTTACAAAGTAACTAAAAAACTTAATCACGGGCGTTGTAAAGTAAAGAAAGAAGGTAATCAGGAGGGACCAAACATTACTGCGACAGCAGCCGAATACATGAAAAAATGGGGTTCATTCAGGGGCGAATGAAGATTCAGGATAGCCGAGAGTAGCACCAACGAGAAAAGAATGGAACGTTAATTGACTAGACAAAGCAAAGCTGATACAAGAAATTAACGCAAGACAGAGCCGTCACCCATGGGGGCTGGGGTATAAAATCGTGATAAACAAGAAGAGGAAATGGACCATATAGATAAAACATTATTCCCCTTACACACAAATAGCAAAGCGAGAACTACTCAACCAATAGCAGAAGAACACATCGAGCTCTTCACAGTGGACGAGCTACTGAAAGCGGCAAAATCCTTAAAAAGGGAAAATGCCAAAGGGCCCGACAACATCCCAGCAGAGGTCCTAAGAGTGATCGCTGAGAATAGGCCTCAAATCCTGTTGGATATGTATAACTGGTGCATTACCAGCGGGAAATTTCCAGACACATGAAAACTCCAACGATTGGATCTGATAAGCAAGGGTAATAAAGACCCCTAACCCCATCAGCTTATCGACCACTAGGCATGCTTAACACAACCGGAAACTTTTAGAGAAACTGATCAAGCCACGACTAGCAGCAGCGATCGAAAGAGGTGGGAGCCTTTCCCCGATGCAGTATGGTTTTAGACCAGGCAGGTCGACCATTGGAGCAATCCAAGAAGTCGTTAACAAAGCACTCAGAAGCCAACAAGGCAACCACTTCCCGAGACCGGTAGTTCTTCTAGCAACACTTTATGTTAAAAACGCATTTAACAGTGTTAAATGGGACAACATAATGGATGCTCTAAAACGAGGATTCCAAATCTCAGGATACCTAATGCGGATAATGCAGAACTATCTTGACAACCGACGAATACTATATCAAACAAAAGCAGGAGAGAAATGTATAGAGATAGCTTTAGGAGCGCCACAAGGATCAATACTTGGACTAGATCTATAGAACATCAGCTACGATGAAATTTTTCACCTAGATATGCCTGAAGACACGACTATTGTGGGGTACGCAGATGACATAGTCGCAGTCATAAAAGCTCGAAACACCGAGCATGCACTGCGAAAGTTAACGCAAGAAATGATACGAGTAAAAAGCTGGCTGAACTCACATGATCTGAAACTGGCGGATGAAAAAACCGAGCTACTGCTAGCCAGCAGAAACCAGGATCCCTCTAGAAATAGAAAACATGGGAATAGGGGAAAACATAATAAGGACGCAGATACATAATACCTCCGAGGGTATAAAGTACCTAGGAGCTAGACTGGACTCAAAAATGACATTCAGTGCACACATGCAAGAGACGAGAAAGCGGGCGCCCGAGACTACAAAGGCGCTTAGCAGACTCATGGCAAACGTGGGCGGCCCCTTACAATCAAGGCGGAAACTGTTAATGGAGATAAACCGCGCAATCATGCCGTACGGATGTGAGGTCTGGGCAGGAACCCTGAGCGTGCAAAGAACCATGGCTCTAAGAATCGCGAACGCGTATATAACGGTATCCGGACCTGCTGCACTAGTAATAGCAGGCGCGATACCAATCGACCTCTTGGCCAAAGCGCGAAGACAGACCTACGAGAGGAGACGGACAGGAGAGACGGCGAGAACGTTAATCGAGCGAATTAGAGAAGAAATCCTCTAACAATGGCAGAAAAGATGGAAAGCTGAGGAAAGAGGAAGATGGACAGCTAGACTGTTACCAAACCTGGTAAAATGGTGTGCACGGAAACACGGAGACGTGGATTACACGTTACGCAGATGCTGACAGGCCATGGCTACTTTGTTGGCTTTTTACACTCTATAGGGAAAAGAACGGACGCATGATGTGTTTATGGAGATGCGGAGAGCGACAATGTGGAGCACACCATCTTCCACTGCAGAAAATTCTGTCCTGCGCGCAATATCCTAGAACAAGCTGTTGGGGCAATAAGCACAGAAAATATTGTCACGAAAATTATAGACAGCGAAGCATCCTCAGAGCTAAGAAGCCTGATCTGAACCTATCAACTGGGTAATCTGGACGCAGAATAAAGAGTGCACATAGCACTGAACTGGCGCCACCTCGAAGTAATGCGAAAGCTGTTCCGAGGTTGAAACACGGCCAAAGGCGAGGGGGTTTATTGGGTGCAAGCCCCACATACCTTATTTGCGATGGCAAACGGGAAGATGCGTCAGGCATTCCCCCTCCTCCACCCCAAAACAAATTTTTATTATTATTATTATTAATTTAATTATTATTAATATTATTATTATTATTTTTAATTTAATTATTATTAATATTATTAATTTTATTATTATTATTATTATTTTTATTATTAATATTATTATTATTGTTTGTTTACATTTTTGATTTTGTATTTTTTTGTCTTGTAAAATTGGGAGCGGGTCCTAATAAAGCTTATTCGCTCAGCGATTTTTTCGCCGCTCATCATAATGTCGAAGCATGTAAGGGAAGTCATATGAAAACTAAAAACAGGTACTAAACGAATTGCATACCTCTACCACTTTCTGTGCCTTTTCGTGTTTTTCGATAGCCGACAATTAAATAACCCCTTTTCCCGTTAATCAATATAAAATCATATTGTATATACCTCCGAGTCGGTTCAACATATTTAGCAGCGCCGTCGTCGCTATATTTTATCAATCCATCTAAGGGAAAAAGGCATAGGAAGCCAAAAAGAAAAGTTACTGATCGGATCGAATCGGCCAACCAGGTATAGAATGTTAAAACTTGGATATTATCCATCTTACAAACTTTTCCATTTGTGAAAGAAAAAAATAATTTTTATAACAAACAATTTCATGCACTAACAACTATTATTTTTTTATACATTTTTATATACATATAAGTGTACCTATAGTATATACATTCGAATGTAATAGAAAAAAGTGTATAACTTGGACCGTTTAAATTAAATACTTGTCGTATTCGCAAATCAATTCCCCAATTTTAAATAAAATCACTGAAAAACTCTCTCATTTGCCGCGCTTGTCCCTTATTTTCCCAAGCCTTAGCCTTAGCGCTATTTTCTTGGGCCTTTGGGATTCCGCTTATATATTTATTGCCCTTAGATCTCTGACAGTGTATCATTTTCCGTGTGTAGCAGATACTGAACAACCAGGTGAATACGAAGTCATACATACAGATTGAAAAAAGTAATCATTTAATATGTTGTGTAGCTGGAGACGCTTTGGGCACAGTCAGGGCATTCAAAATCATAAATCCTGAAGCACAGTCAGGGCATTCAAAATCCCAAATCCTGAAGCGGGTGTACCGTAATGATTGCTGATTTTCTTCAAGAATATATCGAAACTTTTTAATCTGCTGAAAATGTCCCGCTATCAGCCTTGAGATACCTGATCGACACAGTCAGACCCCTTTATGATTCTTTGAAGTTTGTTGGCGATAAACAACGTACATATAACGAACAATCAAAGTCGGTGCAGAAACTAAGAGAAATCGGGAAGAGAGAGAATGCGCGTAGGCTCCAAAAATGTTCAGCCAAGCCATATTTTTCCGAAAATGAGTAGAAATAAAAATAAAAGACTTTTCTTCTTCGAACCGAACGGACGCGTTTTTTTACTGTCGTTTATCTTTGCTGTAATAGTCGCGAATTAAATTCGAACTTAATATTTATGTATTAGATTTAATTTAAACTTCATTGGCTTGTCTTCCGCACCGTGAAGGAAACTGTGTAGTTTTCCATCTCATTTTAAATATATTTAAGTTCATTCATCTCCATCTTATCTTGTCTTATTTCGCGATTAAATGAAATGATTAAAATGAAGTGCATCCCATTTATAATCTGCAATACTACCCAGTGCAATGCACAAATTGTCAGGAGTATAGACACACCAGGGCTTACTGTTCACTTTAAACCGTCTGTGTAGCTTGTGGAGACTTCCACAATTCGGCCAACAGCCCTGCCAACAAAGAAGACCCCAAAAAAAAAAAAAATGCGTCAACTGCCAAGGTAACCACACGGCAAACTAAAGAGGCTGCACGATCTACAAGAAGATAAAGGACCAAATGCGTAAAGAGACAGCAACGCGTCATCAGAATACACAAAATGTGTAGAATTACCCGCGTACGACGCGGGAAGTATTCTCCGACACGGCTGTAAGATCCTCACTGGGTCAAATATATACCCAGAAGGGTTGCTCATACGCCGATGCCCTTCGATCAGGGACGGAAAACCCACTCCAGCCTAATCTAGGAAACGCTCAACAGACCCAACTTCAGTCGCAATGGCAAATCTAGAATAACCATGAAGTAACACAGTTTCTGAATGATAATCATATCGACATTATGCTAAACAAATACAACTTCCAAGTAAGAGGATACACTCTCTACTGCACAGATCATCCAGATGGTAAAGCCCACGGCGGAGCCGGCATCCTAATCAGGGAACGCATCAGGCACCACTTTCACCGAAGTTTTGCAACTAATTATTTGCAAGCCTTGTCTATTCAAGTGCAGTCAGGCAACGGACCCTCAATATAGCCGCTATCTACTGCCCACCTCGCATTATAATTTCTGAAGGACAATTCATGGACTTTTATATCCTGCTTGCCAAACACACACACGCCTTGTGACTCCCAAAGGAAGGCAATTATATAATGCAATCATATAACCGAACAACAAATTAGACTACGTTTCTCCTGGCAGCCCCACATACTGGCTAACAGACGCCAGGAAAGTTCCAGACCTAATAGACTTTGGGTTGACAAACAACATTCCACGCAATTTAATAAGCGCCAGAGCACTTTCGGACCTTTCGTCAGACCATTCGCCAGTGCAAATAACTCTCCTTCAAAGCACAAAAATTACAGATGACCCCCACAGGTTGACGTCGCACAGAACCAACTGGTTAAAATACAAAAAGTATGTAAGCTCACACATCAAATTAAACCCTCAATTTAAACTCGCAGCGGACATCGACGGCTCTACCGATGCTCCTGAAGAAGTATTCGTGGAGGCAGCCATTATCGCAACACCACAAGGTAGGGAGATGCAAACCAACCACCTTAAAACTAATCTGCAAATTGATCGGCTAGTCCTAGAAAAGAGGAGCCTGCGATGTGCCTGGCAAACCAACAGATCGCCGTCATCAAAACAACGTCTTAATAAAGCCACTCGCCTACTAAATCGAGGTCTAAAGCAAGAAGCAGAAAAGGCACACCTGCGGTATATTAAAAAACTTTCGCCAACCAGTACAAAACATCCTCTGTGGAGGGCTCATCCAAATCTGAGCTACCCTATCGAAAAAGTCACCCCGATAAGAAATTCATTTGGCAGCTGAGTACGCAGTGACGCTCATAAGCTATTTGAGTCGTATCTATACAACAGAACCTTCGCAGTAAGGTGCAACACAGCAACATCCGGCGACTACATTATCAAAACTGGAGTCCCGCAAGGAAGCGCGATAGGGCCTACTCTGTTCGTCTTACATCTACGTTCGCTGACGACATCGCAATTCTAAGTCACTCGGGGTGCCCAGGCCGAGCCACCACACAGCTAGCAAATCACCTCCTCATAGTTTGGCTATCTGATTGGCGGATTAACATAAATGAACAAAAATGTATAACACGCAGATTCCCCAAGTTAACGATGTAACGTACCTCGGCGTCCACCTTGACAGACGACTAACCTAGAGAAGATACATCCAATGCAAAAAAGAACATTTAAAACTGAAAGCCAACAGCCTCCACTGGATTCTTAACGCCCGTTCACCCCTGCGTCTGGAAAACGAACATAGACAATATACAGCGCGTCCAATCAAAAACCCTCCGAATTATCACTGGGGCACCATGGTATATTCGCAATCAAAACATCCACAGGAAAGATGAAATAGACAAAATATATAGCAAAGTTAAAAAAAAAAATAATTAAATAAGTCTGCCAGGCGTAAAAATCATCAGTAACCTTATTCCTCCAACTACATGCCAACAGAACACTCAAGTGTCGCCGCAACTATTTAGAACGGGTATGTATACGACTGTGGTGATGTCAAAAAATTCAGCTTCCGAATTTACAGGTCATGAGTGTATGAAATCGTTGGATGTATATCCACTTTATGCTTATAGGCTCCTGTAGAGCCAATTTCCATAAGCAACAACCCGCGAGATACACTGCAGGGGAATTCCATGACCGCACTACCAGCAAGCACTGGTAGTGCAGGATTACAACCTGCTACGTCATCCCACGAGAGAAACTTATATTCGTTTCCCGGCTTTCAGATGACACGTCTGAATCAGACGTATCGGCTTATATACAATCCAGGACTAAAGCCGACGTCAAAATGGTTAGCATTACCAAATTTAAATATGAATATATCGGAAAATTTATATTGTTAAGGTTATTAATTTTATTTAGCTAAGCCAAGAGTTCTAAGCAAAGTGTCGCGCTGTCCAACTCTCACCCTCTCTCCCGGTTACACTTGACGGCCTGGCAACTCCATCTCGGTGATGTTACGGTCTCGCTCTCTCAAGACTCTCTCAAATCGACCTGGGGTTATAAAACTTCAATGACTAAAGGCACTGTGCAACTACAGTGACTAAAGTTACTGAGCAACCTCCTTCAAAAAACTAATATCCTTCCTCCACCTTCCTATCAAAACACAAGGGGACCCGAAATTATTGTTTTTACTGCAACATGGCTAATATCGAACATTCTTAGCTCCGAAATTTTTAAAGTTGGTACGCATATATTATTATTTTTTCCGCAGTCGAACCTCGTCACTCGACCTTTTTTGAGTAAAAGTGGTATTTCTAGGCATCTTCACCGCGTCTGCTTTACGCTTCATCTGGTGTCCATTTAGGTCCGCTGTTTCTAACAATATTCATAAAACCTTCCACTTGATTTTAAAAATTCTTTTATTTTAATGTTCGTAGATGATGTCAAACTTAATAACCACTTACTATGTGGTGAAGCCCTTGATAAAACTAAAATAGTCGTCGACTTACGTTTCCTATTGGATGCCAAACTTAAGTTTTCCGACAAAATTTCTTACATGGGTAATGAAGCCAGGGGTGTGCTAGGTTTTATAAAAAGATGGTCGAAAGAATTCAATGTCCCTTACTTTACTAAAACTATCTTTGTCTCTCTCGTTTGTCCGAGCTTAGAGTACGGATATTGCGTCTGGAACCCCCAGTATCCCCTCCATCAATTTAGGCCCTTGGAGGACTTGCCGCCCAAGGCTAAAGTCGATTCTCCAGAGCAGCAAATTTGTCAACAACAAGATGGCAAAGATGGCAAGTTAAAGCAGTCGCCACAGGATCTGCGCCCCCAGTATGAGGAGCTGATGCGAATTAAACGTGACGATATCTAACTCCACACACAAGTCCATCGAAAAATTGAACTCGAATCGTGTTCGTATTGACGGTCTAAATGCCAAGATTCACGATCTTGAACACATTAACGCCACTCTCAATTTGCCGACTTGCAAATCTTAGGGAAACCACTTGCAACAGCTTACAATTTATGCAAGAGATAGAACAAAATATTCGCAAATGGCAAATAAAAAAATAAATATAACAGTTATTTAAGGTCTGTCCTGCATTTACCTATACTTTGATGACTCAGTGATCATTTGATCGTTTTCACGTGTCCAATAGTTAAGTGAGGTTGGGTTCGCCTCGATAAAACACTCAAGGGAAATATTAAAACCTACTGGTATGCCCACCAGCTGATGAGGTATCCAGACCATTGGCGAAACTGTATGAATGTACCCAAGGAAGTCATTCAATTAAAACATAAGTTATTTAGTTTATTTACCAACTTACAGTCGACGCTGACTTTGATCCGCTTGGATACGCTTGGTGGTACTCCGTTTGACGCGATACAAAGGTAGGCGCCCATATGCAGACGTGAAATTCGCTCAAGCTCAAGGGAATGCGTCTCAAAATCTTGCACTATTCAGAATCTTAATAAGTACATGAAGAAGAGGCTAAAACAGAAATGAACTTACCTTCGAGTGTCTTGTTAATCACTATTTTGTTGCCGTCATCTCGCTTCCACTTAATGGTTGGTTCGGGGCTGCCTTTCGCCTTGCATCGCAACGTCACGTTATCGCCTTCACGCACTATGATGTCACTGGAGGTAAGGGCATCGTCAATATTGGGCGGTACTGTGGAGATCAAGAAGGAGTATTTCGTGAAGTATATTTCTTTAATTAAAAAGTAAGAAAGTATTTTACCGTCTTGGAAGACATCGCTGCCAAGGAAACGACAACTGAATACAAATATTCGTACTATTTCGAATACTCTTCAAATAACTGTTGTAAATGGATGTTTCATCGCATCGATGATGTACATCGTTAACTCCAATGAGCTAATTTATATACAAATGCTTCAGATAAATTCATTGCACAGTATTAAGCCTTATGAGCGATGAATCCAGGTTCAGGCATTCATTCTTAATAAAACAAGAAGAAACGCCATTTGAGTGCCTCGAATATTAGATACCCAGCACTGTCATATCCAATTTTAAAATAACTATTTTGCTACTAGAAATTAACGCAGCACAACCTTTCGTCAGGAAGAGCATGTTTAAGAACTATGATGGCGTCACTGATCAAGTGAAGCCTTGTAGCCTGCACCTCCATTGTAATATTATGGACACCACAGAAATCAGCGGCTTGTCAGCGTTAGAGTAGACATTTTATACCCGCTACTCGTAGAGTAAAAGGGTATACTAGACTCGTTGAAAAATATGTAACAGGTAAAAGGAAGCGTTCCGACCCTATAATGTATATATATTCTTGATCAGTATCAATAGCGAAGTCAATTAAGCCATGCGCCGCCTGTCTGTCTGTCCGTATGAACGCTGAGATCTCAGGAACTATAACAGTTGAGATTAAGCATGAAGATTCTTGAGGCCCATACGCAGTGCAAGTTTATTTCAACATTCTGCCACGCTCACTGTAATGCTCACAAATCGCGAAAATCTAGACTCCCTGAAATCTCAGTGAATGTATAATAAAGATGCCAGCGCATCTTATAGTAGTGGTTAAACGGCCACACCCACTCCCCACCCACTCCACACCCATTTTGTAGAAAAGCTGATATCTCAGTAACTATACGTGATAAAACGTTCGGATTAAGAATGTCGGTTTTTATGATGCCCCCAATGCAAATTGTTTTTTTCCGATCCAGTCACGCCCACAAAACCCGAAAAACCAAAACAGTAAAAATCTCGAAAACTATAAGAGATAGAAAGTTGTGCTTAAGAATACGTGTTTAAGTGATGCCACTGAAACTTGGCACGAGTTTTCATTCGGCCACGCCTACTCTAACGCCCACAAACCGCGGAAAACTGTGGCGGACATGGTCACTGACGTCACTATCAGTTACTCAACATGCTTTCTCCGACTATAGGTGGCGCTTTGGAAATTTCCACTAGCAAAATTAATATTTTAAAATTGTGTAAAACAGTAACGGGTATCTTATAGTCCCGGCACTCGACTATAGCGGTTCTTCTTGTTATACCCGTTACTCATAGAGTAAAAGGGTATACTAGATTCGTTTAAAAATATGTAACAGGTAGAAGGAAGCGTTTCTGACCCTATAATGTATATATATTCTTAATCAGTATCAATAGCGAAGTCGATTAAGCCATGTCCGTTTGTCCGCCCGTCTGACCGTCTGACCGTCTGTCTGTCTGTCCGACTGTCCGTCTGTCCGTAAGAACGCTGAGATCTCAGAAACTATAAGAGATACAAAATCGTAGCGTTTAATCTTGTTTTTATTATAAACTTTCTTTTGTTGAGAAACTACAATAAGTTTACGACTCTTAACATTAAAATTCAACTAACAGTATATTAACACTGCATTCTGGTAGACGAAGACGTGATTGGTTGCTGAACCTTGCTTGACCTCGCGCCAGGTGGTTAGGGTACAAAAATAGCTTGGTTTCTTTCTGTTTCACGTTCTTTAACTGGTAGAATGTTTAAGTCGTGATGTATGTTTTCCTTTCGGTGCCCTGGTTATGGTTTTCAAGATCTTCGACTGAGCTCGTCAATATTGCTATTGCTGGCATTCCACCATAACTGGGAACCGTACATCCATATAGGTTTTATTACTGAGTTATGCAGCAGGCTAATGGGAGACTGAGCGTTGATAAGCCAATGACGGCTACTGGCTTTTGGCTTTAGGTGAGTTTCTTTCCAATTTCATAATTGGCTTATATAGAAGCTCAGGCTGATATGTTAAAGTTGACAAAGGAAACGCACTAGTGGCAAGATTTAATAGGAAGACATTTTTAAGGTGGTTGGCAAACGTGATGGCTCTGTCTGCATCGCCGTGTCACCTGTGGGATTTTTAATCGCATCACAGTTTCTTTTGGTAAGATCACAGTTGGGTGAGCTCTTCATAGTGAGTGTTTTGAACTAGAAGTTGACAATTACTCTATGCAGCGGCGGTGGACATATGCTTCTTCTTGCTTTAGAAAGTTGACCTGAGGCATGTCTTAAGCTTTGCTTAGCAGATGGCTATCGAGGACGAGCTGTTCGATTTGTAAATTTGTCTTTTTTTGGTTGCATTGTTTATTTATAGTTTGAGGTGTTGAAACTGAAGCTGCAGAGACGAATACAGACTCGAGTGAATTAACAATGCTTGTTCTTGGTTTTGATAATTGTATTATTGAGCTGCTTTCCTTTTGGATTACAGAGACAAGATCCCTAGTGTGTGTGCTTGGTATTGTAGTCTCTTGCTGCTATGAAATGGTCTCATAGGGAGATAAGAGTGGGTCCTAGTGGGGACCTGGCTGCAGTTGAGAAAAAGACTTCAGGGTTTGATCTGGACTGGCGGGTAGTAGTTTCTCTCTTATGAATGCGACTTTTCAGCTGGTCAACCGCTATAATAAGCAGTGTGATTGAAGTGTGATCATAAAGCTCTTCTCAAACACCGGGCAAGATTACAGTATGATCATGTATGGCCATATTTTTGACAGGGTAGGGCCGAGCTGCAGTGGCATCTCAGAAATACGTATTCCTAAGCCTAACTTTCTACCTCTTATAGTTCCCGAAATTTTTTCATTTTAGTTTTTTCTCGTTTTTTTGGCGTTAGAGGTTTGGTTTTCGTCGCAGTCAACGTTAACGTTTAACATTTGTATTCTTCTAATAATAAACAAAGAGGGACAGAAAAAGACCTGACTCATGGATGGATCTTTGAGACCACCAACCTGATACACATGATGGACAACAATAAGGTACCACGCGATGATCCTATCAACGCAATCGGATTAAAACTTCTCCCACCTTACAGCAAGAAGCTCGTCACGTTTTTTTCAATGGGTACATGCAAATGGGTCACTTTTCAGCACCATGGAATCGTGCGGAAGTGGTCTTGATATCTGATGCCAATTTCGCCTCCTACCGTCAAATCAACCAACTGCCAGCGCTCTCCAAAACGCTGAACAGGGTATTTATACCCGTTACTCGTAGAGCAAAGGGGTATATTAGATTTGTTGAAAATTATGTTACATACCCTGTAACCCTATAAAGCATGTCCGTCTGTCTGTCGGTATAAACGCTGAGATCTCAGCAACTGAAAGGATATAGAGTTGAGACTAAGCAGGCAGATTCTTGAGGTCCCTACGGTGCGCATGTTTATTTCAGCAGCCTGCCACGCCTATGCCAACTCCCACAAATCTCGAAAAAATTAAAATATCTGAAATCTATTGGAGCTGCAAAGTTAGGATTAAGTACGTATACTCTTGAGATGCCATCGCATCTTATGGTGACTGCCATCCGGCCACACCCACTCTTACGCCCAGGAAGCTCGAAAGACCGTTTTCGCTTTTTGTAGAAAAGCTGATATCTCGGTAACTTTAAGTGATAGAAATTACACGCCCTAGCTTCAAGGTATTGAGACTTATCAAAAGCCTAGGTTGCGCTGAGTCGTATCCGGATAGTAGTAAGTGCCGAAGATGACTGGCTACATTCAACGATTGCGACGGAAGATCAATTGACTTGACCTAGTGAACGTCTCGAAGATCGTATAGCTTCGTTTGGTAAATGCCGGAAATCTGTAAATCTAGTCTGACCGAGGTATCCTTATAACAGTGCATTCCAGCAGTCCACTGCATATATAAGGACTGCGGTTTTCCGTTCTCTCCGAGGTCATCTAGCAATGGAACATCGAGGCGAAGGTTAGAGATAAGCCGTCGTCGATGAATGCATACGTGTATAATGCCTGAAAGGAGCATAATAAGGATTTTTGTAGATATAAGCAGCTGAAGCAATACGATTAGTTAATTCATAGGAATAGGATTACCTTAGGAAGAGAATAAAAGGAGAACAGTGGAGACAGCTATATTTTTAAATTCAAAAGCGGGGCCGCGCCTTAGCTACGATGAACGGCCACACAACCCAGGGATTTACGAGTCACATTGACTCTAGCCGAAGGGGTGTATAAGGAGGACCGGTCAACCGTGATCAGGAAAGATCAACTTACGCGAGATGTAATCACCTTATATGAGGAACAGCAATCGTCACTTTTGGCAAGACTCAGCCTAGAGCTGAATCTAATAAATCTTCCGCGGAACGACGTTTATCGGTACCAGCCGATGCTCTCACGGAGAAGATGTACCGGTCTCTGCACTTTCTCACGTTGAAGGCCTACGGATCTCCACACTCTCTCACGTAGAAGATCTACGGATCTCTATATATCTCTTATTTATTCGATCTACGAATATTTACTCATCTCTTAACTAGCAGGTCTCCGGACCTCTCTGAGTAGATCCACGGAACCTCTTCTTACCTCTTAGCTAGCGTAGCTGGGGAGCTCGACTCATCCCTAACTCAATAGACCTCGGGACCTTATTCATCTCGGTCCCACCACACCATCAGCTAAGAGAGCTCGTCCACACCGGTGAGGAATCGTCTCCGCCAACTGTGAGGATTGTCACCCGACCTGGATCACTGAAGGAGAGCGTCGCCACATCAATCTCAAACTCTGTAACCCTATATGTCCAAATAAAACTAGAACCTATTCTTTACTGCAGTAGCCCACGCCATACTGTGGGTTGGACTCTTCTTTTCAGCAAGCAAAACTGACTCAAATAAATTTTTAAACGAACTGCTGGCAGCCGTGGAAATGTCCCGGCCACCCAAAGCAGGACCGTCACCACTCGTACTTGTCTACCATTCGCATACAAAGTCACTGGCAATACCCTGATTTGCAGTTCCACACTCTGTTGTCGATGTGGATGACACTAGATTGGACGGGATCCCTGCTGCCTTGATGTGACAGGGTATGTTGACCTTCTGGGCAGCCGTATATTCCGCAAGGATTGGTAACGCCGCACCTGTCTACATTATGGCTCTGGAAACATTTCAAGCGCAGACTCTACCTTCTAGTAGCATTCCAGCGATCGCGAATCGTCATCTCCAGGAATGCTGGACACTCCTGCAAGGTTATGCAATTGCGTATGCACAGCCGGCATGCTTGGCACACAGTGTACACATAAAGATTTTCAATCCTTCTTCCCTTCGTCCTTGACGATGAGCTTGGAACTATCACGTGGCTCGCTCCTATGCCACCTTCGATAGCTTCGCCCAAGTACAGACCGTTAGAGAGGTTTTTTGCATACCCCAAAACGTCTGCACCATAGATGGCACCAGGTTATTTAAGTACTGGTCAGACTTGGAGGCTTTCATCGTAGCGCAAGCATTTTGTATCTCCAAAGAGAAGTCCTCACCTACGCTTCAAGTTTATCCTCCTTCACTTGCGGAAACTGTTTAGTCTTTGTCACTAAAAAGTCAATGAAAATTTCGGGTCGCCAAAATCGCATTCGAAGCATGGTAATAATCTGCAAAACACTTTCCGCATGCAGCATTAGACTTTGAACTACGCCCTTGGCTGGTCCTTCTATCGTAAATCCGAATAGCTTTGTCATCTTTTCATACTTGCGATGAAGAAGGGCCAGCGCTATGGCTCTCGCTGTCAATTGTTCTTGGGATAGTCTGTCCACGGGCTTAACCACCGTAGCTGCTGAATTGAACTCTCTACTGGTAGAAAAGATCCAGGGGCCAGCGTGGGCTCTCTGCGTAACATTGTTGCTTCCACACCGGAAACGTCGCCAATTGTGTGTCATAAGCACTTTTAATTCCTAGGAATTATAAATAATATAACAATTTATTCTTCGATTTTAGGATCATTTTACTTTACGTCCGACTAAAAAGATGGGCCCCTAAGTAATGTGTCACATAACTTGCATGCTAACTTTATTCGTGTTAACTTATTGGCTAGAATGCCCACTATTTACCGATTTTACACGAATGCAAAAAGTTGAAAGATGGGCCGAAATGATTCAGAAACACGCCACAGATTAACTTTTAACTTTGAACATTATATACCTCTATAGCCGATTCGGTTCGCTCAGCAACTTCCCTCTTTGGCGTCATGTATTTAGTTTTTACTGTTGGGCTTCTGGTAGCTTTTGGATACTGCGTAATTTTAACCGACGTGGATGTTTAATTGTGAACTTGAATTTTTTTTTTATATAGCTTTGCTTTTATTTATTGAATCTACTCTTATTTTTGAGACTAACAATAAGTTGAGGAATCTTAACATTAAAATTTAACTAACAGTATAGTAAGACTGCATTCTGGTTGCGTGTCCCTCAGGTCGGTCGCTGGGTGGGTAGGTTATTGCGACGAAGGCGTGATTCGTTGTTCAACCTTGTTAGACCTCCCGATAGGTGGTTAGGGGGCCTTTTCTTCTGCGATCACTTCTTTTACTGGTAGAATGTTTAAGTCGCGGTGTATGTTTTCGTTGCGAACGTATCACGGTGCCCCGGTGATTGTTCTCAGGATCTTCGACTGAACTCTCTGAACAATGTCAATGTTGCTATTGCTGGCGTTCCCCCATAACTGGGAGCCGTACATCCATATAGGTTTTAGTACCGAGTTGTACAACATGATTTTATATTCAAGGCTAAGAGGTGACCGGGCGTTCATAAGCGAATGAAGGCTGCTGGCTTTTAGCTTTAGGTGTGTTCTCTTGGCTTCAATGTGCCGGAGCCATGTGAGTCTTCTGTCGAGATGTACTCCTAGGTATGTTACTTCGTTTGCTTGTGGGAGTAAAGTGTTGTTTAACGTAATCGGCGGGCAGTTTTGCCTGTTCAGAGTGAACGTAACGTGTTTGCATTTTAGTTCGTTCACTTTAATTCACCAATCTGATAGCCATTTTACAACATCGACCATATGACGAGCTTGCTGCTCAGTTGCTTGAATCGGGCATTTAGAGCGGCTAAGAATATCTGTGTCATTGGCAAATATAAATGTTGTTAGACGTGTGCTTGTCGGGATGTCTACTGTGTAGAGGACATACAGTGTAATCATCAGATATAGCAGTGTTGCATCTTACAACAAATTTTCTGTCGTGATGGTAAGACTCTAAAATCTTGTGGGTGCTGAAGGGGAGCATTGTCTTGATCTTGTACATTAGACATTCTAGCCAGACTCTATCAAATGCTTGAGAGACATCATAAAATATGGCAGTACAGTACTCTCGTTTTTCGAAGGCGTTTCGAATTTCTCATGTTATCCGGTTGACCAGCTCAATTGTTCCATGCTTTTCAAGAAACTCAAATTGGTGTGACGGCATTCCTTCCTGGATTCTCAGGTATGTGTTTATCCGAGTAATTAGGCATTTTTCAAAGAGTTTAGATAGGCAAAAGAGTAGGCTTGTCGGTATATATGACGTGGGGATAGTGTGCTCTTTCCCCGGCTTTGCTATCATTATTATAATTGACTTTTTCCATCTCACTGGAAAGTGGCCAAGTTTTGCGGTGGCATTAAAGAGCTGGGTGAGAGTGCAAACGGCGCAGTATCAATGATCATTTTTTGACTTATGAGGTCGCAGCCCGGGGATTTTTTCGGATTCAGTTGTCTTTTGATGATGCTTACGATTTCGTTTGGGTGAAACTCAATTGGCTCATGTTGAGGCTGGGGCTCATATGATAGAGTCGGCAAAGTAAACGCATTAGTGGCAGGATTTGGTTGGAAGACATTTTTAAGGTGGTTGCCAAACGTGCTGGCTCTGTCTCGTCACTGCGCGCCCAGCCGCCTGTGGAATTTCTAATAGGCATCACGGTTTCTTTCGGTAAGCTCAGAGTTGGGTGAGCTCTACATAGTGAGTGTTTTGCACTATTAGTTGACAATTGCTCAATGTAGCGGCGGTGGACATAAGTTTCTTCTTGCTGTAGAGCTTGAGCAAGTTGACGTGAGGCATGATTTAAGCTTTGCTTAGCAGATGGCGATCTGTGAAATTGCCATGCTCGACGTAAGCGTCGCTTTTTGAGGACGAGCTGTTCGATTTGTAGATTTGACTTCTTTTGATTGCATTGTGTGTTTATAGTATGAGGTGTTGAAACTCGAGTTGCAGAGACGAGTACAGATTCCAGTGAATTAACAAAACTTTCTACGTTGGCTTCATCGCTGAGGTGAGGACTTAGCTCAATGTGTGAGCTAATATACTTCCTGTACTTAACCCAATTGGTTTTATGTGAGGTCAGTTTTAATGGATGATCTCATGTTCCTGGATGTCGGAGTAGAATAAAAAGGACAGGCGAGTGATCAGATGAAAGATCCGAAAGGCATTCGGCGCTTATCATATTTTTAGGAATGTTTTTGGTAATCGCCAGGTCTATTAAATGTGGAAGTTTCTTTGGGTCTGCCGGCCAGTATGTTGGTGTGCCAGAAGAAACATAGTCGAGCTTGTTCTTGGCTTTGATAATTGCATTATAGAGCTGCTTTCCTTTTGGAGTCACGAGACGAGATCCCCAATGTGTGTGCTTGGCATTGTAGTCTCCTGCTGCTATGAAGTGGTCTCCGAGTGAGTTGAAAAACTGCATAAACTCATCTTCGGCTATGGTGAAGCGTGAGGGGCAGCATACGGCGGCTAGCGTTAATTTCTTGCCAGTATTTAGGTGTATATTTATGGATGTGGCCTGTAGGTAGTTTTTAGCAAATTTCGTTTGATAATGGTGCTTAATACGGCTCCTGATTAAAATTCCAGTCCCGCCTTACCATCTGGATGGTTTGTTCCATAGAATGAATATCCTCGCAATTGAAAATTGTATCTGTTTGTAAGTTGTGTTTCTGAAAGCAGCATTACGTCGATTTGATTGTCTAGTAGGAATTGAGCTAACTCGAGTTTATGCTGCGAAACGCCGTTAGCGTTCCACGTAGATATTCGTAGGGAAGTCATTATTTGGATTGTTGTGAAACCAGCATTTGTATTAATAGATTTTGGTTTCGCATCAGATCTTGCATTGTTGTACGCATAAACGACATAACCTCCATAAGGCTTTGTTGTTGACTGCATATCATAGCTTCAAAGTTACTTTTTGCTGCTCTGGCGGTTGATGCTGCTGAGCCGTGTTCGGTTCTTGGTATGCTGATTGCGGCAATGAGCTTTTTGAGGCTGGGGTAGACAGTCCTGATTTTAAAGCACTTCCGTATGTAACATTTTTAGGCAGAGTTTATGGGTCCTAGCAAGGATCTGGCTGCAGTCGAGAAGAAGACTTCAGGGTTTGACCTGGAGGCTATCAACTGTTTATTTTGCGTGCGGGCAGTAATTCCCCACTGGTGGATACTACTTTTCAGCTCACTTTCGTTAAATGGGATACAGACTCTCACTTTTGAATAGATTAATACTTAACATTCCTTTTGGGAAAAGGAATATTTTTTGATTTCTTAACTTGTAACTAGTTAGTTATAGTTGTTCACGGTTTTGACTACAAACTAGAAGCCAAGCTATAGTCGAGAGCCCCAACCGTACCCGTTACTGTTTTCTCAATTTTAAAATATTTATTTTTCTAGTGGAAATGGACAAAGCGCCACATTTTGTCAGAAAAGCATGTTTACTAAGCGATGGTGAAGTCACTGTCCATGTGAGGCGAAAAATAGTTCCATTTCAATAAATCTGCAGCTGCAGTGACATATGCCTAACTTTTTTGCTCTTCTTAACTGTTGGGGACTTAAGAGTGTGCGTGGCCAGATTATGGTGCCACCTTGGGACGCGCTGACATATCAAGACTATAAATACTTTATGCCTTTCTAACTCTTATAGTAGGCGTGGCCGGATAAAAACAGCACTTCGAGTTCCGCTGGCATCTCAAGAAATTTCTAGCTCCGAGGTTTTATCGTTTTTGCTGTTCCGTTAGAGCGGTCGTGGCTAGATGGGAACTGAAATACGCATCGGATTAACACCTCAACTACATGCTTAATCCTAACTTTCTGTCACTTATAGTTACCGAAATAACAGCCTTTCTACAAAAACGAAAACCGGCTTTCGAGCTTGGTGGGCGTAAGAGTCACCGGATAAATTTAATTAAACTCTTTTAAGCCCAACTTTCCTAGCTCTATCAGTTCCTGGGATGTCAGCGATGGGCGCGGCGCTGCGTGGGGAACTTAAGAATCTGCTTGCTAAATCTCAACTTTGAATCTCTTATAGTTTCTGAGATCTTAGGGTTCATACGTACGGACTTTGACTACTTTTACATACTTAATATATATAATATATACTTTTTTTTTTAATATTATATAATATATACTTTTCAAAGAATATAAGGGTACATTAACTCCACGAGTAATGGGTATAAAAATTTAAAATCTCAGCATAGTTTTATTTTTTAGATTTTACAATCAACATTTGCGTGTAGTAATGTATCGCACATTCTTTGTATAGAAACCCTTGACATAGTCATCAATGTATCATGACAAATTTAAATGGGGACGCTGGAAAACTATGTTATTAAATATAATGAAGATGGAAGGTTCAATGGAAGGTGTTTTTTAATGTCAATCTAAGACTTACCAACTACTTTAACAAATCCGTATTGGGTCTTGGCAGTAACCGTATTAATTTGGCACATATATCGTCCCCTGTCCTCCTCCTGAACATGGTTGATATGCAAGAACCAAGTCCGATGCTTGTCGTGCTTATCGTGGGTGACACTTATTCTCGGATTACGCGTTATCACGTGGTTGTGAACTGTTAGAATGGCCGACTGCTCGAAGTGCATCCACGCCACCTAGAAAACCAAATTGTGTAATTAGCTTTCGTGTTTAGAGCCAGATATGTATGAAGATATAAAAGCTGGCGAGACCACTCTTAAATTTAATTTAATTATGATTTTGATTCTTTATTTATGTAAGTCCTAATTCTACAAAAAAATGTGTTCTCTATTATAGTTTATTTCTTCTACATGCTACATATATGGGAAAAATAGCATGACAGTTTCAATTAAATGTAAGTACAGGCGTTTGGATGAGTACAGATCTTTGTAAAGGTAACTGACACAGTTCTTGGTTGACATCGACATCTGTTATCCCTTGAGATTTTCGGAATTCTACCAAATAAGACCGAAAAAATAAGTTTCCTTGGTCCCGGCCTCCTAATCTTGGGGACAGTCGCTTTGCTCCACAGTGCAAAGTCCCAAAAATGAAAAAAAGAAAACTTTAAAAAAGTTCACAGATGAAATTCCCAAATTGCCGGAAACTGTGCAAAAAACTATAAAAAACTAAAAATCATTCTCCGACTTTCCTGTTTTACTGTTCATCGTGCGCTTAACATAATATGCAAAGAAATCAGCTACGTCTCCACCCTAAGGTGGCAAGCAAACGTATCACTCAACTTTCTTAAGGGGACAGTCTATCTATATAAGCCAAAATGAAATCCCAAAACGCCCCCGACATATTTAAGCTTACCCGAAAAACTGACGGGGTCTCCAAGGCCAGAGGTGAGATCTTGGTGTAAGCTCCTACGTAAACTGAAACGTCCAGTTGTTGATCCGATGAGATGTAAAAAACTTGGACATACTGCCAAACACTGCAAGAGCACTGCCATGGGCGGTAGTTGTAACTTTTCTTACTTACTAACAGCATGCACAAGAACATGGTGCGAAAACTGCGCAGAGAAGCACCCCTCTCCTTATCCGCTTGTCTTATGCCTGCAAGAAACTTCATCTGTCCAAAAGCTTTATTAGGGAGAGAATGTGCTAATATCCAATTTAAGTGGAAATCAAACTGCACTAACACTCAAAACGCTCAAATCAAAAATGCATCTGATCCGAAGCAAATGGCAGTATTCCCCAAACTTAAGGGTACCACACAAAGCCAAAGCTTCCTGGTGATACAAATAAAACCAGCTATAATCTCGCCCTAATATAATTCAACTTCCGCTCTTGTATTCTTCCTGTCGTCTCTTCTGGCAATCAAAAACCTTGAACGTCGTGATCCAACCACACGGCAGATACAAAAGAACAAAACTGAATTCTATAAACATAAAATTGTTTTGGGTCTCTAGCCATCGGGCATACGTGGGCACAAAGACGCGGTCCTGGCAGCCCAAAACAAGGACCTCTCACCTACTTTCCTGTTTACTTTTATCAACAGTAAAGGCATACACAAGCAAATCACCTCGATAACCAAAAGCTGGAGGAATTGAACACATTTATCCATAGATACCTTAGGTGTAATAGTACATGCACAAATACCTCTCCGAACTGAGATCGGCAGACAACAGTACTGCCATTACAGTCATCCGGCGAGCATCTAATAATTGGCAACAACAATCCAATTTGCTATATTTATGGAAAAGTTCTGACCAACGACAACAGACTACTTAGTATCCGAGCCGAATTCGGACTCTACCTGCCTTCACAAACCCTAAACTGAACGTCTGCAAACAATATAAAACTTGTATTAACCCACAAGTTACATCCAGAGAAAACACTATTAACTTCGTTCACTAACTTAAACCTTATTCGCGAATCTGCATTGCTGGTCCGTACTATACTAAATATTTCAATGAGTTGTGCCAAAGAATCAACATTGACGTCGCCTCTAACGTCGCTGCTGCTGTTATCTGTTTCGCTCTTAGCAGCTGGTTCCCACATCCCTCCTTCACCAGCTTTTATTTTAATCCTCGGTCCAAACTTGATAGTTCCATCTCGGCTATCTGTTATGGCTAGTGTTCCTTTCGTTCCGTGTCTCTCAATTCTTCTGGTGGAGTCACATGTACCTGCGGAAAGGAACCAGGATCGAAGCCATTGATCGACGAGCTTCTTAGTGGTATCTGTTTTAAGTGGCGAATATTCCTTGTTAAAAGTCTGCCATATCTAACCTTGCAATATTCTTTTAACTCACTGCTGATATACTGTCCGCCATTGTATTTTAGAAAGTCTTCAGAAAATTTCTTTCATTGTATCGATAAGATATAGGCGCAGGAATCCAACAAATCAGAAGCCATGCATATCCACAGACCTGTTGGAAATGGTGTTCTACTCATCGGATCTGGACGGTTTGGTTGAGAGATTAAAAGGCTCTCCAGTACACGTTAAATAATATATTCGGCTCTTGACTCGAAATCCTTTGAGACAAGGTGTCGGAGATGTGGTCGGTAATCAACTCAACCTCTATGCTGGCTAAATAGTAATAACATTTTTTACCGCCAATACTAGTGCCAAGCTTTCTTTTTCAGTTTGTGAGAACCGCTTCTCCATATCAGACAAACTCCGGCTGTCAAAAGAAATGATCTAGGGCTCCCTTCATTCCATTAATTGTAGCAGTACTGCTCCCAGCGCCACAGGGTTAAAGTTAAGGGTGAATACGTTGCCACGTATCCCAATGATTCCAACGGATATGCCATTTGAATTCAGACGTTTGCAGTTCCCGGTGCGACTTGCCTACCCAATAACAATCAATAAAGCACAATGACAATGTGGACTAAATTTGGAGATTCCATGCTTCTCACATGGGCAGATCTATGTGGCGTGCTCGCGCGTCGGAAAATCTTCTGATTTATTTGTTTACGAACCTGATGCAAAAATAAGAAACATTGTATATCCCAAAGCACTTCAATAAATGTTGAATACAAACCTAAAAGGAAGTTATTTTATTTATTTTATTTTGCCCGCATAAGCCTTAGAAGACTATGTCAAACTCGAGAACATAAAAAAGAAAATAAATATGTGCACGCTTTTTTGCACTTATGTTATTTAATGCTCTGCAGTACGGTATTTTATAGTCGCGGCATTCAACAATAGCGCTTACTTCTTGTCTAGCTACTTGTTAAAAAAAACG
This sequence comes from Drosophila eugracilis, assembly GCF_018153835.1. Taxonomy (NCBI): domain Eukaryota; kingdom Metazoa; phylum Arthropoda; class Insecta; order Diptera; family Drosophilidae; genus Drosophila; species Drosophila eugracilis. The sequence continues at coordinate 47,411 of NW_024572675.1, read as the reverse complement.
AAATACTTAGAAATTCTCATTACTAAAATAGTTTTTGGTATCCATTAAGTGTTTATTGCTGTTTTGCTTTGTTTTGAATTTAAAATCAATCAAATTAACCTGGTAGGCTTGCCTCAAAGCAAATATGGGCATTGAGAAGAAAAAGTAGAGGTGGATATGTGTGCGGATGGTAAATAATATTCGTTGGGACATAAGGTTCATATATATTTTTACGATTCTTCGGACGACGGCAATCGCAGAGGTTTAAGTCATGTGAAATGAAATTTTTAGCGTGTTGGGTCAACGCAAGATTAAAAATTAATTTAGATGCCAAGAAGTTAAAGATGTTTAGTTGCAAGAAAATATTTGATATACACTATAATAACAATAAAATTGGCACGAATATTTCTAACCATTTAAATTTACCCCGTATTCTCATAACCACACTTTCATTGCGTATTTGTCGGACTTTGTGAAAGAAAGGATCCTCCACCTCACCATTGGCAATAAATGGATTAAGATAACTTGGGAATATAACAAATTTGGTACAATCAATCAGCCAAATCGGTTTAATGAGGTTAAATAACGCAAGGGCTAGTATATTCGTAGTATTGTCGAAAAGTACCCATTACTCGTATATTAGGAAAATCTTATTTCTTGTCAATTGCTAATTAAACAAAACTTTTTTTAGTTAAACGTTTTTTTACAATTTACTATAAAAATTACGTTTTGTGTTGTCACCAGCATTCATTAAACATAATTATATGGCTCTTCAAACAGATGTTAGTTTCGGCGTTAATATCTGTTATCATTTAAAATTGGCTTATATCTAAGATTTAGCTCTACTATTCTCTGCGATCCTGCTTGTTAAAAGATGTACTCCGTTCAATCAGTCAATTTTAAGTTGCATAGTTAGAAAATATTGCATATTCAGGTCAAAAAAAGCAAGCTTTAAGCAAAACGGAAGGAAATATGAAAGATATTGTTGATAAAAAAAGGGATAACATACGCATTGACAAATTTACTGTTGAATTGTTATCTCAGACTATTGTTCCATTCATCTTGTGGTTATCACAATTCAAATCACTTTTTTGCGTTTATCACCTCAACTAGAATAGTTATAGAAGCAAGCTCTGATATATTGGGATTAATTACCAATTCTTTATCCATTCACAAACATGATAAATTTCAATGCTTAATAACAATTATTAGTAAAAACTTATGGAATGTTGAAAAACTGACCTGAAATCTTTTACCTAAAAGTGAAAAAAAATATAACAACCCCATTAAGTACAAAATTAATATCTAAATAGATCTGTCTGTTGATATCTTCACTGCGATCATGGGAACCATAGGATTGTGATTCAGAGTGCGATTCCACTCTAACCAGCAAAAGTTGCCTAACTCGGGCACGTTAAAATTTGAATTTTGCCAATACCTATCGATATTCCAAAAAATGTTCGAATAGTAATAATATTTTCATATTTAAAGAAGCTAATCCTTAAAAGCTGTTTTATTTTTTTAAGGAATGCTGATTTATGAACAACACTTTTTCGAAAATATTATAAATTTATAGTAACTTTTTCGACAAGTTTCATTAAAAATCAAATTTGAAAATAATAAGTTTATTCATTTAAGCTGGAACTTCTTCCTTGCTTTCTTAAAATAAAATTTCTTAAAAAATGTTTTTCATATATTGGATAATTTAAATAAAAAATCAGCACAGATCCGCATCTACTTTTTCTTCTCGATGGCCCCAGATAAGCTCCAAAGGTAACCACTAATAACCGTTTACCAAGTCATCGAACGTGTGGCACACCCACCAGACCCACATATTTGCTTTGAGGCAAGCCTGGCTGGTTACTTTCAAACAGATGTTGTTAGTTTCAGCGTTAATATCTGCTATCACTTGAAATTGAGTTAACCATATCTGGCCAATATTATCATATAACTCTTACTAAATAGTACAGATTAGGCCGAAGACAAAAGCATTTGATTCTACTTACCTTATAAGAGCCAAGGTTCTTGACTGAACAAGCAAGTTTTACGTTACGCCCCGCGGGTACAGTGATATTCTCGATGACATCTGTGAATTCGGGATCTTCGCTAATAACTGTAAATTGAAAACAAAAGTGCGATAAGACTGGGTTTACGACTTTGATGTACAAATTTACAAAAAAAAAGAGTCCTATTAACTTAGAAGATAGACAAAGTTGTTGTTAGGAGTTAAAATAAAATGCAAATTTTGATACACTTAAACATTAAAAAACACTCCTTCCGAAAGAAATTTGCATATATAGGGTAATTTTTTAAGTTTTCTATTCCGGCAGCACTTGTTGGTACTGGCATCCAAAAGTCATCTTTCGAAATGAGAAGTTTTCAGTACTCTCTGCCATTTCTTCGTGGAATGTCTTACAAACGAGCAACGATTTCAAATTATTGAAATTTATTATGAAAATTCTTGCACTGCGAAAATTATTTTCAGCGATGAGGCTCATTTCTGGCTAAACGGATGATGATGAACAGCCAAATGCCATAAAGGAATCATGGGATTTTACGCCCCTTGATTGTTTTTTGTTTTAAGTCTATGTAGATAAGCCGATAACGATTAAAGCCTAATAGGATAACATAACTCGAAAAAGTGACGGAAAATTCAACCTTCCGAATGGACCACTTTAAACGGAACCGAGGGTAACATTTAAAGGAAGTTATTTTTAAAAATGTAATGGAGAAAGCCAATTTACAGGTTCAATTAAAATTGATTATATGATGCAATTGCTCTATTAAATTTAAAAAAAGAAACTACGCTTTAAAAACCACCCGTTAGAATCAAAAAAAGAGTTTCTTGGCAATGTCAAACAAGTTAAACTTAAATTCTATTTATTGTTTTTGTTTTTTTGTTTTTGGAAAAATTATGTTAATAATCTAGTAGATAGAAAATTTTAAAATAATTCTAAGTTCAACAGAAAAGAAAACATGGGTTTTATTATACTAAAAAAAGGTTGCGCGTATTTTTAAATTATAATATATATTAATAAAAAAAAAAAAATTTATAAACATCTCATGTGACTAATAAGATAAAATGAGGTCTTAGACATAATAATAATTATATATTATATATATATATATATAATTATATTTTATTAATATATATATATAAATATATGTATATATCTCGAAAAAAATAATGCTGCCGCAGACGCGGTAGTCAAATCAACGCTTCCAGTGTCTTCAATTAAGAGCTTTTGTCTATAAGTCTGTAAACAATATTTGGCACTATCAAGATTTAAAATTTTCACCTTCCTAACCCACCATCGATAGCTTTTATAACCGTTACTCGTAAAGTAAAAGGACAAAGTGTAAAAAGACCAATTTTTTTGCTAACCAATTCATCCCTCATTGTACAGACCAGCCAAATGCTAAATAAACTCTAAATTGCAAACATAAGTTACAAAGAATGAATTACAGTGTTCGAAGATGTTCCAGAAAAAAACAACAACAAATTATATTGCAGTTTTGCAGTCTTTGAGCTGAGAGGCGTAGATCAAGTGCGGTTTTAATAACTTGAACGATTGGAATTGAAACTTCGCCTATGAACTCAAGAATTATGGAGATTAATTTCCTTTAATCAAAACAGATAATGTAGTTATAAATAATATTAAAATTTTGTTTATAGACTTAATGAGGAATTGGATTCATTTCGCTTCGTTTATAACGTTTTCCATATGCAGTTATAACTTATACTTATTACACACCCGTCCGAATTTGTAGTATTTAGGATTGTCGCCCTTCGTTATAATTATACCCGTTACTCGTAGAGTAAAAGGGTATACTAGATTCGTTGAAAAGTATGTAACAGGTAGAAGGAAGCGATTCCGACCCTATAAAGTATATGTATTCTGGATCAGGATGAATAGCGAGGACGAATGAGCCATGTCCGTCTGTCTGTCTGTCTGTCTGTCCGTATGAACGCTGAGATCTCAGGAACTATAAGAGATACAAAGCTGATATTAACCTTGAAGATTCTTGAGGTCCCTACGCAGGGCAAGTTTATAACAGCATCCTGCCACGCCCACTCTAACGCCAACAAATCGCGAAAAACTGAAATCGATGAAATCTCAGGAACTATTAGAGGTAGAAAGTTGAAGTACAGTTTGTATAATCTTTAGATGCCAGCGCATCTTATAGTGGTACTACTATCCGGCCACACCCTCCCATACGCACACAAGGCTCAAAAAACGGATTTCGGATTTTCTAGAAATGCTGATATCTCGGTATTTATAAGATATAGTAAGTTCGGATTAAACATGTAACCCTAACGCCCACAAAACTCGAAAAACCAAAAATCTAAAAATATCGAAAACTATAAGAGCTACAAAGTTGCATTCGGCCACGCCCACTCTAACGCCCACAAACCGCGGATAACTGTGGCGTCTATAATATTATTATGAATGTCGTCGTTTTACCCTGTATAACTAATCTCTGGTAATATCTATTGATTTACCAAAGATTTTTTAGATTGGAACATTATTTCGCTATCTATGAAGAAATTAAGGTTATAAGGCCTCACATGGGCAGTGACGTCACTATCAGTAATCCTCTGACAATAGGTGGCGCCTTGTGAATTTCCACTAGCAAAATGAATATTTTAAAATTGTGTAAAACAGTAACGGTTATCTTATAATCGCGGCACTCGACTATAGCGTTTCCATTTGTTTTATTTATTTAATTGGTTAACGAATGAGCTTCAGAGACTTCAGAGACATTACTACAAACTCTATAAGAGTTATACATACAAGAAAAGTAGTGATTCGCTCCAATTTTAATGTTTTCAATAGTAGGACCTATTTTTTTTAAACCAGTGAAAAATTAAAGTTTTAAATTATCCGAAGTCTTTTAAATTAGCTTAAATTTTAATTTTTCTATAACTTCTTTTAACTTTATTTTTTTTTAAATTTGAAAGTCCTCAGCGTTTAGTGTCATCGGTACACTTAAGCTCGTCTGAGACATCTACACACTCTGAAATTGGTGATTTATTTAAGTCGTTTCAAACAAACTTTTTATATACAAATACAAGTTACCCTTACACAATAGTTGAAGTTTTAATTTTTACCGTTAATGACGGATCTTTTTCTTACAAATAATCTGGAGATGTTTTCCTAGACCGGATGTGCAATACAGTTTTGTGCCTGAAACATGTGTAAGCCAAGTCTTAAATATTTTAATCTGCCCATTTCTTAATCAATATTTTCTTACTTTAGAACTTTAGTAACACCTGGTAATATTTATTAATTATTCACCTCCTTAAAAACATGTAGACGCACCTCTTATTTAAAACACTTCAATATGTAGATTGAAGGAGCTTACACGGTCTTTGACTCCGGAAACTATCCTGTTCTTCTTTTCTAAACGAAACGATATATGTACGTTACATCTGGAGTGTCTGTTAGTCTGAAAAATCCGTCTTCGATTCCGCGTCGTGCGGTGCATTTATTATTATCTGTTTGCATTAAGTATTTATTGCAAGCAAATATCAACAACTGTGGTCTGTATTCTAACATATTTTTTACTTTACTTTGTGCTATTAGTAACGAAACTTTCACCGCTTACCGCTCCAGCACAACATCTGTAGATCTCTTTTCTGTATCTCCCACCGGCTTGTAGCTCTCGAAAACACACTCTCTCCCTCTCTTATACAACTTGTACTTTCTTATAACGCCTCTCTCTCGCTAACACTCTCTCGCTAACACTCTCTCGCTAACACCCTCTCGCTTACTCTATTGCCCCTAACTGTTTCTCTCAAGCTCCCTTTCTTCTTCTCTATAATTCGCATTGGATCCTCCCGTGCCAAATGTTCTACAAGCCCAAAAGAATTTACCCTTGACTCACCAGAGGAACTTAGGGACCCTGATTACCGACAACCACTGGTAGGGTGGGTAAACCACCCGTCCCGCCAAATCCCTTGATTGGTATTCCTCTAGAGAAACACATTTTTGTTTCCCGGCTTTCCCCCAATACGTCCGAATCGGACATCTTAGCTTACATTTAAGCAAAACTAATAGTCGATATTAGGGTGGAAAATATCACTAAGCATAAATATTCCTACGCCAGGAACATGGCCTCTTTTAAGATCCGTGTTCTTCCGATGGCTTTTGACGATATCAGTTCGACCAATTTCTGGCCGCAAAATATTTTCGTTCAATAACATCAGCTCCTTTAGGAGTAAAGCTTCCACAAAAAAACGCTCCTGCCAACCTAAAAAACTAACATCATCCATTATTCTTTCGTACCAAAACACAAGAGGCTTACGCTCTAAGCTTTCTAATTTGTTCTCGGTAAGCTTCTAGTTTGCATCCCAGGTCATTGTGTTTACCGAAACCTGGCTAACTCCAGAAATTCTTAATTCTGAAGTTTTCCCCAGTAGGTACACAATATATAGGCTTGACCGATCCCTCGGAAATGGTGGTGGAGTCCTATTTCAGTGGACTCTATTCTCGTTTCCGAGGTGATAAATCTTCAAACTGGAGACTTAGAATTTATTACACTTAAAATTTCATTGTCTAGGCTAAATTTATATATCACTTGCCCTTATAGTCCAATTCCTTGACATATGAGCGCACCTAGCAGCCATTCAGTCTGTCTTCTCAATGTTATCGGACATGAATCAGCTTGTGGTGTTGGGTGATTTCAACCTACCCCAGGTGGCTTGGTCCATGAACGATAACACCTTAGCTTTAACACCCACGTCGCATCACGACTTTACTGCTGGCATGTTCGACATGTCACTGGCTCAAATTAATCATATAGGGAATTCTTTAGGTCGTTTGCTCGATCTGTGTTTTCTCTCTGATACGGACGCCGTATCCATATACAGAGCTCCACCTCTCACACACCATAAAGATCCTTATCATCCAACATTAGATTTTACGATCGATACGGGGCTATGTACTAAGCCTGAAAAGAATTACGCTGATAAGAAAATTCGATGTTTTCGTAAAGCCGACTTTAAAAAAATTAATAACTTTATTTCAGAATTTGACTGGTCCGATTTTTACGCATGTACCGATTTGTCGACTGCTCTATATATATTTTATAGTAAATTAAACCTAATTTTTGATCGCTTTGTTCCGTTGCGGTATCCGGCTATGGCGGATAAACCCCCTTGGTATACAAGCTACCTTTCTAATCTAAGAAATATCAAATTAAGATTCTTTAAAAAGTACTTAAAAACTAATAGCAATGATTGTTATGTGCATTATATGGTGGCTTGGTCTAACTTTACCGTGCATAACGCTCAGTGTTATAAGAACTATTTAGCTCGATGTAAGAACAAGTTTGCTTTGGATCCGAAACAATTCTATAGTTTTGTTAACACTAAGCGTAAATCGAAAACCTTTCCGTCTTTGCTATCGTTTGGAAAATCTACTGCAAGCACAGGTCAGGAAATCGCCGACCTTTTTGCACAGTTTTTTCAAACTACTTATTCACCTTTGTTTATAAACGCGCAGACTTACGCTTATGATATCCCCCGGTCTAACTTTATTTCCCGACCCACCATGTCGGAATGTGGGGTTATAAAGGATCTTCCGAATGTGAAGCCAGTCTTTTCGCCAGGTCCATGTTAATTCAAATAAGTTTGTTATTTTAGACCTTGGCTTCATAAAACCAGGATTTTAAGGAGATATGACTGATCTACACTGGTGTTGCAAATGGGGCACAATGATTTTCTCAAAGGGTTTCGGAATTGCTCATAATTTAAAGATACCTCTTTAATGACCAGCATCGGAAGTTTTCCGTTTCTTGTGTAAAGTAATGATAAAAGATTCCGTGCAAATAGGGGGAAACGTTGCCCTTTCAAACGAAAGGTTAAACCGTTTGAGAAGAGGATTGCAGATGGAAAACGCACAGTACCTAAGCACACAGCCAGAAACGCTGTCGGGGCCTGGCGAAAAGATCGGTTCACAATTTAAAGATCTTTAAGAATACCAATCTTAGTTAGAAAAGGTCGCGTGACGATGTTCGACTGCGGAACACCGTAGACGTAAGGCTGCCTAGGGGTTATCGAAAGTGAACATGTGGTTGGAAAAAACTTGGCGAACATATCGGCTATTGCCTGATCATTTCTCGTTTTGGTTTACGCTTAGTCTTAACAAAATTAAAAAAATGTTTCTGGGCGGGTACCTCATCGGAACACATATATCAAAAATTAGGTTTTACATGTCTATTAAATTCTTGAGATCACCGGCCAAAAAAATTCTTCCCTCTTCACAGAAGAAAGTAACTCAATATAAAAAAAAAAAAAAAAATAGTTTTAATGCATGGTAAAATATGTTTAAAGCTGAAGTCATAGCGTTGCATGCGTAGAGATTTTATCTGTCAAAATTTGAGATAGGAGTATTGAGTTTAAGAAAGTGGGACATGCTAAAACAGCGAACCTTGCTGGTCCAGCATCGATCGCCAGCTCCAGAGTGGGATGATAAACGCCTTCAGAGCGTAGATATAAATACGAAGTCTGAATCTGAGATAAAGCATAGAGCGAGTAAGAAACCGACCTAAAGATTGACTTGGTTTATTTGTTCTAGGTTCATGGCTAAATTATTTTCTTATGTGGTCCAGCTAGTTTGTGGTAGGTACCCAAAACCACAAGTTGATCCATATCTTACTTATACGCAAATGGCTCGGACTTAGGAGGGATGTAAGAACACGTGATAAATAAAAATCTACTAGGAAATGAAAGCTTAACACAAATAAAATCGATATCACCGAATTGAAGATCAATCTCATTCGATAGGAGTTTATAGTCTTCAGAAATTAAAACTCCATTCCGATACGATCAAGCCTATATGTTAAATACCTTTTTGGAAAAATTTCGGAGCTAAGAATTTCCAAAACTAGCCATGTTTCGGTAAAAACAATTATTTGGAATCCAAAGACTCTCAGAAAACAAAGTTGGAAGATTAGTACGCAACTTGCTTGTGCTGTGATAGGAAATAATTTTTTTGCAGGGGGTAGTAGTTGTTCGCCGCAGGTCGATTAATTTTCTTTTTTTTATTTCCCAGTCAAACTTTTTGGACGTAAATGTGATCCGGCCAGCACTTGGTTGAACACATTTTTCCAAATTCTACCGAGGGGACGCGTATCTTAAATGAAAATAATTTCATATTATAATTTCCTCCACCTTGGCCGAAATGGATTTTGATCTGGCTTGTGTGTAAGCCCATACGTCTGACTCAGACGTATCATCGGAAAGTCGGGAAACGAATATATGTTTCTCAGGTGGGTTTCACTTTAAGGGCTTTTATATAGCAGGTTCAAATCCTGCACTGCCAGTGCTTGCCGGTATTCCGTGCATGGAATTCCCCTGCAGTGTATCGGGCTGGTTGATGTTAATGGCTCTATAGGAGGCAGTAATCTTGATGCAAACAGACTATCTAACAATTTCACACCATCATGTCCAGAAAATTCGGATGCCGTATTTATCCTACTCACCGGAGTCGTGACTATAGGCGTACTAAACAGCTGCGACGACACTTCCGCGTTCTGTTGGTAAGCGAGTTGACGGGCGAAGGGGACTGTTGATCTGTGGCAAACATGAGTTTGATTTATTATGTTTTGGAGACTCTTTTAATAATTGGACATTATTAAATTGGGTATTCATCTCATCTCATTTCCTTTTGCGTTCCCATACAATCGCCAAGGGCAGAAATCGTCTGACATTTTGGCACAAAGATTGGCACATTTGGCATGAACCACATTATTGCACAGTTAACGTAAACCGCTCGGCTGGTTTGTTGTGATTATTTGATTATACGATTTTAAAAAGACAATTTCAGAAATATTGAGAGAAATTCTTTGTATTCCACTATGCTCTACCCATTTTGGCGGTCTGTGGAATGCAGCAGTAAAGACGGCAAAACACCACCAGTATTGGGCATTTGGTTCTGCGATGCTTGGGCTCGAGGGTTTGAGGACTTTGTTATACCACATAGGCTCGATCGTTAATTCTAGACCTCTTTTGGCAAATTCAGAAAATCTCGCTGACCTAGATGTGCTAACTCCTTCAGCATTCATCTAACCGGATCTTCCTTAATCAACTTTAACCGTCTGGATGGGTCGCAGAGAGTCCTTCTTGCAACAAGTGTCGCGTTTAAAGGAGGAATACGAGTATTTTACTCTGTTTCAGCAGCGTTCCAAATGGCCCGCCCCTGGTCCCGTAGTGTTGGTTACATGTCCTGGTGAAGGATGAGAATCTACCCCCATGAAGTGGCCTTTTGCCAGGAGCTCATCCCAGTCAAACTTATCCTTCCATAAGACCTGCATAAAAATCTCAAGCTTGGCGATTATCAGGGCTATTAATCCAAGAGGATCGTAAAATCTAGAGATATCCGAATTCTGCGCTTGGTTGGGAGCTGGTTTGTCCACTGACTTGAGAAACTGAAGAACAAATTATCCGATAGAGTATCCCAAGCCAAACCTAACGCCTTTAAAACATCCGTTCCGTCGTGAAACTTTAAAGTTTTTTCATATCTGACACATCTACTACTTCTAGCTCCGCAGGGTCGTTGGAGCACCATTTGCTTATCGGAGATCCCTTGTCCAAGAGGTTCTTTACTTCTTGACGAATTTCAACAACCTCTTCAATGCTGTCTCCTCCTGAAATTAGATCATCCACATAAAAATGTGTGCTTATGATCTTAGCTGCCAATGGAAACTTAGCTTCTTTATCATAAGATAGGTGCAGCATTGCATGAATTGCCAAAAAGCAGCAAGCTGAGTGCGGCACTTTACGGTGTCAAGCGAGCACACTTGAATTTCATTATCTGGCCTATCGCGCCCTAAGATTCATTAAGCAAACTGGTGAGGATGCGTAATACAAACACAACGATACATTTTGCAGACGTCTCCGCACAATGCTACGTTTAAAAATTAAAACCATAGCAAGATAGTAAAGATTGTTGCTTGAATGGAGGGACTTGCGTACAACAAATCATTCAGGGAATATCCCGAAGTAGATTTCACTTACCCATCGCAAATAACTAGCAGCTTCGTAGTTGTGCTTTCCAATTTTTGAACGCAAAGGTGGGTTGTTTTTTTTTTTTTTTTTTTTATTATTATTTTTTTTTTATTTATTTTATTTTTTTTTTTTTTTTTTCAATTTATCAACAAAAAACCCAACTAAACCCTTTTTAAAATTTAATTTTTTTTTTTTTTTTTTGTCCTGTAGGTTGGAATACGCCCAACCAAAAAAGGGGGGTGTGGTAAAAATATTTAATTTAAATTAAATTACAATATAATATTTTTTTTAAAAAAAAAAATTTTTTTATTTTTTTTTTTTTTATTTTTATATTTTATACATCTAAATAAAACACCATTAAATACCTTACCATAAAAATAACCAACTCCCCCCCCCCCCCCAAAAATCCCAAAAAAGGGGAGAGAGATTAAAACCACAACCTCAACAAACCACAACAACTCGAACACAGTGAACTCGTATTTTGCCATATTATATAAGGGCCCGGAGCAGAGAACGTAAAGGGTATCAATTTTCGAGTGTTTGTCGCACTCACAAACAGCAAGAAAAGAATAACATACCCGACCGCACAAATGGCTTTGGGTGTTTTGTGTTTTTCCTTTTTGTCACTCACTTAATTCTATTCACTCGAACCACTTAAAGCAAAAAAAGGAGTGCGCGAAGCACTCATGTTTTGGAATGAGTGTTTCAGGTGTCTTCAACTGTTATGCAAGTTAATTTCCAAATAAATAAATCTTCAAATTTAAAATTCGGATGTCAGATTTATTCGAGATTCAAATCGGAACTAGCCGTACTCTACTTATCGATCCCTTATTTAAACTGTGGGCTGGGGCAACGACGTTGACATCGGCGGCAGCGACGCTGGCGTTGTTGGCGGCGGCGGCGCTGGTAGCGGCGTTGGTGGCGTTGACAAAATTGCTTAGTTGCAGAATCTGCGAGGTCTACAGAATTCGCATTTTTGATTTTACTTTGTTGCGGCTGGCCGGATGCTCGTGTTTACGTTATTGAACTTAGGCTGGCTCTTACTGTGTTGAAACCTTTGTGCTTTACAATGTTGCTATATTTTTAGACAAAAATATGAGGAAATATTGCTGTTGTAGATGGCCCGACCTGATTGCGGCGATGGTGCCATTTCTAGTGTGTCAGCACAGGTTTTGTCAGCGATGATCCCGGGAATAAAATAGTGTGGACCATTTGGAATTTTATCTCCAGATACATTTTTTTAAGGAAGGTTCTGGTTTTGGAGAGGGTATTATTTTATGCCACCTGTTTCTACATATGTTTTACGACTTATAATTAAAAATGTGGTTCCGTGAACGGTGCGAAAGAAAATGCCGAGAGATTTTTTTATGATTAATTTTAGCAGCGCTGCGACTTTGTGTTGACAGCGATAGAGAACGAAATGTAATGGGGCGAGCCGAGCGCTTATCTCGACTTGTCTTATAGATAAAAGAGATAATTCAGCATACATACAAATTGCAAGCCATAATTCTGGTATAAGCTAGATGACTGCTCCCGACATATTCCGCCCGTTGAAAGAGCCATACTTCCAAAGGAAGTGGTTTCGAGGGGCGGGACAGCAAATTTCCTTGATGCCCGCTTGCACAATCCAGAGCTAGTGCGAATCACCGCAACTCGATCGACGCCGTCATCTCCGGAGGCAGTGCTCTCCACCCTGCCGAGGCGCCACCGGAAAGGGGGTAAGTTGTCGTCTTTGATGAGGACAATGCTGCGATTTTCCATTTAAAAGCTGGCCAGAAGAGCGGTTTCTCAACGAAGGTGAAGATGAAAATGACGACGATGATGACGATGAGGAAAAGGAGAAGATGTTGGCGCCGCCGCCTATTCCAGTATTTCTGCTTCCACCTGCCACCGCCAGCACTGCCGACGAGGAGGAGGAAGTGGATGTACAGCCAGTTCCAGCAGGCATTACGAAGTCCACCTGTTTCTAGATATGTTTTACAACTTATAATTATACAAAAAAATGCGGTGCCGTGAACGGTGCGAATGATAAGGCAGAGAGATTTTTTCTATGATTTATTTTAGCAACGCTGCTTGTTGACAACGATAGAGAACAAAATGTAATAGGGCGAGCTGAGCAATCGGCGACTCGCGAGCGCTTATCTCGGCTTATCTTATAGACGAACGAGATAATTCAGCATACAATGATGCTGAACAAATTGTAAGCCATAATTCTTATTTTATTTAAAAATAAATTTAGTATGCAATACTAAATCTAATACATTTCTTAAATAGTACTAGCTGCTAGGGCCTACGACTCGAGATTAAAATTATTAAATTAAAGATACTTAAATATTTGGGTTGGTTCTAATAACAAAATAGTAAAAGTTCATAATGGTTTCTTGTGAAATTATATTTAAACTATCGGAAGGTTTTTTTGGCTGAAAATAAAGGCCCTGACGCTCTCCAGAAGACGGCATGAGTTGAGTAGATGGTCAACTTCGAGGTGTTCGCCGCAACGGCAGACGGGTCGTGGTGTTCCAGTAAGGATATGTTCGTGTATTGCACGGGTGTGCCCGATACGAAGGCGGATGAATGTTGAACATGCCCGCTTTCGAAGGTGCGCAGGCAGAGAAATTTTTGTGAAGGTATCGTTAATGGAAAAATATCGAATTTGAAAAGATGGTTTTAGCCGCATGTCCTGTGCGGCCTGGTCTGCTAGTTCGTTACCATGGATAACTTGGTGGCTGGGCGTCCATACAAGGGTTATATTATTAAAAGAAGAAAACCGTCTTATCTTTACGATTGTGTGATCGGTTTGACCCCAATTCCGTAAAGAAGATAGGGTGGAAAGGCTATCGGTACAGATTACAAAGTGTCCCCAGTGTTTGGTGGCAAAGAGAAAGGCTTGTAATATGGCGAAGGCTTCCACAGTAAAGATGGAGTTGTAAGGGGGTAGCAACAATAGCAAAGGTAGTATTGTCGTCTGTTTTTGATTCATCGATGTAGAGCCAAGATTTTGCGCCGAGTTTTTCTTGTAAGCATCGAAAGCGGGTCTGGAATTCAACTCTGGTGGTATTTTTTTTTTGAGCCGTTGTACATATCAAGGATCACATTAGGTTTTGTGTTGTTCCAATATGCTGGTAGCTTAGCAATATTCCTATGATTGGGCGGGGGAAGGCCAAGCTGCGTTGTGAAGTTGGCACACCGCCTAAGCGTTGATATGACTTTTAATTCCGTTTTTGTTTGAACATGGCTGACAAACCCTTCCTTAGTGGAACATTTTTTGCATGCTTTTTGCAAATTTCTTGTCTGCGAGCCTGTATGCTCGGTAGGCCCGACTCAGCCAAAATGCATGCGGTAGGTGAGGTACGAAAAGAGTTTATATATATATACACCATCCGTAAACTGGTGTAGCATGTGTAGCACGAGTAATTCCTATTAGTGTATTAATATGGATGTTAGTGTATTTGGATGACAAAAATTTTATAATGTTAAATCTGGACTCGAGTTGTTTTCTTAGTTTAATACAATGCTGATCAAATAGGAGTTTGGTATCGAAGGTTAAGCCCAAAATTGTTAAACTCTTAACATTTTGTATTCTTTTATTATACCCGTTACTCGTAGAGTAATAGGGTACACTTCGTTGAAAAGTATGTAACACATAGAAGGAAGCTTTTGCGACCCTATAAAGTATATATATTCTTGATCAGGATCAATAGCGAAGTCGATTGAGCCATGTTCGTCTGTCCGCCCGTCCGTCCGTCAGTCCGTCCGTCCGTCCGTCCGTATGAACGCTGAGATCTCAGGAACTATAGCAGATACAACGTTGAGATTAAGCATGAAGATTCTTGAGGTCCCGGGACAGCGCAAGTTTATTACAGCATCCTGCCACGCCCACTCTAACGCCCACAAATCGCAAAAAAATAAAATTGCTGAAATCTCAGGAACTGTTGCAGCTAGAAAGTTGAATTTCAGAAAGTATAATCTTTAGATGGCAACGCATCTTATAGTGGTACTACCATCCGGCCACACCCACCCATACGCCCACAACGCTCAAAAGACGGTTTTCGGATTTTCTAGAAAAGCTCTTTTCTCGGTAACTATAAGAGATAAAAAGTTCGGATTAAGCATGAAGGTTTCTATGATACTCCCAATGCGAATTGTTCTTTTCCGATCAAGCCACGCCCACTCTAACGCCCACAAAACCCGAAAAACCAAAAATGCAAACATCTTAAAAACTATAAGATCTGCACAATTTTGCTTAGGAGCACGTATTAAGAAGATGCCTCTGCAACTTCCCACGAAGTTGCACCCAGCCACGCCCACTCTAACGCCCACAAACCGCGGAAAACTGTGGCGTCTATAATATTATTATGAATGCCTTCGTTCGACCTTATGCAACTTATTTCTGTTAATATCTATCGATTTGTCAAAGATTTTTCAAATCGGAACATTATTTCGCTGTTTATAAAGAAATTAAGTTATAAGGCCTCACATGGGCAGTGACGTCACTATAAACATACTCAGCATACTTCCTCTGACAATAGGTGGTGAAATTCCACTAGCAAAATAATATTTTAAAATTTTGTAAAACAGTAACGGGTATCTTATAGTCGCGGCACCCGACTATAGCGTTTCCTCTTGTTTTTAAAGTTAATATGGGAGAGAGTGCATCTGTGATTGCGGCAAATATGGAGTAATTTACATTTTTCAATGGCTAGGGACGCACCCGAGGGATCCCCAGGAATCTATTTCACTTAATAAATCTACAATTTTTGGAAAAAATAATAGCGTAACCTGCGTATATTGAGAGTTGAATGTCCTTATGTCTACTTAAAATACAATTAAGGTTATCAAAAGCGATAAAAAAAAAGAACTACTGAAAGGGGGGAGCCTTGCGGTATGCCGTTATAGAGACTGTGGGAACGATTGGTCACGAAGGCCTTTATAATGTTATAAAGCCTTGGACCAACACCCCAACACATAAGTGTTGCCATGGACCAACACATAAGTCGTCGGACAATCATTTTTTCTATAGTTTTTCCTAAACAGGAGGTTTATTTGGTTTGGGAATTGGGATGACAGTGGCTGATCTCCAACTGTGTGGGTATTTTCCGGAGTTAAAAATTTGATTATATATTCCTAAAAGCCTGGTTTTAAGAGAGAGTGGCTGTCAGCCGAATAGTTTGACCAAAGATGTCCGAACTTTTTTGCGATATCCTGGTGGTTTAGACAACCGGACTTCCAATCCAACGCTGTTTGTTCACACATAGATCACTACCGTGAAGGTTGGATAAGATCGACCAACTGCACCTGTGTGCTATCTGCGGGGTAATCAAGGAAAGGTCAACATGGGTAAGGGAATTGTGGGTGGATAGATGTGTGGGAGATCCATTGTTGAGGACAATCAGATCTTGTTCCGCTATTAATTTCTCGATTTGTTTACCTCTGGTGTTTGACTGACTAGAGTCCCATAGAGGGCTCCACGAGTTGAAGTCCCTAGAACTACGTAGGTGCTCCAAAACAGAGCAGAGAATATTAGAGTCGACATTTTGGTGTGAGTGGGGGAGGTTTTGTTTGATAAGAATACTAACGCCTTGCTTAGCACTGATGTTCTGCGGTAAATTGTGGAAATAACCAATGTAGCCCTTGGGGCAGACAAAGTTTATAAAGTTACAGGTCAGGTTTGTTTCTTGTAAACATAAAATGTTGTTCATTTATTAATATAGAAAGTTCATGATAATTGTTAAAAATTCCGTTTATATTCCATTGTTATATTTTAATTAGCATTAAAACAAATCAATAAGATTTCTGTTGGATATAGGAAATGCAATGGAAAAGACTGGACTATGAATCCAATATTTCCATTGATGAATCGGAGTCGGATGATATATTTAAGGCGTTAGAGTTAGTTGGGGATTCTGGTACTTTGATTTTGTTTGCTTCTTCAATAAGAGCTTTAAGAAAATTCGACCGCGAGCGATCGATTGGGCTGATTAAAGAGCTTGGGTCTTGTGTGTCGGGTGCAGTGGAGAGAGAAGATTTGTATGAATTTGAAAGAGATAAGATTGGCATGTTCGTGGGAGACGTCGTGTTGGCTACACTTTCGGGCGTCGGAGTTAATGTGTTTGTTGTTGTTTTCGTAGGTATCGTATTTTGCTGCGCTGGCGACAGAAGCGTAGGTAGTCGATGCGTTGTTTTTGTTTTTTTGTTGTAAAATATTGCTGGCTTCACGGAAGCTGCATTTCTTGCTTGTTTTGATGCAGAGAAGTTCTCTCTGGAATTGATATTTTGGGCATGTTGGAGAGGAGGCTGGATGATCGCCGCTACAGATTGCACAAGAAATGCGAGTGCAGGGCACTGGTAGATGAGGGGAGAGGTTACAAGAAACGCAAGTTGCAGTGTTCTTGCAGTGTTTCCAGTGTGTCCCAATAGTTGACAAGACTTGCACCTCATAGGATTAGGAAAATATTCCCTAACCTTAACGGTGTGCCGAGAGACGTCAAGCTTGCTTGGTATTTTGTAGGAGTCAAAAGTAACTAATATTTTTTCAGAGGGTTTAGGCTTACCGTCAAAAATTTTCCTGAATTTGTAGACGCTGTGCACATTTTGTGACTTAAGCTCTTCTACAATTTCTGATTCGGGAACATTTATTAGGCAAGGGGCAAAATGGTGCTCTTGACAAAATTGAGGGATTGGTGGAGCTTGATCTCAATCTCAGCTATGCCAGGCAAAGATTGAATCTTAGTGAACTTATCGGCGACTTCACGGGAGTTAACCAGAAGAAGCAGATTGCCATCACGTAGAGTAGAGATCGTAGAGACGGTGGACTGCGAAGCAAGAGTATTCTGATAGCGGTTTGGTGGATTTGGAGGCAACGACGATAAATTGAGGGTTTTTTTAAGGGGTGAAGAGAAGTTCAGGGAAATCGAGGGTTTATAGGGTCTCGTTTTTTGCTTTGGGGCTAATACTAAGGCTGGCAAAGCGGTTATCCCCAAGATTGGGTGGCCCACGGGCCATAACAAAGATTATTGCTGTGCACTTGAGAAAAAAAATATGCAAAAACACACGTGCGCGATGGAAAGAGGGGAAGCGAAAAAATAAGCGCAAGGGAAGGAAGCGAAATTGCAAAAACCACTGACAATTAGGAAGACAACGACGTCCGCACTCGAAGAGAGATAGTCAATGACTGGGACATGTAAAAATTGGGCAAGGATAGAATAATATAAAGGAATAAAGATCACTTCGTTGTTGACCACAGCAGAGAAGTTCATTGCGAAGCCTACATTAGATAACTCCATTTACACTATAAGTAGCTTCTAAATAGGCTCAGACTTATAAATGTTTAATCAAAGTTTTAAGGCTCATTACTTTCTGGTCCGCGCTCTGTGAGATTTCGCCCTTTTTAGTTTACCGTAAAAAAGTTGCTTAATATGTGGGCGTCAGCGTTAACGGACGAGACATGTCCCTGTATAATGATAATAATATAATATAATATATACTTAATAGGGTCGGAAACGCTTCATTCTACCTGTTACATATTTTTCAACGAGTCTAATATCTCCTTTTACTTTAAGAATAAAGGGTATAAAAATACTATACTATTTTAAACGAACTTGATGGGGCCACGAGATCACTGAGCAATGTCATAGGACTATCAGTGAAATGGTATCCGCACTTGAAAACAAAAAATATTGCACTGTTTCATTTTTTGATGTTCAACAATCTGTTGATCGTCTTTGGCACAATGACTTATTAATAACATGAGAAATTTCGAAACTAAGAACCAACTGGAAACAAGTTATTCGCGTGACTCTCTAAATAAAAAACTTTCGGGAAAACTATCCCATTTTGTTTGATAAACAAAAAACCTACTTATATAATTTAAAAATAAATAGGTTTAAGCGTTAACATTTGAATGAATAATTGGAAAATCGTTCCACGTCTATGTAGACGGTGTTATAATTTTTTCCGAAAAAATATCACGTCAAACATGTTGACTGGATATTAACAAACATACGAGTTTCACGAGAGAAAGCACTTTTCGTCTTATGTATATAGAGTATGAAATGTAACACCTCTATACCAATAAGAGAAAACGCTATAGTCGATATGTTCCGATATGAAAAATCTTTGGTACATCGATATATATTAACAGAAATAAGTTTTACAAGCTCAAACCATGGCATTCATAATATATTATAGACGCCACAGTGGCTTGATCGAAAAAATAAACAATTCACATTGGGGGCATCATAAAAAATTACATGCTAAATCCAAACCTTCTATCATTTATAGTTACCGAGATATAAGCTTTTCTACAAAATGGAAAACCGTCTTTTAAGCTTGGTGGCCGTTAGAGTGGGTGTGACCGGATAATGGTAACACTTTAATATATTTCTTCACTTTAATATATTTCTAGCTCTAAGATACGGACATGGCTTAATCGACTACGCTATAGATACTGGTCAAGAATATATATATACGAGTAACGGGTATAAAAAGCTGTAAAATCTGACCACAGATGCAGCTTATATCATTGGGACTGTCTTATCGCAAGACGGCAGACCAAAATCTATAATATCTTAAAAGACTGCGAGACCCATTACGAGACCACCAGTTTAGTTTTTGAGTTAAGCCACCTATGTCAGTGCTCTGAAGAGACAATGAAAAACAAAAGGAAATAGAAAGCTGGAGTATTTGGTTCAATTATTTAAAAGTAAAAAATCATCTCAGCTCTTTCCTAAAGTGGACAGAATGAGTTTAAGTGTTTTGGCGCTAACGTATTGCAGGTTTAATACCCAGTAAGTGGTTACCATAATTTTATATTTATATTACACTACATTAGAGTGACTAATGCATCTTATAAGAAAACACATTAAGTCTTTCTTGCTAAAGCTATTGCATCTAACCATGATTAAAATATCATTCAAGTTTACATTACAGATTGATTTTTTTTAATCACCGTACGGTTTAAACTAAACGATTTAAAAAGTAAACTTTGAAGCATGAAGATTCTTGAGGTCCGTGCGCAGCGCAAGTTTATTTCAGCATCCTGCCACGCCCACCCTAACGCCCACAAAACCCGAAAAACCAAAAATTAAAAAATCTCGGGAATCATCTGGCCACGCCCATAAACCGAAGAAAACTGTGGCGTCTATAATATTATTATGAATGCCTTCGTTTGAGCTTTTAAAACTTATTTCTGTCAATATATATCGACGTACCAAAGATATTTTGTATAGGAACAATATTTCGCTATTTATGAAGAAATTTAAGTTATAATGCCTCACATGCTTTCTCCGACAATAGGTGGCGCTTTGGGAATTTCCACTAGCAAAATGAATTTTTTAAAATTATATAAATCTGTAACGGGTATCTTATAGGCGTGGATACTTGCCTCTGCCTCTTTAGCTAATGCTAGTGCTGCTGGCAGGTCTCTGGGTTGCTCTGAGAATACCGCAGCCCTCAAATTTTTTTACAACCCGACACTAATACATTTAGAGCGTCATCACTAACCTTTGTGTTCCGAAGCGTGGCTCCCTTCATGTCGTGTGTCATAACAATCTTATTTGTGACGAGCTTCAGCATTCGCTCGACCTCGTCGTAATATTCCATAATGCTTCTATCCCTTGACGGACTGCCGCAAGCCCTTGCCGTTACACCAGTAAGGAAGTCTTATTTGGATAAGATCAGTCTAACCTAGCCAAAATGGCGTCAAAATTAAGGACGGTGTTGTGCGATACTAGCAGGGCTCTTGCTGATCCCTTGATCTTATTTCTTATAATTGTTAATGCCTGGTAGTGCGCAGTGCTGCCCTGATGTGGTTCGAATAGCTCATATGGGTCGGTGGCTGACTGCCGCCATGCTACATGCTCATCCTGTACCCCGTTAAACTCAGGAAATGACTTGACTATATGTATGTCGCACGGTACCGCAGTTGGGGCTCACATTTATTTTCTGATAAGCCTCGACTTGCGGCGTCTCTACACGCAGCCATTGTAGCTGTTGATTAACTGCGGTGATCTGTGCTTGAAACTCGGCCCTAAGTCTTTGTTCTTGTTGGGCTAACGCAGCCTGAATGATAGCTTCCATGTCGGCTGCGTTCATTATGTAACCATCCTCAACCTGTTTAGTACTACTTTCCGATCGAAAGGGCAGTACATAGTACCTATATCTTGCATCGGTTTTTTTTTTGGTGCTGTGTCTAAAAGAGTTTTATGCAGAGCAATGTCGAACACAAAGAAATCCATTAGTGATAAATACAGGTTTTTGTTTTTTTTTTTAATATTTTTGCATTGTCTTAATACTTGTAAATTTGGGTATTGAAGCCAAAAATTTATGACAGTGTGAAATTATCAAGAGCACCTCACTTCTGCGGTCTATGGGAAGCAGGTGTGAAGAAAAATACAAAAAGCACCTGTTTAATTTTCAGCTTTGGACGAGCTCTATTTGGAGATGAACCGTAAATATGGAGGAAGCTTTATATTTTCGGAACTCTCCTCGCCAAAACCCTCCCGCTGGTGCTCAGCGCTTGATCCGGAAGATAAACAGAAATATTTAAAGAAAAATAAAAATCGGACGACAACTGGCTGCACCCTATTCGCGAATTCACAATTCCCCTTCACTATTCACACGTCGTCTCCTTTACTTTGTAGTCTTTTAACGAGATTATAGGTCACAACATTTATCTGTGAGCCATAGCTAACAACGCTCAAGCCTACACATATTCCGCACAATTTGTCGTCCCTTGCAGCGACCAACGAATCAACTTTTATTTCCACTCTTCTTCGGAAAAGTATGTATTGGCTGAACATTTTTGGGCTTAGAAGCCTCTTCGGCGACCATGTGCTGGTATCGCCTGTTCGCTCCAAAGCGAAAACGTAGTATAATTCAACTGTTCTTCCAACTTTCTCTTTGTTCCTGGATCGTCATAGCTCATTATTAAGTGAATGAGGAAGGCAGCCGGTTTAGGTTTGTCATCCCCATTATAAAGAAACTCAGGTAACCATTATCGTATACCACGTTCAGGCCATATAGGGCCCTAAGATATTTGGTAGCAGTAACTTAGAATACCCGAACTGTGCTTAACTGTGCATGATATTAAATGGTTGCATTTTTCAAAAATGCAGTGTTATCTTTGTAAACAAAGTTTTCGATATGGCTTTTAAATTATTGAAATTAGGAAAGCTTTCTGCTGAAAGCTTTCTCATATGCCTGATTTTATTCAGAATCGAAATTATCAATGATTTTGCTATAATGGTGGTTTCTTCCATACAATAAAAATGTCGAATTTGACACAATAGTTCCAACTGTTTGAATACATAGCTGATCAGTTCACGTTCAACTACTTGAACATTACAAAATAACTAACCTGAATACAGACTTTTTATTTTAAATCCATGTTTATAGATTGCTCGGAAGTCCAAGCTAATTTAAATTGGAGTAAAACTGGTTCATAAAGCTAAAACACAATAAAATTGTTCACATATTTTTTTCTGCCCGTCGGAATTTTCCGCTGAGACGCTGTTTCGAGGAATACCTTTGCAGGTCAATCTTTTGCATCAAAATGATTAGTTTTTAATGTTCAGTATAACATCAAAAATTTATCAGAGCAGAACATTATTTAACAATATTATCAATCACCGTCTTTTTATGGGTAGGCATTTCTGATTCTTAGCAGCGGATGGAACTAATAATTGCTACAAGAAGTTGTGGGCCAAGCAGCCAAGAACATAGACGTATGAGACGTATGACGTTTATCAGCAGTTTCTAGGTTGTTTTGATAATCTCAGTTTCGCCTGCGCTTTACTGTTACTTTGTAGCCCATGCGCTTTCGTTGCGGAGTTAATTTGTTTTAATTTGAACTCGAAATAAAAATTTAGAAATTGGAAATTTAAAACTGTTAGTTGCTCAACAAAGTAAGTTTCTGCTGGCTTATTATACTCGTAGAGTAAAAGGGTATACTAGATTTGTTGGAAAATATGTAACAGGTAGAAAGAAGCGTTTCCGACCTTATAAAGTATATATATTCTTGATCAGGATGAATAGCGAAGACGATTGAGCCATGTCCGTCTGTCTGTCCGTCTGTCCTTCTGTCCGTCTGTCAGTCTGTCCGTATGAACGCTGAGATCTCAGAAACTATAAGAGATTCAAAGTTGAGATTAACTATGAAGATTCTTGAGGTCCCTACGCAGCGCATGTTTATTACAGCTCTCAGGAACTATAGAGCTAGAAAGTTGAAATTCAGAATGTATAATCTTTAGATGGCAGCGCATCTCATATTAGTAATACTATCCGGCCATACCTAACCATACGCCCACAAGGCTCAAAAGCCGGTTTTCGCTGTTTCTAGAAAAGCTGATATCTCGGTAAGCTGATATCTCGGATTAAGCATGTAGGTTTGTATGATGCTCCAAATGCAAATCCCATCTAGCTACGCCTACCCTAACGCTCACAAAACCTGGAAAACCAAAAACTCAAATATCTCGGAAACTTTAAGAGCTACAAAGTTTTGCTTAAGAATACGTATTTAAGAGATGCCACTGCAATTTGTCGCAAGCTTTTATGCAGCGACGCCCACTCTAACGCCGACAAACCGCGAAAAACTGTGGCGTTATTATGAATGCCTTGGTTTGACCTTGTATAACTTATTTTTCTTAATATCTATCGATTTGCTAAAGATTTTTCAAATTTCTCCGATAATAGGTGGCGCCTTGTGAATTTGCACTAGCAAAATGAATATTTTCAAATTGTGTAAAACAGTAACGGGTATCTTACAGTCGCGGCACTCGACTATAGCTATTCCTCTTGTTTTCATCTCTCAACATCATTATTATCAGAACTTCACAAACTACGACATCAAATGTCGGTTTCCCAGGCTATCTCGCTTTCTCACATCATACAGTGAGACAAGCTTGCCACACCAGTCAAGAGCGTGACAAGCCATGACAGTGTTCTACGCTTGTGCTTGCGACTTGACCTGGTATAACTCTCTCAGTAGCTAGTACTCTTCTGCGCAAACCCGCCCATTTGGCTATCTTCGTTATCAAACCGCAGTTACAAGTTTAGTGCCACGATCTACTCAGATCCAACCTGCATCACACAATATCATTCATACCAGGCATGACTATTGTTGATCAGATCTAGTCCCTGTGTTTGATGTCTCATGACGAGTGTCTTTTTCACAACCGTCACTTTTCTCAATAGTCTCATCAGAGACCTGCTAGTCCGGCAGCCTTCTCAAGCTCTCGTGCTAACACTTATATGTTTGCTTGCTATTCAACAATTTTAAAAGGTATCGATCACCTTCACATGATCCCCAACCTTGTGTTTTACAATCTTGGCCTTATTGTTATCAACTCGATTCTTTTCATATTTCGCATTCATTTCGATGTTTTATTTAGCCTGAGCACTTGCTTGCTTACTTCATTTATTGGCAATAAGCCCATTGGTCTGGGCTCTCTTCCAATCAATAATTCCAATGGACTATACTTTGTACCTCACTAAGTGCATCCTGCCAGGAACGTTCACCGATGTCTACCGCTGTCAACATGGTTTTCATCGTGCTCATGACCCTTTCTACTTGTCCATTGGCCCTACTTGCACTTGTTGCTATCAAATGTAATTCTATTTTGTGCATTGAACAGAAACGAAACTTTCCAAAGGCGAAACTCCTACATTGATCAACTATAATACGGTTAGGTACCCAAAAAAGTGATATTGGTGATTTTATAGTCTAATAAAGTTTTCTGCATCTAAATACAAAGTATGATATAAGTGAACAAATTTAGTAAATGTGTCTACTTGTACTATGACATATTGTTTGGTATAATTTTTACCACTCAGCTTTCCACTAATATCAATATGCATAGTATGCCAAGGTATTTCAACTTTCGGAATTGGATGTAATTCCATTTGAACTTGCACTTGCTGCTGAAGGCTTTGCTAGTTTGCATGTTATGCAGTTCTGTACGAATTTCGTACATACCTGGACATGTGCTCGAACCAATACTGTTCGTGAACCTTGTCTAACGATTTCTGTCACCCCAAATGCATGATTGGTTCATGGACATGATTTACTACAGACCACATAAAGGCTCTTGGGATTACGGGTAAATATCGTGTCATTCCATTTCTCTGAATTTTCCGATATAGAATTCCTGCCCTTAACTCAAACGTCTTCGCTAAACTCTCCTGCATCTCTCCATCAAAATTTTTTAATTTCCCTTAAGCAGCTACAAGTCTGTTCACTTGATCTGATATTAGAGGCAACGGATATTTGTCAGCCACTGTATTTGCATTTAGCTCTCTATAATCTCTGCACAGACGATCATAGCCATCTTTCTTTTTTACTAACAAAATTGGACTCGCGAATGGAGAATTACTTGGACGTATTACGTTTGCCGCCAACATTTTGTCTCTTACTAATTATTTTTCATCTTCGCTTAGTTGATATGGATGTCTCTGCACAGTCTTGTTGGCATTCAATAAACGTATTTCTAATTCTCTAGTCGTGACACCTCTGCTTGGCATTCCAATAATAAAATGTTCAGTGTATGGACCAATAATGTTCTTCAATTTAAATTTATCACTATCACTTAAATTATAATTTTTATCAAATAGCTCATCATAATTTATAAAAGTTTGATCAGACGTGTTTTGTTTGACATGTTTAGTTTTAAAAATATCAAATTTATCGGCATCCATTGTTATGCCAAAGCCAAGTGCCGAGATTTCACGACCAATCATTATGTCATGTTTCAAATACTCGTCTTCAACTACATTAAACATGAGTTCCAAATTAAATTGACAAATTTGTATGGTGGACAGTATTTGTAACTTAAAGTGTACAGCACTTGCACCAATTCCTTTTAGAATGAAATTATTTAGTCTTTTTCCGGTGAATTTGTCTACTAACTTTGCCTTTATTAGGAAACACTCGGCACTTGAGTCGAAAAAGAATGGAAAGTTCTCACCTAATTGATATAAAATTAATTTGGGCTCCAACACTGCACAGACATCTACTCGCTTTTCGTTCATACTGCTACTCGATGCTGCTGTTCCCTTCATACATGCGGATGCAATATGACCGACGATTCCACATTTAAAGCAAGTCACTCTAGTCCTGCCTCGTCCCGCCAGTGGTTTTCCAAACGATCTCTTCCTGTCGGGGCCGATCGAATGGTCTGAAGCCAGATGCTTAATTTGATTGCTGTATATATGCGCCTTCAACTGCTGCTGTATTTACCATTTACCACCACTATCACGCTGGGCCTGAGCCTAACCCACTTCTGATGTCAAGGGCTGAGACATTCGCTGATCTTCTTCTTGCATTTTAATACTGATGCGCAGTGAGTCGCGGGGTCAGAGCAAACTGACCTTTACTTCCCTTTCTCCACTTCTCATGGCACGAGCCATGCGGTATTCATCCAATTGTTCATTATTTTTTTAATTCTCTCTCTCAGAGACAACCAACACTCGACCGCGCCACACTCGGCTGAGACGAAACTCTCTCTCGTTCTCAATCCTCGCTCTCAGCAATTATGCAAGTAAAAGGAACCACAATTAACTCGTTGCTTAGTTTCTTCTTTACACATGCTACACGCTTTACATTTTTAATTTACATTTTGCTTCTTCTTATACATCTCCGACATATATTATTTATAGGTTCGGAAACGCTTCCTTCTACGTGTTACATACTTTTCAACGAATCTAATATGCCCTTTTACTCTAAGAGTAACGGGTATAAAAATACTCCTGAAAAAGATATTGGAGATATTTTGAACGAACTTTCAATTATTCGCGAATATCAATTCGGATTCAGATGAGGACACGAGATCACTGAGCAATGTCATAGGACTATCAATGAAATCGTTTGATCGTCTTTGGTACAATGGGTTAGCATGAGAAAATACGAAACTAAGAACCAAAAAGTAAAAATATCACTTCAAACTAGTTGACTGGATTGTGAAATCTATACCGATTTATATCTGCATTTTCGTCATTCTTCGTCATTCTGCATTTTCGTCATAAAGGACTACGATACGATGGCCGGGCCCTTAACCAACCTCTTTAAGGGAGATTATTTTTCTGCATTTAAGTAAATAGCAATAAATTTGGAAGAACTGCGTTCCATTGACTTCAATGTATCTTGCCATCAGAAAATATCACTCTCAGATATCCAGAATTAAAAAAGCTGTTAAATTTGACCACAGATGCAGCTTATATCATTGGGACTGTCTTATCGCAAGACGGCAGACCAAAATCTATAATATCTTAATAGACTGCGGACCCGTTACTAGACCACCAGTTTAGTTTTTGAGTTAAGCCACCTATGTCAGTGCTCTGAAGAGACTGTAAAAACAAAAGGAAATAGAAAGCTGAAGTATTTGGTTCAATTATTTAAAAGTAAAAAATCATCTCAGCTCTTTCCTAAAGTGGACAGAATGAGTTTAAGTGTTTTGGCGCTAACGTATTGCAGGTTTAATACCCAGTAGTGGTTACCATAATTATACCCGTTACTCGGAGAGTAAAAGAGTATACTAGATTCTTTGAAAAGTATGTAACAGATAGAAGGAAGCGTTTCCGATCCTATAAGGTATATATATTCTTGATCAGGATCAGTAGCGAAGTCGATTTAGCCATGCCAGTCTGTCCGTCCGTCCGCTGAGATCTTAGGAACTATAAGAGACAGCGAAAGTTTATTTCAGCACCCTGCCACGCTCGCCCTAACGCCCACAGAGCTAGAAAGTTGATATTTATGGTGGTTCCATTATCCGGTCACACCCACTCTTACGCCCACCAAGCTGAAAAGACGGTTTTCTCATTTTCTAGAAAAGCTGATATCTCGGTAATAGAAAGTTCGGATTAAACATGTCTAACGCCCACAAATCCGGAAAACCGAAAATGCGAAAATCTCGGAAACTATAAGAGCTAGAAAGTGCTTAAGAATACGTATTTAAGAGATACCACTGGAACTTCCCATGAGTTTCCATCCAGCCACGCTCACTCTTACGCCCACAAGCCGCGAAAAACTGTGGCGTCTATAATATTATAGTGAATGTCTTCTTTTAACCTTGTCTGACATATTTTTGTCAATATCTATCGATTTACAACGATTTTTCAAATCGGAACATTATTTCGCTATTTATGATGACACTAATATGGGCAGTGTCGTCAC
Organism: Drosophila eugracilis; assembly: GCF_018153835.1. Classification (NCBI taxonomy): domain Eukaryota; kingdom Metazoa; phylum Arthropoda; class Insecta; order Diptera; family Drosophilidae; genus Drosophila; species Drosophila eugracilis. Next base: position 19,254 of record NW_024572675.1, on the reverse strand, counting down.
TATCAGTTACTCAACACGCTTCCTCTCGCAAAATTAATATTTTAAAATTGTGTAAAACAGTAACGGGTATCTTATAGCCGCGGCACTCGACTATATAGTTTTAGAATGTCTTTCTTTCTTTATATATTATTTTACCATGTAACCATTACATTAATAATACAACTTATAAATGTTAACTATTTTTATTACATTTTTTTGTTAATTTTATTTTTGTAAATAATTTGTTTGATCTCGACTATTATACCTTGTTAATATTGAATAATGAAACTTGACAAAGCCTTATTAATCTGAACACGTTTCTGTTACCTACTCGCGCTTCTATCCTTGGCCACATTCAAATTTTTTTTTGCTGTTTTCCCTTTAGTTCATCGCTAGCACGCTCAATTTTCGAATTTATATTGTTGATAAGTAACTTGTACCATCCGAACCTTGCCCCTGCAAAGACGAATACTTCGATATATATATATAATATATATAAAGCCTCTATATTTAGTTTGAAACTAGTTAAACTGTGGATAGTATAACGATATTAAGGTATCTTCTTATTTTTTTTAGTTATTTCATTTTTTAGTATATAATTTTAAAGGCTTAAATCGCATTTGACGAATATTTACCCATTAACCATTATTTATCCTGAAACAATTCTTATTTGCCTTGGTCTTGACTTTGGTAGTCACGCCCCACAGTTATATCTATCTATTCGTCGTTTTTGTCATAACATTAATTTTTCAAGTAGCCATTAAAAACTTATCCTTCTGAGACCTCATCGTTTGCACGCTAAAATTAATATTTATAAATAATTTCAAACTGAAATGAAAATTTCAATTTTAATAAAAGAAGATTTATTTTGAATGACCGTTTTGCCAACTTTATTCTTAAAAATCCTCTTCACATGCATTTGTTTATAAAAAGATCTTGAGCATTTTGTTACTGGCATCCTTTTAATTCCTAGAGCTCATTTGACGGTCCCAATGGAAAACGTTTTTCTTGGAAAATAGGCTGACTTCCTGTCTTGCACAGGAGAGGTATTGTCAAGTCTTTCGGTAACCACCTTATTTAATTAAGCGAACAATACGCATTGTCAAACGCAGACAAAAAAGGCAGCAAGAATCAAAACAAAGTTTTGGGGAAACACACCTTATTAAAAACGTGCCAGAAACATTAAAAACTCAAGCACACCTTTCGCTTTTTAAAGAGCTGAAACCGACGTGTCAAACTGTTCAATATGGTGCTGAAGTTTTTACTTTTTTGATGCGGTGAAGACTAGTATGCAAACAGCTTGTTAATAGAAAAATGTAGTGCGGGTCATTGAACAGCTTCGATAATTTTTTTCTTATAGGTCCTTTTTACTAAAATCAATAAAATATAATAGCTCTGAAAAAAGTAATGATTATTGCTGATTGGAATAATAAGAGGCTTTTTACGAGTACATCACTAACATTAAACATAAAAACATTTCTTTTTATAAAATGAAAAGCAGTCTTTGACTCGTAATGGTTTAGTTCACAATAACGAGGACTAACAATTTAAATTAGTATTGAGCGCTTCGCTTATAGACAGGCTAAATATTTAAAAGCTATACAATTTTAAGTTTACATTGCTTTTAAAATTCATATTTAAGTACACATTTTATACTTACCCTTAACACTAGAAGGGGAACTGTAGAGTATAAGTATTACATTTTTTTATTTACATTAAATGTGTTTTCGGTCATTTGGTCATATTATGAGATATCCCGTTACTGTACAAATCAATTTTAGAATTTTCTTAACGGAAACCTACTCCGCCCAAAATTTTACTAGTTCCACCAATTGCTACCAAATTCCCAACATGGAACATATTTATAAAGTGGTAGTAACGTCACTGACCATGGAGTGCTTAAATCCTATGAACATTTTGAATATATTGTGAAATAGTACTCTGATTTGAACATATATTGGTAAATCGATAGATACAATTTATATTTTACAAGGTCATATTTAAGGAATACACTTGCACTGCAAATGGATTTCAATAATCTGAATATTTAATCCCTATTTTCTATTTCTTAAAGTTTCAGAGATCTCAGCGTTCATACAGACAGAAAGACGTACGGCAGACAGATGGACAGAGGCTGGCAATGGATCCCGATATATCTATATAGTGATATATCTATAATAACCTCGTCACCTCCACTTTAGTCATAAGTAAGATATAGATACTTTTCTATATAAACTTAATCGACCATAGAAAATGATAGGGTAAACTTTCCCAGACCTTTATCTAAATACCTTAGACTTTTATCTAAACACAGACAGATCGCAGGCCTAAATTCTTTTCCCACACTGCGACTGAAAAACAAAAGAGTCTTTTTACCAAGACTCTTAGACTAAACATTCATACCGAAATTTTCTATAGCCGATCAAGGTTAAAGTAAGAGCCCTGTTACGGACACTCAAAAAGAGAAATCCTGTATTCAAGAGAATAGAAAGAGAATTAAGCTTAGATATAAGAAAGTTCTCTCAGAGAACATGATAATTGTAAAAGCCCAAGACCAAGGCTTCATAATAAATTAAGATTTAAGATAAAATCAGTTTATATCAGTATACAGTTTAAGACAGTTCACGCTCAAGAACAGTTATCATCGGTACGCGTTCAACCCCAGTTAATATTAGGTTGTCAAAAAAAAGTCTTGCGGTATTTTTATTGAACTTCAATTTTTCAATTGTTCATAAAATTGATTACAATAATGCGATTTAAGTCAAATATGCGCCGTTTTGTTCGATGACGCGTTCCCAACAAGATGCCAACTTCCTAATGCCCCTCTCATAGAAGCTCGCTTCCCTATTGGCAAAAAACTCGGAGAGACAATTTTCACAGGACTCTTTTGTGGCCAGCTTCAGACTACCAAGCGCGTTCGCCATGGACAGAAACAGGTGGTAATCACTTGGTGCGAGATCCGGATTATACGGTGGATACAAAAGAACCTCCCATCAGAGCTCCCGGAGCTTCTGGCGCGTCACTAAAGATTTGTGTGGCCTGGCGTTTTCCTGGTGGAAGACAATTCGACCTCTGTTGATCAAAGATGGCCTCTTCTGCATGAGTGCTGTCTACAAGTGGTCCAGTTGTTGGCAGTACACGTCCGAATTGAGCGTTTGGCCATAGGGGATTATTCCCTGCCAATCCCACCAAACACAGAAGAACCTTCCTGGCCGTCATGCCAGGCTTGGCCACCATCTGGGCCGCTTCACCGCTTTTCGACCATGACTGTTTGCGTCTTACGTTATCGTAAGTGACCCTTTTTTCATCGCCAGTCACCATACTCTTCAAAAACGGGTGGATTTTGTTGCGATTTAGGATCATGCCCAGCTCTTGACCGATGCTACGGCTGCTACTATGCCGGTCTCTTTCGACCTTTATCGTAGTATTACTGTAAAATATGCCGTATTTTCTCTTTATTTTGCTCCTTGATTGCGACGCTATAACTCACGAACGACTTAAAAGAAAAGACAATCAAACACGTGTTAGCGCGTGAAATGAGCTTTCCAAATATGTATAGTATGACCTGATGCGACGAATAAACAGAACTACGCGCTTTCAGCGCCAACTAGCGAAAGTACCGCAAAACTTCTTTGACAACCTAATATATTACTTAATAGCTAACGGTACTACTGTTTAACTCAACCCAGTGAAGTTCAGTTCAAGACACGAAACTCTTCGAGTCGGTGTTCTTCATCCTAAGAATCTTGTAATAATTCGGTTTTATAAAAATAAAAAAATTTTTTTTAAACATACGAGTTGTCCAAGCATTTCATTATATATTATATAAAATATTATATGTAAGTAACCTTGTATGTATGTCCTCTATAGAATCGTAAACGGATGGACCGATTTTGATAAAATTTTTTGTACGTGTTCTAAGGGGCTCAGGACGGGTTTAGAAATCATAAACAAAGAAATTCGTCAAAATTTAAAATTAGGAAATTTGATTGAAAATTTGGTAATTAAGTAATTGAGTAAAGTTGGCAGCTCTGATCATTTATAGTTGGCAGCTGTAGCTCTTAACAGCTAAGTGAGTATGTGGCTACTCTCTAGAAATTAAGCTGGCACCCTTTTTAAATAGTTAAATCAAAAATTTTGTTTTTAAAGGTGATTTACGTAAGAATTTATATAAATTCATTCATGTCATTTTTATATGTATAGATACTGCGGGTGGACACCGAAGGGAGAGGTTCCAAAGAATGAACAAAAAGTTTCATTTGTAGGCACTTACAATAAGACTGGAAAATTGTTTACCATTTATTGCAGATGCGTACATGAATACATATCATAAGTCTAAAATTATTGGGACTTTCTTCATTAGTAGCTGTGATTTAATTTTAGTTAATATTTTTTTTATTCTGCCGCCGGCTGGTCCGAATTTGGGCGGTGTTTTACAGTGGTTTTTTATTTTTTGGTATTATATTTTACAAGAAACATTGTATATCCCAAAGCACTTTAATAAATGTTGAATAGAACTCTGAATGAAAATTATTTTATTTATTTTATTTTGTCTGCGCATGGTACATAAACCTTAGAAGACCATGTCAAGCTTGAGAAGCGGAGCGCGCAGCGCGACGACCGCCGTTCTCATTGAAAGGCAAGCGTGCCGAGCGAAGCGAGTCAGGCGCGCTAGTAATATGCATATGTATGTACATATATACTCAATGAGGTCAGAAACGCTTTCTTACACATGTTTAATATATTTCAACGAATTCATTATACCCTTTTGATTCACGAATAACGAGTAATACTAGTAATATAAAGGCTTAATTATTCGAAAGGTCAATCAAGCCTGTCCAGTGGATGTGAAAATTGGTTCAGCCGAAATAGAAAAAAAAATAAGAAAGGAAGAGAAAACATTCTTATCTTGTATTTACGCTGATAAATATTTTTGGTTTCTTACTTAGTAAAAGGAATATAAAAGTTTTTAATTTGGAAATGATTTTCATATAGGAAATGATGCTTGCTTACTCTTATTTACCATTATTTAATGTTGACCCGCCGGCAAAGCCAGAGTTACTATCTCTTGCAATATCGGTGCTCAAGGCCACAGTCGTAGCAAGTAGGCATCCTAAGCCCAAATAATGAATGAAAGCCATCACTTCAGAATGGTATGGAATGTTGGTGGATAATGGATATCACTATACTTAACTGTCGGTTGGCACTTTCTAAATACCTCGCCCAAACATTTTGTAAGCAAGAATTTTTTAAGCTTTTGGATGTTTTTAAAGGTTTTTAAAACACTTCATATTAATTCCATTTTTGTATACAATCTTGCCCTAGAATAGAAAAAGTATATTGGTAAATTAGTCAAAAAAGATTAAATTGTACTTTATTCTTTAATGCATATTAAAATTTAAAATTTATATATTTGTTTTCTTCTGGGTATTACAGTTAAAAGAACAAAAGCTATTTCCATCCTTAATAGAGGAAAAAGTAAATAAAGTAAAAATAGATACTGAATAGTTTTAAATTAATTTCTTTCTAACAGGATAATATGTCTCAAAAACTTTGTAATGTTTGTTTGTGGCTGTACTATTGTTGTTGTACTATTAGTGATAATGCTATCAAAAGAAAAAAATTATTCGCTTAGCGATAATATTGTTGGCTGGCGCAAATCAAACTTAACATATTAAATTTTACACATTTAATCGATTTTTAAAGATTTGTAAGCCAATTCATTAATCTTAACTAGAAAATATTTCTTTTTTAAACAAATATGCTACCATCTTATGATCTAGATCTTAGCGCTCCCGAGATTTGGCCAATGATCCTAATCAAGAAAATATCTATTTACGTACACACTTAGATATTGATAGGAAATAGTTTTTATAGCACATTTCTCGAATGGTGTCATTGTATATTGTTTTTTCTTACAGTTTTTAAAATAAGTGTCATAAAAGGTTACACATTTGTTGTAACGTTTGCGTGCCTTCGCTGTTATGTTCGTTATGTAAAGGATAAGAAGGATCTGTTGACATTTTTTTCATACTAGGTTGTATAAATATACTATCACATGAGGACAATAAAAATAAAACAAGCCATTGTCATTTAATTTCTCGGTTTATTTAATTTTCGACGTTCAAATTTATAACTCACCATTAGTTGTCAACAGGAATCAGTAAAGCAAATTATAATAGATCACCGAGATTGGCAATACGTCTTCGTATTGGCAACATAACTAAATTAAAGGACCATGCGGCAGACAGCCAGCACTATACCAGTAACTCTGGTAAGCAATAAGGGTAAGATTGTAAACACTCATAGAAGTTTATTAAACACGCATTAATTTAAATTTAAAATAATATCATTAACTATTTCGTCGTCGTTAGCAACACCAAATCCCGAAGCCTCGCACGACATTCTCACCGAAGGCGGCCTCGAAGGACTCGAACGCGATGTCGCGGCGAATAAAAATACATCCCCTAATAGATAGATTTTGATATGAGCCGCCCCTTTAATGTTTCCACTTCTCCGGCCGAGGTGGAGAGCCCGACTGAAGATACAATAACATGTGTATGGTCGTTATCAACAACATGGTGGCAACAGCCATGTTGCCAGTACAATGTTGCAACGACGTCTGGAATGAATCGAATGTTCTGTCGAGTAACGGAAATCTTGTGATGCAACACTTTTAAAGAGCAGCCGCTGTTTGAGGTATGTTAAATCATAACATTTATGAATGCTAACATTTCTGTTGAAAATTGATAACCATGTTTGATGGTTTTCAACTACTATTTCATTAGCCATTTCTCTAACTGCAATTGTTGTTTAAATACCCGAACAAAGTTTAAACCGGCTTGAATTCATTTCAGCTAGGATATAGATAACAAATGACTGGCCGTAATGTAGTTTAGCTGACAGAGCTAATAGCACTTGCTAAAGAAAGATGTGAACTAAATAATATGTTTGTCATACGAAAGTAACATCTAAAAACAATATATTGTGAAGTATAAAAAGTAAAGCTTTTAAAGATTTATATACTTTTTACTGGTAGAGTAATATTTTTGTTGGACTTGTTTTTGGTCTGAAATATTTTTGTTGTTATCCATTTGTCAACGGATATTTAAACAAATTTGAAATCATACAATACTTAGTACATACATATTTTAATTCATTAAATTAAATTTATTTATTAAATTTCATCGAAATGTTTCTCAAAATTTAAGAGATTTATTTGTGAGATACTATTAGAGTAAATCAAAAGCCAATTAACATTGCCTATTACATTAGTTTTACATTGGTGATATGATAAACAAATAACAAACTTTTATCCGTAAAAAATTACCAGTATTACCCCTTATAAAGCTTCCGCCAGAAATCAGATTACCAAAAGCTCTCTCTCTAACGAAATACTTTGCAAAAGAAACGGAACTATAAAAAAGCTTCTCGTCAATAAAGCTTAGTCCTGGAAGTAAAGCCATGCGGGCAAAAAATTGAAAAAGTCTAGTTACAAAGAAGACACAACAAATTTTGGAGCAACGGCAAGGCAACCGCATGGTTCATGTCTTGGCAACTGCACTAAGCCTGTCAGCGTTGTCTTCTTCTGTGGTTGGCTCTTATCATTATCTTTGCTTACTTAAATAAAGTATGTATTTCTAACTGGGTAATCAGTACTCGTAGGTTAACTCAGTGGACGGAAGCTTTCCGACAAATCGGGAAGTTATTGTGACATTTTTTAAAACAGGTTACAAGCTTAACTTTGCTAGTGGAAATTCACAAAGTGCCACCTATTGTCAGAGGAAGCATGTTGAGTAACTGATAGTGACGTCACTTTTCATGTGAGGCCTTACTAGGCTAGGGAGTGGGTATGCAATTGGGGCGTTATTAGAAGCTACATGCTTAATACCAACTTTCTATCAGTTATACATCAGCCTTTCTTACTTACTTATACTTACTTAATCCCTAGCTCTAATAGTTCCTGATAACTCTACGAGTCGCGACTATAAGAAACTTTACTATTTAACACAATTTTAAAATATTCTAAAATATTTTGCTAGTGAAAATGGACAAAGCGCCACCTTTTGTTAAAAAGGCATTTTGAGTAACTCATGGTGGCGTTATTGTCTATTATTACCTACATTAAAAAATATTTATTAAGTCGATTAAACTTACGCAGCGTAGGGACCTCAAGAATCTTCATGCTTAATCTTAACTTTGTATTTCTCACATTTCTGAGATCTCAGTGTTCATACGGACAGCTGGGCGGACAGACAGACATCGACTTCATTGACAGACATTGACTTTCAGACAACGCTTCCTTTTACCTGTTACTTACTTTTCAACGAATCTTATATACCATTTTACTCTACGAATAGAGGGTATAAAGATGAGACGATATATAATAATTATATTATTAACAGAAATTGACAATGTGCTTTACTGTTTCATACGTCTCTTAAATAATCGCGAAATAATGTTTCGATATAAGCAAGTATGTAGATAGATATTGACAAAAGTTGTTATACAAGATCAAACGATAACATGAATATTATGGTCGTAGGCGTGGGTCGTAAAAAAACTACCTCGAGCTGCGGTGGCATCTCTATAATTTAGTTGCTTTTGTAGTATGCACTAATATTGAATACCCACTGTACCGAGTTCTTAAAGGGTACGCACTGTAACACTTTGTTGCAGTGTTTACATAATTCATGGTCCCGGTCATAAGCCCCAAGTGGCCGAAATATGAACCGATCGCTATGGCTTAGGCAGAAAGTAGAAAGTGCTAGCGTCGGCATAATTGCCGGACCCCATGTGCATACCCCTCGCGTTCCTCACATAGAAGGGGAAATGTTTATATACATAAGTACAAAGATAGCCGTCTCTCTGCCGCCGCTTGCGCAGCAACGAAACTTGGCCTTAATTAGACTTAAAAGAATATTGTAAAGCCACAATCAATTCAAGCCTGGGAGCGGCATCACTGCTGCTCCCTTAACAATAAATAAAGAATAATCAAAGTATGACGGATTTGTTATATATTTCATGGCGACCGTGACAGGACCCGAAGATGACAGGACGTGCGCGCTGCCTGTTGGATCCCAAAAGAAAATCAACAAGCGAGCCATCAAGAAAAACCAGTTTAACAAGAAGAAGAAGCAGAAGGAATCGAGAAATCTGGAGAATAAATATATTATATTTTGTGCCCCAGGATATTAACGTAACTCATTCACGCTGGACTTGGGATACCACAAGGCTGTCAATGGACCGACCGGGAGAGCTCGGAGTTGAATAGGAGGTGTTATGGCGTGTGGGTCCTGCGATCCTGCAATCTTCGGAATATATCAAACAAAAAATTTAAATCTGATTGAGTAGAGTGTGATGGGGCGGGCTAGTGTTAAAAATAAAATACAAAAAAGAATAGCGCACTTGAAGTGGCTATTATATACAAACATACCACCCCCGCCATGGGCCACAGCTGTAAAGCTGCAAAGTGAAATTGACTTTCTAAAGTCAAGTATAAAAAAGCCCAAGATACCAATCAAAACTCACCCAGTTACAAAATTAATAAACCAAAAAAATACTAAACCTCCATCACCTAAGAAAATACCGAGGAGGAAGGACCGCTGCCCCGCCGACTGTCCAGGGCCACCTGTAAAGATAGATGAGAGGTAATGCAATAAGCAAATCCTCAAAAGAAAACAATAATAATTATATTCCAAATTATAACATAAAGGTATATGTACCACCTACAAAAATGACTTTTAATATAAAAACTGTGCATTCCACTGCCAATGTCATAAACAAAGTAGAATCGAAAATATTGATTTATATTGGGTACATGTACTTTTAATAATCATTGTTGTCATAATGTTCGCAAATTTATTTTATAAAATATATAAGCTGCATAATAGATGTTTAAAGAAAAGATATAAGAGTCGGACTAATGACCTGGATAAAATATAAGCAACATTGTTTAAATATACAACATATATGTAATAAAAAAAATAAAAATAAAAATAATTGTATACAAAAATAATTTAAAAAAAAAAGCCTAAACTAAGTACAATGCCCATGATATAATGGATTGGAATGAATTATACAAAGAAATAAACAATAGCAAAGCTAATTTTGACAAATCGTATAAGTCACTAACCCAGAATAGACCAATCCAGAAGATCACAGTCAGAAAACATGTTGAGATATTAGTAGAGAACTTTAACGAAGCGCGAATACTAATACATGGTCACAGGGAGAGATTGAATCAAGATCATTTGTCTCAGGTATCTAAACTTCTGATACGACTACGATCTAATATCGGTTAATATCGGTTAAAGAAATATTCGGTTTAGAAATAGTAATACCGAATGCTCTAAACACTCCCATAGCAGTAGACACTGCACCTGACGCAGAATCAGCTGAAACGAACGAATTAAAATTAGAAGAGGTAAACTCTAAAATAGAAGAGGAAGATTAAAATAATCTTACTATTCCAGCGGTATACACAGATCGAGATAGTTGCACAGATTGTGATACTCCTAGCGAGACAAGCAACCTTATCACAATGGCACAATCCAATATTGATTTCATAAATACAGCATCCAAGCTGATACCAGTTTTCGATGGTAAAAAGGAAAATCTAACAAGAGTCAATAAAGGGCGAGAGCGAACAACTCGCAGTCTCCATAATAAAAACAAAACTAAAGGGTGCCGCTAGAAATCTAATAGGAAACGAAACAACAATTTCCGAGGTGATTTCTAGACTAAAAGGCAACGTCAAAGGGAGAAACTGTAAAAGTATTGTCAGCAAAAACTGATGAACCCTACAGAAGCAACAAAACTGCAAACCAATACACACAAGAGGTTAAGCAGATGACGAAAGCCTTATAAGGAGCACATATATCAGACGGACTATCACTAGAATTAGCAAGGAATTAAACCTTTCAGCATGCTGTCAAGGCAATGACTAAGAACTGCGCAATTTTTAAGGTAAAACTCATCATGCAGGCTGGCACCTTCAACACAATGAATGATGCCATATCCCAGTTCGTCAACAGTTGCACGGAAGCAACTGGACAACCTAATACTGTCCTTTATTTTAAAAATTATACACAGCGTGGTGGAAACCGCGGACGTGGAAACTTCAGAGGAAACTATCGTAGTCGTAATAATAATTACAACAACTACAGCAGTTCCAACTATTACAGTAATGGACGAGGCCGATATAGAGGAAACAAAGAGGCCGTGGCAACTCAAATCGAGGCCACAATAACAATAATACAAATAATTCTGTGAGGAATTGCCCAGAATAATTCGGGGAAACTCTCACCCTTCAGATACTCAACAGTAAACCACAATGTTCACACCATCAATCTTAGTCTTAATATATTTATAAACTTTACAAATACAGAAACCAACAGAAAACTTGTATTCTTAATTGACACTGGTGCAGACATCCTTCGTGATATTCAGAAAAATAATAAAATAAACATTTAAGGCATAGGCCAAGAGGTAATTCTACACGACTTTCATATAGTAGATTTGCATTTTGCAATACCATGTGAAGGAATAATAGGCATTGATTTCATAAAGAAATTTAATTGTCAACTAGACTTTAATTATTATGAAGATTGGTTTATCCTAAGACCAAATTTCCAATTTATGTTCCTATAACATACAGTTTTGGTAATAATTCCATAATTCTACCAGCAAGATCTCAAGTGGTCCGAGAGATTCATCGATCATTAGATGAAGAAAGTATACTAATACCTATTTAGAAAATTCAACATGGCATTTATGTTGCGAACACAGTCGCAACAACCAAAAATGCATTTGTCCGATTACTGAATACAATCAGTACTGACCAAATAGTAAATATTCACAGTTTAAGATATGAACCACTTTCAAACTGTGACATAGTTCAAAACAATCCAGAAAATAGAGAAGAAACTGTCTTATCTCAATTGTCCAAAAATTTTCCACCTCAGTTCAAGCAAATATTAACTGATTTATGCACACAGTACAGTGATATATTCGGACTCGAAAACCGAAACAATAACTACAAAAAATTTCAACAAAAACTAAGGTTGAAGGATGAAGAACCGGTTTACATAAAAAATTATAGAAGTCCACATAGACAAAAGGATGAAATTAACATACACTTAAAAAAACTAATGACAATAAAATAGTAGAACAGTCTTTTTATCAGACTATAATAGCCCACTGTTATTAGTTTCGAAGAAATCACTCCCCGATCTGATACGAAAAAAATGTCGATTAGTAATTGAATATCGTCAGATTAATAAAAAACTGTTGTCGGATAAATTCCCGCTACCTAGAATTGATGATATTTTGGATTAACTAGGAAGAGCGAAATATTTCTCATGTCTGGACTTAAGGTCTGGCTTTCATCAAATTGAACTTGAAAAAGTTTACGAGTTATAACGTCATTTTCAAGGAGCAATGACTCGTATCGTTTCACACGATTACCTTTCGGCTTAAAAATATCGCCTAATTCATTTCAGACGATGATGACTATTGCATTCTTTGGATTAGAACCTTCACAAGCATTCCTTTATATGGATGACTGAATAGTTATAGGTTGATCCGAAAAACATATGCTTAAAAACTTAACTGATGTTTTGAGAAATGTAGGGAATACAACCTTAGATTACGTCCTGAAAAATGCTCATTTTCATGCATGAAGTCACTTTTCTGAACATAAATGCACTGATAAAAGGAATCTTGCCAGATGACAAAAAAATACGACGTCATCAAGAATTACCCAGTCCGTCGTTGCATTTTGCAATTATTATACGTTTCTCAAAAAAATTTTTGCCGAATATTCTCGTCACATAACAAGATTTTGTAAAAAGATGTTAAATTCGAATGGACAACCGATTGCCAGAATGCCTTCGAACATCTTAAATCGGCATTAATAAACTCGAATTTATTACAATACTCAGATTTCAGCAAAGAGTTTTTGCATAATAACGAATGCAAGTAAGCAAGCATGTGGAGCGGTTTTAACTCAAAATCATGATAAGACATCAACTTCCAGTTGCTTATGCATCAAGATCGTTTTACTATGACGAAAGTAATAAAAGTAAACAGAACAAGAATTGACAGCAATTCAATTGACAGCAATTGGTTAATAACTTATTTCAGACTCATGTTTATGATGTAGAATTTCACTGTCATGACTGATCATAGACCTTTAACTACCTGTTTTCAATGATTAATCCAAGCTCAAGCCTACGCGCATGCGACTTGAGCTGGAAGAATATAATCACTGTGCTGGAATATCTGAAGGGAAAAGACAACTATGTAGCTCATGCGTTATCAAGAACAACCATCAAAGAAATCCACAAAATATAAACTGGAATATCAATAAAGTCATTACAAGATATCCAGTAAACAGAAAATCCGCGCGGAAAAAAAAGAAACTAGAATTGCCCTAAGCAAACTATTGAAAAAGCTTCAAGCCCAACGTATACGACGTCATAAACAATTTAAACATGGCAAGAAAATTACTGCAAGATATGATGTATAGGCGTTGCTATACCAATGGAACCTCTAGACTTAGGTCCATTTTTCCAAAGGCTTGAACTGCAAGTAAAATCAGCCAACTCAAATTGGCACCGTGGGAAATATCTTTGAATATACTATAGATAATTTCAAATTAATGGGCAATAATATATTGAAAACTTTAAGAGTAAGCGGTCTCATCCCGGTGACCCAAAAAAAAGTCTAAAAAGACAAAAAGCTATTCTGTCTAAATTTCATGATGATCCAATTCAAGGAGGTCACGCAAGACTGGCAAAAACTTTGTGTCAAAGTAAAGAAGACACTTTATTGGAGCGGAAAGGTATGTCTAAGGAAGATATAACTGAGTACGCATAAAGAAAATGTCATAAAAGTCAGAAGTCAAGAATTACATCGCATACAAAGACTCCTTTAACAATAACCGATACAACAAAAACGCTTTCCACGAGTAATAGTGGACACTTTGTTGGTCCACTACCAAAAATCGAAAAATGGCAATGAATATGTAGTCACGTTAATAAGTGATTAAACAAAATATCTAGTTTCCATACCAGTTGCAAATAAAAAAACGCAAATACCACCGTCGCTTCTATCTACATATTGGGTTGATAAAACGAGGCTGGAGTTATGTTAGAAGCAAATTAAGAATAGAAATAAACTACTATATGATCAGAAAGTAAGAGATATAGATATATCAGTAGGTGATCAAGTTTACTAAAAATTCAGGACCCAGGTCATAAGTTAGATCCCAAATACACAGCTCTGTATAAAGTAACGGAAATAAGAGATAGAGGATAACATAGTAATAACAAATAATTCATGTATGAAACAAACAGTTCATAAAGATAGAATAAAAAATATTTATTTCATAAATTGTAATTAGTATGGCCATGCATAGTTACACACACTTTTATAACTAAAAAAATTATTATTAAAATAACTTCATAATATTACGTATTTTTCAAAAGGAGGGAGAGGTTCTTAAAGGGTACGCACTGTAACACTTTGTTGCAGTGTTTACATAATTCATAGTCCGGTCATAAACCCCAAGTGGCCGAAATATGAACCGATCCAAGGTTTAGGCCACTCGCAGAAAGTGCTAGCGTCGGGCATAATTGCATGAACCGAGCGCATGTGCATAACCCTCGCGCTCCTCACATAAGGGCATATGTTTATATACATAAGTACATAGATGGCCGTCTCTAGCCGCCGCCTGCAGCAGCGCAGCAACGAGACTTAGCCTTAATTAGACTTAAAAGAATATTGTAAAGACACAATCAATACAAGCCTGGGAGCGGCAATCACTGCTGATCCCTTAAATAAAAGACAAACCAAGTAAAACAAGTTTGGTTATATATTTCGCATACCGATCCTCAGTCCTATAAATATTTCATATGCAAGAAACCAGGACGTAAAATGGCGGAGTATTAATTAAAGCGGTCTGGATCGGAGAATAAACAAGCATCGCGATTTGCAGAATGTGGACCTGTTACCGGTGTGGATAACTTGGGGTATTTGCGAATCGGTGCACGAATAAGGCAGCTAAATCTGCAGTTACTGAGAAGTAATGTAATCAATGTTTGTGGATGAGCCAAAGGAGTTTTGACACACCAGGGTGAGATCTTTCCTATTTGTTTTGACTTTGGAGGAGAATGCTCGAAAATTCGAAGTAGTGTTGCCGATAAATTTGATGGCAAACTTATTAATAATATTGTCAAAATACCTCGTAATTGGCGACGCTGACATTATCAGTAAAATACTTGGGATATGAGGTACGACATGGAGAGTAAAGGCCTAATCTTAAGGCCTAAAATTCTTGCGTTAAATTTCTTCCCTACCACCGCAAACAGTTCGTATCGTAAGACAGTTTATAGGATTTGGCGTCTTATTTTCAAAAATTCGTGCCTCGGTTCCGCCAAATTATGAAACCGATATATTCCTTAACTTCGAGTAAAAGTGTATTTAATTGGAATAACAAGTTGGAAGATATTGAAAAAAAATATTAATGCTATCCTTGTTAATGAGCCTGGTACTTGTTATTTTTAATCCACAACATCCAATAGAGTTATACACCGATGCAAGTTCTTACGGTTATGGTTCAATGTTAATGCATCGAATCAATGGTAGTCCTTTAGACTAGACATTTAGAAGAGTATTTTAGTAAAACTACTTTCCTTACAGAGTCTAGATATCATTCATATGAACTAGAAAACCTTGGCAGTGATAGAATCCGTTAAACAGTTCCGTCATTATTGTAATTGTAATTCTCTAATAATGATTGTAATTCTCTTAAATCATCGCAGACAAAGATTGATCTCAACACCAAGAGTGCATCCGTTGGTGGGCGTATTTGCAGTATGTCTGCCTCTCTGTCTGTCTATCTGTAGGTCTGTTTTGTGTGCATGTCTTTCTGAGTGTCTGTCTGTCTCTGTGAGTCTCCCTGTCTGTATGTCTGTCTATCTGTATGTCAGTGATTCTGTATATCTGTCTGTCTTTTTTACTTGTCAGTATGTCTGCCTTTCTGTCAGTCCCCTATCTGTATGTCTGTCTCATCTGTGTGTCTACCTGGCTGTGTGTCTTTCTGTCTGTCTACATGCCTGCCTGCCTGTCTGTTCGTATGTCCACCTGTCTGTATGTCTGTTTGTCTGTCTATCTTTCTGTCTGTCTCTGTCTGCCTGTCTGTCTGTATGTCTGTATATCTGTATGTCTGTATGTCTGGTATGTCTGTATGTCTGTATGTCTGTATGTCTGTATGTCTGTAGGTCTGTATGTCTGTATGTCTGTATGTCTGTATGTCTGTATGTCTGTATGTCTGCGTATGTCTGTATGTCTGTATGTCTGTATGTCTGTGTTTCTGTATGTCTCGTATGTCTGTATGTCTGTATGTCTGTATGTCTGTATGTCTGTATGTCTGTATGTCTTGTATGTTCTGTATGTCTGTATGTCTGTATGTCTGTATGTCTGTATGTCTGTATGTCTGTATGTCTGTATGTCTGTATGTCTGTATGTCTGTATGTCTGTATGTCTGTACGTGTCTGTATGTCTGTATGTCTGTATGTCTGCGCTGTCTGTATGTCTGTATGTCTGTATGTCTGTATGTCTGTATGTCTGTATGTCTGTATGTCTGTATGTCTGCATGTCTGTATGTCTGTATGTCTGTATGTCTGTCCTGTGTTTCTGTATGTCTGTATGTCTGTATGTCTGTATGTCTATATGTCTGTATGTCTGTATGTCCTGTATTGTCTGTATGTCTGTATGTCTGTGTGTCTGTATGCTCTGTATGTCTGTATGTCTGTATGTCTGTATGTCTGTATGTCTGTATGTCTGTATGTCTGTATGTCTGTATGTCTGTATGTCTGTATGTCTGTATGTCTGTATGTCTGTATGTCTGTATGTCTGTATGTCTGTATGTCTGTATGTCTGTATGTCTGTATGTCTGTATGTCTGTATGTCTGTTTATGTCTGTATGTCTGTATGTCTGTATGTCTGTATGTCTGTATGTCTGTATGTCTGTATGTCTGTATGTCTGTAGTCTGTATGTCTGTATGTCTGTATGTCTGTCATGTCTGTATGTCTGTATGTCTGTATGTCTGTATGTCTGTATGTCTGTATGTCTGTATGTCTGTATGTCTGTATGTCTGTATGTCTGTATGTCTGTATGTCTGTATGTCTGTATGTCTGTATGTCTGTATGTCTGTATGTCTGTATGTCTGTATGTCTGTATGTCTGTATGTCTGTATGTCTGTATGTCTGTATGTCTGTATGTCTGTATGTCTGTATGTCTGTATGTCTGTATGTCTGTATGTCTGTATGTCTGTATGTCTGTATGTCTGTATGTCTGTATGTCTGTATGTCTGTATGTCTGTATGTCTGTATGTCTGTATGTCTGTATGTCTGTATGTCTGTATGTCTGTATGTCTGTTGTATGTCTGTATGTCTGTATGTCTGTATGTCTGTATGTCTGTATGTCTGTATGTCTGTATGTCTGTATGTCTGTATGTCTGTATGTCTGTATGTCTGTATGTCTGTATGTCTGTATGTCTGTATGTCTGTATGTCTGTATGTCTGTATGTCTGTATGTCTGTCTGTATGTCTGTATGTCTGTATGTCTGTATGTCTGTATGTCTGTATGTCTGTATGTCTGTATGTCTGTATGTCTGTATGTCTGTATGTCTGTATGTCTGTATGTCTGTATGTCTGTATGTCTGTATGTCTGTATGTCTGTATGTCTGTATGTCTGTATGTCTGTAGTGTCTGTATGTCTGTATGTCTGTATGTCTGTATGTCTGTGTGTCTGTATGTCTGTATGTCTGTATGTCTGTATGTCTGTATGTCTGTATGTCTGTATGTCTGTATGTCTGTATGTCTGTATGTCTGTATGTCTGTATGTCTGTATGTCTGTATGTCTGTATGTCTGTATGTCTGTATGTCTGTGTGTCTGTATGTCTGTATGTCTGTATGTCTGTATGGCTGTATGTCTGTATGTCTGTATGTCTGTATGTCTGTATGTCTGTATGTCTGTATGTCTGTATGTCTGTATGTCTGTATGTCTGTATGTCTGTATGTCTGTATGTCTGTATGTCTGTATGTCTGTATGTCTGTATGTCTGTATGTCTGTATGTCTGTATGTCTGTATGTCTGTATGTCTGTATGTCGGTATGTCTGTATGTCTGTATGTCTGTATGTCTGTATGTCTGTATGTCTGTATGTCTGTATGTCTGTATGTCTGTATGTTTGTATGTCTGTATGTCTGTATGTCTGTATGTCTGTATGTCTGTATGTCTGTATGTCTGTATGTCTGTATGTCTGTTTGTCTGTATGTCTGTATGTCTGTATGTCTGTATGTCTGTATGTCTGTATGTCTGTATGTCTGTATGTCTGTATGTCTGTATGTCTGTATGTCTGTATGTCTGTATGTCTGTATGTCTGTATCAGTGTCTGTATGTCTGTATGTCTGTATGTCTGTATGTCTGTATGTCTGTATGTCTGTATGTCTGTATGTCTGTATGTCTGTACGTCTGTATGTCTGTATGTCTGTATGTCTGTATGTCTGTATGTCTGTATGTCTGTATGTCTGTATGTCTGTATGTCTGTATGTCTGTATGTCTGTATGTCTGTATGTCTGTATGTCTGTATGTCTGTATGTCTGTATGTCTGTATGTCTGTATGTGTGTATGTCTGTATGTCTGTATGTCTGTATGTCTGTATGTCTGTATGTCTGTATGTCTGTATGTCTGTATGTCTGTATGTCTGTATGTCTGTATGTCTGTATGTCTGTATGTCTGTATGTCTGTATGTCTGTATGTCTGTATGTCTGTATGTCTGTATGTCTGTATGTCTGTATGTCTGTATGTCTGTATGTCTGTATGTCTGTATGTCTGTATGTCTGTATGTCTGTATGTCTGTATGTCTGTATGTCTGTATGTCTGTATGTCTGTATGTCTGTATGTCTGTATGTCTGTATGTCTGTATGTCTGTATGTCTGTATGTCTGTATGTCTGTATGTCCTGTATGTCTGTATGTCTGTATGTCTGTATGTCTGTATGTCTGTATGTCTGTATGTCTGTATGTCTGTATGTCTGTATGTCTGTATGTCTGTATGTCTGTATGTCTGTATGTCTGTATGTCCGTATGTCTGTATGTCTGTATGTCTGTATGTCTGTATGTCTGTATGTCTGTATGTCTGTATGTCTGTATGTCTGTATGTCTGTATGTCTGTATGTCTGTAAGTCTGTATGTCTGTATGTCTGT